>NC_057804.1:432742833-433396875 GCF_018294505.1 Triticum aestivum | reverse complement strand
AAAACAAAAAACACTCACGAACGCGGTTTGTATCTCTCACACACACCCACGTAGGTGGGGGACGTGCACGAAGAGAAGAGGTGCATGCACGGTGCACGTACTCTCGTCTCTTTCCCAACCACACCCGCGCGGGTACACGGTGGAGCTTATTTCTGTACGAAAAAGGCAGTCCACGTGGTAATTTGGCACGTGTACTGGTTGTCCACTTGGTGGAGGGAGGATCATCTACCACGGGTGAACAAACAAATTGCGACTTGACGCATTATGTTAAATTAAAAAAAGAGGTAAACCATGTGGGGCCTACCTTAGAGGCAAGGCTCTATACACTGGAGTACTTTTGATGTGTCCTGTCAACTCGTAGAACAAGGAGAAGCTTGCTTAGTACGCCGTCTCCCCCGCCCACAGGCGCGGTGGCTCGCAGGATCAGGTGAAGCTTGCTCCTCCCTCGCCCATGCGCGCGGTGGCTCGCAGGACGAGGAGAAAAATTTACTACTCCCTCCGTTTACTCCTTGTCCCTACTACCTTGGTTATAGAGATTATATCATATTGTTTGGAATATATATGTGCTTAGTAGATTTCAATATGAACTACTAGTACATACTCCAAACACTGATGTATATAGGCGTATTTTAGAGTGTACATTCACTCATTTTGCTCCGTATGTAGTAGCACTCTCCCTCGCCCCTCGATCCTCGCCCACGTGGTGGACGTGCAGCAATTCATTCGGTCTCATATAGCCAGAACGATATATACTGCAGTACCATTATTTCTCGATTTCCCGAAGAGGCGAAGAGCCAATCGCAAGGTTAATATTTTGGAGATGCCAAGCGCAAGGTTATAGGAGAATGAGTAGTAGGTGCCGCGTCATTTATAAATAATTTTTTTCTTCAGTGGCACGTACGCAATATGATAGGTTCATATGGAGAGAAAAGGAAACCGATGCACTATATACATAGTCAGGACGGGCCAGCCTACACGGTTGCTTGCTGGGGTTGCTCTCTTCACACTCTCTCGCACAAAACGACAGTGGCCACATCTCTAATATCTCGGCGGATCACGTCCGCTTGGGGAAGGGGTGGATGCTTAGTGTAGATGCGGTGTCCGTCGCTGATGGTGAAAACCCACTATCGGCACGTCCCGATCAGGGGTCCCCGCCGTTCTCTCTCACAAAGCCGGTGAGGTTTCCTTTGTCCCTTGCTCACTACCACGACGTGGGCAGTTGCCGCCTCCCACCGCCCTCCTCAAGGTCTAGCTACATCCCTCAGGTACAACTCCCTTTACAGCCGGCTTGCACCACTGCTCCAACTGCCCACATCACTCCCCCTGTGGATATTTTTCTACTTCTTTGCCCCGCACATACCTGATACCTCTACTGGCTTCTACGTACTATATTTGTGATGAGTTTATGTCTCATCAACTAGTCCTAGTAATCTTATTCTAATCACGCTTCTTCAATTTCTTTGCCACAGGGATGCTCATCTCGATTTTGGTGAAACTGCACAAAATGATCCGATGGTCAAAAGGTTGCAAACTTCATTTATTAGGAAGCTCGAACGTTGCCAGCAAATTGAAGCCTGGTCAGGGTTCACGGTTCAAGGGCTAGGGACTGCATGGATAGTTTTTTTCTTTAGCTGCCTCTGTTCCAAAATAAGTGTCAACTTTAGTAGTAGTACAACTTTGTACTAAAGTTTGCACAAAGTTGAGACACTTATTTTGGAACGGAGGGAGTATATATTTGCTATGATCTGTCAGTCATTAAGATGCAATAGCATGCATGTTAGTCTCCTTTGTATTTTATGAAATGTTGCAACGGGCAACCTTGGACGCAAGATACATGTAACAGGAGCTGGAAGCTTCATACCATTGTACAAATTTATCTCGTTGATAAATTACAGTACGTACTAGTACTATACTAGTATTTCCTCCGTTCCTAAATATAAGTCTTTGTAGAGATTTCACCATTAACCACATGCGGATGTATATAGATGCATTTTAAGTGTAGATTCATTCATTTTGTTCCGTATGTAGTTCACCTAGTGGAATCTCTACAAAGACTTGTCTACTAGTAATAGATAGCCCCCACTACTAGGAATTCTCTATCCTCTCCTTGAGCCACATCATCAAAATTGACGTAGCCGTTAGATGAAGTAAATCAGTCATAATAGCCATCTGATCTAGACGTTGAGAGGCTCAGCACTAAGCCACATGCAAGCATGCAGAAATACCGTGGCACATGCATGTGAGTGGGTTTTAAATCACATCAACATGTCTGCATGCAAGCATGCACCGGTAGCATGCATGCAAGTGAGCTTTTAAGTCCCATTAACATGTCAAAAAGAAAAATATAATCCCATTATGCAGTAGGAGTTGGCTGATCTTTTTTCCTTATGTGGGATGATCTAAATGATGATGGGAGTTTATTTAGTTTGGCTACCACATTTGTCATGCGGTTATAGATTTTTTTTAGTTCTATGAAATCGATAATTTTGCGCAGAGAGATATACCGCTGTTCCATGGCAATGAGCGGGGACTCATCTAGTAATATTTAGGAACGGAGGGTGTACTATGTAAAGAGTTAGGTGTCGCACGGTGATAGTGTGAGGTGGGCCATGTAATCATTGAGCCTGCGTGTTTTCACTGCCCTTGCACTCCTCTGCTGTAAGAATGGAGAAAATTGTAATCTACTACCTCCTTTCGCCGAAAGCGTGGGACATCCAGCAGTCCTACCACCTCAGTAATAAAGACCAATGAGCCGTCAAATCACATAGACCCAGCAGTAAGTTGGACGGACGAAGCAACCATCACTCTTGCGCCAGTGAGAGGTCGCGTCCGCTCTGCCCGGGCATAAATGCGGCACCGATTCTTTGGAGCGGCGCTGACCGTTTCGGGCGGGAAGCGCGCGCGGGCGATGGAGGGGCTTTGGGTGGGCCAGGCTGGTCAGGAGCGGGCGTGGCAGCTGTCCGCATGTCCCTACCGGACACGCCCGGAAATGAGAGGATGCACCGACTCTCGCGGCTAAAATCATGCACTACACACCATATCTCTGTAGGAGTAGGTCGATCTATCGCACTCTCTAACACACACATGCTGTTAAACACACACACGCACACGCACGCACCTTGGTCCCGTTGCACCTTCTAACATGACTTATTACACCTAGACGGAGGGAGTAGTAAGTATACGAGATACGGTGGCACACTGACTTAAGTCGAATGCAAGTGCCCAAAATTTGTGTGCATGTTATAATAAGGATTCACTTAAAATAGTACATGAGCGAACAGAGGGATCAATTGGACAGTGTTCCCGAGCAGTAGCGAGATGTGTGAGGTAGTAAGATACACCGCTGGCACTTTTAATTTTTCTTATTAATTTGTTTGTTTCACCCTCTGACTGGTGGGACCCAACGTACTACATGGAGAGAGGTAAGGTGACTAAGGCTGCATTATTTCTGCACCACTGTGGATAGTCTTACCACCAAAGCCACATGACACGATTATGATTGAAATCCTAATGACTCCCACACACACAAAAAAACACGGCATGCCTGTCACACGAATGCAGGAATGTATAAAAGGTTATTTTCCTCTCGTTGAACATAACGGGAGGGTTGTGTAGCTGGTTAGCCTGTTCGCTCATCAAACTTGAGGTCTCGGGTTCGATAACTACACTTGAGCATAATTTTTGCCAGGAGGATTCTTTGACTGGTCAAAATGTTTTCTAGGGTTTGCACGCTTCACACCCTCTCTCCAGTATATATATACACGTTGGAGCCTTAGCGCTTGTAGTTGCTCTCTTCACACTCTCTCGCCCTCTCCCGCTGGATCCTCAGCGCTTGTAGTTGCTCTCTTCACACTCTCTCGCCCTCTCCAGATCTAAACAAGACTTTGTTGGCCTCTCTATCCCCTCACTGCTGCTCAAAGAGCCAGCAGGATCCGTGCACCGGGAAGGGAAGGAGGCTTAACGCTGTCACCGTCGGCGAGGGAGGGAATCCACGACCGGCGTTGTTGTTCACTTTCCACCCAGCGGCGGCGCGGGAGGGCCTCCGACCCTTCTTCTTTGCTGCCGTCCCGTCGCCCACTGAAGGGGGAAATGAAGGGGGAAAGTTGTATAGCATGAATCTAGGACGTGGTTCAAAGAGGAAATGAAGGGGGAAAGTTGTATAGCATGAATCTAGGACGTGGTTCAAAGAGGAAAGGAATGGGGGAAAGTAGTGGGGAAAGTTGTATCGCATAAATCTAAGACGTGGTTCAAAGAGGAAAGGAAGGGGCGAAAGTACTAGTTCAGAAAGGAAAGGAAGGGACTAGATTTGAGCAGGACTAGATTTGCTGCGCTCACATAGGGAAAGGTGTCTAAAGATAACAAAACTGGGACCAACACAAATATGCCCCTTGGTTGTTTGTTCTTTGTTGCAACAGACTGTGCATGACCACAGTACATCGGTAGATGCACATGGTGCTGGTGCGTCCACTGTCCCGTGCAACTCATTAGCTGTTGTTAATATATGGCCCTGTTTGGTTAAAAACTCCCTAGTCCCTACCTACTTGGTTCCAGGGACTAAACATGGACTAGAGGTTATTAAATGACATGATAAAAGACCATGTTACCCCTAGTAATGAACTAATAGAAACAAGGTGTGATGCGTGGCAGGGGCAACTGTTGGAAAAAGTCCCAAAAAGACTCCCTCGGGGTCTTCTTTCTTTAGTCCCAAATGCCCACCTTTAGTCCCGAAAAGTCCCTCCTGTTTGGTTTAGATGTGACTGACACAGAGTTTTTTTAGTCCCTACACCAAAATGTGCCTGTAAACAAACACCCTCTAATAATGCCGCTGGAAAATTGATGCAATGCCACAGTTAAAAGCAAATTACATGTTTAATGAATTTTATTGTTAATATAATCTCTATGTTAATATTAATCAATGCCACTGTTTGAGAAATGCTACTGTCTTGCTTTCTTTCCCATTTAGATAAGGTAGATGCTTCTTTTTGTTGGCTTCTATGTCATTCACAGTTATTGACCACTAATTGTTTCCTTTGCACCTCTGTGTAAATAGGGTTATCTACTTAACCTCGTTGCCATTGTGACCTTTTGTTGCACTGCACAAAACACTTTTGTTTTAAGAGTGTTTTGTGTAGTTCAACCAAAATGTCACACCGACAACGTTGCTTGATTGCTTGATCTTAGTGGAACTGCACAAGAGGAGATCTTACTTCCTATCCGTTAAGGCGAATTTGGTTCAGATCTTCTTCTGGTGAGTTGTTTGAATTCCGCATCATGAGAGGTCAGTACTAGCCTTCTTTCACATGATTCTACAGTGTGCTTTCATATGTTGTGCTACTTGTACGATAATGTTGCTAGATTTTAGTGAACTGCACAAATGGAGACAAGACTTCCAATCTGTATGTGCATCGTAATATCCCATTGAGGTAAGATAAGGATATTTCACAACTGTTGGCCTGTATTTTGCCACTTTCATCAGAAAATTAAGTTTAGTACTATACTTGTGCTCCCTAATTGACATGCCAAATCTTACATTGAAGGCAAAGCTTGTCTGTTATTGAACCAAGTGATGACGGGGAAGAACAAGCGGAAGAAAAACAAAAATCAACTCCCGATGTTGTAATGAAGCACTGGAACTGTGATGACACAAGTAATGATATAGTTTTGCATCTTAATTTATTGCTATGGCTGGAACGAGCAATTGTTTTGCCACTGATTTGATGCCATACGTAATTATCTCTACTTGTGCAAACAGGGATCTTCTTTGAAGATACCATATATTTTAGTGGAACTGCACAAGAAGATGTTGGAAACATTAAACTAATCAAGGAGTATATAGTAAGCATGGCCACCCCCGTAGATAGCAATAGATGGTTCCCGAGAAGTGCTTCATCTGTATGCTCTACACAATCAGCCTCCTGACAAAGGTTGGTACTCGCCCATTGATTTCATCCATATGATTGAGCTTTGTCATCTCTATTGGTGTTGTGCTACTGTTTAGATACTGTCATGAAAAAGTGGTATTGTCCTTGGGAAGTGCTTCATCTGTGCTGTTTTAAATATTTCCTTTCCTTTTTTTCGAGCAAACATGGATGCTAGCATTTAGTAATCCTCTTGTCTTTGCACAACAGGATCATCTTCCTCTGAAGAAGAATATGGAGTACGTGAAGTGACTAGTTCCGATTATGCCAGGATGAAGAAGCACTGTCTATCTTCTCATCAGAAGGAGCAGTTGAAGGATGGTTACATTACTCCCCACAAGACCAAACTAACTTCAGCTCAGAAGGACTGACAAATCGCCATTTTTTTGCTGTGATGC
Organism: Triticum aestivum; assembly: GCF_018294505.1. Lineage (NCBI taxonomy): Eukaryota > Viridiplantae > Streptophyta > Magnoliopsida > Poales > Poaceae > Triticum > Triticum aestivum. The sequence continues at coordinate 433,390,559 of NC_057804.1, read as the reverse complement.
GCGAGTACAATGTTGTTCTAGGATTCTTTCTGGTGAGTTCCATTTTTCTAAAAGTGTGCTCTACATGGAACATGTATGTGCCTGTTGAAACTGTCAATTCATAGTACAATTTGCTTTATACTAATCACTTTTTTGTATTTGTGCAAACAGGGGTGCTCAGCTTGATTTCAACGGGAACTGCACAAAATGTTCATGAATACATCGAATCATTCGTTTCCACTACAAGAAAGGAGGTGCCCATAAGTTCAAGGCGTTGCAACATATAAGGGCGAAATCATACAAGCTACGCGCGAATTTGGTTGATTTTGGTGGAACTGCACAAAAAGAACAACTGGTTTATTTAGCACTAGTTGCCATGTCAATGTCCGAACTGATGGCAAACCCTGCCCATTCCACAATCGTAGGCATTTGATATTTTGGAATGGGACAACCTTGTCAAATTTTGCTCATTGATTTTAGCAAGATATGCGTTTGATATTTTCGAATGGGACGCCCTTTGCTGTCAGCAGCGGCGATCAATTTTTTCTTTATTCTTTAGTTGTGAAGTAAATATTGCCTCTGACATGTGAGTCGCTGAGATGCATAATCATCGATTGTTTTGAATGTTCTCTATGAATTGCCAGGCCTGTGTGTTTGATTGCAATGTACAGAAACGCTAAAAAGCTGCTCAAACTCTTTGTACTCCTTTTGTTCCTTTTTACTTCACACATTGTGAAAGTGCATACTTTTTTGTATAAGATTGGTCAAAGTAGAGATACTTTGACTGCAGACAAAACTTGTATGCAGACTAGAAAGGACTGGAGGGAGTACATGTGAAACTGCTGCAAACATGGTGATCACCCTGGGAATAATGCTAGTACGTATTGTTTTGCATGTTCATCCAATGCCAGTGATACAGGAATTCGAACTAATCGAAATAAATTCATTCATACACGGTCGGATTTCATATAAACATGCCGGATTTCATTACATTTCATACATTCTTCAACTAAAAAGGGGTGTTTGTGGCCGCATGCATCTCCCAGATGCAGAGGCCGGGGGTCATCCTCCTTTTCAAAAAAAACTAAAAAGGGGTGCGCTGGAGGTATAGTTAATTAATCGAAGCTACCCACCTGTGTCCCGCTGAGCCGAACAAAAGCTTCAGTGACTTAACTGTAGGTGCAGTTGCGTAACTGACATGTGGCCTGTTGGGCCCATGTGTTAGTCAGCCAACTGCACCAGCAGTTAAGTAGAAGCAGCGTTCTTCTCCAGCGCAGCTCTCCGACTCCACGTCGCTGCCAAGAAGCTAACCGGCCGTCAATGGTCAACCCGCCTAGCTTGGCTTCAACCGGAGGGTAGCAGCGGTGGCCTTACTTGGACCCGAGCGGCGGTGACCTACCGTGTTCTACTCTTCCTCGTTTTCTGTGTGGCGCGGCATCGTTGGCAGCGGGGCGGGGCCTCGGTGGAGCCGGCGATGCCTCTGTCTCGTTGCCGGCGGGCGGCACCTCAGCGGAGCGGTGGAAATCCTCCCCCACGTTGCCGGCACGGTGGGGCCTTGGCTGAGCCGACGATGTCCTCTTCCTCGTTGTTGGTGGGGCGGGGCCTCGGCGGAGCCGACGGTGTCCTCTGCCTTGTTGATGGCGCCGCGGGGCCTCGGAGGAGCCGGCGGTGTCCTTTGCCTCATTGTTGGCTCCGCGGGGCGTCGGCGGAGCAGGGCATCGTCGAACGCCAGCGGAGCGGGGACTCGTCAGAGTCGGCATTGTCCTCTGCCTCGTCCTCGGTCTCGCCAAACAGCACCTCGCCCGCTTCATCGCCCTCTTTGCTAGCCTCTTTGTAGGCGGCCGCAGCTTCCGCCACCCGCATGCGGTACCGCCAGCGCTCAAGGCGGCCCTTGCGGGCGGAGCGGTACGAGTCGAGCAGCGCCTCCTGCTCTGCCCGCTCCGCGGTGATCTGCTCCTCTGCCTGCAGGTGCTCCTGGAGGAGATGGTGGTTGTAGGCGGCGTCGGCCTGCGCCTCCCGGAACTGCTCCTCACGCATCTGCCTCACCCTGTCCATATATTGGGAACGGGCCTCGCCAATGGTCATGGTGCAATGCACCGGCGAGGATGGCGCAGAGGAGGGGGTTGGCGCCGGATCGTCGACTACCATGTTCTCCATTGGGACATCGTCGTCCTCCGGCTGCCTGCCGGCCAGCCGATCGGCAACAATGGCTGCTATCTCCTTGTGGTCCGTCGTCCGCCCGTCCCGAAGAGCGCTGGAGCATGAGGAAGCCATGGTGGGCAGTAGTGGTGTGGACAGGAGAAAGGCAACGAATGCGGATGACTGCGGCTATGGCCGGCGCAGCAGTTTATATAGCAATGGTGGGCGGGCGGAGGGACGGACGTGTGACGCTGGGGTAGCCGCCCCGGCAACCGCGTATCATTAATGTGTGCGGTAGATGGACGGACGGACGACACTTGTGTCGTTTGAAGGCAGAGCAATCGCCTGCACCGGGAAGCGGGGTGGCCGACGCTGACTGTTTCGGGCGGAAAGCGCGCGCGAGCAAGGAGATCACTTTAGTTGGATAGGATGACAATGGGGACCCACCAGGTCCATAGCCTCACATACGCAAGTGCCTCCTTATTATATATATATAACTATAATTTATTTTGCTTCCTCATGGTTTCCTGACATCACGGTCCCACACCATTGTCTACCTATGTACTCCCTCCTTTCCGGTTCCAAGGTGCATTAAATCATTGCATGCAAGTATTAAGAGAAAATTGACCAATGCATGTACTTTATGCATGCATGCATTGCAATTAATGCATTGATAAACATAATTTTTTGAGGATAACAAGAGCATTAATTAGGTGCTTTTGCAAAACTAGAAAAAGTATTCCACCACTCGCCATCTACCTTGATTGGTGAGATTTTTTAATTGAGCATTATAAACCGGAAAGGAGGGAGTAGTCAATAAACGAGAGAATTGCACAAGAAGCGGGCGACAGCTGGGACCAAGCAGCTCGAGCAGTATCTGTGTTTTTGAGGTGTGAGCACTGCAGAGTTTTTCGATGTTTACCCCAGATATTATTTTTTCTCCTCTGAACAACAACGAAAACATCGCTGCAGGTATTAACTGGGCGGGTTGTGGCCCGTCTAGCCCAGGCTAGATATCCAGCCCAGATATTAAATTTTTTCAAGCTGAAAATGGCTAGCCCAGCTATACTTTTTTTAGGAATACCTAGACAAGGTCAAGTTGTTATTCTCCGCCCCGCTGGGCTACAAATCTTTCCTAGGAGGGATGCATTAGGCTTAACAAGAAAATGGGCTTTAAGAAATAATAAATGGGATATAATTATAAAAACTGGGTAGTAACTATAAAAAATGCACCAAACAGTGATTACTTTATAAAATATTATTTTTGGAATATTGAAAATTTTAATTTCATTAATTGTTGCGAGCGGAATGTTTCGTTGGATTTTTATGCAATATAAATTTATATTGAAATTGTATTTAATCTGACTAAAATTTCGGGATAAAAATATTCGGATCCCATCAAAATGTGGGAAATTTTATTGAATTCTGTTTTGAACGGTTGGTTGAAATGGGCTGTACTTTTAACAAACTATAAATGGGATGTAGTAAATTCCATTAGAATTCAAAAATGGGCTACACATTCTTACAAATCTCAAATGGGCTATAAGTTCTCTGCCACACACTTCTGGCCTTACTAAGTTGACGCGTCCCCTAAAAAAACAGAGTTGACGGGTATGCAAGGCTTTGTCAACTTATAGTCAACACACGGTTCTACCAGCAGTGGCCGTTGGATGTCCATCCAATGGATACCGTGCTTCTTCCTCAATCTCGGATATTCTAGCTTCACCCGCCCAAAAAATGATTCATCCCCCTGACATCTGGGACGCACCGTTTCGGAAGCTGACCTGTGGGCCTACTAAGTTGATGTACCAAGGGCTTTGTCAACTTAGTCAATATAAACGATTCTAGCTGCAGTGACCGTACAATGTCCATCCAACGACCTTCGTGCTTCTTCAACCTCTAGTCTTCTTGCTCCAGCCGCCCAAAGCAGCACCGGTCGTGTCGCCTGCTCCTGCCTCCCGTGGCCGGCTGTGCTGCCGCTGAGGCCTCACCGCCCCCTACTACTCCCACCGCTGGCCAGGCCATCCCTCCACTCACCCACTGACCCACACCCCCTGTTATTCTGCGGCGGCGGCAGCGCAGCCGAACCAGTGAACCCTCGTACTCCTCTTCGCATGTGCATCCACTGCCGCGTCTTCCCCGGCTCTGCGTCGTCCCCTTCCTAGGCCTCGCCGTCGTCCACCGCCGTGGTGCTCTCGGCGCGGTGTGGTCAACGTGGTCAAGGAACGACTTCCATCGGACGTGGACTGTACGTGGACAGGCTGACAGCTGGGTCCACGGCAGCCGCAAGGAAGTGCCTCCTTATTATGCGCAAAATAATTATTCCTCCACCTGACAGCCGGGACCCACCGGACAGGCCACCATATTTCGCAAAAAAATGATTCGCCCCCTGACTGTTGGGACCCACGAGCTACATCTTCGCACGCAAGGAAGTGCGTTCGAAAAAAACGATTCGCCCCCCTGACTGCTGGGACCCACCAGCTACATCTTCGCATACAAGGAAGTGCGTCCGAAAAAAAAAACGATTCGCCCCCCGACTGCTGGGACACACCAGCTACACCTTCGCACGCAAGGAAGTGCGTCCGGGCAAAAAAAAACGATTCGCCCCCCTGACTGCTGGGACCCAGCAGCTACACCTTCGCATGCAAGGAAGTGCGTCCGGGCAAAAAAAATGATTCGCCCCCCCTGAGTGTTGGGACCCAGCAGCTACACCTTCGCATGCAAGGAAGTGCGTCTGAGCAAAAAAAAACGATTCGCCTCCCTGACTGCTGGGACCCACCAGCTACATCTTCGCAGGCAAGGAAGTGCGTGACAGTCGGGACCCACCTGGTCGAAGCGTACGTAGCGTTGTCATCCTGGTCACGAACGTGTATGTACATACTGGTCGATGTAGACGCGCGCACATGTCGTAGTAGAGGCGTGCACGTGTCGTAGTAGAGGCGCGCACGTAGCATGTACACGTCGTACAACGGCCAGGGTGCAAGAAAGAAAATACGGCCATGTATTTGTACATACGGGCGGGGTCTCGAATGCCTAGTCGCGCATACGTACGTCAAGGGCTCGTGTTCATGGGGAGGCAACGGAATGCGTCGTCTTCATGGGGAGGCAACGGAATGCGTCGTCTTCATGGGGAGGCAACGGAATGCGTCGTGTTCATGGGGAGGCAACGGAATGCGTTGTGTTCATGGGGAGGCAACGGAATGCGTCGTGTTCATCGGGAGGCAACGGAACGCGTGGGAGCCAACCGGCTTGGACGGAACATGCGATGGAAACAAGGCCTGGCGTACCGTAGAACGGAGGAAACGGACCTCCTACGGTCGAAACGGGGGTCCTGTTGATCGGGAGGGGTGTGGCGTACCGCAAAACGGACGAAACGGACCTCCTACGGTCGAAACGGGGGTCCTGTTGATCGGGAGGGGTGTGGCGTACCGCAAAACGGACGAAACAGACTTGTGTTGGAGTGCTACGGTCGAAACGGGGGGGGGGGGAGGGGTGTGGCGTATCGCAAAACGGGACTCCACGGGACACTGTTCATCTCCACCGTCGACCTCCTCCAGCCTCCACGGGCTACCGTCGACCTCCTCCAGCCTCCATGGGCTCCTGTTCATCCAGCCTCCACCGCGCGCTACTCCACCGGCTACTGTTCAACCACCCCTCCACGGGAACCCCTCCACCGTCTACTGTTCATCCAGCCCTCCACACCACGGGGTCCTGTTCAACCACCCCTCCACGGCCACCCCTCCACCGTCTACTGTTCATCCAACCCTCCACACCACGGGTTCCTGTTCATCCAGAGGCAATGCCACCGCTCACTGTTCATCCAAACCCCCCGCAACGCTCACTGTTCATCCAATCGATCGGCTTCAGTTAGCAACAGTAGCAAAGGAATCGCTCCATCGGGTTTAGTTAACAGCCATCGATCGATCGCTCGGGTTCAGTAACGCGTAGCCTGCAGTGCAATTGCTCGGGTTCAGTTAGAGCCCAACGCCTCGCTCGGCTTCAGTTAGAGCCAACGCCTCGCACACACGCGCGTATGTACGAGAGAAACGCGCATCGCTCCGCCCCCGACCTCCCACAATAACCGGTAACTCCCCGAAATTTTCCTCCCCCTTGCTTCTACCACGGTTTTTTCCGTCATGGACGGCCCAAAGAATGTCATGCAGCTGCTTCTCCGGCCCGCCCAGGACGAAAAGCCCATTTTCTGTCATGATTTTTTGTCATAGAAGTAGGAGCCCACCACATCTATGATGATACCGGGTTTTGTCACAATTATCGTCATAGAAGTGTCATATGTATGATAGAAAAAAAATTCGTTCGGCCCAAAATGTCACGGATGTGTCTTTTTTTTGTAGTGTCAATTGTTTTGGATTGAAATTTTCCTAACCATTCTCTTTTGTTGAGGATGAAACATTTGCACCCAAATACACGAAAGTACTTGACATTTGGCTTGTTCCCAGTTAGGAGTTCATATGGAGTCATTTCCAATATAGTATGGAGGAAGAGCCAGTTTGATGCATGGCATGCAGTGTTGACAGCTTCGGCCCAAAAACTATGTGGTGACTTGTATTCATCCAACATGGACCTTGCCATTTCTACAAGTGTACGGTTCTTCCTTTCCGCTACACCATTTTGCTGAGGAGTGTTTGGAGCTGAATATTGATGCTCAATCCTTTCATCACTAAGGAATTCTTCCAAGGTATAATTTTTGAACTCAGATCCATTGTCACTTCTTATTGCCAAGATTTCTTTGTCAAACTTGCGTTGTGCTTGCTTGGCAAAATCAATGAAGGTGATCTTCATCTCGTCCTTGGACTTGAGGAAAAACACCCATGTATATCTTGAGTAATCATCAACAATGACAAGTCCATACTTTTTCCCACCAAGACTATCCCATGAAGGAGGCCCAAAAAGATCCACATGAAGGAGCTCCAGGGGCCTTGAAGTAGACACAATGTTCTTGGGATGGTGCTTTGATTGATGTTGCTTCCCGGCTATGCATGCACTACAGACACGGTCTTTCTCAAAAGAGACATTTGTTAGTCCAAGGATGTGATTCCCCTTTAAGAGATCTTGAAGATTTCTCATGCCGACATGGGCTAGCCGGTGATGCCATAGCCACCCCTTGTCGGCCTTGGCCATTAGACAAGTTGCATGGAATGTGCTCTCTTTCAAGAAATCAACCGTGTAAAGGTTGCCATCCAACTCTCCAACAAAGGCCACTTCGAGAGTATCTCTCTTAAAGACATTCACATCCATTAGTCCAAAGAGTGTATCATAACCAATAGAAGCCAATTGGTGAACAGAAAGCAAATGGTATTTAAGGGATTGGACAAGCATGACATTTGCAAGAGACATGTCATTTGTGATAGCCACCTTTCCCAACCCGAGTACCTGTCCTTTTGAACCTCCACCAAACATAATGCTCATGAATGGTTGAATAGCTTCCATGAAACATAGAGCAATTTGCTATCTCCGGTCATATGATTGGTACAAACACTATCAATCACCCATTTTACTCCACTGGAGAAGGCAACCTACACACAATTATGACTTGGTTAGAGGCACCCATTTTGCAATGGGACCTCTCAGGTTAGTCACAAGGGTCTTAGGGACCCAAATAGCATAGAATCCGAATGCATTTCGAGGACCAACAAATTTTGCATAAACTTCTCCATCCTTAGTCTTACGAAGTACATAGGATGGAGGCATGAACTCTTTTGACTTGTTGAGAGTGGGCACGCCCCTTGTGGCCTTCCCACTAACAACCTTACCTTTCTCCTTGTGCCCTTGTCGTACAAATGTTTCTTTAAGAGGGGTTGTGCACTTTTGAGAGGACGTCTTCTTCTTGCTTGTGCTTGGGTCAAACCCTAGTCCCTCTTTGGCAAACACCTCATGGTGTTGGCTCAATACCCCATTAAGGTTCTTTTGCCCTTGAGCAGATGTCATGAGACCTTTCTCGATTTGAGCCTTAAGGAAGCGATTTTCCTCAAGAATAGATGCTAGATCACCACTAGAGTTAGTAGTACAAGCATCAACATTAATAATAGGAGAAGAGTAAGCCTTGGCTAGGGTTTCAAGATAAGTAAGTTTGAGCGTCTCAAAAATCTTTGTAAGAAGGGTGAGCTCTTCTTCCTTAGTCTTGAGGGACACAGATAGAAGCTCACAATCCTTAGAGAGAGAAGCATGAGACTTCAAAAGCTTACTTTTATCATTCGTCAACTCTTCGCAAGAGTCAATAGCCTTTTTCAAGGAGGCAAGATCTTTAGCATGAACATCAATGTTTGCACCAATTTTTAAGCATAGTTCATCATTTCGTGCTTCCTCATATTGGACTTTCTGCTCAAGGATTTCACATTTTTCCTTTTCCTCGGCGACGAGGGTTTCGAGTTCCTTAATGGTGATGGTGCGCTTACTCACCATCTCCATAAGCATATGAAACATAGTGAGCTTCTTTCCTTTGAGGGAGCACATGAACTTATTAAGTTTAGCAAGCATAGGATCATCTAGATCATCATCATCATAGCTATCCTCCGCATCAATATACTCATCACTAGGAGTTGAGGGAGTGAAAAGGGGAGGATTGATCATGGGGTTACCTTGACCTTGTCAGGAGAGCTTTGGTCCTCTCCATATTCTACCACAGCCTTTGCCATTAGGCACTTGTGAGTGCTGCCCTTGTAGTCTTTCATGTAGTTGTAGGTGACCACATCACCACTATTGTTCACTAACCTCAGAGTGTTTTGAGAGTCTTGAGCAACTCCGGCAACACCACTAACATCATCTGGATCTGATTCTTCTTGAGCAACCATTGCTTTCCCATCTCTCTTCTTGAGCTTGGAGTTCAAAGGATTTGGCAACTTCTTCTTGGGAAAGGTCTTGGGAAACCTTGGTTTATCCTCTCTCTTCTCATAAGGGCACTCGTTGGAGAAGTGGTTGGTTTCTTCACAGTTGTAGCATTTTCTTACTTTCTTCTTTTGAAATCTTCCCTTAAATTTTCCCGAGCTAAACTTCTTGACAAAGAGAGCCATGTCTTCATATGAAGGGCCCTCATCAGATTCAATCTCATCACCATTTTCATCATCATCATCTTCTTCTTCCTCTTCACTTTCCTCATCTTCACATACATGCTTGGCCTTCAATGCAAGATTGATCTTTAATGATAGGGTACCATGCATGGCAAGATGTTTTGTGGCATTAGCCTTTGACTCTTCAAATAGTTGGAAGGTGGATATGATGTCATTTGTAGTCATTTCCTTGAAGGTATGGTGTTGTCTTATGTCCCGCACCATTTGATGGTGATATGGGGCAAGAGCATGAAGCAACTTATCCACAAGGAATCACTTAGTCATGTTGAATCCATCTTGTGTCTTGTCACACTCACACGACTCAATGTCAGCAGTGAGAGTCATGAGACGCTCAAGAGTTTGATTGGGGGTTTCACCTTTCTCCATACAAAAGTTTTGCAATTGCCCCTTGGCAATTTCATATTGAGCACTCCGGAGGGCAGAGGTGCCAATCTTGGATCTTATAATACTTTCCCATAGTTCCTTAGCACTTGTGATGTGTATGAATGGTCTCCTTTGCTTTTCATCCATACCTCTCCTTATACACATGATTGCAGTGTCATTGAGATTCTTGTCATAAATTTCTCTTGGTGTAGGGTTCTTTGGATCAACCACATGATAACCACACTCCATGATCTCCAGCATCTCATTGTTTCCATGTCGAAGATGATCCCGCATAGCAACTCTCCACAAGGCAAAATCGGAAGTGGCACTAAGTAAAGGAGGTTTTCCTTGAGGATTATATCTTTGTTTCTCAACCTAAGGTCTTGCGTAAAGCCAAGGAACACTAGAGTGTTCATTGCTAGGAGGTTGTTGACCAAGTGATGGAGCAGGCACAGTTGGCCTTGAAGCCACACCACCCGAGAGTGGTGCAAGCACCGTGGACAACGTGGCTAATCTCATTTGGACCAAGGCCTCAAGAGAAGCCTCGTTCTCCTCTTTTTGCTTAGCAAGGGCCCGTTCTAGATCCTTAGATGTAAAGGACTTGACTTCAGAAGAAGCTTTGCCTTTATCCTTTGGATCTGCAACCAGGGGAGTCCCATCCGGGTTCATCTCGCTCTAGGGAGGTTAAGCCACAAGAATAGAGCACGAGGCTCTGATACCAATTGAAAGGATCGATATGGACCTAGAGGGGGGGTGAATAGGTACAATTACAAATTTTAATTATTACTAAGCAGTTTTAGGCAATAATGCGGAATATGAGAGTGAGCCTAACAATTGCGAAAGTAGTACTAAGTGCTAAGCAAGTAACACGTGTATGAAAGGAAACAAGCACAATATGAGATAAGTAAGAGCTAATAGACAAGTAACCACAAGTAGAGAGTTAGGGTTAGGAATAACCGCAACTCCGGGAGACGAGGATGTATGCCGATGTTCACTTCCTTGGAGGGAAGCTACGTCACCGTTAGAGAGGTGGATGTTACCACGAAGGCATACCAACGCCATGAAGGCTCACCCTATTCTCCCTTTGAGACAACACCACGAAGGTGTTTCTCAACCACTAGTGGTAGACTTTGGGGTGGTCTCCAAACCCTCACAAACTTTTCCGGGGGTAATCACAAAGGTCGATTCCTCTCTGAAAGACTCCTACCGCCTAGGAGTCTCCAACCTCCAAGAGTAACAAGAACGATGGGTAAAAGCTCAAGACTTGCTCAAATCACGAATTCCTTTGGTGCAAAGAACGAGAGGGAGTGGATCTATCACTTGATTGGACAACTTCTCTCAAATGCCCTCAAATCCCTTGGGGATCTAAGATTTGGTGTGGAAGAGTGAGAGAGAGAGAGAGAGTAAAAAGTGTTCTAGGGTTTGTTCAAAGTGAGTGGTCAGCTCTCTCCCGTGGGGAAGAAGGGCTATATATAGTGTGAGCACAAATGTGGCCGTTATAGCATAAGTGAATGGGCAGGTCGGACATCTGGGCAGGGTGGCCGGACATCCTGGCTAGCGAGACACTAGAAGAACAGAGGAGAAACCAGGAGAAAAACAGAGAGACTGGACATCCGGAGCAAAGCCCGGACATCCGGTGACTCGGGAAGGCCCGGACATCCGGAGCAAAGCCCGGACATCCGGTGACTCGGGAAGGCCCAGACATCCGGAGCAAAGCCCGGACATCCGGACAGCACGTGCAAACCTACTGGAGTCGGGATGACAGGGAACCGGACATCCGAAGAAATTACCGGACATCCGGCGTGGCTGGGAGACCCGGACATCCGGGGTGCAGCCCGGACATCCGGCATGAGCGTGCAAACTCACTGGTGTCTAAACCACCAGTGACCCGGACATCCGCCTGGCAGCCCAGACATCCGGCATGGGAGCAAACAGAACATGTGCACATAGTATTTTTGTGTGACCCTAAGTTTTTATTGAAGTAAGGAAATATTGTAACCTGAGCAAGTCTTTAACTTAAACCTACCGATCCCCTCTTAATAGTGCGGGATCCTATACTCAAGAAACCAAATATCAAATCATTTTTTATGCTTCATCCTTGAGTAAAATCACTTGTATGCCCTTGATCCACACACTTCGATGAGCCGGGGACTAACACCTGAGATTTACTTAACAACCATTGTTAGTCCTCTACATGTATATTGTCATCAACATCAAAACATGATGTAAGGGCATGATTGCACTTTCAACCCCCCTCCCCAACAACACTCACTGTTCATCCAGAGGCAGCATCGATCGACTTCAGTTAGCAGTAGTAGCGAAGGAATCGCTCGATCGCTCGGGTTCAGTAACGCGTAGCCTGCAGTGCAATCGCTTGGGTTCAGTTAGGCGACGCCTCGCTTGGGTTCAGTTAGAGCCCAACGCCTCGCACCCACGCGCGTACGTGTACGAGAGAAATGCGCATCGCTTGTCCCCCGATCACCCACCGTTACCGGGAACTCCCCGATATTTTCCTCGCCCTCGCTTCTACCATGGTTTTTGCTGTCATGGACGGCCCAAAGAATTTCATGCAGCCGTGTCTCTGGCCCGCCCAGGACGAAAAGCCCATTTTTTGTCATGATTTCTTTCATAGAAGTAGGAGCCCACCACATCTATGATGATACCAGGTTTTGTCACAATTATCGTCATAGAAGGTCATAAGTATGACAGGAAAAAAATTCGTTCGGCCCAAAATGTCACGGATGTGTCTTTTTTCTGTAGTGTTTGTAGGTGTGCGAATCCTTTCTGTCACCGAGCATAAAACCTTCATGTGCTTTTGGTGCAAATTTGGAAGTGTGATGTGGATCCTTGATCCAACACCTAGCATCGAAGACTTTGAAATAGCTAACGTTTGGCTTCTTACCTGTGAGCAGTTCATAGGATGTCTTCTTGAAGAACTTATGAAGATAAACTCTGTTGACGATGTGGCATGCGGTATCAATGGCTTCATGCCAGAACTTTCCTGGAGTCTTGTACTCATCAAGCATCGTACGAGCCATCTCAATATGGTTCCTGTTCTTGCGCTCTACGACGCCATTTTGCTCAGGTGTGTATGGAGCAGAGAGCTTATGAGTGATGCCTAGTGTATCCAGATAAGTGTCGAGGGCTGTGTTCTTGAATTCTGTGCCATAGTCGCTACTGATGTGCTTGATCTTGATGCCATAGCTAGTCATGGCGCGATTGGCGAATCGTCTAAAGACATCCTACACTTTAGTCTTGTAGAGAATTATGTGCACCCAGGTGTATCTTGAATAATCAATAACAAAGCCATAAAGATGTGCAGCGGTAGTAAGGGTAGAGTAGTGAGTAGGGCCAAATAAGTCCATGTGTAGCATCTCGAAGGGGTGTGATGTAGTCATGATTGTCTTCGAGGGATGCTTGGCCCTAGTCATCTTCCCGGCTTCACAAACACCACATAGATGAACCTTCTTAAACTTGACACCCTTGATCCCATGATATGCTTCTTCTTCATGAGAGTGTGCAAGTTCCTCATGCCCGCATGTCCTAGCCTTCGATGCCAAAGCTAACACTCTGAAGCTTTTGCTAGAAGACATATGACAAGGTGTGGTCCTGCGGAGAAATCTACCATATACAGATCACCTCTTCGATAACCTTCGAAGACTAGAGATTTGTCAGTTTCCATAAGCACAAGGCGACGATATTTTTCAAATATCACAATCATGTTCGGATCACAAAGCATAGAGACATACATTAAGTTGAATCCAAGGGATTCAACAAGCATCACTTTATCCATGTGTTGATCCTTTGAGATTGCAACTCTATGTAGGCCCAATACCTTGCTTTTACCAGTGTCAGCAAACATGATGTGGCTTTTAGTGCATGGACGTAGGGTTGAATCCATGAGAAGACTTCGATCACCAGTCATGTGGATAGTGCATCCACTATCCATTATCTACTCAGTAGCTTTCGGAGTCATACCCTACAGTGCAGTTAGCGGGATAGGCTTCACCAAGAGTATTGTGAAGCACAAACATATAACAAACAAGCATATTATCAAAGTTAATATTCTTGTTTGGTAAGATAGGATGCTCGTCGAGAAACCTTGGGACGAAATAAATGGTAAGACCATTTTGGCATTTTATCTTGCGTCCCACAAGATGTCTTAGGTCCCCAGCATTGTCCTCAGAAGTTTGTGATTTCGGGCTGGAGACCTTTCCTTGCAAGAGAAGTTAATTCTTCTTAACCACTCACATCTTAAGGGGTGGCTTAGAAGCAATGAGTCTAAGTGCAGAATCTGAGAACTTTGGCTTGGGAGCCCTAGCAAATAGTTTTCTAGGAGGTGAATAATACTCATAAGAATATGCAGAAAAGTTCTCTGATCTGTGAATATAGCGGTTAGAAGAAACACACTCATATTCATGAGTCTGGTGATTGTTTCCCTGCAAAACATTGGCGTTAGGGTGACCTTGTGAGGTCCTCTGTCTATATGAAGCCTTTGGGACATGTAAAGCCTTTGATCTGGGGTTTGTCTTCTTCCTGGGTGGTGTCATGATGACATTCACGGGAAGTTTCTCAAGACAACTCTTGGGCACCCAGACCTTCTTAAAATGTGGCCCATTCCAACAGTTAGTACCAATAAACCTGGCAAACACTTCACCATTCTGATCCTTAAACAGCTTATAATTGGCGTCAAAGGATTCATCAATGATAATGGGGTTAGCACAAGTGAAGCCAGGTAAGGTGGATGGGTCCACTGAAGGATCCTTTGCAGCTACCCATGTGGTTTCTTAAGGACATCACATAGTGTCTGATGCCCTTTGAGGCTTTTGTACATGCCGGTTTCAAGCAATGTCTTCGACCTAGCATTTTCATCAGCAATAGTAGTGGTATCCTCAGAAGAGGGGTTAGTTACCACATCAACAGTTGAAGATATTGCAACTTCAGAAGTAGTAGAACATTCAGCAACAGAGACAACCTTATCACGCTCAAGACTTTAAACATGGTGGTACAAAATCTTCCTGAGCGAAACTGATCTGTTGAGCGAGTAGTGAATTGTTCTCCTTTTGAAGATGTTCATGAGACACTCTCAGTTTCTCTAGATCTTGCTTCCTTTGAAGATAATCGTAGGAAAGCTTCTCATGAGTGGCTGAGAGGGTTTCATGACGACTTTCAAGTTCCTCATACCTAACACGAAGATTTTTGATGTCTTCGATTAAGGACTGAGTTCGATTCATTTCCTCGTCCAACAAGTCATCGCTTTTGTCTAGCAACTTTTGAATATGTTCCATAGTAGTTTGTTGTTCAGTTGTAATTTTAACAAGAGTCTTATAGTTAGGTTTGGATTCACATTCAGAGTCATCTTCACTGTAGGTTTGAAAGTAAGCATCGCGTGAGTTTACCTTAGCACCTCGTGCCATGAAGCATTAGGTCGGAGCAGAGTCGTCCTCATCATCGGCTTCAGCGTCGGCGGCGTGACCAATATCTTCAGTGTTGAAGATGGACTTGGCGATGAATGCCGAAGCTAGAGCGAGGCTTGCCACGCCAGAATCAGACTCCTCCTCAGGTTCCACCTCCGCCTCCTCAAAAGCAGACTCCTCTGAATCCATATCCTTGCCAATGAATGCACGAGCCTTGACAGATGAGCTCTTCTTGTGGGACGAAGACTTTGAAGAAGACTTTCTTCTTCTTCTTGTCAGAATCGTATTCCTTGCTCTTCTTCTTTTTCTTGGCTTCCTTGTCCCATTGAGGACATTCAGATATGTACTGGCCTGCCTTCTTGTACCTGTGGCATGTTCTCTTCTTGTGGTCACGAGATGAAGCCTCATCATTCTTGGAACTAGATCTTGAAGACTTTCCGAAGCGATTCTTCTTGGAGATTTTTTGGAACTTCTTCACGAGCATTGCTAGCTCTTTGCCAATGTCTTCAGGATCATCAGAACTGCAGTCAGATTCTTCTTCAAATGAGGAAACAACCTGTGCCTTCAAAGCACAGGATCGACCATAGTTGGGGCCATAGATATCTCTCTTCTCAGATAGCTGGAACTCATGTGTATGGAGCCTCTCAAGTATATCAGACGGATCAAGTTCTCTGAAGTCAGGACATTCTTGAATCATCAGTCAAATGAGTTGTCAAGTGATCTCAGTAGCTTCTTCACAATTTCATGCTTGGTGATCTTATTGTTGCCAAGTGCACGAAGCTCATTTGTGATATCGGTGAGGCGGTCGAACATGAGCTGGGCATTCTCATTGTCATTTCTCTTGAAGCGGTTGAAGAGATTGCAAAGAACATCAATCCTTGAGTCTCTCTGGGTTGAGACGCCTTCGTTGATGTTGGACAGCCAGTCCCAGACTAGCTTCATGGTTTCCAGTGCACTCACATGCCCATATTATCCTTTGGTCAGATGACCACAGATGATGTTCTTGGCGGTTGAGTCCAGTTACGTAAACCTCTTGACATCAGCAGCGGTGACACCTTCACCGACCTTGGGAACGCATGTCTTGACGACATACCATAGGTCAATGTCAATGGCTTCAATATGCATGCGCATCTTATTCTTCCAGTAGGGGTAATTAGTGCCATCGAAGACGGGGCACGCAGCGGAGACCTTGATTATCCTAGCAGTCGACATAGCTAAAACTCCAGGAGGTTAAACCGAATCACACAGAACAAGGGAGCACCTTGCCTTGATACCAATTGAAAGTGCTAGTTATCGACTAGAGGAGGTGTGAATAGGCGTTTTTTATGGAAGTCTTCAATACATGAGGTCTTTGAAGACAAACAATCAAATTGAACCTATATGATACGCAGCGGAAGATAAATTACTCTAGACAGACCATAGTCAAGTAAGCAATATAGAGAAAGCACGGAGACAAATGGCAGCTAGGTAGAACAGATCGGAATGGAAGATAGTATGAAGCCAAATAGGTAATAGTCTTCGCACAGTGAAGTCAAACAGATCAGGCAAGCAAGCAATGACTTAACGAAGACAGACTGGAATGTAAAGGAGGTGGGGGATAGAACCAGTATCTTGGTGAAGACAATGATTTGGTAGACCAGTTCCAGTTGCTGTGACAACTGTACATCTAGTTAGGGAGGCTGAGATTGAACTCAGAAGACCATGTCTTCACCTTATTCCCCTTGAGCTAAGGACACCTAGTCCTCGCCCAATCACTCGGGTAAGTCTTCAAGGTAGACTTCCAAACCTTCACAGACTCCGTTCACCGGCAATCCACAATGACTCTTGGATCCTTAGAACGTGACGCCTAACCGTCTGGAGGATACACAGTCCTCAAGTGTAACAAGTCTTCACGTCACGCGAACAGAAAGACTTCAGTGATGCCTAACACTCTTTGGCTCTGGGTGTTTTGGGCTTCGTCCTTGCAAGGATCTCTCTCTCAAAGGCTTCGGAGGTGGGTTGCTCTCAAACGACAAAAGTCGTGCACTAACTCTAAGCAGCCAGCAATTTATGGTGTAGGGGGTGGGCTATTTATAGCCAGGAGGCAACCCGACATGATATGTCTGAAATGACCCTGGGTCACTAAGGAACCGACATGTGTCCAACGATCGGATTTCAAACACATGCGGTAGCTTGGCTTGGGTTGCAAGCAAAGCTAACTCATCCAACTCTAGATAAGACTTGCTCTCATTGTCTTGGCTCGAAGACATAGGATTTTGGGTTGAGCATCATGTCAGTCTTCTGACTTTGTTCACTTGGACCCCACTTAACAGTACGGTGGTTCCTATGACACAATAAAGAGGAAAAGGAAACCACAAAAGAAACTATGTCTTCGCACTCCATAGTCTTCAAGTGAATGTCTTCACATGTCATTATCTTCAACGTGAATGTCTTCATGAACCACCATTGTCTTCAATGTCTTCATACATTTTTAGGGGTCATCTCTGGTAGGAAAACCGAATCAGTGAGGGACATCTACCTATGTTATCCTGCAATTTTCAAAAACACATTCATCCCTCAACTACGTTTGTCATTAATACTCCAAAACCAACTAGGGGTGGCACTAGATGCACTTACACTTACACTACGTAGTGCAACTGGGCAGAGTGTCAACCTTTGTAAAGGTTGCCATGGGCCTCCTTTTATAGATGAAATGGGCTACCACAGTGGAAAATGGTAAATAAAGGAGGTGGATAGTGGCTATAGTACTATCATACCTAACTCTGATGGATTAGTACAAGAACTTTAAATGCTCCTTTAGGTGTCACACTGATGAGGAATGTCGGCAAGGTACTCCATCTCCACCTATACCGCTCGCCCAGCTACCTTATATTCCTTCGACATGCCTCTTGGATGGGCGTCAATAAAGTTTATCTTCGATGGCGTGCCGCCACATGTCCCGACAAGCTTCACCTAACCACCTACCTGCTCGACACTTGTCAACAAGTTCCTGACAGCTTCCACGGTGGAGCAATGGGAGGAAGCTCGTCGGTCCTGAGGTCGTTGGCCCGAAGCCTGCCGGCTCGTAGCTTCCCGGTAACTGGAGTCTTGATCTTCAGTACGTCTTCAGTACTTCTCTATGACCAACCTCGAGGTCTTCTTCATGGTTTTGATTACCAAGTCTTAAGTGTTTAGAAAGGTTGTCCTCCAGCAAGATCTTGCCGTTGGGAAGGCTACAACTGTTTGTGTATAGTCGGGTTATGAACACCCATGTTCAATACACCGACACTTTCCAAGAGTTACAATTACTTGACCAACTTTCTCTACAAGTTAGAACTTGTATGACATTCATTCCCGAGCTGGACATTCCAGTCTTCTTTCTTTCTGCCTTTTCTCTTCTTATAGTTTCACTTCCAATATTTCTCCTACTCATAGAAGAAGTATCCAATTTTAAGAGTGGCATGAGCCCGAACCTCCCTTGGCATGTAAGTCTTATTACATCCTTGGGATTTGTTCTTTCTCTTTAAGTTCTAACCATCAACTCATGACTGGCATTCTTTCGGATCCTACATATTTCAGTCTTAAACATAGTTGAACGTTGCACTAGACCTTGCAAGCAAACACTTATTTTATATATCACATGTCTTTTAGTCTTTTTTTGTTTCTAAAAAGAATTTTTAGTTCCAAGAATATCACATGACTACCCCAAACATTTTGAAGTTCCAGTTTCTTGGAAGCAAGCAAACTTTGATAGGACTCTAGCCTTTTGGATCGAAGGACATGAGTCTTGTCATCCATAGCATTAGTAGGAGAGTACTGTAAGCATGCAATAGAAACAATCTTTCTCAGCACCCTAGAAGACGATCCTCTTAATACGTTCACCAATAGTAAATATCAACCAGATAAAATAGCTAATCAATTTCAATAGAAAAGGTGGAATCGTGAGCCATTATTCTACAAATATAATGCAAACTACACTTTAGACATTGTTCAAAATCCAGGTGCACTAGTATTTAAACAATTTTAATATAAAGTGCGCTCCCACTCAAATTAGTATCTCTCATAATTGAAAGTGGGTGATTCAAGATCTTGGTCTTATTCACAACCATACATGGACATCACTGATGACGTGAACTTCAACCGATATGCAAACTTGCCGATCATATCTCCATATGACGCTTGTTCATCTTTCGATGCTTTGTGCTCCGAGCTCAGAATGGTTCTGTCAGAACTTCAAGATAATCGAGTGTTTCCGCTGTGAAGTCTAACCTTCACCCATCTTACACATCACCATCCGTTTTTACTCATGTGGACATGTCGTACTTCAAAAAGCTACATGCTATAAACGGTTGCTATACTGGGAAGAGCACTAAAAACTTGATATTTTTTGTGAAAGATCACCCTAATAAAAATGACTACTCCACAATCAAAAGGGTGCAATAAAAAAGTAGTAAACATCTCAGGCAATTCATAATAGCATGATACAGTATAGCCCTTGGCATCAGGGACGTCTTCATGCATGATCCTCCAAGGTCTCCATGAAAGTACTTTGAGATGATGTCGTAGCCACCACCATGATCTCCTGCGCATGGTGAGTTGCTCCCAAATCCTCCGTAGCATGTCTATCACTCCCCTTGATAAAAATAAATAATGAGATTTGACATGAAGGTTATTTAATTGGCAGTTCTGTGGCTCCAGCCATCATGTTGTACTATGATGCGTAGGTCACTTAACGTTACAACATATAACCATATCATACATAAACTTATTATCATGATGAAGGGTATACCACATCACATGCATCCTGCAAACCCAAGTTAGACGTCCACTAATCGGTTTGGCAAATTTTAATTATGTGGATCCTAGGGTTTCTGGATAACTCTAGCTACCTACGTCCACCATTAAGGCAATAATTCTTTTTGCTAGACTAACTTTTGGGGTGTGTGAGGGAAGAGACTTAATTAAAAATCTATAGCCCCACACTAAACTTCGTCACTGCGTGACCCCCCTAGAAGATCAAACATCTCAATTGCCCTCTCGTGTATGCGATAGTTCACTATGCTTGACTATGATGAAGCCCAAAGAACTGTTAGCAAATCGTCGACAGCCAGAGTTGATCGATTATCCGAACTTTGTGCAAAGCTACATCATGTCATCAATGAACTGAACCGAAGCAACACTCGAGGGAAGCAAAGCAATAACATCAAACCCTCACATCAACATGTGATCTAGATCGAAACCTGCATCTACTCATAGAAACGGTGTGATACCACTATTGGAAAACGTGGTAGAAAACAAGAATATTTTCCCTACGATCAACCAGGAACACTATGAAGATGTGGTTTGGATTGGATCATTACCAACTCCTAGTTGCAAGGGAAAAAGAGTCAGTGTAGATCATACTTGAAGTCCCTTGAACCATCAATGAACAATCCCTCAAACTATCGACGAACGATCACTCGAACAGAACACTGAATTACGGCCTCTCCACAGTTTACAAGCGTACAATCTTCATGATTTGGCGGCGCTTTGCCATCCAGAACTAATCACTACCAAGAGTTAGAGGGAGGATATTAGAACTGCATTGGGTTTCTAAGTATAAGGACTAGAGAGGATTAGAACTAGCTCTAATTGGATCAACTAGAACTAGAACTAGAGAACTAGAGGAGGCTCTAAAAGTTGTATCACCAAGGGCCGAAATCCTCAAGTATGTATAGGTTGGAGGAGAGGGGAGGTGTTCCACAATGGGGGAAGGAAATCTCCCCCCCCCCCCCCTTGTGTCGGCCAAGGAGGGGGAAACCCACTCCAATTCGGCCTCCCCCTTCCTTCTCCTTGAAGAAAAGGGGGTGCCTCCCCTATCGGGCCCAAGTGGCCCAATATCCTTTCCAACACTTAGCCTTTTAAGGCCTGATGATACTTAATTATATATAAAGCCCCCTAACTATTATTACAGCCTTTTATTATTAATTTAACATCTCCAAAAATATTTTACACCTATATATTATTTATCGGTATTTCCCGGTAAACTCCAAAATACTTCTGGTGACCCCAAAACTCTTCCGCTTCCCTCTCAGAACTATTTCAATATCAATGAAACTATTTTATAAATATTTCCTCATAACTCTTGTCCTGCTATCACTCAACAAATCGTGATTACCTTAAGCTTGTGACCATGTAGGTACGGTAAAACATAGACATGTACATAACCCCTTTTGTCCAGTGATCTATAGTGATCTATAGTGGAATCGTGGACATCCATGTCGATGCATGTGAGTACATGAATGACATTCGAGTGAACCTTTGGTTATCATGTGCTATTCATTTGCTTCAAGATATTGTAAGAAACCCGAGGTGTGATGTGTCGGTATCCTCATGAGTCATTCTCATGCTCACTATGCCGGTCTCCTCATTACCGATTTTGTTCTTCTTTCTTGTTCACATGTTCCGCCATCCCCGTTAAATAGTCACATGTGTCTGGCCACACAATTATGGATGCCGCCCTAAGAATATCTCTCCATCGCCCGAGGAGAAAATCCCACTCTTGAGCTATCTAGTCCCTTGTCATACATCCCCATGAACCTGTAAGTTGTCGTTATGATCACCGTGTTACAAATGACATTTGAGAAACCGCAAAGTCCATCGTACGGTAAGAAGTGACTAGATACTCTTGATACGTCTCCAACGCATCTATAATTTGAAGTATTCATGCCATGTTTACAACAATTTTATATGATTTTGGTATGATTTGATTAGAACTAACCCGGACTGACGCTGTTTTCAGCAGAACTAGTGTGGTGTCGTTTTTTGTGCAGAAATAAAACTTCTCGGAATGGCTGAAAATTTACGGTGATTTTTTATGGACCAAAAGAGACCCCCAAAGCACAAGAGTTGGGCTAGAAGAGTCCCGAGGCAACGACAAGGGTGGAGGGCGGCCCCCCTAAGGCGCGCCCCCTGCCTTGTCGCTGCCTCGTGGACTCCCTTGACGTGAGACCGACGCCAAAAAATCCTATAAATACAAAAACCCCCAAAAATAAACCTAGATCGAGAGTTCCACCGCCGCAAGCCTTTGTAGCCATGAAAAATCAATCGGGAGCCCGTTTCGGCACCCTGCCGGAGGGGGAAACCATCACCGGAGGCCATCTTCATCATCCCAGCGGTCTCCATGATGAGGATGGAGTAGTTCACCCTCGGGGTTGAGGGTATGTATTAGTAGCTATGTGTTCGATCTCTCTCTCTCTCTCTCTCTCTCGTGTTCTTTATTTGGCACGATCTTGATGTACCGCGAGCTTTGTTACTATAGTTGGATCATATGGTGTTTCTTCCCCTCTATCTTCTTGTGATGAACTGAGTTTTACCTTTGAGGTTTCACTATTATCGGATTGAATTTATGGATTGGAGAACACTTGATGTATGTCTTGCGTGGGATACCCGTGGTGACAATGGGGTGTTCTATTGATTCCCTTGATGTATGTTTTGGCACTCAACTCGTCGATTCCCGAGGTGACATTGGGGTAATCTATGCATAGGGGTTGATGCACGTTTTCACCCTTGTTTCTTCGGTAGAAATCTTGGGGCACTCTTTGAAGTTCTTTGTGTTGGATTGAATATTATGAATCTGAAGTTGTTTGATGCATATCATATAATTGACCCACGGATACTTGTGGTGACTTTAGAGTATCTAGGTGACATTAGGGTTTGATTGGTGTGTGTCATATGGTGTTATTTTACTACGAACTTTGGGGTTGTTTGTGACACTTATAGGAATAGCTCAATGGATTGATCGGAAAGAATAACTTTGAGGTTGTTTCGTACCCTACAATCAATTTTATCTTATGTTCTCCACGATAGGAACTTTGGAGTGACTCTTTGTCGCACGTTGAGGGATTGCCATATGATTTAATTATGTTATCATTGTTGAGAGAACTTGCACTGGTGAAAATATGAACCTAGGTCTGGTTTCCAAGCATTGCAATACCGTTTTGCTCACTTTTGTTACTTGCTACCTTGCTGTTTTTATATTTTCAGATTCTAAAAATATATTTCTACCATCCATATTACACTTGTATCACCATCTCTTCGCCGAACTAGTGCACCTATACAATTTACCATTGTATTGGGTGTGTTGGGAACACAAGAGGTTGTTTGAGAGAGACAATCTTCATCCTATGCCTCCCACGGATTGATAAACCTTAGGTCATCCACTTGAGAGAAATTTTTTACTGTCCTGCAGAACTCTGCGCTTGGAGGACCAACACGAGTCTACAAAAAGAAGGTTGCATAGTAGACATCAACTCTCATGGTCTAAGGAACTAAAGCATATGTTAACTCTCTGTGTTATAACAATTGACTTGCGACGATAGCATCTCAAAGTATAACAATCAAGTTTGGGTCAATTCAACATGATCATTCTTCTAACATCATATTCTCAGTGTTGTTTTGAGCCTATCGTTACACTTAATGATATCTCAAGATCCGGAAAACATGATCAGAAACAACACTTGAGCTAGTCTTATAGGCGAGACTTTGAATTAGATTTTACCATTTATTGTTCCACGCGTGCATATGAGTTTTCCACTGCGTCGCATACTCCAGAATCATAGCAGTTATAGTGTAGAATATAAACTCCTAATTATAAACACAGAAATAGAACAATATAATAGACATATTTCCAACAATAATTGTATCCCTCGATGCTATAGTATGAGTCAATAAATACACCCTTTGCCGAAAGATTAGAAGCCCTGCCTACGAGTATGTAAAAATACATGTCATTTGAATTGCACGGCAATCTGCTCCATATCTTTTATGGACCACGAAAGTACTCGGTATGCCATTGTGGCTTGTAACCATGCATCAAAAATTTGGAGTATGATGCATTCAGAATGGCCATTACCGTGACAGAAAGATATCATGGATATAGGTGATACATCTCAAACATATATATTATTTATGAAGTATTCATGCTATATTTACATCAATTATATATGTTTTTGGTGCATTATTTTATATTATTTTTATGACTAACATATTAATCCAGTGCCTAGTGTGAGTTGCTATTTTTTTGCTTGTTTTTGGTTTTATAGAAAATCAATATCTGCGAAGGTCCAAACACGGAGAAACTTTTTGACAATTTTTTACTGGAACATAAGACACCGTAGAAGCTTTGAGAGGTGACCAGAAGACCCATGAGTCTCTCATAAGCAAGGGGCGCCCTCCCTGCGGGCTAGGGCCCACCATGGGGGATTGTGTGCCCCCTATCGCTCCATTTTCCTTCATTACTAGCCTACAAACTCACATATATTCCAAAATCCTTGAAGCGAGACCCGAAACAAATTTTTCGCTGCCGCAAGTTCCTATTTTGCGACGATCCAATTTGGAGGCCTTCTCCGGCACTCTGCCACAGGGGGAAACCATCCACGGAGGCCTCTTCATCATCCTTGTTGTCCCCACGATGACGTGTGAGTAGTTCATCCTTGAGGCTGAGGGTTTTGTACCAGTAGCTATGTGTTTGATCTATCTCCCTCCATTGTTTTGATGGATTCCGATCTTGATTGTATCATGAGATTGACTAATAAAGTTGGTCTTATGATTTTGATCTCCCTCTATCCTTTTCGTGGTGAATTGAGTATTGCACTTTGAAGTTTCTTTATATTGGATTGAATACTTTGGATTTGAGATTGCATGATGCATGTATAGTCTTAACTTGCGGATACATGTGGTGACATTGGGGTAATCTAGGCATCAACGTTGAACGATATGTATCATAAGGTGTTGTCGTAGTATGATCTCTAGGGCTAGCTGTGACACTTTGGGGTGGTTCAAAAGATTGACTGGAAAGAGAACTTTGAGGTGATTTTGCTTCCTACATGATTTCATCCTACTTTCTCTGATAGAATAGAAACTTTGGAGTGATTCTTTGCTGCACTTTGATGATACCATGTGGTTCAATTATGTTAATGATGTTGAGAGATTGCAGTAGTGAAAGTATGAACCCTAGGCCTTCTTCTCAAGCATTGAGACACCATTTTCACACACATGTGTTACTTTATACCTTGCTGTTTTTTCTAGATTAAAAGAAGCTATTTCTACCCTCCATATTACACATCTATCATCATCTCTTCGCTGAACTAGTGCACCTATACAACTGACAATTGTATTGGGTGTGCTGGGGACAGAAGAGAGTTGGAAATATGCCCTAGAGGCAATAATAAATTTGTTATTATCATATTTCCTTGTTCATGATAAGTGTTTATTCTCTATGCTATAATTGTATTAACCGGAAACTCAAATACATGCGTAGATACATAAACAAATACTATGTCCCTAGTAAGCCTCTACTAGACTAGCTCGTTGATTAAAGATGGTTAAGGTTTCCTAACCATGGACGTGAGTTATCCTTTAAAAACGAGGTCATATCATCAGGAGAGAAAAAATGGATCTTGGGTTTACTCCTTCTCTCGTAGGATTATTTTTTTGTTTTCCAATAAACGAATCCCATCAAAGAGACTCTTTGTATATTGATTGCAGGGTTGATTGAGAGAGAACCACCTTCATCCTACACGTCAAGCGGATTAATAAACCTTAGGTCATCCACTTGATGGAAATTTGCTATTGTCCTACAAAACTCTGCGCTTGGAGGCTCAACAAAGTCTACAAGAATAAAGTTGTGTAGTAGACATCAATAGGCAAGGAATGGTTGTTGCAGTTGTTGTCCAACAAGTAAAAAGAAGTTCTCATTTGAAGAATACGGAGCTTAGCGTAATGATCTTGTGCACAACAATTTTGTCCCACTGGCGGAGTATCTCCCCATTTCTTGTGCAACTACTATACATCCTTACCCGGCACAAAAAAAGCTACTTAAACTTAGTTCAAAACTGTGACAGTTATTATGGATCAGAGAAAGTACTATACATCCTTAGAGCAAATACAGTCGGGAGCCTCAACCCCCCTCCTCCCAAACGCCCGGGCGGACGCCCTGGTCACTAACCGGTAAAAAAAGACCTAGACGGGCGCCTGAAATGGGCCTCAAACACCAGGGCGGACCGACACCCCTCATATCTAGCCCAAATATAGGGCGGATAAGGGGAGGCCCGGGCGCGACCGGACGCGCCTGCCACGTCAGACCTAACACCTCGCCCCTACCACAAATTGCACCAAATCCACCCCCTCGACCTATCGATTCCATTTGCTATCTCCTCTCTCCTTCCTCCTCCGCTCCAGATGTCTTGTAGCTTCGCCTCCACCCTTGCTCTGACGCCGTTCTGAGCCTCAATGCCGCTAGCACCAGCACGTCAGTCCTCTCTACCACGCTCGCCGCCACAGACATTGTCGCCAGCTTGGACGCCAACGCGGCACATCCAGCATCTTTTTGGATGCCCCTTGCGCTCTATGTGTTTGACACATTGTCTAACCCGGTTTTTTGTGATTTATTCGCAGGGAAAAGGATGGATTCTGATGCTTCGAAGAATGAGGAATATGGACCAATGGAGCTTGATAAAATGATTGAAGACGAGTTATCCGATTTGCCGGATTCGGGTGAAGAAGTGGACATGATCATGCTCATGAGCATGCAAAGGAAATGGACCGGTAGGTGGAGCATCTTCTCAACTTCAAGGGCTCAATCTAAGGGAGAATAGTGAACAATCGAGTTAGGGTTCTTTGGAGCACCACTACTATACAAGCACTACTTTGCCTTGGACCCAACTTTCCCGGATGATCCATGGTTTTGTCGCCATTTTTGTATGCACAAACCATTGTCTTTGCGTGTTGTGGAGGGAGTGGAGTCGCATTATGACTACTTCAAGCTCACAAGGGATTGCTACGGCCAACTTTCTTTCTCTGCTAAGTATAAATGCACGACTGCTCTAAGGAGGATTGCACTTGGTACTGTCGTCGATCGATGTCATTGGTGAGATGGTCCGGATGGGGGAGCACATACCTGAAGACTAATGTCAGGTTTTCCCACACCATGGTGCAGGTGTTTGGAGCAAAGTATCTGAGAGAACCAAATGTGCAGGATACATAAAAGTCGCTGGCTATTGGAGAGGCAATAGGGTTTGCAGGAATACTCAGATCAATTGATTCATGCCTGGCAATGGAAGAACTACCCAAAGATTTGTGTGGAATGTATCAAGGTTGCACAAAAAGAGGTCACCATCATACTGGAAGTAACGGCATCACCTAAATTATGGATTTGACATGTTTTCATTGGAATGTCGGGTTCTCACAATGACATCAATGTGCTTCAACGATCTCATGTGTTCAGAGGCTTTGTAATGGGGAATCACTATCGCGCAACTACACTATCAACGATCATGACTACGACATGGAATACTAACTTGCCAATGGCATCTATCCTCAATGGCGACGTTTTTTGAAGACCATATCCGAACCACAAGGCAACAAACAAAGTCACTTTGCAATAATGCATGAAGCAGCTAGGAAGGATGTGGAGAGGACATTCAGATTGCTTCAAGCTCGTTGGGGAATTATTCGTTAAGCTGCAATGATGTTGGAATCAGAAACTTTGTGGCTGCTAATGACATGTTGTGTTATTTTGCACTATATGATTATCGAGGATGAGGGTGATGTGTAGCCCAAACCAGTGATTTTGAAGCGCCTGGAGAACAAGTCCAAATCCCGGAAGATCAAGATGCAAATCAGGTAATAAACTTTCTACAGATGCATCAAAATCCTCGAGATCATCAGGTGCACGCGTAGCTACTCGGTGATCATGTGGAGCATATGTGGACCCATGATGATGGAAACCAAAGAGCTAGTGTTTGAGTTGTGCACTTAAAATAAAATTTATGTAAGAACTATGTGTTTTCGCTATCAACATTTGTTATTTACGTGCGATATTGACGTGTATGATGGACATGTATGAATTTGCATGTATTTGAGAGTCTGAATTTAAGGTATGTGGTTGTCGAACACAACATATGAGGGGCAGTCTGAATGTGTCCGCGGACGTGCACACGGGCACGTTCACGGACATATAGAGGCCGGATTTGAAGCCCGGCTTTTGATGCTCTTATTGCATGTGCAAACACAATTGAGTAAGTATTGCAGGGGAAGTTGCCAGCTTGTTGCTTCTCTGTGCCTGGGCTAGGTTTGCACGTTCCGTTAATTTGATAAATAAGTTTTAATATTTTAACAAACACTGTATGCAAAATTAATACGCTTTGGTATTGATAAATATCAAACTGTGGTATGATTTCGATAAATATCATTTAAACCAAAGTTGACGCAAATTTTAGATCGACAGGCGAAAAATGAAATAATTTGACACGTGGCATGGTGTCATTGAACAAGTCAGCTACACTACACCAATTACCAATAGCAAATCATCAAGCGTGAAACTACACTAGAATAGAGCATTTAAACAGCACCACACATGCATGTAGTTCGAGCACTCCACTTTTTACTGTGCCATATATAGCAGTTTAAGAGGCACTAACAGTAACTAAAATGGGGTGAATTACACTACCCACTCTCTTTCGGCCCGAATCGAGCAAAAACTAGCGAACGGGCCAACACAACCGCCAACTCGTGTTTGGCGCTTCAGGCGCCTTTTAAAGCGAGTGCTCCTATCAGGCGCAGGTGGGTTGCATTCGGGAAGCATAATTGATAACTGCTTCTTTTTTGCGCTCGGTTGTTGGTTCGCCGAGCCCAGGGAGCTCCGATTCAGCACTTTTAGTGCCGCCTGGCGCTCATGCGCTCACGTTCATCGTCTAGCGGGCCGACCCAACAACCACCTTAACACACGCGAAACAAAATATTTTCGAACAAAAAAATAGGACAAGTCGGAGCAGCTTCGTTGAATTAAGACCCACGGCGATAATCGCTAAAAAAAAGACCCACGGCGATAACCACTGGACCAAGTCCACTTAGAGACTACAAGGCGAAAATAGTTCTATTTAATACTGTACTTATTTTAAGACAACATTAACATATTTTTTTGTACCCATATAAATGATTTGAAAAATAATCATAGATTCACAATAAAAAATTTCAAGATAATAAAGTAGTTCATAGAATTCGAAAAAATTTCATCGGTTTTGAAAAATGTTAACAAATTCGAAATTAAATCATCAAATTTCGAGAAAAGATCATGAATTGACAAAACTTCCAAGATTTTTAAAAAAAGTTCATCAATTTTGAACAAAAGTTCACAAATGTCAAAAAAGTTAAACAATTTTTCGAAGAAAAAGTTCATCAGTTTTCAAAAAATGTTCACAATCTTGATGGTGCAAAATCAACTCGTGAATATAGGGAAATTCTTAGGTGAAAAAGATGTCCACAAATTTTAAAATAAGTTAATTTGGGAAAAAACACAAATTTGAAAAAAATCATCAATTTTAAAAACATTTCATCGAATATGATAAAAGAAGGTCATCCAATTTGACAAAAATTTCACAAATTTAGGAAAAACTTACACGATTTTGAAAAAAAAATTCACACATTTTTAAAAAGTAAAATGATTTTAAAAAAGTGGTCTTCAAATTCAAAAAGATTCACAATTTGGATGCTGAAAAATCAAATCGTGAATGCAAAAATATTCTTGGGTATTTTTAAACAATAAAAAGGTTCATCCATTTTTTTGAAAAAATCATCGAATATGAGAAAAAGTTCATCGGATGTGAAAAAAAGTCCAGAAATTTTAGAAAAAGTTCATCATTTTTTGAAAAAAAATCATGATTTTTTTTTGCAATTTCAATAAAGAGTTCATCAACTTTAAAATAGTTCACTGATTTTGGGGTAAAAAGGTTCGTCGAACTTGAAATTTTCTGTGCTATTCGAAAAATAAAGGAAAAATGATAACAAAAAAAGTAGAATAAAGGAAAAAATGAAAAGATTAAAGGGAATACAGAAGAAAGAGAATAAAAGGATAAATCCAGTCACGACAAGTGAGATGTAATTAGTGGTTAGTGCAGTGCGAGGAGAAAGAGGTGGTCGTGAGGTCGAATCACCGCGCCCGCGACTTTTGCAGCGTTTTAGAAGAAGAAAAAGGGATAATGGGTTAGCCTAGCTTGGAAGGAGGGGTATGTGCCCATTTGGTGGTTGAGGACATCGAGATGGGAACAAGTGGACCTTATGTTGCTATTATCCAGGAGATTAAAACCCGCAAATCAGTTTTTCCTCGCTGTCCGTTTATGTATGAAAGTAGGAATTTTAAGTTCGAGACTCATCGCCTAGCAAAACATGCTAGTTCTTTAGGAATTGGTCGTCATGTATGGCTTAGAAGTCCTTATGATTAAGCCATGGTTTCTTTAAACACTGAGTTTGAAGTTTAATAAAGCGTGAGTTTGAAGTTAATTGAAGCATTGTTTAGGAAATGTCGTTCGCCCAGCCTTGCTCGCTCGCTCCTAGTTCTTTTTTCCCAGCCGTGCCGAGTGCTGGTTCAGAAAAATAACCAGCCTACCATTTTTTTTGTGATTTTAGTGATATTTATAAAATGGAGAAAGTTCATAGCTTTAAACAAATGTTCATGGGTTTAGACAATTGTTCACCGATTAAAATCATGAATTTCTAAAGTTCATAAATTTTAAAATATCTTGTAATTTTTTTCAAAACTTTGAAAAGAAACATGAAAATGTTAATGGAATCCTAAAAGCGGTAATGGGTTGAAGAAATGGTTCAAAAATTTGAAAAAAGTTTGTGAATTTGAAGAAAAGTTAATGGATTTAAAAAAGGTTCATCAATTTTTTTTAAAGTTCATGAATTTCAGAAAAGTACATAGATTTCGAAAAAGGTAAGATATTTTCTGGAAAAAATCATGAATTTGAAAAAATTTCATCTATTTTGAAAAAAATCACCAATTTAAAAAAAGTTTCTCATTTTTTGGAAAAAATAATGAATTTGAAAAAAGTTCATCTATTTTGGAAAAAATCACCAATTCAAAAAAAGTTCCTCATTTTTTAAGAAGTTGACATATTTGAAAAATTCATCGATTTAGAAGAATCATGGATTAAAAAAAACAGATTTGAAAGAATCTCATCGACTTTGAAAAAAGCAATTAATGTGGAAAATTTTAATTGAATTTTAGAAAACTCATGGATTTAAAAAGTTCAAGATTTTGTAAAAAGTTACCGGATTTAAAAAATCACAAATTTGAAAATAGTTCATGGATTTTGTAAAAAAATCACAAATTTGGAGAGAGTTCATGGTTTAAAAAAAATACTTCATTTCAAAAATAGTTCACAGGATCAAAAAATGCTCATGATTTTTTAAAAAAATCGTGAATTTAAGAAAATGTTGACGAATTTGAAAAGTCGAGTATTTTAGTAAAAGTTTGGGAATTTAAAAAAAGGAATTCAAAATTGAAAACAATGAGAAAAAGATAGAAGAAAAACCGGCCAACAAAATGGAAAAAATGAAACCATCACAGAGAAACCGATGCGCTTTATAGCGACATATTTGAGTAGAAAAAGGAAGTAAACTAACGAGAACACGCTAGGTGTCCTGATACCGCGCTTCACATGAAGCCAATGGTGCGGAGTTCGAATCTCACCGGTTGCATATTTGTTGAAGTTTTAACAAAAAAAAAAAGAGTAAATGGGTCGGCCTAGTGCGGAGGGGTGTGTGCACCAGTTGGCAAAATAGCCTATGACCGGTTTATATCTAAGGCCTCGGACACCGGAGTACTAGAAACTGGGGGAGGCCTATAACATTAGAACTAGAACTTGTTAAAAGACCTAGTAGGGAAGGATAGAATCCTTTACGATTGTAGGGGTAGAAATCACACTTACAAGGTGGAGGAGGGTGGCTCTTGAGTCATGGGTCCCTCAGCAGCAGATTGACCTATTGCCTGCCCGATATTTCTCCTCGACTGACCCCTCTTCTGAGTCAAAACATTCTTCGAACGCTTCGACTGGTGGCCCTTGTTGGAGGGGACGAAAGTGCTCGCAACCGGAGCAACTGCGGTGGTCATGCATTTCCTGTAGAAGGGCGAGGGGCAGCAACCACATTAGTAGACGAAGGTGGAGCCCCCAAAACGATCAACAATGATGGCCACCTTGCCACCATCAACATCTCCCTGATAAAAACCCCATCTTTGAAGATAAGGGCCACTTGAGGGCCCTCAACAAAACCAGGATTGCCGTCCCGCATGTGGGTCTCCGGTTGTGGAGCATGGGAGCTCACCAATTCGATCGCGCCTCCAGATCTGCTCCGATATGTTAAACGACTGACCAGAAAATAAAAACCATGCTCGGATAAATAAAAATGTTGGGCAAAGAGACTTGCCGCTTCTATAGGCTTATAGGAAGAGAAGCCATCAAGCATTGGCTCCTTGACTAGATCTTCTTTTCCCCCTCATAGATGGCCTCTAGCGTGGCGGCCAATGCTTGGCGATTCGTGAAACCCTTCCTGATGGCTCGGCTCGCGTCATCGAAGCAACTGTACCTCCATAATGGGTGAATCCGCTACTGAAGAGGCTGGACTCCTCAGCCAATAGCCACCAACATCATGTTGACGACGGTGAGCTTAATTATGGTGACCAAGGCAGGCTACTTGAGCGGACAGCCTGGCCACCTTGGCGTCTTTCTCTTGGGAGCGGCTCCTCGGGCGCCAGTTGTACTGCTTCTTCAATGGCGCAAGAGAAAAGGGGTGGGGGGCTGTCGAATAGGGTCTTCGAGTGGTACGTCGACAATATAAAACTACTCGGTTGAGCACATCTCGGCATCTTCCTTTGGGGTGCTGAGGAGATAACCTGTCTCTACCCTACCTTTATATATGCGGCAGTTAATTATGTCATGACGGTACGTATGAGTCCTTGGTAATTAACCCGCACGTTTCTGAGGTGTCATCCCTTACGTGGATACGTGAATCGAGGGAAAGAAACTAAATAGATACCACCAAAAGTGGAACACTGGCCCCACTACAACTCCCCTAATTGGACACGTCAAAGTGTGGGGCCTCGAAATTTCTAGAAGCTATCAAAGGTCCTCAAAATACTTAGCCTACAAGGCATCTACCTTGGCACGGAAGCTCTCGGATGCTACGTCTTCGGACCAGGAGTCAAGCATCAAAGGAGACATCGTCGAGATCGTCGAACTTGCATATACCGACACAACAAGACTTTTGTTCCTGAGCTACCTAAACCCGGGAGGGATCCTCAGACCCTATAAGTGTAAAAAGAATTACCCGTGGATCCGGGGTTGGATCTCCTCGACTGTCTGGAGTATCTAAACTTCTCGCACTCATAAGGAAGTAAATACCATAGTTACTATAGAAGACAATGCCGAAGAGGAGGAGTTAGTCAATCTTACGAGAAAACTTTGGATCCAAGGGAATCCTCAGGCACGGAATCAATACGGAGCATCAAGTTTATAGAACTCGCCTATGAAGGTCGCTCGGAGGAGTTTGATGTCCTCAGCTTGAAGACCAGTTCAGGGCTACTAATGGTGTCTCGAACTAGGGGTGCTAACCACGTCGGTCCATCATAGTGGGTCGGGCCGAGGTCCCCTTGATCGTCTACAACCGGGCCAGGACCACCATGCTCCAAAGCGTACTCAAGATGGAATCCTCCAAAGACTTGGCACATACTTCAAGACTTGTTTAAATCTTCAGCATGTTTATCACTAGGTGTAAACGACCTCATGTAAACCCTAGTAGCCCTGTCCCTATATAAGCCAAGGGGTTTAGAGCGTAGGGTAGAGAATTAGACATTCACATACGATCTCAAGGTAGACCATCTTGTATTTTGTACCCCTACACAACCAACACAACAAGAACATGACGTAGGGTTTTACCTCTTCGAGGGGGCCGAACCTGGGTAAACATTGTCTCCCTTGTTCCTCCTATTACCCTCTAACTAAGATCACCAGTTCGGGACCCCCTACCCGAGATCCACCGGATTTTACTGCGACACACGACCATCCACATCAAGGGGCACCAAGGGGCTATGCCAAGCCCTGTTTCATCGTTGCAATCTTGGTGATGGCCAGAAGGAAGCCGCCATCAGAGGAGCTTCACCGCGAGGCGATGCCATGCGCCGCCGCCACACCGCCATGTACTTCATTTAATCTCACCTTTTATTGTTTCCCCTGGTAACTAACTAGAGTACTCTATTTCCATACTCCAGTTTGGGTGTTAAGAGTAGTTACATCAGCGACAACGCAGCTGCGCGGTTGGTACTGTCATCATTTTTGCTCTCTATGGATTCGACACTTTAATCTTTCCCTAATAATAAAGCACGGATTAACTCCGTGGGTTCACCGTCTTTTCCAAATAATAAAGCACGGATTGACTCCGTGAGTTCACCTTCACAATACTCTTCTTCCCATGATTTCACGCTTTCAGTTTGAATTTAATTTAAAACATATTCGAAGTGGTACTAAATTTTGTCTCTACAATATTATCGACTCGATTGACCGCTATGTTCTTTCTTGGTCGCTTAGCTGGGTTGCGACCCAGTTGGGCCTTGGCCTGTCTCTCTACTGTATGCTAATAGAGGTAAATAGTGTCCGGATGGGCAACTGCAAACAATGCTACGATTTCCTAAAAAAAATATCCCAACGAACGTATACATAAAGAAGGAAGAGAATGCACATCCTTCACCGCCCTCATCCTTGACCTCTCCCTGTCCTCCGTCCCGGCCTCATCGGACACCGTAGGCTCCCGCCGCCTCGACCTCTCCGCATCCCCGCTCGCCGAACTGGAGGAGGCGGCCTTTCCGTCCCTGCGCGATGGCGGGCACGTCATGGCCGGTTTCGTCATCTACTTCCGCAACTACTCCACCTTCCTCGCTAGGCCTGGGTTGTACGTGGAATACATCTTCATGTGCGTGTCCTGCGCCTTCCCGGGCTTGGCCGCATGATGTTGTTCGTCATCATCGGCAGAACCGCCGAGATCGGGATGGGCCACGTGGAGTGCGCGCTTGACTGGAACCATAACACCATCGACTTCGACGAGGGGATGGGCGCTGAGGTGTTCAAGCAGTGGCACATCTGTCGGCTCACCGGCGCCGCGCTCGACAAGTACAAAGGCACCAGGAACCAGGAGGATCCCAGTAGGCCAGTAGGAGAGGAGAGATCTAGACTCCGGCAACTGGTGATGTAGCGCTGCTCTTCCAGGTTCCCCCCCTCTTCCTATCTGCAAGCTTTAAGTAAAACGATTCAATGAGCCTCTTGCATTCCCCTTCATCTTCATGACAAAATCTCAACTTCCCCAACCACACTGCAGACCTGCGGTTAATCTTAGTTGAGGTGCCATACAATCCAATTGGGGGATTCAATTCATCGAAGATATGACCGGACTTTCGCACAACAAAGTCAAGCACCCCTCTTCCTATGTTGTTGGAAACTGGATGAGTCGTTTTGGAGGGTTTCTTTAGTCTACTCCTATCTAATTCTTATAGGAAAAAACTATAGGTTTGACTTGGATCTGTACTTTCATTTTTATGATTCCCTGATCATCCAATAAGTTATGTCTGAAGGAAATATGCCCTAGAGGCAATAATGAAGTTGTTATTTATATTTCCTTATATCATGATAAATGTTTATTATTCATGCTAGAATTGTATTAACCGGAAACTTAGTACATGTGTGAATACATAGACAAAACAAATTGTCTCTAGTATGCCTCTACTTGACTAGCTCATTAATCAAAGATGGTTATGTTTCCTAACCATTGACATGTGTTGTCATTTAATGAAAGGGATCACATCATTAGGAGAATGATGTGATGGACATGACCCATCCGTTAGCTTAGCATAATGGTTACAGTTTCATTGCTACTACGTTCTTCATGACTTATACATGTTCCTCAAACTATGAGATTATGCAACTCCTGAATACCGGAGGAACACCTTGTGTGCTATCAAATGCCACAACGTAAATGGGTGATTATAAAGATGCTCTACAGGTGTCTCCGAAGGTGTTTGTTGGGTTGGCATAGATCAAGATTAGGATTTGTCACTCCGTGTTTCGGAGAGGTATCTCCGGGCCCTCTCGGTAATTCTCATCACTATAAGCCTTCCAAGCAATGTGACTAATGAGTTAGTTGCAAGATGAAGTATTACAGAACGAGTAAAGATACTTGCCGGTAACGAGATTTAACTAGGTATTATGATGCTGACGATCGAATCTCGGGCAAGTAACATACCGATGACAAAGCAAACAACGCATGTTGTTATGCGGTTTGACCGATAAAGATCTTCGTACAATATGTAGGAACCAATATGAGCATCTGTCGGCGTTCTGGGAACGGGGTTCCCCAGACTTGCCTGCCTGCGGCCTATGGTGTGGCTCAAGTGGTGGCCCTATACGGCCCATCCTCATCAACGCAAACTCAAGACCCTCGCGAGGGGCCAAGCTTCACGGGACGGACGATGCAAGGCTTCCTCAGGAGCGTCCTCGCCAGGCAGGCTCACGAGGAGGCGGAGAGATCAAGGCAAGGGTACCTCGTGAGGTGCTCGTGATGCAAGCCGTGACGATCGAGACTAGGCGGGCGCCGACCTGCGTAGTGTCCTTGTTTCCTCTTTGGTGCAAAGGGGGCAAGCACAAGCGCGGAGTACCGAGGCATCAGGCAAAGGTTACCATTTTGGTACAACGAGACCAAGACCAGCAGAGCGGCAGGATGGAGGTCATCATGGAGCCCAAGACGGCGTCATCGCCAGTGCCTTTGGCAGCCGAAGACCAACTTTAGTCAGGATAGCTTGTACTAGATGTTCCCCTTTGAAATGGCCGTTGTTGCCGCCCTTCCCGCTCAATATTTGGGAAGAGGACCAGGGCCTCTATATATAGGGATAGCCACCATAGTATGAAGGCATCGAGTTCTCACCAAGCCAACAGGGACAGATCCCTTCCTACGAGAACACCACACCAGCTCAAGAACACCTCTCGCGAGGCTGTTCTTCCCCTTATACTGTTCATCATCAGCCCCTGAGGCAATCCACCACACCACACACTGGAGTAGGGTATTACTGTTGGGGAACGTTGCAGAAAATTAAATTTTTTTCTACGGTTTCACCAAGATCCATCTATGAGTTCATCTAAGCAACGAGTCCAGGGAGTGAGTTTGCATCTACATACCACTTGTAGATCGAGTGCGGAAGCGTTCAAGGGGATGGTGATGATGGAGTCGTACTCGCCGTGATTCGGATCACCAATGACCAAGTGCTGAACGGACAGCACCTCCGCGTTCAACACACGTACGGTACGGACGACGTCTCCTCCGTCTTTATCCAGCAAGGAGGAAGGAGAGGTTGAGGAAGACAGCTCCAACGGCAGCACGACGGCGTGGTGTTGTTGGTGCAGCAGTACTCCGACAGGGCTTCGCCAAGCACGTACGGAGGAGGAGAGGTGTTGGGGAGGGGAGGGGCTGCGCCTTGGCTTGGGTGTTCAGCCCTCCCCTCACCCCTCTATTTATAGGGGAAGGGGCAAGGGGGGCCGGCCCCTCTAGATGGGATCTAGAGGGGGGGCGGCGGCCAGGGAGGGGGGACTTGCCCCCCAAGCAAGGGGGGCGCCCCCTCTAGGGTTCCCCCCAACCCTAGGCGCATGGGCCCAAGGGGGGGGGGGGGCGCCCAGCCCTCCAGGGGCTGGCTCCTGCCCCATGCAGCCCATGTGGCCCCCGGGGAGGGGTGGCCCATCCTGGTGGACCCTCGGAACCCTTCCGGTGGCCCCGGTACAATACCGATATGCCCCCGAAACCTTCCGGTGTCCATATGACAGCTTCCCATATATAAATATTTACCTGCGGACCATTCCGGAACTCCTCGTGACGTCCGGGATCTCATACGGGACTCTGAACAACATTCGGTAATCACATACAAGTCTTCCTAATAACCCTAGCGTCACCGAACCTTAAGTGTGTAGACCCTACGGGTTCGGGAGACACGCAGACATGACCGAGACGGCTCTCAGGTCAATAACCAACAGCGGGATCTGGATACCCATGTTGGCTCCCACATGCTCCTCGATGATGTCATCGGATGAACCACGATGTCGAGGATTCAAGCAACCCCGTATACTATTCCCTTTGTCAATCGGTACGTTACAAGCCCGAGACTCGATCGTCGGTATCCCAATACCTCGTTCAGTCTCGTTACCGGCAAGTCACTTTACTCGTACCGTAATGCATGATCCCGTGACCAAACACTTGGTCACTTTGAGCTCATTATGATGATGCATTACCGAGTGGGCCCAGAGATACCTCTCCGTCATACGGAGTGACAAATCCCAGTCTCGATCCGTGTCAACCCAACAGACACTTTCGGAGATACCTGTAGTGCACCTTTATAGTCACCCAGTTACGTTGTGACGTTTGGTACACCCAAAGCACTCCTACGGTATCCGGGAGTTACACGATCTCATGGTCTAAGGAAGAGATACTTGACATTGAAAAAGCTCTAGCAAAACGAACTACACGATCTTGTGCTATGCTTAGGATTGGGTCTTGTCCATCACATCATTCTCCTAATGATGTGATCCCGTTGTCAATGACATCTAATGTCCATAGTCAGGAAACCATGACTATCTGTTGACCAACGAGCTAGTCAACTAGAGGCTCACTAGGGACATGTTATGGTCTATGTATTCACACGTGTATTACGATTTCCGGATAATACAATTATAGCATGAATAAAAGACAATTATCATGAACAAGGAAATATAATAATAATGCTTTTATTATTGCCTCTAGGGCATATTTCCAACAGTCTCCCACTTGCACTAGAGTCAATAATCTAGTTACATTGTGATGAATCGAACACCCATAGAGTTCTGGTGTTGATCATGTTTTGCTCGCGAGAGAGGTTTAGTCAACGGATCTGCGACATTCAGATCCGTATGTACTTTGCAAATATCTATGTCTCCATCTTGAACATTTTCACGGATGGAGTTGAAACGACGCTTGATGTGCCTGGTCTTCTTGTGAAACCTGGGCTCCTTGGCAAGGGCAATAGCTCCAGTGTTGTCACAGAAGAGTTTGATCGGCCCCGACGCATTGGGTATGACTCCTAGGTCGGTGATGAACTCCTTCACCCAAATAGCTTCATGCGCTGCCTCCGAGGCTGCCATGTACTCCGCTTCACACGTAGATCCCGCCACGACGCTCTGCTTGCAGCTGCACCAGCTTACTGCTCCACCATTCAACATATACACGTATCCGGTTTGTGACTTAGAGTCATCCAGATCTGTGTCGAAGCTAGCGTCGACGTAACCCTTTACGACGAGCTCTTCGTCACCTCCATAAACGAGAAACATGTCCTTCGTCCTTTTCAGGTACTTTAGGATATTCTTGACCGCTGTCCAGTGTTCCTTGCCGGGATTACTTTGGTACCTTCCTACCAAACTTACGGCAAGGTTTACATCAGGTCTGGTACACAGCATGGCATACATAATAGATCCTATGGCTGAGGCATAGGGGATGACGCTCATCTCTTCTTTATCTTTTGCCGTGGTCGGGCATTGAGCCGAGCTCAATCTCACACCTTGCAATACAGGCAAGAACCCCTTCTTGGACTGATCCATTTTGAACTTCTTCAAAATCTTATCAAGGTATGTGCTTTGTGAAAGACCTATGAGGCGTCTCGATCTATCTCTATAGATCTTGATGCCTAATATATAAGCAGCTTCTCCAAGGTCCTTCATTGAAAAACACTTATTCAAGTAGGCCTTAATGCTGTCCAAGAATTCTATATCATTTCCCATCAAAAGTATGTCATCTACATATAATATGAGAAATGCTACAGAGCTCCCACTCACTTTCTTGTAAACGCAGGCTTCTCCATAAGTCTGCATAAACCCAAACGCTTTGATCATTTCATCAAAGCGAATGTTCCAACTCCGAGATGCTTGCACCAGCCCATAAATGGATCGCTGGAGCTTGCATACTTTGTTAGCATTCTTAGGATCGACAAAACCCTCCGGCTGCATCATATACAGTTCTTCCTTAAGATGCCCGTTAAGGAATGCCGTTTTGACGTCCATCTGCCATATCTCATAATCATAGTATGCGGCAATTGCTAACATGATTCGGACGGACTTAAGCTTCGCTACGGGAGAGAAAGTCTCATCGTAGTCAATCCCTTGAACTTGCCGATAACCCTTAGCGACAAGTCGAGCTTTATAGATGGTGACATTACCATCCGCGTCCGTCTTCTTCTTAAAGATCCATTTGTTTTCTATCGCTCGCCGATCATCGGGCAAGTCAGTCAAAGTCCATACTTTGTTTTCATACATGGATTCTATCTCGGATTTCATGGCTTCTAGCCATTTGTTGGAATCTGGGCCCGCCATCGCTTCTTCATAGTTCGAAGGTTCACCGTTGTCTAACAACATGATTTCCAGGACAGGGTTGCCGTACCACTCTGGTGCGGAACGTGTCCTTGTGGACCTACGAAGTTCAGTAGCAACTTGATCCGAAGTACCTTGATCATCATCATTATTTTCCTCTTCAGTTGGTGTAGGCATCACAGGAACATTTTCCTGAGCTGCACTACTTTCCCGTTCAAGAGGTAGTACTTCATCGAGTTCTACTTTCCTCCCACTTACTTCTTTCGAGAGAAACTCTTTTTCCAGAAAGGATCCGTTCTTGGCAACAAAGATCTTGCCCTCGGATCTTAAGTAGAAGGTATACCCAATGGTTTCTTTAGGGTATCCTATGAAGACGCATTTTTCCGACTTGGGTTCGAGCTTTTCAGGTTGAAGTTTCTTGACATAAGCATCGCATCCCCAAACTTTTAGAAACGACAGCTTAGGTTTCTTCCCAAACCATAATTCATACGGTGTCGTCTCAACGGATTTAGACGGTGCCCTATTTAAAGTGAATGTAGCTGTCTCTAGAGCGTATCCCCAAAATGATAGCGGTAAATCGGTAAGAGACATCATAGATCGCACCATATCTAATAGAGTGCGATTACGACGTTCGGACACACCGTTTCGCTGAGGTGTTCCAGGCGGCGTGAGTTGTGAAACGATTCCACATTTTCTTAAGTGTGTACCAAATTCGTGACTTAAATATTCTCCTCCACGATCCGATCGCAAGAATTTTATCTTTCGGTCACGTTGATTCTCTACTTCATTCTGAAATTCCTTGAACTTTTCAAAGGTCTCAGACTTGTGTTTCATCAAGTAGACATACCCATATCTACTCAAGTCATCTGTGAGAGTGAGAACATAACGATATCCTCCGCGAGCCTCAACACTCATTGGACCGCACACATCGGTATGTATGATTTCCAACAAGTTGGTTGCTCGCTCCATTGTTCCGGAGAACGGAGTCTTGGTCATTTTGCCCATGAGGCATGGTTCGCATGTGTCAAATGATTCATAATCGAGAGACTCTAAAAGTCCATCAGCATGGAGCTTCTTCATGCGCTTGACACCAATGTGACCAAGGCGGCAGTGCCACAAGTATGTGGGACTATCGTTATCAACTTTACATCTTTTGGTATTCACGCTATGAATATGTGTAACACTACGTTCGAGATTCATTAAGAATAAACCATTGACCATCGGGGCATGACCATAAAACATATCTCTCATATAAATAGAACAACCATTATTCTCGGATTTAAATGAGTAGCCATCTCGTATCAAACGAGATCCAGATACAATGTTCATGCTCAAACTTGGCACCAAATAACAATTATTAAGGTTCAAAACTAATCCCGTAGGTAAATGTAGAGGTAGCGTGCCGACGGCGATCACATCGACTCTGGAACCATTCCCGACGCGCATCGTCACCTCGTCCTTCGCCAGTCTCCGCTTATTCCGCAGCTCCTGCTGTGAGTTACAAATATGAGCAACGGCACCGGTATCAAATACCCAGGAGTTACTACGAGTACTGGTAAGGTACACATCAATTACATGTATATCAAATATACCTTTGGTGTTGCCGGCCTTCTTATCCGCTAAGTATTTGGGGCAGTTCCGCTTCCAGTGACCCTTCCCCTTGCAATAAAAGCACTCAGTCTCAGGCTTGGGTCCATTCTTTGACTTCTTCCCGGCAACTGGCTTACCGGGCGCGGCAACATCTTTGCCGTCCTTCTTGAAGTTCTTCTTACCCTTGCCCTTCTTGAACTTAGTGGTCTTATTGACCATCAACACTTGATGTTCTTTCTTGATTTCAACCTCTGCTGACTTCAGCATTGAAAATACTTCAGGAATGGTCTTCACCATCCCCTGCATATTGTAGTTCATCACAAAGCTCTTGTAGCTTGGTGGGAGCGACTGAAGGATTCTGTCAATGACCGCCTCATCCGGGAGGTTAATGTCCAGCTGGGACAGGCGGTTGTGCAACCCAGACATTTTGAGTATGTGCTCACTGACAGAACTATTTTCCTCCATCTTACAACTATAGAACTTGTCGGAGACTTCATATCTCTCGACCCGGGCATGAGCTTGGAAAACTAGTTTCAGCTCCTCGAACATCTCATATGCTCCGTGTTGCTCAAAACGCTTTTGGAGCCCCGGTTCTAAGCTGTAAAGCATGCCGCACTGAACGAGGGAGTAATCATCAGCACGAGACTGCCAAGCATTCATAATGTCTTGGTTCTCTGGGACGGGAGCGTCACCTAGCGGTCCTTCTAGGACATATTGTTTCCTGGCAGCTATGAGGATGATCCTCAGGTTCCGGACCCAGTCCGTATAGTTGCTGCCATCATCTTTCAGCTTGGTTTTCTCTAGGAACGCGTTGAAGTTCATGTTGACATGAGCGTTGGCCATTTGATCTACAAGACATATTTTGCAAAGGTTTTAGACTAAGTTCATGATAATTAAGTTCATCTAATCAAATTATTATAATGAACTCCCACTCAGATTAGACATCCCTCTAGTCATCTAAGTGTTACACGATCCGAGTCGACTAGGCCGTGTCCGATCATCACGTGAGACGGACTAGTCATCATCGGTGAACATTCTCATGTTGATCGTATCTTCCATACGACTCGTGTTCGACCTTTCGGTCTCCGTGTTCCGAGGCCATGTCTGTACATGCTAGGCTCGTCAAGTTAACCCTAAGTGTTTTGCATGTGTAAACTGTCTTACACCCGTTGTATGTGAACGTAAGGATCTATCACACCCGATCATCACGTGGTGCTTCGAAACGACGAACTTTAGCAACGGTGCACAGTTAGGGGAGAACACTTCTTGAAATTTTTGTAAGGGATCATCTTATTTACTACCGTCGTTCTAAGTAAACAAGATGCATAAACATAATAAACATCACATGCAATTATATAATAGTGACATGATATGGCCAATATCATATAGCTCCTTCGATCTCCATCTTCGGGGCTCCATGATCATCTTCGTCACCGGCATGACACCATGATCTCCATCATCATGATCTCCATCATCGTGTCTTCATGAAGTTGTCACGCCAACGACTACTTCTACTTCTATGGCTAACGCGTTTAGCAACAAAGTAAAGTAATTTACATGGCGTTCTTCAATGACACGCAGGTCATACAAAAATAAAGACAACTCCTATGGCTCCTGCCAGTTGTCATACTCATCGACATGCAAGTCGTGATTCCTATTACAAGAACATGATCTCATACATCACAATATATCATTCATCATTCATCACAACTTCTGGCCATATCACATCACAAGACAATTGCTGCAAAAACAAGTTAGACGTCCTCTAATTGTTGTTGCATCTTTTACGTGGCTGCAATTGGGTTCTAGCAAGAACGTTTTCTTACCTACGAATAACCACAACGTGATTTTTTCAACTTCTATTTACCCTTCATAAGGACCCTTTTCATCGAATCTGCTCCAACTAAAGTGGGAGAGACAGCCACCCGCCATCCACCTTATGCAACTAGTGCATGTTCGTCGGTGGAACCGGTCTCACGTAAGCGTACGTGTAAGGTTGATCCGGGCCGCTTCATCCCACAATACCGCTGAAGCAAGATAAGACTAGTAGCGGCAAGCAAGTTGACAAGATCTACGCCCA
This sequence comes from Triticum aestivum, assembly GCF_018294505.1. NCBI lineage: Eukaryota > Viridiplantae > Streptophyta > Magnoliopsida > Poales > Poaceae > Triticum > Triticum aestivum. The sequence continues at coordinate 433,346,686 of NC_057804.1, read as the reverse complement.
CAACAAAATTGTGTTCTACTCGTGCAATAGAGAACTACGCATAGACCTAGCTCATGATGCCACTATTGGGGAACGTTGCAGAAAATTAAAATTTTTTCTACGGTTTCACCAAGATCCATCTATGAGTTCATCTAAGCAACGAGTCAAGGGAGTGAGTTTGCATCTACATACCACTTGTAGAGCGAGTGCAGAAGCGTTCAAGGGGATGGTGATGATGGAGTCGTACTCGCCGCGATTCAGATCACCGATGACCAAGTGCTGAACGGATAGCACCTCCGCGTTCAACACACGTACGGTACGGACGACGTCTCCTCTGTCTTGATCCAGCAAGGAGGAAGGAGAGGTTGAGGAAGACAGCTCCAATGGCAGCACGACGGCGTGGTGTTGTTGGTGCAGCAGTACTCCGACAGGGCTTCGCCAAGCACGTACGGAGGAGGAGAGGTGTTGGGGAGGGGAGGGGCTGCGCCTTGGCTTGGGGTGTTCAGCCCTCCCCTCACCCCTCTATTTATAGGGGAAGGGGCAAGGGGGGCCGGCCCCTCTAGATGGGATCTAGAGGGGGGGCGGCGCCCAGGGAGGGGGGACTTGCCCCCCAAGCAAGGGGGGCGCCCCCTCTAGGGTTCCCCCCAACCCTAGGCGCATGGGCCCAAGGGGGGGCGCGCCCAGCCCTCTAGGGGCTGGCTCCTGCCCCACGCAGCCCATGTGGCCCCCCGGGAGGGGTGGCCCCTCCCGGTGGACCCCCGGAACCCTTCCGGTGGCCCCGGTACAATACCGATATGCCCCCGAAACCTTCCGGTGTCCATATGACAGCTTCCCATATATAAATCTTTACCTCCGGACCATTCCGAAACTCCTCTTGACGTCCGGGATCTCATCCGGGACTCCGAACAACATTTGGTAATCACATACAAGTCTTCCTAATAACCCTAGCGTCACCGAACCTTAAGTGTGTAGACCCTACGGGTTCGGGAGACACGCAGACATGACCGAGACGGCTCTCAGGTCAATAACCAACAGCGGGATCTGGATACCCATGTTGGCTCCCACATGCTCCTCGATGATGTCATCGGATGAACCACGATGTCGAGGATTCAAGCAACCCCGTATACTATTCCCTTTGTCAATCGGTACGTTACAAGCCCGAGACTCGATCGTCGGTATCCCAATACCTCGTTCAGTCTCGTTACCGGCAAGTCACTTTACTCGTACCATAATGCATGATCCTGTGACCAAACACTTGGTCACTTTGAGCTCATTATGATGATGCATTACCGAGTGGGCCCAGAGATACCTCTCCGTCATACGGAGTGACAAATCCCAGTCTCGATCCGTGTCAACCCAACAGACACTTTCGGAGATACCTGTAGTGCACCTTTATAGTCACCCAGTTACGTTGTGACGTTTGGTACACCCAAAGCACTCCTACGGTATCCGGGAGTTACACGATCTCATGGTCTAAGGAAGAGATACTTGACATTGAAAAAGCTCTAGCAAAACGAACTACACGATCTTGTGCTATGCTTAGGATTGGGTCTTGTCCATCACATCATTCTCCTAATGATGTGATCCCGTTGTCAATGACATCTAATGTCCATAGTCAGGAAACCATGACTATCTGTTGACCAACGAGCTAGTCAACTAGAGGCTCACTAGGGACATGTTATGGTCTATGTATTCACACGTGTATTACGATTTCCGGATAATACAATTATAGCATGAATAAAATACAATTATCATGAACAAGGAAATATAATAATAATGCTTTTATTATTGCCTCTAGGGCATATTTCCAACAATTACACCACAACAGTGGCCCGAACAGTATAAATCTCGTGTCACTCATGCTGTTCATCGATTTAGCTTAGATTCTCGCGAGGCGATTGGACGAGGATTGGTAGGGGGAAGATCTTCGCGCGCACTCCAGAGTTCGAACCTCAAGGGTCTGCCAGAACCCAACATCCAACATTTGGCGCGCCAGGCAGGGGTGCGCAGGAATCTTTCTTCCGTTGTTCCGCGTTCGATCATCCGTCGTGTCCATGGCTGACGCTTGCCGAGCTCGCGCCGAGCGTCGGGCTGCTCTTGCTGCCTGCGTCGCCCAGACGGCTCCCGTCAGCGGGTGCCCCCATCGTTCTCCGTCGCCTGTCGCCAACGCCGCCACCGGCCCGACGGGGAACGAGCAGTAGGCCTCATCGCTGCATCCCTCGGTGCGGCAGGAAGGCCACACTGCCACCCGGTCGCTGACCCCAGCTGGTTCATCGTCGCACGCCCATCGCGCTCCCACGGACGCGCACGCTGTGTTGCTCCTAGCGCGTGAGCTCCTGCACTACCGTCCCGTTGACAACCTCTACGAGGAGTGGCTTGCTTGCATCATCGAGCTTGTCAGTGCCGCAGGGGGCTCCCCCGCGCCGTCCCTCTCGCTGCCTCGCCCTCCGTCCTGCGCGGGTGATACAGCTCAGGAGGTGCCTCCGCCACCTCCTCCCCAAGAAGGCGCCTTGGCTCCAAGGCACGCGGCCCCTGGACGAGATCCACCGCGTCCAGCGCCCGCGCGGCAAGAAAGGAGCTGCCAAGAAATCCCTCGTCCCCAGGAAGGTGCTCGCGTGCTTCCTGCACAGGCACGCCATGACCGCATCCCTGCGCCAGCACATCAAGACCCCGCGCTGCTCCTGGTAGCGGCGCGCAGGAATCCCCAAGAGCAAGCCCCGCGTCAGCAGAGAGCTCCGGTGGCCACCGCAGGCTGCCGCGCCTTCACCACCGAGCTGCGCAGTGTCGCCTGGCCGGGCAAGTTCCAGCCGGACTTGCCTCCTCGCTACGACGGCACTGCCGACCCCGCGGAGTTCCTGCAGCTCTACGAGTTGGGCATCGAAGCCGCCAACGGGCACGAAAAGGTCATGGCGAACTGGTTTCCCATGGTGCTCAAGGACGGTGCTCGCACATGGCTCCTGAACCTGCCTCCTGGCACAATCTCCTTGTGGGACGAGATGTGCACCTGCTTCATCGCCAACTTTCAGGGCACTCGCGACCTCCACTGGCCGTGGGTGACCTGCGCCGCATCAAGCAGCAAGCCGGAGAGACCTTGCAGAAGTACATCCAACATTTCAATAGCGCTCGCCTCAAGATTCCCAAGGTGACCGAGGAAGCCATCATCTTGGCGTTCTCCGACGGCGTCCGCGACGTCAAGATGAAGGAGGAACTGGCGATCCACGAAGATCTGTGCACGTCTCTGGAGCTGTTCAACCTGGCGGCCAAGTGCGCAAGGGCTGAGGAGGGACGCCTCTCCCTTCTCGAGCTCCCGGCTGCAGATCCAGAAGAGAAGAAAGCCAAGGCCAAGGATGTGAAGCGCAAGGGAGCAGCTGTGCTCGTAGCAGAGCCGGACACAAAGCGCGGCAGGGACCAGCCGGAGTCGTCCAAGGGCAGCTGGTACTGCGTGTACCACGATCTCCATACCCACAATACCAACGAATGTCAAGAGCTCAGAGCCGTGAGAGAAGGCCGTGTCGGTCGACGCCCCGAGCGCAACGATCGGGGCTATGGCCGAGGCGGAGGAAGAGGTGGAGCACGATGGGACAACCGTGGCCCTCGCCAAGGGCGGCGTGACCGGCCTTGCGAGGACCGCTGGCAGGACCAGCCTCGCGATGGGGCTTGGAGGGATTAGCCTCGCGAGGATCGCCCACAAGGCAATGCAGGCCTACCTCCTCTGCCACCACCGCCAAGAAGGAATGACGACCATCATCAGGACGAGGGGGCTGGGGGCTTCCAGGAGCTGCGTGCTATCGCTTGCATCTTGGGTGGTGCCCAGGCCCCAGCCTCTCAGCGCATCTTTAAGAAGTTTGCTCGCGAGGTGAATACAGTCCTCCCCAAGCTCGAGGCCACACGACCTCTCAGGTGGTCCGCGTGCGCCATCACGTTAAGCTCAGCGGATCAGCTCAAGTGCGCGGCAACAGCTGGTGTCCTCCCAATGCTCTGTTCCCCAGTCACCAGCAATGTGCAAGTTACCAGGACCCTCATCGACGGCGGAGCAGGACTCAACGTCCTGTCTGTCGAGACGTTCAACAATCTCCAAGTGCCATATGATCAGCTTCAACCAACCAAGCCTTTCTCAGGAGTCACTGATGGTGCCACTATCCCGATAGGGCAGGTCCGCCTCCCTGTCACCTTTGGATAGTGCAAGAACTACCGTACCGAGCTCATTGACTTCGACGTTGCCCACATTCGCCTGCCATACAATGCCATCCTCAGATATCCAGCGCTGGCCAAGTTCATGACAGTGGCTCACCATGGCTACAACGTCCTCAAGATGCCAGGAAGCGGCGGAGTCATCATGGTCCCCTGTGAAGAGAAGGATGTGGTGTGCTCTCTTGAGCGCGCCTTCCAAGCCGCGTCGATCGAGGACCCAGATAGCAAGAGTGGAAACCTCGCTGAAGCAGCTCCCAAGAAGAACAAGACATCACCCAGTTCAAGGCCTCAGGAGACAGGCACCTCCGGTGGCACCGCACCAGGATCTGCGCCCATCCAAGGGGCGCCGCCCTCCGTCGCATAGAAGGCGCGCCCGGTGCCCTCCTCGGGCAAGGCTCAGGGGCTCTTTCCTGGAGGGTCACTGACTTTGCCAAGATCACGAGGGAAGCGCTCGGGCACCGTTTGGAGGCATGCTTCTTGGCACGCTTCCCTCAGGAAGGCATAAGGCAAGGAGGGCCCAACCCTCAGGAGTTCATCACCAAGGTTACTCAGGAGCTGCAGGAATTGAGAGTCATGTGCGGCAGCCGCCACCTACCCGGGGTAGCTCCCCATCCAGGCGAGGATGGTGGGATGCGCGTATGCATCGACTACCTAGGGCTCAATCGGGTCGCGTCTCAGGAGCGCTTCTGGCCTTCGCGCGTGGGGCGTTGCGAGGGTCCACCTCACAGCTATGTTCGCATGCCTTTCGGCCCGCTGAACGCGGCTGCTGCTCACCAGCGTCTGATGAGGAGCATTCTGAAGGCTCAGGTGGCCAGACACTGCGCGTTCCTGGAGGAAATGGAGATGGACCTCGCCGAGCCACCCGGACCTCCAGAGCCTCTTGAGGCTCAGAGTTCCGAAGGCTCATGAGGATTGGCTTCCTCACCATGCACCGTCTGCTACTCCAACAATCGCTCTGCAACGATATCAGGTGACATCTTTCGAGTTTCATTTCAGCTGGGAGCATCCTCAAGGCTGCATCATTCCCAGGTCGCGTGGATCTGTCCCCGCGGCGTGTATCCATTTTTCTTATGTCTTTAGCCTACCTCGTTGCGGGCGCCCCTCAGGATGCATCATCCCCAAGCCGCTCGGCCTGACCTAGTGGCATGTGCCTTTCCTGCATCTATCTAAGTTGGATTGCCTTTTCATACTCAACTTGCCTATGGTTATCGCCTCTCGCCCGTCGCCGCCCATTTTTCTCCCTCATGCAAACCGCTTGCACGTTAAAAGGGGGGCGCCTGAGCATTGCGACTCAGGAGCTATTACTGGCTCTCCAGCCCTCACCCCCTGGCCTTGTCCACGGCATCACGACCTGACATACTAGCGGCGGCTGAGCCTGCTCGAGGGTCGGGACCTGAGGACGTAGAGCATTTGCATCTAACCCTCATGCAGGAACACTCAGCCGCCCAAGGCTCAAGATCAGGAGCAACCCGCCTTGAGGTAGGGCCTCGTGAGTCCTGCGCTGGCTCACGAGTGCCCAGATACACCTCGTCTAGCCCTACTGTGCCGGCCATGTGTCAGGGAGGGGCTGTACACGCCCCGAGGGCTCCTCCTGGAGGGGGGCCCTCCCACGTACCAGTGGAAGCACCATGCTCCGTGCTGGCTGACGACACTGCTGAGGAGCGGCTATGCTCGTACACATACGAAAGCGCTATGCTCCGTGCTGGTGATAAACAACTGAGGGTAGCCCACAGCTGTATCAACCTCAGGGAGCCCAGAGCTCAATGTCTAGCCTCATCGCAACGCCTCCCCTCGGGAGCGCCGCGCGAGGGGGCTGGGCATGGGGGCTGCGCCCGGGTCACGCCCGAGCTCACGCCACCCAGCCAGTTCCTCGGATCTGGTCGTCGCGCGCCCCTCCTAGAGTAGAGCCAAGGTATGAAGACCGTTTGAGCGTCAAGGGGGACTCCTGAGCATCGCGACTCAGGACCCTAACTGGTCATGTAGCACCTCACTCCTTAGTTCCGAAAGGCTAACGACGATCGAGGTATGCGCGGGGCCGGGCCCTGCCGACGTAGAACGACAGATCCTATCCTACACCCTCTCCCTATTTGCTGTTTACGCGTCAAGGGGGACTCCTAAGCATCGCGACTCAGGAGCCTAACTTGCCACGTAGCCCCTCACTCCTTAGTCGCGTCCTCGTGATCCGGTCGGGGCTAATGGCGGCTGAGGTATGCGCGGGGCCGGGCTCTGCCGACGTAGAACGCAAGCAAATAGGAAGGAAACCGCAAAATCTAGCAAATTCAGAAGCAAATATTACAGACCATAAATTGTTCTCACAATACCAAACACAAGTTTAAACGCCTCCACGAGGCACGGTGCATGTTGCAGGAATCGAAGCAGGAAGGAAGCCGCAAGAAGATCAGCTGTGGGCCGCGCCGCCGCTCGTGGTGGAGTTGCACTTGTCAGCTCCACCCCCCGAGGCCGCGGAGCCAGCAGCGCCTCGCTTGGGCGCGGTGTTGAAGGCGCGGAACTTCGCCAGCAAGACCTCCGCTCGGTCCTTCATGGCTTCGGCAGCAGTGGCGGAGCGCTTGGCATCCACAGGCTCCAGCAGGTCGTCAATGTTGGCGTCGGGGTTGCGGAGGTAGACGTGGCTGAGGATCCGCGTCAGCGCTGTGGAGGAAAGGACGCGAGCCTCAACTTCGGCCATGGGGCCGATGCCGGTCACGACCTCCTCAAGCGCCTCGACCAGGAAGGGAACCAGCTTGGCGGGGCCTTCCGTGGCTCTGGCCAGCGGTTTCTCCAGGCCCTCTTTATAAAGCGTCTGCAGCACCGTGCGAGCCCTCTCCTCGTAATGTGTGAAGGCCGCGTGGTCCTCGGACAAGACCGTCACCTTGGCGTCCAGCTCAACCCTCTCCGCTTTCAGTGTCTGCTCCAGCGTCTTCAGCTGGCCGCGGTCAGCTGAGAGTTTGGCGTCGCGGTCCTTGACGGCAGCGTGCCGAGCCTTCATCTCCTCCTCCTTCGCTTGACGGTCGTGAACCTCCTTGGCGAGCTCATCACGCAGCTCTTGCAGCTCACCCTCCAGCGTCTTGCAGTGGCCCTTGACAGTTGAAGCATCCTTCAATGTCGCGCCGCGAGTGGCTATGGCCTGGGAGGTGACTTGCTTCTCCTTCTAGGAAGCCGTCACAGCCTGGCTCAGCGCCGCTCGGACGGAGGTGTCAGAGCGAACCCAGCTGGAGACCAGCTCCAAGCGCCTGGCCACCAAGCGGGGGTCGGCGCCCCGAAAATCCTCTCGCAGCCGACTCAGCTCATCCGCAGCGCGGTCCAAGGCGACGGAGGAGGCAGAGGAGACGGGAACCGGCGGAGTAGGAGGGGAAGACGGCAGCGTGATCACAGCTTGGGAGGAGGGGACCTCTTGAGCCTTGACAACTTCGGCGACAACATCAAGCGCAGGCGCCTCCAGAGTCAGCAGGGCCATGGGGGCTGGCTCCCCGCCAGGGCGTCCCTCCTGGCCTCGCGAGGACGACCGGGTAGGGGAAGTGCGAGCCCCGCTGCCTCCCTTTCCTGCGAGTGAAGGCGCGGCCACAGCAGGTGAGCCCGCCCCAAGCGGGGTCGCCGCATCTCCCTTCAACCTCTTCGCCGTAGGTGGCAGCCTACCCAAATAAGGGATGTGAGGCCTCAACGGCAAAAACAGGGGCAAAGCGGAGTTCGAGTACTTACTGGTCGGCTGCCGCGGGATCCCATGGACTCCGGCCAAGCTTGAAGCCCGAGAGCCTCTTGCGGGGCTCAGCCTCGAAAGGCGCACCAGGAGGGCTGGAGCTGGCTCCAGGCGACACCAGGACTGGAGTAGACCCTCGGGAGATCAGCCCAAACCTGTCCTTCTTCGGGATCAAGGGCGGGTCCTCCTCCCCTCTCCTGGCGCCGGCCTCGTCGTCATCCGGCATGGAGCGAAGGGCGCTGGACCTGCGCCAGGGGGAAGTCTCCCCCATCCCCTCAATGGTCGCCTCCGAGTCACGCTCCTCCTCCTCCTCTTCATCTTCCTCCTCTCCCCCGCCGGAATCATCAGAGGACAAGTCCACCGTCGCTGTCGCTGCCTGGCCCTCAGGGGCCTCCGCCGGTACCAAACCGACCCCGTCGAAGGTGGGCATGGTGTCCACCACCCGCTCCCAGTCGTCGCAAAGGAACAAGGGGACCGGAGCACCCTCCGGGCTTGCCACGCCCTCCCCGACCAGGAAAGCGGAGGGCTGCGGTCAGATCCTCGTCAGCCAGGGAATCCGAGCTCAGGCGGAGGACGACATCCGCATCCTCGAGCCTCCACAGCGGGCGCGAGTGCGCCTGAAGAGGGGCCACCCAGTGCGACAGGAACTCCCTCGGGAGCGTGGCCCCGGTCAGCTTCGCCGCCCTCAGGTTGCCCGGCCTCAGGTCAGCGTTCATCTTCTCCAGCACCAGCTTCGCCCGCCGGTCGTCGAGCTTCGCGCGAGACCACGTCTCGACAGCCTAGGGCTGCTCCGTGGGCAGCTCCAGTAGGGAGTTGTTGCATCTGGCGTCCACCATGACCCACTTGCTCCGGAAGCCATCGGCCCTCTTCCCGGCCTTCGAGATCGCGTTGGCTTTGGAGTACGCGACAAAGCCTGCGCACACCGAGATATTGGCGCCAGTGACCCGGAGGGAAAAGAAGTGGCGCAGCAAGGCCACGGAGGGTGTCGGGGATATACCCCGCGGTATGACCCGGCCAGAAGTATGATCCGGCCGGACTTGGCGACTCACCAGAGAACCGACTGGAGCATGACGACTCACTGGCAATCTGCCCGGACATGGCGGTTTACATGTAACCCGTTTGGACATTATGACTCACTCGAGACCCGGCGGACGGATCAAACGGACGACTAGGCCCAAGGCCCAGCAGGCCGGCTTATACTCTCGTGGGCCGGTTTACGAGGAAATACACAAGGAGTTTTCCCTTAAGGGGGCAGAATAGGATTCCACTTGTTATAGAATAGTCCAAGTCCTACTAGGACTCCATAAGTAACCCACCCCTCCAACTTATATAAGGAGGGGCAGGGCACCCCAAGAGGGATAGGCAACAAGAAACAATCTCTAGGGCTAGACACAAAGAGCCGGCTTACCGGCGACTTCCTCATGAACATAATGAGACCTAGCCACAAACAACATGTAGGGTTATTACCGGATGATGTTTTCCGGGGCCCGAAACTGTCTAAATCCCTGTCTTGTGTGTTGATCTGCCTCGCGACTCTCGTCCCGCTCAACCCCTTTCAAGCTACTACATAGATGCGTTAGCCTCACGACTAAGTCCTCACACTAGGACATCTGCCGTGACAAATCCATGACAGTTGGCGCCTACCGTGTGACCCGTGCACGGTGGTGATGAGTTATTGAAGGGATCTCCCCAGGGATCGAGAAGATCGTGATGGATCAGATGAAAAGGAACCAGCGCGGAATGACCGCAAAGGATAACCCGGCGTGGAACAACCTTGGGCAGAGCTGTCAAAATCATCATTTTATGATCAGAATCAAGGTTAATGGGAAGGTTAATTATGGAGCTAGCGATACACGCTTTGAATACAAGAGGAATTAGGGTTGCGTGTTGCGGCCGCCGTAACCAGTCGATCCGCCGAAACCAGATTGATTCTCCGCGGCGCCGTTAAAAATCGAGATGGGATTGTTTGGTTCAGGATTGGGCTTACGAAAGAAGAAGTCAACGACCCAGAGGAAAACGTGGACGCGGTTTCGTCCAGCTAGGCGCGACTCGGAAGTGGACTGCGATCTCCGCCTCTGAGCAGGCTCCTGCGACCTCCTCTGCTGCTGCGTCTTGACCCGCCCATTGCTGTCATGATTGCCGTTCGGGGCCGGCCCTGACGAGTTGCCGAGCCACCACCAAGCCACCTCCGACGAGCCGTCTCTACGCCCGCGGGCCCGTGTCCAAGCCACCACCCGCCTTAAGCCCGCTATGGGCCACCGTCGGGGAGTCACTGGAGTCGCTTGAGCCGTCGTCCGTCCCAGACCGCTGCACGCTCCGCTGCTGAGCCGCCGTGTGCGAGTCTCCGTTTTTGCCTGCAGGCCGCCGCCCGCCTTAACTACAGTGGGAGAGCCATCCCTTGCCTAAACCGTCACCGTGGCTCGTCCGGGAACCGCTGGTGCGCTTGTTGACTTTCCTCAACTCCAACCTCAAACCGCCACCAGCGTGCCAGGCTGCGCCACCGTGAGTCACCGGTCTCCACTAGCCGCACCTGTTCTTCCTCGCCCTGGCCTCCGCCGAGTCGGTCATTGTGGTGCTGCGACGCCCAGGATCAAGGCCTCGCCTCAGCCGCTCGTCTCCGAGCCGCCTTTGCCGCGGCCTCCTCTGAGCTGCCGGCCTCGCCTTTGCCCCGAGCCGCCGCACGGTCAGCCACCTCTCCAAGTCGCTATCTCCAGCCGAGGCCCGATCAACAGTACTTCTGCGAGCAGCTAGTGGTCCGTGCTACGGTGTTGGGGCTGGTCATCATCGTCCTCGTCCTTTGCATCAACAGACCCGCGTTGCCAAGGGAAAAAGTCCATTTTAAACCTTGAACTTGTAGAGGTTCGGCGAATCAAACCCTCAAGTCGAAATCCCTGTTGTTTGCACCCTGAACTATGTAATCCCGGTCTAAATCAAACCCTGGCAAAAAGTCAACCGGGATTTGTCTGATGGGCCAGCCCATTTGTTTTTTTTCTCAAAAAAATGTTGGCTTTATTCTTCTGTCGCACAGGCCGAACTCTGACTGGGCCGGCCCATGAAAACTGGCGACTATATGAATCTACACCAGATTCGAATATTTTCTTAAATTTCGAACGCAAAAAATGTTTCGATTCTTTTTGAGTGTTTATGAAAAGCGACTACTTCTCAAATTTGTGAACAAATTTACGAAACTTAATTTGGAGAATTTAAACAAACTTTTGGAACATGCATATTTTTTAAAACACCCGAACAAAATTAGGAAAACGGAAAAGATTTAAAACTCGCAAACAATTTTAAACGGGAACATTGTTGAACTCCTGATTTTTATTGAAAACACGGACATCTTTAGAATTTTGTGAAATATAGGAATATTTTTTGAAACTCCAGAAAAAAATTAGAAAACACGAACATTTTTTAATTTTGTGAGTTTTTTAAAAGGGAACCAATTTTCTTTAAAAAGTTGTGCATCTGCGTTTTAATAAAAAAATGAATAATTTCGACCATTGAACATTTTTTAATATACAATGAACAATTTCTTAAATACACATTGAACATTTGTGTGATGTATGCTAATCAATTTGTAAATACACAGTGAACATTACTGTGATATACGCTGAACAATTTGAAAATACACAATGAGCATTACTGTGATGTGCGCTGAAAAATTTGAAAGTACATATTAAATTTTTTTCCCTATACGCTGAACATTTTTAAGTACATAATAAACATTTTCTTAAATATATGATGACCATTTTCATAATACATGATAAAATCTTGTATAATACACAAAAAATAAGAAAGTAAAAATAAATAGAAGAAACACAGATTGTTCATCGTATTAAAGTATTATTAATGAAAAAATACACAATGAAATGTTTCCTTATAATGTATTAATGAAAGAAAAAGGAAAACAAAAAACAAAAGAAAGAAAACCCGAAAGAAAAAGGCAGAAAGAAAGAAAGAACCAGAAAAAATAAACCTAAAAGATAAAATAAAACAAAAGGTCAACAAAAGAAATGAACAGAAAAACAAAGCAATGAACGGACAGCGCGCGCTGCCGCGAAATGGGCCGGCCCACCCGCGGGCGTAGCCACTGCTGTGGGCGGCAAATAGGTTCCACCACCAATCCCGGCCTTCCTTTGCAATCCCTGTTTGGCAAACGACTCCAGGGTTTGATTTAGACTGAAATTGTATAGTTCAGGGTGCAAACGACAGGGATTTGAACTTGAGGGTTTGATTCGTCGAACCTCTACAATTTTAAGGTTTAAAATGAACTTTTTCCGTTGCCAAGTCGCCGCTCCATCCTGCATCCCGTCGGTGGACCGGAACGACTCAAGTACTGTGCCTAGTACTGCCTCCTCGTGAGAGGATAAAAAGATGAGACACCCGGGCGGTTTGACAGTTCACTGGTACTCTTGAGATAAGACCAACAGTGACCGCACGAGTCCAACACATCACCCAGCCAGCGTACAGTTAATTGCCTGAGCCAAATACACGGTTATAACAAAGAAACGAACGAGCCATGAGATGAGTAGCTACTACTAGTAGAGAGTAATAGCAGCAAGCATTGACGATCCAGCGGATGTGGCGACCAAGGAAAATGGCTTGAAGGATGAAGACATGATTTAGTGCGGCGGGTTAGATCGGTTGCTGGTTTCGAACGGACAGTTGGAGCGGTGTTGTTGACTTTGTTATCAAAAGTCTGAGTAAGGAATAAATCTACTGGCATACTCATTCTCGAACCTCAAGAAACGGCACTGGCGAGACTGGGGTACGGAGAGGCCGCTCCCATTTTGACACGATGGGAGACCCAACGGCTCCTGTACGGACTGGCGACGCGGTCGTCTCGGGCGATGGTGGCGACGGCGCTGCGCAGGGCCTCGTCCCCGCCGACCACGGCGTCGTCGCTCTGGTCTCGGCGGGGGGCCTGGCGGGGGGATGGTCGACGGCCCGCTCCCCTGCACCCAGGCGGATGGCCGAGCCCCCCACGGGCGTGGTTAAGTGGTCGGGGAGCCGTTTTTGGGCTCTGGCGGAGGAGGAGTCGGATGGCGAGGAGGAGGCGGTGATTGACGACGACGGGTTGCCAGAGGCGGGCGGCCGTGCGGCCTGCACCATTGGCGACTTCGTGTCGCGGGCCGAGGAGCTTGGGGGCTCTCTCAAGGCCGGACGTCGGCGTGCCTTTGCGCCTGGTGGCTGTGGCCCGCGTCGGGTCGCGACGGCCGTGCGCAGGGCGCCGGGTTCTTCGTGGGGTCGCGAGGGACGGGGCTCCCTTGCGGTGGCTGATGCGGGGCTGCTCCTGCAGCACGCGTTGGATCCCTCACGCCCGGCGACGGAGCTTCCTGTGGCCGCGGCGCCGGCGCAGCCGGCGCTGGAAGAGGAGCGTCCTAGGGTTGCGGCGGCTGCGCCTGTGTCTTGGGTGGGCCGGCCCGTTGGGATGGCGCCCGGCCCATCTACGGGGCAGCAGTGGGCCGGCGCCCAGTCTCCGGACGGGCCTGGGGTGCAGGGAAACGTGGCAGTCCGGGCCCAGCCCGGCCCACAGGAGGCAATCCAGCCCGTTTCGCCAAACCCAGTGCGGCCATATAAATGGCTATGGATCCCTCGCGGAACCCTAACCCCCTCGCTAGGTTTCCCTGCTTTCGCCGCGGAGGTGCGATGTTTCGGCCATTCCGCACGCTTCCTCTCACCCACCCCTCCACCTCCTCCACTGCGACGCTCCTTCGCGGGAAGTTGTGTCGATGGGCTCCAAGCAAGACCGCCGTGGGGAAAAGCCCCCCATGGATCCGCCGCGGGACCGCAACCGTGGCCGGGCCGACGATGAAGGTGGCTGGGGGCCGCCGCCAGCGTGGTGGCTCAAGGAGCAGGAGCGCAAGAAGAAGAAGAAGGCGGAGTACAAGCAGCGCGGCCTCGAGCTCAAGCGCAAGGGCCTGCAACCTGCGGCGGGCGGCGAGCGGGGCGGCGAAGCTCAAGCGAAGAAGAAATCCAAGCCTGCGGGGGCGGCGGCCTCCAAGCCGCCCCTCCCGCCCAGATCTGAGGCGCCGGGCTCGTCCAAGGGCACGGAGGAGGAATCCATCCCCATTGAGGAAGCCGATGGCCCGGAGTGCTTCAGGTGCGGGCGCACATGCCACTACCAGAACCTGTGCACCTTCAAGCCCCTGTGCGTGGTGTGCACCAAGGAGGGGCACTCGTCGGCGCAGTGCCCGACCTGCGGCAAGCCCCTGCTTCTCCAAACTATGGGCCACGCCATCTCTGGCGAAGGCTTCTTCTGCCTCCAGTACCTGGAAGATTCGCGGGAGGAGCCTCAGATCCAGTGGGGCCAACGCGGCGGTGCTCTCCACTCTGTCCGGCGCGCTCACGTTCGAGATCCTTCAAGTGGAGATGCCTCATCTGTTTGAGGGTGAGTGGGATTGGCAGATCTCACCAATGGAGGGCGGGGCTTTCTCGGTGGTTTTCCCGGATCCGGCGATGCTCAGGATGGCAACATGAAGCGGCAAACTTTTTCTCTCTCTCAACAATTTAATGGTGGATATCCGTGATGCGGTTCTCGAAGCTCCCAAAGCTCTGGCGATGCCCGAGGTGTGGGTCAAACTGGGTGGAGTTCCACCAAAGCTGCGGCGCTCCGACATGCTCATGGCGGCTACCACCATGCTCGGCCGCCCCCTGCGGATTGACGAGGAGACTCTCATCCGCCCGGGCCCTGTGCGCATGCGCTTCGCATGCCGCAGCCCCCGCAAGCTGCGTGGACTGGTGCAGATCTGGTTCAATGGCGAGGGCTTCAACATCCACATCGAGCCCGAGCTCCCCCCGGAGCAACTCACGGCGCTCGCCTTGCCAGTCCCACCTCCTCAGCACGGCAAGGGTCCGGATGGGGTGGGGCGCGACGACCCCAGGGACGAAGATAAGGCGACAGATGATAGCATGGGGGACGATTCCATTGACACGGCGGCCTGGGAGAAGTTGGGCATCAACGACAAGGGCGGTGCGGCGAACCGGGCGGCGATGCTTCCGTTGGAGTTGCCTCTGGAGGGGAGGTCCATGGAACTAGCGCTCTCAATCCCAAACCAGTACGGATCAAACCTGGGCTCGGTCACGTCCCCCCCGGTGTGGGCGGTGGCGGAGGCCGATGCGGGCCATCTGGAGGAACCGCTGGGAGAGGCCAACACTCCAATCGCGGTGTCAGTGGACTCGCTGCCTCTTGCCTCGCTCTCCCCGTCCCAAGGAGGCCGCAGCTCCAACAAGCTCGGCGCGTCGCAGCAGCTCAAGAAGGTGGCCGTGCGCAAGGTCAGCGCGGAGGCAGGGCGTGCCGCGGAGCTCCTGGGTGCGCCGGAGACGCCCCATCAGGCGGTGATGGCGCTGGCGGTGCCCAGCCCGGCCCCGACTGCGCTGGAGACGTCCAAGATGGCATCTTTCCCGAAGGCCAAGCGCTCCAAGGCCGTCGTGGAGGGGCAGGTGGCCCCTGTGCGTGCCAGCACGCGGGCCAAGGGCGCCAAGGGGAACATGCCTTCGCTCCAACGCGCCCAACTCCTTCAAGCGCAGAAGAATCTGGAAACCTCAGGTAACCCACTTCCCCGTTTTGCAATCTTGGACGCTTTTTCGGACGATCATCTAGGTGAGGTGCTGACGAGAGTGGGGTTGCCCCGATGGGCGAGGGCGGGGTTTGCGAGCTCATCTCGCTGGTGCGTGCCAAGGAGATGGCACAGGCGGCACTCGCAGCGGTGGCTGCCCAACACGCGGAGCGCTTGGCTATCGAGGGTGAGACCTCGACAGAGCCATTGCTCCAGCCCGAAGGGGAGACAGCAACAGGGGTTGCTGCTCCCCCCTCACCTTGCTGCGACAAGGTGAGGCGCGTGGCCAAGGCGATCACCTCCAGAGGTGTGCGCCTGCGTAACCGCGTTATTTAGATGCGGGCGTTGTTTTGGAACATCCGTGGCTACGGCCACTCGGGGAGGCGTACCCAACTCAGAGATTACATCCGCAGGGAAGGGATAGATATCGTAGGGCTCCAGGCAACCATCAAATCTGATTTTCGACACCAGGATGTCTTAGCCATAGATCCCCTTGAGCGTTTTTCGTGGCACCATAGTCCGGCAAACGGTCATTCAGGTGGCATGTTGCTGGGTTTCTGTGGTGCCACTTATGAGGTGCTGTCCTGGGAGGCAGGCACCTTCTTCCTTGCTGCCAATATACGCGTGAGAGCCTCGCTTTGCGAACTCGTGGTCGTGCAAGTTTACGGCCCGGCTGATCACTCGCGCTCGGCTGAGTTTCTGGGAGAACTCGAAGCCAAGGTGTTGGCAGTAGCTGCAACCCATGTACCTCTTATGGTGGGTGGCGATTTCAACCTTATCCGCTCCGATGCGGATAAAAGCAATGATAATATCAACTGGCCAAGGGTGGCCATGTTTAATAACGTAATTGCGTCAATGTCACTTAGCGAAGTGACAAGGACTGGGGCAAGATATACTTGGACTAACAAGCAATTAGCCCCGGTTCGATCCGTTTTAGATCGCGTGTTCATGTCTCCGGAATGGGAAGTGGTGTTTCCACTTAGCTCGCTCCTGGCAGAAACACGGATCGGCTCGGATCATGCTCCTCTTATCTTATCTTCAGGGGAAGATAAGATTCGTCGTAGCCCACGCTTCTTCTTCGAAACAGCGTGGTTCGAAGTCCCTGACTTTGACGCTATCTTTAGGGAAAGATGGATAAGAAGTGTCCAAGCCACGGGCCAGCAGCGCGGCCCTTTGGAGTTCTGGACTGCGGTCAGGGGACGCCTGCGCGCAAGCCTCAAGGGATGGGGTGCGAACCAGGGGCGGGATGACAAAGTTCTAAGGGCGCGGCTTCTCGCCGAGATTGCAACTCTTGATTCACAAGCTGACGCACGCCCTTTCTTGGAGCAAGAATGGGCGCACCGATACGCCTTAGAAGGGCAAGTCGAAGCGTTGCTCCGTTCGGAGGAGGAATATTGGAGGCGTAGGGGAGGCCTCAAGTGGACGCTCAAGGGTGACGCGAACACTAGCTATTTTCACGCGTACGCGAATGGTCGCCGCAGAAAATGCCTAATCCTTAGACTGCAGATGGAGCAGGGGCTCCTTCTTCAGCAATCGGAGATCAGCAAACATATCTATGACTTTTACATCAGCTTGATGGGGACAGACGAACCTCAACGTGCGCGGTTGCGAGAGGATGTGTGGCTTCCAGCATAGAAAGTCTTAGATTCCGAGAATGACGAGTTGGGGCTCGCGTTCCTCCCCAAGGAAATCGACGAGGCTATCCAAAGTATGAAATCTGACACGGCACCGGGGCCCGACAGGTGGCCGGTGGCGATGTTCAAGCATTTCTGGCCACTATTTCGTGAACCCATCTTTGCGGTGTGCAATGGCTTCATGCGTGGATTCGTGGATATAGCTAGGCTAAACTACGGAGTGCTATCGTTAATCCCGAAAGTGCCTGGTGCGGACAATATTCACCAATACAGGCCAATTGCGCTCATTAATGTCCCTTTCAAAATCTGCACCAAAGGGTGTGCCACTAGGTTATCTCCGATAGCTCACCGCACCATTAGCCGAACCCAATCTGCCTTCATACATGGTAGAAACATCTTGGAAGGCCCGCTCGTGCTTCAAGAGACCCTGCACGAACTTAGACGCACGCACGAACCGGCGATTTTACTCAAACTAGACTTCGAAAAGGCCTACGATCGCGTCAACTGGGATTTCCTTAGACAAATCCTAATTAGCCGAGGATTCTCGTCGACATGGGTTCACAGAGTAATGCAGTTGGTCTCGGGGGGCCATACTGCGGTCTCGGTGAACGGAGAAGTAGGGAACTTCTTCAGAAACAAGCGTGGCTTACGCCAGGGTGACCCTATGTCACCGCTTTTGTTCAACTTCGTGGTTGATGCGCTTGCGGCCTTGCTTTGTAAAGCAACGGAGGCAGGCCACATCAAAGGGGTGTTGGGGCACCTCATCCCAGGGGGGATCTCGCACTTACAGTACGCGGATGACACGCTTTTGTTCTTCCAACTAGACATACACAGCGTGGCCACGATCAAAGCTCTATTGATCAGTTTTGAACTCATGTCGGGCCTCAAGATCAACTTCCACAAATGTGAAGTGATGCCCATAGGGTTAGGTTCGACTGAGAGCAAGCGTATCGCGGACCAGCTTAACTGCAAACTTGGCAACCTCCGTTTACCTACCTGGGCTTACCACTGGATGCCAAGCGTATCTCGATAGATGGTTGGGCCCCGCTTTGGACTAAGGTCGGTGGGCGGGTGTGTCCGTGGAGAGGGAAGTTCATGTCCTCCGCAGCTAGGCTAATTCTCACGAATGCGAGCCTATCCTCACTGCCGCAATTTGCGATGGGATTGTTCCTACTGGCAGAAGGCGTTCATGTCAAGATGGACACGCCCAGGTCTCGTTTCTTTTGGGAAGGGACGGGACCAAAACGCAAGTACCACATGGTTCGTTGGGATGCGGTGTGTCGTCCCAAAGACCTCGGGGGGTTAGGGATCACTAACACTCGGATCCTTAACATTTCTCTTATGTGCAAGTGATTTGGAAACTGTTGCAGGGGGCGACGGGCCTGTGGGCAGATCTGCTACGCGCTAAGTATTTCCCGAGCGGCAATTTCTTCGAAGGCAGGGCGCGGGGCTCTCCCTTCTGGAATGAGCTTCAGGCGGTCTGTCCGGCTTTTGCTCTTGGCGCCAAATTCGAAATTGGTAATGGCCGCTTGACCCGCTTTTGGCTAGACAGGTGGGTGGGTGGGGCGCCCCTCTGGGAACAATTTCAGGACTTATATGTCCTGGCTGTCAATCCGGAACAGAAGGTTGCTTCGGCACTCGCCTCTAACCCGCCGGAGATCCACTTCCGTCGGGAGTTAACGGGTCCTGAACAAGCCCTCTTAGAAGATCTGCTAGCCCTCATTCTTCCGGTGACACTGTGCCCTTCCGCTGACATGGTCACCTGGACTCTCACCTCGTCCGGCAAATTTACGGTTAGATCACTCTACCGCAGGTTGTGCCAGGGTCAGGGCCCGGCCTTCCCGATGCCGTCGGGACTGTGGGCTGCGCGTATGCCGCTTAAGATCAAGGTGTTTTTCTGGCAACTTTTTCGTGATAGACTTCCCACTTCGGCCAATATTGCCAAACGCAATGGCCCATCTTCCGGCCTTTGCGCCATTTGCAACACCGCGGAGGATGCGAATCACGTGTTCTTCCGTTGCCCTCTCGCCCGTTTTGCTTGGAGTGCAATCCGTGAGGCCACCAACTCCACATGGGACCCGCACTCGGCTAGGGACCTAGCGGCCATAGTTGCAACGATGAATGGAGGCAATAAGCGCGTGCTTTGGAGTTGCCTAGGTGCCTTGGCTTGGGCGATGTGGCTCACCAGGAACAAACTAGCAATCGAGGGAGTTTTCCCTTCTCACCCTGCTAACATTTTGTACAAATGCAACATCTTTCTGCAGCAGTGGAGTCCGTTGGCGAGGTCTAAGGATGCGGAGAAAATGAAGCTAGCTCAAGATCGTCTTCGTCAAGTCTACCTTTTGGCTAGGGAGCCAACCGCCACTCCTTCGTCGTGAAGTGGCTTTTTGTCTAGTGAGCGAGCCTGCGTGCTCTAAGCTTTTGGCTTTTAGCCTGTATTAGACTCGCTGTGACCGCATGTGCCTTTTGGCCTGCCGCTACTCCTGTGCCTCCGTGCACGACTGTCCTGAGCCTTCGTGCTCGTTCCGCTACGTTTTTATGTTTTCAGTACTGTTAACGCTGCCTATGTTGGGGGCTTTATTAATTTAAAGCCGGACGCTCCTAGCGTCTTCGTTCTAAAAAAAGACTGGGATACACCAAAAGGTCATTTAGCAAAAATGATCAAGCAAAGCTCTTGCAGAAAATGGAAGCCAACCTTTTCTCCTGACTGCTACGACGGTCAGCAGCTGGTCGCTGTAAAAAGCACGTTATATCAATGCAATCTAATGCACGTGGCTTGAGGAAAATCCATCTACGTGGTCCTTGAGGGATCAACACTAATATCCTTTGCATACGTATAAGGATTAAAAAACTTCAGCAACAGTGCTGAAAGATGATTTACGGATGCTACGTACGGATCATTTGTCACTGAAAAAATAAGGTAAAATCCATGTAGTTGATATTTTTTCTTCTTCTTTCGAGAACAGTTACTCTCGCCTGCGATATTGTTTATGCAGGATAATTATTCACAGCAAAAATGATCGTTATGTTATGGATATAAAGCTTCCAATATTATCAACTGCGAGCATCCGACCATACCACATTATTCAACAAATGTGTGTGCAAGCCGTCGCCTCTGTGGCTCAGTCTACGACAACGACAACAACACCGCGGCCGGCTCACCCGTCTGCGCCGGTTTACAATACCGCAGACAACTCACCCGTCCGCCCCCGCGGCCGACTCTGCCGCCCGCGCCAGCTTACAATGCCACAGCCGACTCATCTATCTGTGCCGCCTCTAATGCTGCGGTCGTCTTTACCGTCCGTTTCTTGCAGCCTGGTTTATATCAACATACCGGGCCACACCTATTTGCATGAGCTGATTATTGAGTATGAGCAAGTCACTGCTTGGGTAGCCCGGTTTTCTTCCAACAAATTGGAGGCAAATTATTATACATTATCATCCGTCGTCTGCACTGGATGGCTCAATGGGTAGGCGCACAAGTCCGGGTGCGCCTTGGGCCCGGGGGCTACTATCGGCTTTATGAACGGGGGTCCCCAGACTTGCCTGCCTGCAGCCTGCGGCATGGCTTAAGTGGTGGCCCGGTACGGCCCATCTTCATCAATGCAAACTCAAGACCCTCGCGAGGGGCCAAGCCTCGCGGGGCGGACAATGCAAGGCTTCCTCAGGAGCGGCCTTGCCAGTCAGGCTCGCGAGGATGCGGAGAGATCAAGGCAAGGGTACCTCGCGAGGTGCTCGTGACGCAAGCTGTGACGATCGAGACCAGGCGGGCGCCGGCCTGCGCAGTGTCCTTGTTTCCTCTTTGGTGCAAAGGGGGCAAGCACAGACGCGGAGTACCGAGGCATCTGGCAAATGTTACCATTTTGGTGCAACGAGACCAAGACCAGCAGAGCGGCAGGATGGAGGTCACCGTGGAGCCCAAGACGGTGTCATCGTCAGTGCCTTTGGTAGCCGAAGACCAATTTTAGTCAGGATAGCTTGTACTAGATGTTCCCCTTTGAAATGACCGTTGTTGGTGCCCTTCCCACTCAATATTTGGGAAGAGGACCAGGGCATCTATATATAGGGATAGCCACCACAGTAGGAAGGCATCGAGTTCTCACCAAGCCAACAGGGACAGATCCCTTCCTACGAGAACACCACACCAGCTCAAGAACACCTCTCGCGAGGCTGTTCTTCCCCTTGTACTGTTCATCATCAGCCCCTGAGGCAATCCACCACATCACACACTGGAGTAGGGTATTACACCACAACGGTGACCCGAACCAGTATAAATCTCGTGTCCCTCATGCTGTTCATCGATTTAGCTTAGATTCTCGCGAGGCGATTGGACGGGGATTGGTAGGGGGAAGATCTTCGCGTACACCCCAGAGTTCGAACCTCAAGGGTCTGCCGGAACCCAACATCCGACAACATCCACGTTCCGCTATTGGTTATTGATTGGAGATGTGTCTCGATCATGTCTGCATAGTTCTCGAACCCGTAGGGTCCACACGCTTAACGTTCCATGACGATTTGTATTATGAGTTATGTGTTTTGATGACCGAAGTTTGCTCAGAGTCCCGGATGAGATCACGGACGTGACGAGAAGTATCGAAATGGTCGAGACGTAAAGATCGATATATTGGAAGGCTATATTCGGACATCGGAAAGGTTACGAGTGATTCAAGTATTTTTCGGAGTACCGGGGAGTTATGGGAATTCACCGGGAGAAGTAATGGGCCTTATTGGGCCATATGGGAAATAGAGGAGGCAGGCCAAGGGGGAGGTGGTGCCCCCCATGGGTCCGAATCGGACCAGGGGAAGGGGGAGGCGCCCCCTTGGCCCTTTCCTACTCCCTCTCTCCTTCCTTCTCTCCTACTCCTAAAAGGGAAAGGATTCCTACTAGGACTTGGATGTCCTAGTAGGACTCCATACACCTGGCGTGCCCCTAGGGGGCCGGCCTCTCTCCCTTCCTCCTTTATATACGGGGGCAGGGGGCGCCCCATAGACACACAAGTTGATCAAGTTGATCTTTTACCCGTGTGCGGTGCCCCCCTCCACAGATTTCCATCTTTGTCATATCGTCGTAGTGCTTAGGCGAAGCCATGCACCGGTAACTTCCTCATCACCATCACCACGCCGTCGTGCTGACGAGACTCCCCCCCGGCCTCATCTGGATCTAGAGTTCATGGAACGTCACCGAGCTGAACGTGTGCAGATCGCGGAGGTGTCGTACCTTCGATGCTAGGATCAGTCGGATCATGAAGACATACAACTACATCAACCGCGTTGTCATAACGCTTCCGCTTTTGGTCTACGAGGGTACGTAGACAACACTATCCGTCTCTCCTCTCTCGTTGCTATGCATCACCTAGATAGCTCTTGCATGATCATAGGATTATTTTTTGAAATTACTGCGTTCCCCAACAGTGGCATCCGAGCCAGGTCTATGCGTAGATGTTATATGCACGAGTAGAACACAAAGAGTTGTGGGTGATAATAGTCATACTGCTTACCAGCATTTCATACTTTGATTCGGCAGTATTGTTGAATGAAGCGGCCCGGACCGACATTATATGACCGCGTTCATGAGACTGGTTCTACCGACGTGCTTTTGCACATAGGTGGCTAGCGGGTGTCTGTTTCTCCAACTTTAGTTGAATCAAGTGTGGCTACTCCCCGTCCTTGTTGAAGGTTAAAACAACACACTTGACAAAAATCATTGTCGTTTTGATGCATAGGTAAGAACGGTTCTTGCTAGAAGCCCGTAGCAGCCACGTAAAACTTGCAACAACAAAGTAGAGGGCGTCTAACTTGTTTTTGCAGGGCTTGCTGTGATGTGATATGGTCAAGGCATGATGTGATATAAATTGTTGTATGAGCTGATCATGTTTTGTAACAAAGTTATCGACAACTGGCAGGAGCCATATGGTTGTCGCTTTATTGTATGAAATGCAATCGCCATGTAATTGCTTTACTTTATCACTAAGCGGTAGCGATAGTCGTAGTAACAATAGTTGGCGAGACGACAACGATGCTACGATGGAGATCAAGGTGTCGCGCCAGTGATGATGGAGATCATGACGATGCTTCGGTGATGGAGATCGTGAGCACAAGATGATGATGGCCATATCATGTCACATATTTTGATTGCATGTGATGTTTATCTTATTATGCATATTATTTTGCTTAGTACAGTGGTAGAATTATAAGATGATCCCACACTAAATTTCAAGGTATAAGTGTTCTCCCTGAGTATGCACCGTTGCTATAGTTCGTCATGCCGAGACACCACGTGATGATCGGGTGTGATAAGCTCTACGTTCACATACATTGGGTGCAAGCCAGTTTTGCACACGCAGAATACTTGGATTAAACTTGACGACCTAGCATATGCAGATATGGCCTCGGAACACTGAGACCGAAAGGTCGAACGTGAATCATATAGTAGATATGATCAACATAGTGATGTTCGCCATTGAAAACTACTCCATCTCACGTGATGATCAGACATGGTTTAGTTGATTTGCATCACGTGATCACTTAGATGATTAGAGGGATGTCTCTCTGAGTGGGAGTTCTTAAGTAATATGATTAATTGAACTTTAATTTATCATGAACTTAGTCCTGATAGTATTTTGCAAATTATGTTGTAGATCAATAGCTCGCGTTATAGCTTCCCTATGTTTTTTTACATGTTCCTAGAGAAAACTAAGTTGAAAAATGATAGTAGCAGTGATGCGGACTAGGTATGTGATCTGAGGTGTATTCTCATTGCTGCACGGAAGAATTATGTCCTTGATGCACCGCTAGGTGACACACCTATTGCAGGAGCAGATGCAGACGTTATGAACGTTTGACTAGCTCAATATGATGACTACTTGATAGTTTAGTGCACCATACTTTACGGCTTAGAACCAAGACTTCAAAAATGTTTTTGAGACGTCACGGAGCATATGAGACGTTCCAAGAACTGAAATTGGTATTTCAGACTCATGCT
Source organism: Triticum aestivum (assembly GCF_018294505.1). NCBI lineage: Eukaryota > Viridiplantae > Streptophyta > Magnoliopsida > Poales > Poaceae > Triticum > Triticum aestivum. The sequence goes on along the minus strand of NC_057804.1, from coordinate 433,322,647 downwards.
TGTGTCAAGAGGTATGAGACCTCTCACAAGTACTTTTCCTAAAAGATGGAGGAGAATTGCTCAACTAGTGAGCATGTGCTCAGAATGTCTGGGTGCTACAATCACTTGAATCAAGTGGGACTTAATCTTCTAGATAAGATAGTGATTGACAGAGTTCTCTAGTCACCATCACCAAGTTATTGGAACTTCGTGATGAACTATAGTATGCAAGGGATGGCGAAAACGATTCTCGAGCTCTTCGCGATGCTGAAAATCGACGAAGGTAGAAATCAAGAAAGAGCATGAAGTGTTGATGATTGACAAGACCACTAGTTTAAAGAAAAGGGCAAAGGGAAAGAAAGGGAACTTCAAGTAGAATGGCAAGCAAGTTGTCACTCCCGTGAAGAAGCCCAAAGCTGGACCTAAGCCTGAAATTGAGTGCTTCTACTGCAAAGGAAATGGTCACTAGAAGCGGAACTACCCCAAATATTTGGCGGATAAGAAGGATGGCAAAGTGAACAAAGGTATATTTGATATACAGATTATTGATGTGTACTTACTAGTGTTCATAGCAACCCCTGGGTATTTGATACTGGTTCAGTTGCTAAAATTAGTAACTCAAAATGGGAGTTGAAGAATGAACATAGACTAGTTAAGGGTGAAGTGACGATGTGTGTTGGAAGTGGTTCCAAGATTGATATGATCATCATCGCACACTCCTATACTTTCGGGATTAGTGTTGAACCTAAATAAATGTTATTTGGCATTTGCGTTGAGCATGGATATGATTAGATCATGTTTATTACAATACGGTTATTCGTTTAAGATAGAGGATAATTGTTATTCTGTTTACATGAATAAAACCTTCTATGGTCATACACCCAATGTTGATGGTTTATGGAATTTCGATCGTAATGATAAACATAATATTGATGCCAAAAGATGCAAAGGTTATAATGATAGTGCAACTTATTCGTGGCACTGTCGTTTGGGTCATATCGGTGTAAAGCACATGAAGAAACTCCATAAAGATGGACTTTTGGAATCACTTGATTATGAATCATTTGATACTTGCGAACCGTGCCTTATGTGCAAGATGACTAAAACTCCGTTCTCCAGAATAATGGAACGAGATAGTGACTTATTGGAAATAATACATACTGATGTATGCAGTCCAATGAGTATTGATGCTCATGGCAGGTATCGTTATTTTCTGACCTTCATAGATGATTTGAGCAGATATGGGTATATCTACTTAATGAAACACAAGTCTGAAACATTTGAAAAGTTCAAAGAATTTCAGAGTGAAGTAGAGAATCATCGTAACAAGAAAATAAAGTTTCTATGATCTGATCGTGGAGGAGAATATTTGAGTTACGAGTTTGGCCTTCATTTAAAACGTGGAATACTTTCACAACTCACGCCACCTGGAACACCACAACGTAATGGTGTGTCCGAACGTCATAACAACACTTTATTGGATATGGTGCGATCTATGATGTCTCTTACTGATTTACCATTATCGTTTGGGGTTATGCATTAGAGACAACTGCATTCACGTTAAATAGGGCACCATCAAAATCCGTTGAGACGATGCCTTATGAACTGTGGTTTGGCAAGAAAACCAAAGTTGCCGTTTCTTAAAGTTTGGGGCTGCGATGCTTATGTGAAAAAGCTTCAACCTGATAAGCTCGAACCCAAATCGGAGAAGTGTGTCTTCATAGAATACCCAAAGGAAACTGTTGGGTACACCTTCTATCACAAGATCTGAAGGCAAGATATTCGTTACTAAGAATGGATCCTTTCGAGAGAAGGAGTTTCTCTCGAAAGAAGTGAGTGGGAGAAAAGTAGAACTTGGTGAGGTAATTGTACCTTCTCCCTTATTTGAAAGTAGTTCATCCCAAAAATCAATTCCAGTGATTCCTACACCAATAAGTGAGGAAGCTAATGATGATGATCATGAAAACTTCAGATTAAGTTACTACCGAACCTCGTAGGTCTTCCAGAGTAAGATCCGCACCAGAGTGGTATGGTAATCCTATTCTAGAAGTCGTGTTACTAGACCATGATGAACCTACGAACTATGAGGAAGCGATGATGAGCCCAGATTCCGCAAAATGGCTTGAGGCCATGAAATCTGAGATGGGATCCATGCATGAGAACAAAGTGTGGACTTTGGTGGACTTGCCCGATAATCGGCAAGGCATAGAAAATAAATGGATCTTAAAGAGGAAGACGGACGTTGATAGTAGTGTTACTATCTACAAAGCTCGAATTGTCGCAAAAGGTTTTCGACAAAGTCCAAGGTGTTGACTACAATGAGATTCTCTCAACTGTAGCAATGCTTAAATCCATCTGAATCATGTTAGCAGTTGCCATATTATATGAAATCTGGCACATGGATGTCAAAACTGCATTCCTGAATGGATTTCTAAAAGAAGAGTTGTATATGATGCAACCAGAAGGTTTTGTCGATTCTAAAGGTACTAACAAGGTGTGCAAGCTCCAGCGATCCATCTATGGACTGGTTCAAGCACCTCGGAGTTGGAATATACGCTTTGATAAGTTGATCAAAGCATATAGTTTTATACAGACTTGCGGTGAAGCCTGTATTTACAAGAAAGTGAGTGGGAGCACTACAACTTTTCTGATAAGTGTATGTGATTGACATATTGTTGATCAGAAATAACGTAGAATTTTCTAGAAAGCATAAAGGAGAATTTGAAAGGAGATTTTCAAAGAAAGACCTTGGTAAAGCTGCTTACATATTGGGCATCAAGATCTATAGAGATAGATCAAGACGTTGAATAAGATTTTTCAATGAATACATAACTTGACAAGTTTTTGAAAGAGTTCAAAATGGATCAGTCAAAGAAGGAGTTCTTGTCTGTATAACAAGGTGTAAAGTTGAGTAAGACTCAAAGCCCGACCATAGCAGAAAATAGAAAGAGAATGAAAGTCATTTCCTATGCCTCAGCCATAGGTTCTATAAAGTATGTTATGCTGAGTACCAGACCTATTGTGTACCTTGCCATGAGTTTGGCAAAGGGGTACAATAGTGATCTAGGAGTAGATCATTGGATAGTGGTCAAAATATCCTTAGTAAGAACTAAGGAAATGTTTCTCGGTTATGGGGGTGATAAACAGGTCATCGTAAAGAGTTACGTCGATGCAAGCTTTGACACTGATCCAGATGACTCTAAGTCTCAATCTGGATACATATTGAAAGTGGGAGCAATTAGCTGGAGTAGCTGATGTGGACCAGATCATGACCAAGGCATCCAAGAGTGAGGTTAATGCTAGCACAAATGCTGAACCATTAGAGCATCCAAAGGAAGACAAGGGAAAAACCATTATCTTAGTTGGGAAGCTTCCGGTGCCTATTTTGGGAGAAATGACACATCAGATTTCCAGCAACAACTTCCCACCTAAACCTAATTAATTCTAGAAGTCTCTAGTGAAGGAAATATGCCCTAGAGGCAATAATAAAGTTATTATTTATTTCCTTATAATCATGATAAATGTTTATTATTCATGCTAGAATTGTATTTACCGGAAACATAATACATGTGTGAATACATAGACAAACATAGTGTCACTAGTATGCCTCTACTTGACTAGCTCGTTAATCAAAGATGGTTATGTTTCCTAACCATGAACAATGAGTGGTTATTTGATTAAACGAGGTCACATCATTAGTAGAATGATCTGATTGACATGACCCATTCCATTAGCTTAGCACCCGATCGTTTAGTGTGTTGCTATTGCTTTCTTCATGACTTATACATGTTCCTATGACTATGAGATTATGCAACTCCCGTTTACCGGAGGAACACTTTGGGTACTACCAAACGTCACAACGTAACTGGGTGATTATAAAGGAGTACTACAGGTGTCTCCAATGGTCGATGTTGGGTTGGCGTATTTCGAGATTAGGATTTGTCACTCCGATTGTCGGAGAGGTATCTCTGGGCCCTCTCGGTAATACACATCACATAAAGCCTTGCAAGCATTACAACTAATATGTTAGTTGTGAGATGATGTATTACGGAACGAGTAAAGAGACTTGCCGGTAACGAGATTGAACTAGGTATTGGATACCGACGATCGAATCTCGGGCAAGTAACATACCGATGACAAAGGGAACAACGTATGTTGTTATGCGGTCTGACCGATAAAGATCTTCGTAGAATATGTAGGAGCCAATATGGGCATCCAGGTCCCGCTATTGGTTATTGACCGGAGATGTGTCTCGGTCATGTCTACATTGTTCTCGAACCCGTAGGGTCCGCACGCTTAAGGTTACGATGACAGTTATATTATGAGTTTATGCATTTTGATGTACCGAAGGTTGTTCGGAGTCCCGGATGTGATCACGGACATGACGAGGAGTCTCAAAATGGTCGAGACGTAAAGATTGATATATTGGAAGCCTATGTTTGGACATCGGAAGTGTTCCGGGTGAAATCGGGATTTTACCGGGTTACCGGGAGGGTTACCGGAACCCCCCGGGAGCCATATGGGCCTTCATGGGCCTTAGTGGAAAGGAGAAAGGGGCAGCCCAAGGTGGCTGCGCCTCTTCCCCCTCCCCTAGTCCTATTAGGACTAGGAGAAGGTGGCCGGCCCCCCTCTCTCCCTTCCCCTCCGAGGAATCCTAGTTGGACTAGGATTGGGGGGAGGAATCCTACTCCCAGAGGGAGTAGGACTCTCCTGCGCCTCCCTCTATGGCCGGCCAGCCTCCCCCCTCTACTCCTTTATATACGGAGGCAGGGGCACCTCTAAACACACAAGTTGACACAAGTTGATCCACGTGATCGATTCCTTAGCCGTGTGCGGTGCCCCCTGCCACCATATTCCTCGATAATACTGTAGCGGAGTTTAGGCGAAGCCCTGCTGCTGTAGTTCATCAAGATCGTCACCACGCCGTCGTGCTGACGGAACTCTTCCCCGACACTTTGCTGGATCGGAGTCCGGGGATCGTCATCGAGCTGAACGTGTGCTCGAACTCGGAGGTGCCGTAGTTTCGGTGCTTGATCGGTTGGATCGTGAAGACGTACGACTACTTCCTCTACGTCGTGTCATCGCTTCCGCAGTCGGTCTGCGTTGGGTACGTAGACAACACTCTCCTCTCGTTGCTATGCATCACATGATCCTGTGTGCGCGTAGGAAATTTTTGAAATTACTACGAAACCCAACAGTGGCATCCGAGCCTAGGTTATTGATGTTGATGTTATATGCACGAGTAGAACACAAGTAAGTTGTGGACGATACAAGTCATACTGCCTACCAGCATGTCATACTTTGGTTCGGCGGTATTGTTGGACGAGACGACCCGGACCAACCTTACGCGTACGCTTACGCGAGACCGGTTCCCTCGACGTGCTTTGCACAGAGATGGCTTGCGGGCGACTGCCTCTCCAACTTTAGTTGAACCAAGTATGGCTACGCCCGGTCCTTGCGAAGGTTAAAACGGAGTCTATTTGACAAACTATCGTTGTGGTTTTGATGCGTAGGTGAGATTGGTTCTTACTTAAGCCCGTAGCAGCCACGTAAAACATGCAACAACAAAGTAGAGGACGTCTAACTTGTTTTTGCAGGGCATGTTGTGATGTGATATGGTCAAGGCATGATGCTGAATTTTATTGTATGAGATGATCATGTTTTGTAACCGAGTTATCGGCAACTGGCAGGAGCCATATGGTTGTCGCTTTATTGTATGCAATGCAATCGCGATGTAATGCTTTACTTTATTACTAAACGGTAGTGATAGTCGTGGAAGCATAAGATTGGCGAGACGACAACGATGCTACGATGGAGATCAAGGTGTCGCGCCGGTGACGATGGTGATCATGACGGTGCTTCGGAGATGGAGATCACAAGCACAAGATGATGATGGCCATATCATATCACTTATATTGATTGCATGTGATGTTTATCTTTTTATGCATCTTATCTTGCTTTGATTGACGGTAGCATTATAAGATGATCTCTCACTAAATTATCAAGAAGTGTTCTCCCTGAGTATGCACCGTTGCGAAAGTTCTTCGTGCTGAGACACCACGTGATGATCGGGTGTGATAGGCTCTACGTTCAAATACAACGGGTGCAAAACAGTTGCGCACGCAGAATACTCAGGTTAAACTTGACGAGCCTAGCATATGCAGATATGGCCTCGGAACACGGAGACCGAAAGGTCGAGCGTGAATCATATAGTAGATATGATCAACATAATGATGTTCACCGATGAAACTACTCCATCTCACGTGATGATCGGACATGGTTTAGTTGATTTGGATCACGTGATCACTTAGAGGATTAGAGGGATGTCTATCTAAGTGGGAGTTCTTTAGTAATATGATTAATTGAACTTAAAATTTATCATGAACTTAGTCCTGGTAGTATTTTGCAAATCATGTTGTAGATCAATAGCTCGCGTTGTTGCTTCCCTGTGTTTATTTTGATATGTTCCTAGAGAAAATTATGTTGAAAGATGTTAGTAGCAATGATGCGGATTGGATCCGTGATCTGAGGTTTATCCTCATTGCTGCACAGAAGAATTATGTCCTTGATGCACCGCTAGGTGACGGACCTATTGCAGGAGCAGATGCAGACGTTATGAACGTTTGGCTAGCTCAATATGATGACTACTTGATAGTTTAAGTGCACCATGCTTAACGGCTTAGAATCGGGACTTCAAAGATGTTTTGAACATCATGGACCATATGAGATGTTCCAGTAATTGAAGTTAATATTTCAAGCAAATACCCGAGTTGAGAGATGTGAAGTCTCCAACAAGTTCTATAGCTAAAAGATGGAGGAGAATCGCTCAACTAGTGAGCATGTGCTCAGATTGTCTGGGTACTTCAATTGCTTGAATCAAGTGGGAGTTAATCTTCCAGATAAGATAGTGATTGACAGAATTCTCTAGTCACCATCACTAAGTTACTGAACTTAATGATGAACTATAGTATGCAAGGGATGACGAAAACGATTCCCGAGCTCTTCGTGATATTGAAATCGACGAAGGTAGAAATCAAGAAAGAGCATCAAGTGTTGATGATTGACAAGACCACTAGTTTCAAGAAAAGGGCAAAGGGAAGAAGGGGAACTTCAAGAAGAACAGCAAGCAAGTTGCTGCTCAAGTGAAGAAGCCCAAGTCTGGTCCTAAGCCTGAGACTAAGTGCTTCTACTGCAAAGGGACTGGTCACTGGAAGCGGATCTACCCCAAGTGATTGGCGGAAAAGAAGGATGGCAAAGTGAACATAAGTATATTTGATATACATGTTATTGATGTGTACTTTACTAGTGTTTATAGCAACCCCTCAGTATTTGATACTAGTTCAGTTGCTAAGATTAGTAACTCAAAACGGGAGTTGCAGAATAAACAGAGACTAGTTAAGGGTGAAGTGACGATGTATGTTGGAAGTGGTTCCAAGATTGATATGATCATCGTCACACACTCCCTATACTTTCGGGATTAGTGTTGAACCTGAATAAGTGTTATTTGGTGTTGGCGTTGAGCATGAATATGATTTGATCATGTTTATTGTAATACGGTTATTCATTTAAGTAAGAGAATAAATTGTTGTTCTGTTTACATGAATGAAACCTTATATGGTTACACACCCAATGAAAATAGTTCGTTGGATCTCGATCATAGTGATACACATAATCATAATATTGAAACCAAAAGATGCAAAGTTAATAATGATAAGTGCAACTTGTTTGTAGCACTGCCGTTTAGGTCATATTGGTGTAAAGCGCATGAAGAAACTCCATACTGATGGGCTTTTTGAATCACTTGATTATGAATCAGTTGATGCTTGCGAACCATGCCTCATGGGCAAGATGACTAAGACTCTGTTCTTCGGAACAATGGAGCGAGCAATAGATTTGTTGAAAAACATACATACTGATGTATGTGGTCCGATGAATATTGAGGCTCGCGACAGGTATCATTATTTTCTGATCTTCACAGATGATTTGAGCAGATATGAGTATATCTACTTGATGAAACATAAGTCTGAAACATTTGAAAAGTTCAAAGAATTTCAGAGTGAAGTGAAAAATCATCGTAACAAGAAAATAAAGTTTCTACGATCTGATCGTAGAGAAGAGTATTTGAGTTACGAGTTTGGCCTTCAGTTAAAAACAATGTGAAATAGTTTCACTACTCATGCCACCTAGAACACCACAATGTAATGGTGTGTCCGAACGTCATAACCGTACTTTATTAGATATGGTGCGATCTATGATGTGTCTTACCGATCTACCACTATCGTTTTGGGGTTATGCATTAGAGACAGCTGCATTCACGTTAAATAGGGCACCATCTAAATCCGTTGAGACGACACCGTGTGAACTATGGTTTGGCAAGAAACCTAAGCTGTCGTTTCTTAAATTTGGGGTTGCGATGCTTATATGAAAAGTTTCATCCTGATAAGCTCAAACTCAAATCGGAGAAGTGCGTCTTCATAGGATATCCAAAGGAAACTATTGGATACACCTTCTATCACAGATCCGAAGGCAAGACTTTTGTTGCTAAATTCGGAAACTTTCTGGAGAAGGAGTTTCTCTCGAAAGAAGTGAGTGGGAGGAAAGTAGAACTTGACGAGGTAACTGTACCTGCTCCCTTACTGGAGAGTAGTTCATCACAGAAAACTGTTTCAGTGACACCTACACCGGTTAGTGAGGAAGCCAATGATAATGATCATGAAACTTCAGATCAAGATACTACTGAACCACGTAGATCAACCAGAGTAAGATCCGCGCCAGAGTGGTACGGAAATCCTGTTCTGGAAGTCATGCTACTAGATCATGATGAACCTACGAACTATGAAGAAGCGATGGTGAGCCCAGATTCCGCAAAGTGGCTTGAAGCCATGAAATCTGAGATGGGATCCATGTATGAGAACAAAGTATGGACTTTGGTTGACTTGCCCGATGATCGGCAAGCAATTGAGAATAAATGGATCTTCAAGAGGAAGACGGACGTTGATAGTAGTGTTACTATCTACCAAGCTCGACTTGTTGCAAAAGTTTTTCAACAAGTTCAAGGTGTTGAATACGATGAGGTTTTCTCACTCGTATCGATGCTTAAGTCTATCCGAATCATGTTAGCAATTGCCGCATTTTGTGAAATCTGGCAAATGGATAAACAAAACTGCATTCCTTAATGGATTTACTAAAGAAGAGTTGTATACGATGCAACTAGAAGGTTTTGTCAGTCCTAAAGGTACTAACAAAATGTGCAAGCTCCAGCGATCCATCTGTGGACTGGTGCAAGCATCTCGGAGTTGGAATATACGCTTTGATAAGTTGATCAAAGCATATAGTTTTATATGGACTTACGATGAAGCCTGTATTTACAATAAAGTGAGTGGGAGCACTACAGCCTTTCTGATTAGTATATGTGAGTGATATATTGTTGATCAGAAATGATGTAGAATTTTTCTGCAAAGCATAAAGGAGTGTTTTAAAGGAGTTCTTTAAAAAGAAAAGACCTCAGTAAAAAGCTACTTATATATTGAGCATCAAGATCTATTGAGATAGATCAAGACGCTTGATAAGATTTTCAATGAGTACATACCTTGGCAAGATTTTGAAATAGTTCAAAATGGAACAGTTAAAGAAAGAGTTCTTGCCTGTGTTGCAAAGGTATGAAATTGAGTAAGACTCAAATCCCGACCACAGCAGAAAATAGAAAAAGAATGAAAAAGTCATTCCCTATGCCTCAGTCATAGGTTCTATAAAGTATGCTATGCTTTGTACCAGACCAATTGTATACCTTGCTCTGTATTTGGCAAGGGAGTACAATAGTGATCTAGGAGTAGATCACTGAACATTGGTCAAAGAATATCCTTAGTAAAGACTAAGGAAATGTTTCTCGATTATGGAGGTGATAAAAGAGTTTGTTGTAAAAGTTACATCAGTGCAAACTTTTACACTGATCCAGATGACTCTAAGTCTCAATCTGGATACATATTGAAAGTGGGAGCGATTAGCTAGAGTAGCTCCGTACAGAGCATTGTAGACATAGAATATTTGCAAAATACATACGGCTCTGAATGTGACAGACCTGTTGACTAAGCTTCTCTCACGAGCAAAACATGATCACACCTTAGTACTCTTTGGGTGTTAATCACATAAGCGATGTGAACTAGATTATTGACTCTAGTAAAACCCTTTGGGTGTTGGTCACATGACGATGTGAACTATGGGTGTTAATCATATACAGATATGAATATTGGTGTTAAATCACATGGTGATGTGAACTAGATTATTGACTCTAGTGCAAGTGGGAGACTGAAGGAAATATGCCCTAGAGGCAATAATAAAGTTATTATTTATTTCCTTATAATCATGATAAATGTTTATTATTCATGCTAGAATTGTATTTACCGGAAACATAATACATGTGTGAATACATAGACAAACATAGTGTCACTAGTATGCCTCTACTTGACTAGCTCGTTAATCAAAGATGGTTATGTTTCCTAACCATGAACAATGAGTTGTTATTTGATTAACGAGGTCACATCATTAGTAGAATGATCTGATTGACATGACCCATTCCATTAGCTTAGCACCCGATCGTTTAGTGTGTTGCTATTGCTTTCTTCATGACTTATACATGTTCCTATGACTATGAGATTATGCAACTCCCGTTTACCGGAGGAACACTTTGGGTACTACCAAACGTCACAACGTAACTGGGTGATTATAAAGGAGTACTACAGGTGTCTCCAATGGTCGATGTTGGGTTGGCGTATTTCGAGATTAGGATTTGTCACTCCGATTGTCGGAGAGGTATCTCTGGGCCCTCTCGGTAATACACATCACATAAAGCCTTGCAAGCATTACAACTAATATGTTAGTTGTGAGATGATGTATTACGGAACGAGTAAAGAGACTTGCCGGTAACGAGATTGAACTAGGTATTGGATACCGACGATCGAATCTCGGGCAAGTAACATACCGATGACAAAGGGAACAACGTATGTTGTTATGCGGTCTGACCGATAAAGATCTTCGTAGAATATGTAGGAGCCAATATGGGCATCCAGGTCCCGCTATTGGTTATTGACCGGAGATGTGTCTCGGTCATGTCTACATTGTTCTCGAACCCGTAGGGTCCGCACGCTTAAGGTTACGATGACAGTTATATTATGAGTTTATGCATTTTGATGTACCGAAGGTTGTTCGGAGTCCCGGATGTGATCACGGACATGACGAGGAGTCTCAAAATGGTCGAGACGTAAAGATTGATATATTGGAAGCCTATGTTTGGACATCGGAAGTGTTCCGGGTAAAATCGGGATTTTACCGGGTTACCGGGAGGGTTACCGGAACCCCCCGGGAGCCATATGGGCCTTCATGGGCCTTAGTGGAAAGGAGAAAGGGGCAGCCCAAGGTGGCTGCGCCTCTTCCCCCTCCCCTAGTCCTATTAGGACTAGGAGAAGGTGGCCGACCCCCCTCTCTCCCTTCCCCTCCGAGGAATCCTAGTTGGACTAGGATTGGGGGGAGGAATCCTACTCCCAGAGGGAGTAGGACTCTCCTGCGCCTCCCTCTATGGCCGGCCAGCCTCCCCCCCTCTACTCCTTTATATACGGAGGCAGGGACACCTCTAAACACACAAGTTGACACAAGTTGATCCTCGTGATCGATTCCTTAGCCGTGTGCGGTGCCCCCTGCCACCATATTCCTCGATAATACTGTAGCGGAGTTTAGGCGAAGCCTTGCTGCTGTAGTTCATCAAGATCGTCACCACGCCGTCGTGCTGACGAAACTCTTCCCCGACACTTTGCTGGATCAGAGTCCGGGGATCGTCATCGAGCTGAACGTGTGCTCGAACTCGGAGGTGCCGTAGTTTCGATGCTTGATTGGTTGGATCGTGAAGACGTACGACTACTTCCTCTACGTTGTGTCATCGCTTCCGCAGTCGGTCTGCGTTGGGTACATAGACAACACTCTTCTCTCGTTGCTATGCATCACATGATCCTGTGTGCGCGTAGGAAAATTTTGAAATTACTACGAAACCCAACATCTAGCACTTTATAGAGGCTGGAAAAGATGGTCTTAGAAGTCATCTTTCATTCAAAAAAATGGTGCATCATTTAAGGTCTTGAGTCAAAAGTTGTGCAAGTTTCCATGCAAGCTGTCCAGGAATTTATTACAGCGCGAGGCTCAACAAGTTTGCTCCTGCTGCAGCTTGGGGCTCACGAATTTAACCTTCCTTTTGAGTTGTTTTCACACCTAACTAGTAGGTGCTTCTAGTATAAATACTCCCCAGCTGTTCCATGTGAGGGGGGATGAGATTTCTGAGTTTATGTTTGTAGACAGCCGGTGAGGTTGTGTTGTGCTGTGAGCACCAGTATCGTTGAGTGTTAGCTCGTGTGTGTGGATTGGAGGGCCTATCCTCAATTCATATAGGATCCTTGTGGTTCCCTCTTGTGATTCTTCTTAGGTTCACAAGCTTCATGGTTTGGGCTGCATCCTTGTAAACCCAGCTAGTTATCCGCTGCAATTTATCTGAGAGTGTTTCCTCTTGTTCTTGCCACTTGAGAGAAACAAAGTTTGCTAAAACAAGTATCGAGTGAGTTTGTTGCCGCTCCTTGTGAGTTCTTTGGCACCATGAAAGATCGTTTCCGAGGCGTCCCGTATCATCTTGGCATCAGAGCTTTAGGTTGTTCGCGGTGCTATTTTCTCTCTTGCTGATTTTGTTCTTGAGAAGCTTCCATGGGTTCGAGGAGATCCAGCAGTGTTGATGGTGTGCATGGAGGTAGGCACCTCGTGGAGGAGGAGCTGCCACTTCCCGTGTACGATCCAAGCTTGCAGCCCACCTATGTGTTGGCATTGGAGGATACACGAGAGTATGTGTTGAACAAGGTGGAGAGGCGCATATCGGCCGTGGAGACCAACCTTGGCCGGAGAATGGACTCCCTCACCGAGGAACTCCGTCGAGATAGGCTTGCTGCACGGGGTCGACATCGACAAATCCCGAACAGCAGGGCCAACGCCACCTTGAGGAGGAGCATGGAGAGCACAACCACGTCTACTCGGGTGATGCTCATAGCTACTACGCTGCACCACCTCGGCGTGCTCGCTACGACCAGCGAGGTGCTAATTGGGCGCCACCGTCGCCACCATGAGATGGGCTTGCGGCACGGGGTCGACATCGACAACTCCCCATACAGCAGGACCACCATGGAGAGCATTGGAGCGACCACTCCGGTGATGCTCGAAACTACTACGAGCCTCGACCACGACGTGTTCATCATGATCATCGCGGAGAAGGCCAAGAAGGCTTTGCCATGGGAGGAAGAGGTCATGGGCGTGCTCATCGTGACCATGAAGATGATGGTATTGGTAAATTCAAACTTACCATACCATCGTTCAATGGGAAAACCGAGCACGATGATTATTTGGAGTGGGAGATGCGTGTGGATCAGATTTTTGATAGCCACCGCTATACGGAGGAGAAGAAGGTACAATAGGCATCCATTGAGTTTACTGGATATGCTTTGATTTGGTGGAACCAATTGTGTCGTGCTGGAGGTTGTTCGGAGACATGGGTGCAAATGAAAAATCTGTTGCGGAGACGGTTTGTTCCTGAACATTTCACAAGAACCTTGTACAATCGACTCCAACGATTGTGCCATGGTAATTCTTGTGTTGATGAGTACTATAAAGAGATGGAGATTTTGGTGATTAGGACAGCGGTGAATGAGCCAGAGGAGGCCACAATGTCAAGATTCTTTCATGGACTGAATGAAGATGTGCAAGAAAGGATAGAGATGGTTACATATCAAGATTTGCAAGAACTTATGCATCAAGCTATTCGTGTAGAGCAGCAGCTGAAGCGTCACCAATATCGCAGCCAAACCTGTACATCAAGCACTTGGAGAGGTTCAGCTCAGCGAGAAGTAGATGGAAGTGTCGCTGCAGATTTTCGCTCACACAACAAGATGACTACAAAGGAAGCTAATGCATCAAAGGTTGAATCTTCCAATACTCCTGCCACTCGCATTAGTAATATTCAGTGCCATACATGCAAGGGTAGAGGTCACTTCAAGAAGGATTGTCCTAATCTGAAGAAGGTTTTACTCACAAATGATGGATATGTCACCGATGACTCAAGTGACAAATCTGAATCTGAGAAGAAAGATGCAAATTATTGTACTTTTGAGACCGGAGCACCTCTGAGTTCAGATGGAGGAGATGGTGTTAATCTCATGGTTCGCAAAGTGGCTCATGATGATGCTCCTATTGTTGAGAAGGGCCAGCGACAAAATGTGTTCCAATCCATTTGCAAGATCAAGGACAAAAACTGCAAGGTGGTCATCGATGGAGGCAGCTACAACAACATCATTAGTAGTGATCTTGTGCATGCTCTTGGGATATCAACATGGAGGCAGCCCCAGCCATATTATGTGAAGTGGCTGAATGGTGTTGGTAAGCTGAAGATTACGCATCGTGCTAGGGTGCAATTTTCAGTGGGAAGTTATGTGGACAAAGTGGTATGTGATGTGGTGCCAATGCGAGCTTGTCATCTTCTTTTGGGAAGATCGTGGCAGTTTGATCATGATGCTACTCACCATGGGAGGTCTAACAAGTATTTTTCATGCATCAAGGAGTGAACCATGTCTTGGAACCTATGGTGGATCAAGTACTCAAGGTTGAGCAATTCCCACAAGTGAAGAAGCCCAAAAAGAATACCTCAAAACCGAGGACGTTTTTGTTTGAAGGAAGGGAGGATGATGTGGAACAGATCATGACCAAGGCATCCAAGAGTGAGGTTAATGATTGCACAAATGCTGAACCATTAGAGCATCCAAAGGAAGACAAGGGCAAAACCATTATCTTAGTTGGGAAGCTTCCAGTGCCTATTTTGGGAGAAATGACACATCAGATTTCCAGCAGCAACTTCCCACCTAAACCTAATTAATTCTAGAAGTCTCTAGCACTTTATAGAGGCTGGAAAAGATGGTCTTAGAAGTCAGCTTTCATTCAAAAAAATGGTGCATCATTTGAGGTCTTGAGTCAAAAGTTGTGCAAGTTTCCATGCAAGTTGTCCAGGAATTTATTACAGCGCGAGGCTCAACAAGTTTGCTCCTGCTACAACTTGGGGCTCACGAATTTACCCTTCTTTTTGAGTTGTTTTCACACCTAACTAGTAGGTGCTTCTAGTATAAATACTCCCCAGCTGTTCCATGTGAGGGGGGATGAGATTTCTAAGTTTATGTTTGTAGACAGACGGTGAAGTTGTGTTGTGCTGTGAGCACTAGTATCGTTGAGTGTTAGCTTGTGTGTGTGGAGTGGAGGGCCTGTCCTCAATTCATATAGGATCCTTGTGGTTCCCTCTTGTGATTCTTCTTAGGTTCACAAGCTTCATGGTTTGGGATGCATCCTTGTAAACCCAGCTAGTTATCCGCTGCAATTTATCTGAGAGTGTTTCCTCTTGTTCTTGCCACTTGAGAGAAACAAAGTTTGCTGAAACAAGTATCGAGTGAGTTTGTTGCTGCTCCTTGTGAGTTCTTTGGCACCATGAAAGATCGTTTCCGAGGTGTCCCGCATCAGTAGCTCTATGCAAAGCATTGTAGAAATAGAATATTTGCAAAATACATACGACACTGAATGTGTTAGACCCATTGACTAAACTTCTATCATGAGTAAAACATGATCACACCTTAGTACTCTTCGGGTGCTAATGACATAGCGATGTGAACTAGATTATTGACTCTAGTAAACCCTTCAGTTGTGGGTCACATGGCGATGTGAACTATGGGTGTTGGTCACATACAGATGTGAACTATTGGTTTTAAATCACATGGCGATGTGAACTAGATTACTGACTCTAGTGCAAGTGGGAGACTGAGGGAAATATGCCCTAGAGGCAATAACAAAGTTGTTATTTATATTTTCTTATATCATGATAAATGTTTATTATTCATGCTAGAATTGTATTAATCGGAAACTTAGTACATGTGTGAATACATAGACAAAACAAAGTGTCCCTAGTATGCCTCTACTTGACTAGCTCGTTAATCAAAGATGGTTATGTTTCCTAACCATTGACATGTGTTGTCATTTGATGAACGGGATCACATCATTAGGAGAATGATGTGATGGACATGACCCATCTGTTAGCTTAGCATTATGATCGTTACAGTTTCATTGCTACTGCTTTCTTCATGACTTATACATGTTCCTCAGACTATGAGATTATGCAACTCCCGAATACCAGAGAAACACCTTGTGTGCTATCAAAGATCACAACGTAAATGGGTGATTATAAAGATGCTCTACAGGTGTCTCCGAAGGTGTTTGTTGGGTTGGCATAGATCGAGATTAGGATTTGTCACTCTGTGTTTCGGAGAGGTATCTCTGGGGCCTCCAGGTAATGCTCATCACTATAAGCCTTGCAAGCAATGTGACTAATGAGTTAATTGCAAGATGAAGTATTATGAAACGAGTAAAGATACTTGCCGGTAACGATATTGAACTAGGTATGATGATACCGACGATCGAATCTCGGGCAAGTAACATACAGATGAAAAAGGGAACAATGTACGTTGTTGTGCGGTTTGACCGATAAAGATCTTCGTAGAATATGTAGGAGCCCATATGAGCATCCAGGTTCTGCTATTGGTTATTAATCGGAGATGTGTCTTGATCATGTCTACATAGTTCTCGAACCTGTAGGGTCCGCACGCTTAACGTACGATGACGATTTGTATATGAGTTATGTGTCTTGATGACCAAAGTTTGTTCGGAGTCCCAGATGAGATCACGGACGTGATGAGGATTCTCGAAATGGCCGAGACATAAATATTGATATATTGGAAAGCTATATTCGGACATCGGAAAGTTTCGAGTGATTTGAGTATTTTTTGGAGTACCAGGGAGTTACGGGAATTCACCGGGAGAAGTAATGGGCCTTATTGGGCCATACGGGAGATAGAGGAGGCAGGCCAAGGGGAGGTGGCCCCCCCATGGGTCCGAATTGGACTAGGGGAAGGGGCGGCGCCCCCTTGCCCTTTCCTACTCCCTCTCTCCTTCCTTCTCTCCTACTCCGGAAAGGGAAAGGATTCCTACTAGGACTTGGAAGTCCTAGTAGGACTCCATACACTTGGCGCGCCCCTAGGGGGCCGACCTCTCTCCCTCCCTTGTTTATATACGGGGGCATGGGGCACCCCATAGACACACAAGTTGATCAAGTTGATCTTTTAGCCGTGTGCGGTGCCCCCCTCCACAGATTTCCACCTCGATCATATAGTCGTAGTGCTTAGGCGAAGCCCTGCGCCGGTAACTTCATCATCACCGTCACCACGCCGTCATGCTGACGAAACTCTCCCTCGACCTCAGCTGGATCTAGAGTTCATGGGACGTCACCGAGCTGAACGTGTGCAGATCGCGGAGGTGTCGTACCTTCGGTGCTAGGATCGGTCGGATCATGAAGACGTACGACTACATCAACTGCGTTGTCATAACGCTTCCGCTTTTGTTCTAAGAGGGTACGTAGACTACACTCTCCCCTCTCATTGCTATGCATCACCTAGATAGTTCTTGCGTGATCGTAGGATTGTTTTTCAAGTTACTGTGTTCCCCAACAATGTCCATCATAGAATAACAAATGTTCTGGTGATTTTTATTTATTTATAGTTTTATCGTCACTTTTTATATATGCTATTTGCAGACTTAGAAATTTATGCGTTCAAGAGGTCAAGAAGATGGCACCTTATCATTATCTATTTGTAGCAACACGGGAGATCTAAAAAGATGATCAAGTTATACTCATGGTAAAGCTGAACGACAAGTTGTTCACCTCCACAACACTATTAAAAAGTAGCTTTCTATGGAAAATAAAAATGCCACGTTTTTTCATTTTCATGCCTTCTTATTTCTATCTATATTATGCATCAAGTGCTAACAGTCACCGTTTCTTCCGTCCCTACAAACCAAATCAATGGTTGATGCTTTGTTTCTTAAGTAAGGAAACTATTGTAGTAGGAGGATTCTCCCAGGAGAGCCTTTATATTTTCTTATAGATCTATACGGCTAAGGTTTCAAAGTTTAGTTGCTCACAGTGCTTTTGGTTTGTAGGGACGGAAGAAACTACTGTAGTAAGAGGATTGTATTTGTGTTTTTGTCATACCTTTTGCCTATAGGTCCACTCTCCATTTATTCTGTTCTTTTGGTTCTCTAATAATGTCATATGGATAACTTAACTACCTTATCACCACAAATATGTACTGATTTGATTTCATATATATTTTGTCGGTACGGTATTTAGGATTTGTGTGACGATCCAGGAGATAAATTTAGGAGGTTCCTGTCGGTGTCAAAACCTGTGGATCTCGGGTAGGGGGTCCTGAACTATGCCTCTAAGGCTAATGGTAATAGGAGGCGGGGGACACGATGTTTACCCAGGTTCGGGCCCTCTCGATGGAGGTAATACCCTACTTCCTGCTTGATTGATCTTGATGATATGAGTATTACAAGAGTTGATCTACCACGAGATCGTAGAAGCTAAACCCTAGAAGCTAGCCCATGATTATGATTGTTGTTGTCCTACGGACTAAACCCTCCGGTTTATATAGACACCGGAGGGGGCTAGGGTTACACAGAGTCGGTTACAGGGAAGGAGATCTACATATCCGAATTGCCAAGCTTGCCTTCCACGCAAAGGAGAGTCCCACCCGGACACGGGACGAAGTCTTCAATCTTGTATCTTCATAGTCCAACAGTCCGGCCAAAGTATATAGTCCGGCTGTCCAAGGACCCCCTAATCGAGGACTCCCTCAGTAGCCCCTGAACCAGGCTTCAATGACGATGAGTCCGGCGCGCAGATTGTCTTCGGCATTGCAAGGCGCGTTCTTCTCCAAATCTAGAGTACCTGTTGTAACGAGTAGTGTCTGGCTTCCCATTAATGTTGCACTCCTCGGCTTTTGTGCTTTAATAATGGCTATCTCCACATGTCAAGCAAATGCAAGAAGTCAGGGCATTTTTACATTTGCCACCATGACCATGTAATTAAATCGTCTATTTAAAGAGACAGGGATCCTCAGATCCAAATCACACCATCCTCTCCCAGCGAGTATCCATCAGAGCGCGCCCGGAAAAAACCATCCCATCATGGCCGGCCGGCGCAGCTCCTCCTCTCGCTCCCGTAGCACTAAGCCAGGCGATTGGGAGAAGTGTTCCGTCCCCCACAACCGATTGATAGAGTTGCAGACCCATGGGTTTCTCCCGCCTGCATATATGGTCCCCGTCCGAGCCGGACTAGCCACCTACAAGGTGGGGAACAAGCGGAGAGTTTTCCCAACCCATCCAGGGGGGAGCGGGTATGCCTCATCCCTTCGTTGCTGAGGGGACTTTGATTTCCAATCCATCCGTTCCTCCGCGGGCTCCTGGAGTTCTATGGCCTCGAGCTGCATAACTTTACTACTGCCTCCATATTACACATCGCCGGCTATGTCGCCTTTTGCGAGCTGTTCCTGGGCTGCGAAGCTCATTTCGAGCTATGGAAGAGGCTATTCTGCCTCGTACCCCGCACTCAGGAGGGGTCAATATATCAAGTAGGCGGAGCCGAAATATGGTGCATCGCCGGGACCGGATACCTGTCCGGTACTCCGAAGAATACATCCGAAGACTGGCCTTCGGAGTGGTTTTATATGGAGGACGTCCCCCTTCCGGACCCTGTCCGGATAGGCCTTCCTGAATTTGCGAATGCCCCGTTGAAGAAACGCCACAGCTGGTGCCCCCGGAGCCCCCAGGAGGAAGATAACAGAGAGGTCCTTTACCTGATGGGCAGGATGAAAACGCTAGCCAAATCAGGGCTGACAATAATTGAAGTCATGTCAATATGTATAATGCGGGGAGTGCAGCCATTTCAATATCGGGGGAAACCCATGTGGCACTTCAATGGAGAAGACGATGCCACCCGCTGCGGCCGTAAAGGTCCTGACTCCGCCGCCGCTCTGGCGAAAATACTGTCCGATTTGTACAAAGGAGAAGAAGAGGAGTTCATCCGTATTAAGCCACGGGATGGATTCTCCATGTACAACCCCCCAAGCTGGGTGAGCTGCTATCTTTTATTCTAGTCCTTCCCGCATTCTTTATCACAAATATTTACCTTGCCAATTCATAGCAGGAACTGCGAAAAGCTGTGAGGGAGGTCCACAGCCCGTCTCCACAGCCGGAGGACCCCGACCGGGCCCTCGACCCCACACTTGAAGAAGATCTAGACATATTTGTGGAGCTTGTCAACAAGACATTTTACCAGTTAAGCTGTGACGGTGCCTTGGTGGCCATCATAGCTGATTATCCTGGCCTACTCCCTGCATCACATGTAAGTAAAACCGGAGTCCCAACTTCCAATAAGGATCCCCTCTTTGCGCCTTACCCACCGCACATGTATTGCATTTTACAGGGAAGGCCATCGTGGCGCCATGACGAACCCGTGGTGACTCGCCAACAAGGGGCACCGAAGCCGGGTAGGCTTAAAAGGAAGGTGGTCAGGACCGAGACGCCATCGCGGAGGTATGATAAAGAAACCTGCTCCGTGATTATCATCTTTAAAATGTAATAATGTTTGTGGTTCCTAGCAGAAAAAACGCTCGCCGGACTATGTCTGGAGAGCCTGCCGGCCACGGCTCCACCAGCCGTACTCTAGAGCCGGTCTTAGGGGCAGAGGCTAATGCGGGGACAACACCGTATGGTCCTCCTATGGAGGATGCGGATAGCCTCTCTGCTACGAACTCCAAAGTGGAGAGCACCATGAATCACAGGCGTTGATGGGCCGTACTCCGTGACCCTATTTTCTCCAAAGAGGCGTTTAATGCCTTCAACTCAGGAGACGCATACGTCCTAGCTGCTCAAGATGGCCTTGCCAGAGCTATGGACCAGTATGTAAAGGATATTCGGGTGAGAGAATCAGATATTATGTATATCGGTAGCCCCTGAGACATGAAATAGTTGGCACAACTGATTTAAGGATCATTGTATGCATAGGTTCTTACGGAGAAGAATACCTAGTTGTCTCAGGAGCTAGAGGAGTGCAAAGCCCAGCTACGGGCCGCAGTTGCCGGAATGGAGGAGTCCAAGAAGGCCTCATCTGGTAATACTTGTCTTGATCGAAACGAATGTAATGACGTGTACCAGTTAGTGTTCGGCATGAATGCAAATCTAACAATAGATTCTGCACACAATCCTAGAGGTAATCCAGAGATCGTACCGAGGGATGAGCAATATGCTGAACGACAGCTAAAGGCTAGCGAGCGCGTGCTTACAAAGGTTATACGAGAGAAAAATGATCTCTAGGATGCCCATACCCGGCTGGGCGTTGAGCTAAAAGATGTTCGAGCCCAACTTGCTGACTCCGCGAAGGAGAATAAGAGGCTTCGACGCGGACTTTTTAGTAAGTGCTCGAACGAACCTTTATAAAGTTCGGCGAAGAAACGAGCTAACAGAATTATGTCTGTAGGTATGCTGACAGGTCGTCCCGAAGAGGAGATGCTCGGATCTGCAGGCGATTTTCTGCAAGAGCTCTCACAACTGCACGGACAAATTCGGCAGGTGATGCAGGGTATTGCTCACGCCTTGTGGCCATCCGCCTCCCTGCCAGGAGGCATGGGAGAGCTTGCAGAGATGCTCAAGGGAGCGCGGCAACGCTTCCGGTTATGGAAGATATCGGCCTGCCGACAAGGTGCAAGGGAAGCCTGGGCCATGGTGAAGACGCGATACACCAAGGCTCACCCGAACCACCACTACAAAAAAAGACACATCCGTTACATTTTGGGCCGAACAATTTTTTTTCTGTCATACATATGACACTTCTATGACGATAATTGTGACAAAACCTGGTATCATCATAGATGTGGTGGGCTCGTACTTCTATGACAAAAAATCATGACTGAAAATGGGCTTTTCGTCCTGGGCGGGCCGGAGACGCAGCTGCATGACATTCTTTGGGCCGTCCATGAGGGAAAAAACCATGGTAGAAGCGAGGGCGAGGAAAATTTCGGAGAGTTCCCGGTTACGGTGGGAGGTTGGGGGCCGAGCGATGCGCGTTTCTCTTGTACACGTACACACGTGTGTGCAAGGCGTTGGCTCTAACTGAACCCGAGCAAGGCATTGGGCTCTAACTGAACCCGAGCGATTGCACTGCAGGCTACGCGTTACTGAACCCGAGCGATCGATTGATGGCTGTTAACTGAACCCGATCGAGCAGTTCCTTCGCTACTGCTGCTAACTGAAGTCGATCGATTGGATGAACAGTGAGTGTTGCGGGGGGGGGGGGGGGGGGGTGGATGAACAGTGAGCGGTGGGGGTGGATGCAGGACCCTGTGGCGTTGCCTTTGGATGAACAGGACCTCGTGGTGTGGAGGGCTGGATGAACAGTAGACGGTGGAGGGGTGGTTGAACAGTAGCCGGTGGAGTAGCGCGCGGTGGAGGCTGGATGAACAGGAGCCCGTGGAGGCTGGAGGTGGTCGACGGTAGCCCGTGGAGGCTGGAGGAGGTCGACGATGGAGATGAACAATATCCCGTGGAGTCCCGTTTTGCGGTACGCCACACCCCTCCCGATGAACAGGACCCCTGTTTCGACCGTAGCGCTCCAACACAAGTCCGTTTCGTCTGTTTACAGTACGCCACACCCCTCCCGATCAACAGGACCCCCGGTTCGACCGTAGGAGGTCCGTTTCCTCCGTTTTGTGGTATACCAGACCCCTCCCGATCAACAGGACCCCCGTTTCGACCGTCGAAGGTCCGTTTCCTCCATTTTGCGGTACGCCAGACCCCTCCCGATCTAAAGGACCCCGTTCTGAACGTGGCCGGTCGAACAAAAGGCCGTTTCCTCCGTTCTGCGGTACGCCAGGCCTCGTTTCCATCGCATGTTCCGTCCAAGCCCTCCCCATGAACACGACGACGATGCTGTTTCTCTGTTCCGACCCAACCATGTACACGAGCCCTAGCCATACGTATGCGCGAGTAGGTGTTCGAGACCCCGCCCATATGTACACATACGTGGCCATATTTTCTTTCTTGCACACTGGCCGCTGTACGTACGTGTACATGCTACGTGTGCGCCTCTACTATGACACGTAAGCGCCTCTACTACGACACGTGCGCGCCTCTACATCGACCAGTATATATGTACGTACACATTCACGACTAGAATGATAACGCTACGTACGCTTCGACCAGGTGGGTCCCGACTGTCAGGCACTTCCTTGCATGTGAAGATTTAGCTGGTGGGTCCCAGCAGTCAAGGGGGCGAATCGTTTTTTTTGCCTGGACGCACTTCCTTGCGTGCGAAGGTGTAGCTGGTGGGTCCCAGCAGTCAGGGGGAAACGTTTTTTTCAAGAAATACGGTGGCCCGTCCGGTGGGTCCCTGCTGTCAGGTGGAGGAATCGTTATTTTCCACGTAATAAGGAGGCACTTCCATGCTGCGGCCGTGGACCCAGCTGTCAACCTCTCCATGTACAGTCCACGTCCGATGGAAGTCGTTCCTTCGTTGACCACACCGCGCCGAGAGCACTAGGGCGGTGGACGATGGCGAGGCCTAGGAAGGGGATGACGTGGAGCCGGTGAAGACGCGGCAGTGGAGGCCCACGCGGAGAGGAGTATGAGGGTTCACTCGTTTGGCTGCTGTGTGAGGCTGTCGTATTTTTGCCGTAGGGCCTGACTAGCAGTGGGAATAGTAGGGAGCGGTGAGGCCTCCGCGACAGCACAACCGACCACGGGAGGCAGGAGCAGGCGGCACGACCAGCGCTGCTTTGTGCGGCTGGAGCAAGAAGACCAGAGGTTGAAGAATCACTACGGCCGTTGGATGGACATCGTATGGTCACTGGAGCTAGAATCGTTCATATTGAATAAGTTGACAAAGCCCTCCGTCCCCATCAACTTAGTAGGCCCACAAGTCAGCCTCCCACCAACGTGGGTCCCAGCTAGCAGGGGGAGTATTCATTTTTTGTGCGTAATAAGGAGGCACTTCCGGTGGGTCCGAGATGACAGTGGGGGGAACATTTTTTTCGCAAAATACGGTGGCCCGTCCGGTGGGTCCCAGCAGTCAGGGGGGAAATGTTTTTTTCGCAAAATAAGGTGGCCTTTCCGATGGGTCCCTGCTGTCAGGTGGACGAATAATTATTTTGCGCGTAATAAGGAGGCACTTCCTTGCGGCCGCCGTGGACCCAGCTGTCAGCCTCTCCACGTACAGTACTCTTCCGATGGAAGTCGGTCATTGACCACTTTGACCACGCCGCACCGAGAGCACCAGGGCGGTGGACGATGGCGAGGCCTAGGAAGGGAACGACACGGAGCCGGGGAAGACGCAGCAGTGGAAGCCCGCACAGAGAGGAGTACGAGGGTTCACTGGTTCAGCTGCGGTGTGAGGCCGCCGTCGCCGCAAAATAACAGGGGGTGTGGGTGAGTGGAGGGATGGCCTGGCCAGTAGTGGGAGTAGTATGGGGGCGGTGAGGCCTCCGCGGCAGCACAGCCGGCCACGAGAGGCAGGAGCAGGCGGCACCACCGGCGCTGCTTTGGGCGGCTGGAGCAAGAATCCCAGAGGTTGAAGAAGCACTACGGCCGTTGGATGGACATCGTAAGGTCACTGAAGCTAGAACCATTTATATTGACTAAGTTGACAAAGCCCTTGGTACGCTCCAACTTAGTAGGCCCACAGGTCAGCCTCCGAAACTGTGCGCCCCAGATGTCAAGGGGAGGAATCATTTTTTGGGCGGCCGAAGCTAAGAATATCTGAGATTGAAGAAGAAGCACGACATCCGTTGGATAGACATCCAATGGCCACTGCTGCTAGAACTGTGTGTTGACTATAATAAGTTGACAAAGCCTTGCATACGCGTCAACTTTTTTTTAGGGGACGCGTCACTTAGTAGGCCCACAAGTGTGTGGCAGAGAACTTATAGCCCATTTGCGTTTTGTAAGAATGTACAACCCATTTTTGATTTCTAATGGAATTTACAATAGCCCATTTACAGTTTGTTAAAAGTACAGCCCATTTTCTAGCTAGGACAACGATTAATAATTTCAACCAACCGTTGAAGATAGAATTCAATAAAATTTCCCACATTTTGATGGGATCCAAAATATTTTTATCCCGAAATTTCTAGTCAGATTAAATATAAATTTGTATTACGTAAAAATCCAACGAAACATTGCGCGCAACAATGAAAATTTAAGATTTTCAAAATCTATAAATAATATTTTTATAAACTAATTTCGTGTTTGGTGCATTTTTTTATAGTTACTGCCCAGTTTTTATAATTACATCCCATTTATTATTTTTAAAGCCCATTTTCCTGTTAAGCCTAATTTATCCCTCCTAGGAAAGATTTGCAGCCCAGCGGGGCGGAGAATAACAAGCTGACCTTGCCTGGGTATTCCTCAAAAAAACGTATAGCTGGGCTAGCCATTTTCATCTTGAAAAAATTAGTATCTAAGCTGGATATCTGGCCTGGGCTAGACGGGCCACAGCCCACCCAGTTAATACCCTGCTCTCCTCTGAACAACAACGAAATCATCGCCAAGAAAACTCTGCAGTGCTCACGCCTCAAAAACACAAATACTGCTCGAGCTGCTTGGTCCCAGCTTTCGGCCGCACCTTGTGCATTTCTCTCGTTTATATTGACTACATAGGTTGACAATGGTGTGGGACCGTGATGTCAGGAAACCAGGAGAAAACAAAAAAAATATAGTTGTACATAATAAGGAGGCACTTGCACACGTACGGCTATGGCCCTTGTGGGTCCCTAGTGTCATCCAGTCAAAATAAAGTCATCTCCTGAATCCTCATGTTCATTAACGATGTTAACAATGCTCGGCGCCACGGCGAGCGCAACAACTCAAAGGACAACAGAGAGGGCCTCGCAGGCCCTACGGATGGTCTGATACAGCACCCGCTGTTCATTCAGGAAGCTAGGATCATCGGACACCTATGAGCACCTTCGAGAAACTCAGACGACATGAAACGGTAAGGCCGCGCTTGGGAGCTCTGGTTTATTTCAAACCTGTATTAACATACAAGTGTAATTTAGTCGTCATCGGAAACAACATGTAAAATACAGGCATAATGAAACCGAGGGCCCGAAGTCTGTAAGTAAAACTGGCGGGTTACACGTGTAATTTGAGAGACCACTGTATATTTTATGAGCATTGCTATATGGACGACATTACCGGACGATACATGCATGATGTGCGTATCATGCCATCCATGGGCAAGGCTGAAACAACAGCTAACGGCTGGATTAGCAATCGTCCGAGTGTCGTTCAGCGTTTTTATCATGTGTGAAGTACTTCTGATATTTTACTAGTCGAAATCGACCAACCAAGCGCCTTTGCCCGAGACCATCTGCTTTTATTTACAAGCGTCAGTTTTAAAAGCGGGTTTGGTTAGAAAACGATGATCCAATCACAGCCTAATATCATGAGTTGGTCGGAAGATCATACGGTTTCACGTCTAACCTACCCGACTTGTCGTATAGGCTATGAATGAAACATCAGACGATGAACTTCTTAAGCACGGAAACAACAGAAGAGGATGATCTTCTTAACAAGCAAATCACTGGCATTAGATCGACAAGCAAAACAATATGAAGCATTATTCTCAGGAGGCACGGTGAACAGCTCATGATGCCGCATGCCACAACATTCCAAGCTCAACTTTGCAATCAAACACAAGGCCTGGCATTACATAGACAATATTCAGAACAAACTCTTAACACAGGAATATCTCAGCAGAGTAACTATTTACTTCTAAACTGGACACATGAATAGGAAAAAACACTCGACGCTGCTCACAGCAAGGGCGTCCCACTCAAAAATATCAAATTCATGTCTTCTGGCTAACATCAATGAGCAAATTTTGACAAGGTTTTCCAATTCCAATATATTAAACTAACATCTTCTTGCTAACATCAATGATTAAACTTTGACAAGCTTTTCCCATTCAAAATATGTAATGCCTATGATCGTGGAGTCCTGTCGTAGCTTCTTGTACTTGTTTGGGCACTTTTTGCCTAGGGCACTCCATGTGTTGTTAAATTGCCAATGCTCTCTACAGACTAGTCATGTCACCAGTGTCTAATAATACTCTATAGAGCTTCTCGGTCATTCCTTCTGTAATGTAGCGCAAACAGTGACTGCTTCTTTTTGCAAAGTGGAACGACCAATTGGACCCAGTAATGCAGCAGTTTGCGTTGGACACATTGGCTCCTTTTGTGCAGTTCAACTAAAATCGAAGTCGGAATAAAACCGAGCTTTAATTTTGATATCCCTGTAAGCAACAATAGGTATAAGGGAAACAATTACTAAGAAATAATGGTTGATGACTTGTACTCCCAGAAGAAAAGCATCTACTGATCTACTTTATCTTAATGGGAAACAAAGTAGGAGAGTAGCAATTCTCCATCAGTGTGATTCATTCATATTGACTGAGACATTATCTTAACAATGCCTTGTTTCAACATGTATAAAGAATGACAAAGCAGAAAAGTACCATTCCTAAAACAATACAACTGATTCATTTTAACAGAGACATCATCTTAACAATACCTTGGTTAAACATGTAGAAAGAACTACAAAGCAGAATAGTACCATTTCTAACAAGTGTTGCAGTTTTGAACTAAGATTCAGTAGTTAATTAATTCTGAGAGTGGCATTGCTTAATTTTACCAGCGGCATTAGATTAACAAAAACCATGAACGGTTCCAGGGGAGAGTGGGCGCAACAACAGTATGTGCTTCCATCTACTTATAAAGGGGGTGATGCAGAGTTTGTTGTAACAAAGCAACAGGCATCATGTCTGGGTTGGTCCCATTTTTGTTCACTACTTAATGGGAAAAGACAGCAATGCAATAGCTTCAATTCAGCATTTATTTAAAACAGTACCAATACAAGTAGCACAACATCTCAAAGCACACTACACAATCATGTGGATGAAGGCCTGTACTGACCTTTCATGAGACCACCATGATAAAATACGAATCTGCCAACACGAATAGGAAATCCAATCTTGTTTTGTGCAGTTGCACTGAAATCAAGCAAAGTGTTTCGCGTAGCGAAGCAAAATGTCTAAATAGCAACAAGTTGAATAGATATCCCTGTTTAAACATAGGCAAAAAAGGAATCAATTACTGGCTAATAAAGGAGGATGAAATGCGGCCACAAAAATGGTAATCCCGCCAATCCCTAACAAGTGTTGCAGTTTTGAAATAAGATTCAGTAGTTAATTCTGAGAGTGGCATCAATTACTGGCTTATAAAGGGGGTGATGCTAAATTTGTTGTTCGCTACTGGCAACAAGCATCATGTCTGGGTTGGTCCCATTTTTGTTCACTACTTAATGGGAAAAGACAGCAATACAATAGCTTCAGTTCAACATTTATTTAAAACAGTACCAAAACAAGTAGCACAACATCTCAAAGCACACTGCACATCATGTGGATGAGACCAAGATTTGAAACAACTCGCCATGAAGAATGGAAACAAATCTCGATCTCCTTTTGTGCAGTTCCACCAAAATTAAGCAAAGTCACCGGTGTGACATTCAAGTTGAACTGCACAAAACACTCTTAAAACATAAGTGTTTCGAGTAGCGAAGCAAAATGTCGCAATAGCAACAAGTTGAATCGATACCCCTATTTTAACAGAGGCAAAAAAGGAAACAATTACTTGCCGATAAAGGAGGGTGAAACAAACGGTGACAGAAAGAAGCATCTAACTTATCTTGGATCGAAAACAAAGTAGGGTAGTAGAATTTCTAAAACGGTTGCATTGATTCATATTAACAGAGACATTCTCTTGAAACAATATTCGTTAAAAAATGTCATTTACTTTTAACAGTGGCATTGCTTCAATTTTCCGGCGGCATTCTTAGATTAACAACATCAAAATAGCTGTATGGGACATGCCAACACCATGTGCGTCCACACATATAAATGGGTGATGCAGAGTATGTAGCCAAGCAGCATATATGTGTTGGTCCCTAATAACCCACAAGTATAGGGGATCGCAACAGCTTTCGAGGGTAGAGTATTCAACCCAAATTTATTGATTCGACACAAGGGGAGCCAAAGAATATTCTTGAGTATTAGCAGTTGAGTTGTCAATTCAACCACACCTGGATAACTTAGTATCTACATCAAAGTGTTTAGTAGCAAAAGTGGTATGATAATAATAGTAGCGGTAGCAAAAGTAAAGATAAATGTTTTTGAGTTTTTGTAGTAGTTGTAACAGTAGCAACGAAAAAGTAAATAACCGAAGAACAATATATGAAAAGTTCGTAGGCAATGGATCAATGATGGATAATTATGCCGGATGTGATTCCTCATGAAATAGTTATAAAATAGGGTGATATAGAACTAGCTCCAGTTCATCAATGTAATGTAGGCATGTATTCCGTAAATAGTCATACGTGCTTATGGAAAAGAACTTGCATGACATTTTTTGTCCTACCCTCCCGTTTTTAGCGGGGTCCTTATGGAAACTAAGGGATATTAAGGCCTCCTTTTAATAGAGAACCAGAGCAAAGCATTAGCACATAGTGAATACATGAACTCCTCAAACTACGGTCATCACCGAGAAGTATCCCGATTATTGTCACTTCGGGGTTGTCGGATCATAACACATAATAGGTGACTATAGACTTGCAAGATAGGATCAAGAACACACATATATTCATGAAAACATAATAGGTTCAGATCTGAAATCATGGCACCCGGGCCCTAGTGACAAGCATTAAGCATAGCAAAGTCATAGCAACATCAATCTTAGAACATAGTGGATACTAGGGATCAAACCCTAACAAAACTAACTTAATTACATGGTAAATTTCATCCAACCTGTCGTGGAATTGTCAGTCAGATGTCCTAGTGAAAGGACTTAGTCATGGAGCCATCGAAACTACGAAGCTTGATGGGGTTAATCAGGACAAGAGACACGAGAGGTTTATACTAGTTCGGCCCCTTACGGTGAAGGTAAGGCCTACATCTAGTTGGGCTGGTATTGCTTGATGTTTCGATGACCAGGGAGCGAGATATGCTATCCTTGGTGCTCGATGAGTTGTTTCTTGCCCTAAACTGCCAGCGGGTCATCCCCTTATATACACGGGTGGACGCCCTGCGGCCTACAGAGTCCCGACCGGCTCATAGACAGTGTCCGGCTCGGTGACTAGTTAATTCTACCTTATGTTACAAGTCATGTCATCATGGCGGTTTACCACTATGGGCCTTAAGCCGCCTGCGGGCCTTAGACCCTTTATTGAACCGCCATCTTCATGCTTGGTCTTGGGCTTCTTTCTGGTGAGTCTTCTTTGCGTAACCCGGCCCCTCCTGGGCGGCTTACACAAATAGTTATATCCCCAACATTAGGCCCCAGATTGATTTGAACCGGTTCATGTCAATCTTAAAATATCTTAAGAAACGGACCTTCAGCCTTCTGCATGTGCAAAGGTTTTTAACCCGCCATGACGTCATCTTCTGGATCCGCGTTACCCCGCCGTGACATCATCTTTACTTAAATTCATATTTTACTCCACCATATCCTCTAATAGATCTTTGCTTTTATTAACCGTTTCAAAAACCGAGGCGTCAGGGCCGCTGGATAATGATGTTTAGTCTCCTCGTTTCTCGCACCGTCTCAGTCGGTCTTCCCTTATAAATAGGCCCGACCTAGGTCTTCCATTCTCCCCCTTCGTTTGTCTTCTTCGTACGTCTTCTTCTTCCTCTTGCTTAGAGCTTCGCCGCCACCGCCACTGCAGATCTCCTCGTCTTCACCAACTCAGGCCGTTGCATCAACCTGACTTGACCAGAAAAATGCGACGGACCTCCGCAGCAACTCTGCATCTGTAAGTTTCTTCCTTCCTGTTCCTCAGATTTGCATTAAGATTTTCGAGTTCGTCGGTGTTCGTCGCCGTCCATTACGAACTCTTGATAGATTCCACCTCCGACGCCTCTTTCTGATCTTAATCCAGTATAAAACTGCTGCGGTAGCTGTTTCGCACTCGTTTCGAATGCAAATAGATCCCTTCTCGCTTGCAGATAGGCCTCCTTCGAGTTTATGAACTCATCTGCACTGATTTCTAGGTTTAGAAATATTTCCTTTTCTACACACCTGTTTGATCCAAATTAATCTCTGCCAGTGCGAAACTTGTTTGTGCGACACTTAGGTGAAAATCTGTTTCTGTTAGGCCCATTTAACTCTAGCGGCTCTCATTGCCGGCTTAAAATAGACATTGTCAATCGACAACCTTGCCAGCTCCCGGCGACTTAAAATAACTTAACTGTTACTGATTCCCATAGCGGCTTAGATAACCAAATATAATTAGCCATATGTCATTAGGCCCCGTCTTAAGCTGCCATTTTGAATAGACTTAAAAATACTTTCCTTCCGGGTTAAAATTGAACCGGAGCTTCTTATTTTGTCATAGGCTTCCACTTACGTCATGGCACCTAAGGCAACACAAGGCTCCTGTGACCTCTAATTGGGTCCAATCCACTGTCACAAAAAGCAAATTGTCTGAATTTGTGAAGTCTGGCCATCTGCCCAAGAAGGAGGCCATGTTTTATCGTGCCCCTGACCCGTCCGAGGAGAAACCTCAGCCCAAAGAAGGGGAGGTGATAGTTTTTACGGATCATATGAGCCGGGGATTTGCTCCACCCGGTTCAAAATTCTTCAGGGATGTTTTGCATTTGTTTGACCTCAGACCTCAAGACATTGGACCCAATTCCGTGTCAAATATTTGCAACTTCCAAGTTTTCTACAAAGTGTACCTGGGAGAAGAGCCCAATCTACTTTTGTTCAGAGAGCTATTCTATTTAAACCGGCAGAATGAACGTGCCAACGGGCCCAGTCTAGAACTCGGTGGCATCTCAATTCAGCGGCGGAGAGACTGCCTCTTTCCTTATGCCAAACTGCCCAGCCACCCAAAGGACTGGAACCAGACGTGGTTTTATTGCCAGGACACTTCTCCGGCTGACGAGAACCCTCTGCCCGGCTTTCGTGCTCTACGCCTTGAATCAAGTCACCCGCTGCCGGATAAGCTAACCGTTGTTGAACGTCTATCACTTGCCCCTACCATCAAGAAGATCAAAGCCCTCTTAGGCAATGGCTTGAACGGTATTGATTTGGTGCGAGTCTGGATCTCCTGGTGGGTGATCCCGTTAAGCCGCCGCCCCGGCTTAATGTGCTCTTACACTGGCGAAAAGGATGACCCGCTGCGCCACAGTTCCTGATGACTTACCAGATGATATGATTGAAGTTACGACCCAGACTTTGTTGAAAGAAGGCACGGTCACTAGTAATGCCTTCGGCTTACTTCCCTTCTGCAAGAAGGACCCGGCCCCCGCAGTGAGTCATCAACCTCAATGGATACTCTTTACTATATTACACCTTGCTTTTACTCATAACCCCTTATCATTTTTTACAGGCCGATGACAACTTCTGGAAGGTCAAGTATGACCATGAGGCGGCCAAACAAGCCAGAGCGGCAAAAAGAGCCGAAAGGAAAGCCGCCAAGACTGGAACTTCGAAAAAGAGGAAGCCAAGCGCTTCAGATATGTTTAAACTTGACGATACTGATGATGACGAAGAAGAGGTAACTTCTAACTCCCTTGACTCTTTATCATCACCTTACTGACATTAAATCTTTCCAGGAAGACACGAGGAACAGCCGAGCCATCGAGGAAGAGGTAACTATAATCTCCTCCGACTCCGAGCCCCTGCCGCGTCAGAAAATTCGAAGAGTAACCCGGAAAGTAAGATTTTCACATCCTTTGGCTTACCAAGATCCTCAATTTCTTTTGAAGCAACAGCAATAGGAAAGACGGAGGCAGACCTGGACCAGCAAGGATGTAGAGCTCTCCTCCGGCTTACCTGACGTAATCAGGAAGCGTCGGACTGAGGTTATTTCCGATTTACGTTTTGTTTTACCTTTGACGAGTTTAATTCGTCAACCTCTCAATTCATCTGACTCCAATTATCAGGATACCTCTCCTTCCTCCGGCGAGTCTATGCAATCTAACATGCCGGCTTTCAAAACTGCCCTCGGGTAATGTAATTTTGTTTACCTTACATTTTACCTTGCCCATACTTTTGTACTCATCTTTCTGCCTTTGTCCACAGCGTGCAAGTCAAACCCAGTAAGAGGGCAAAAAAGAGTAAGCCGTCCCAAGACCCGGTCGCGACTGAACCGAAGCTTGGTACGGATGCTCCTGACAGTTCTACCCATCAGCCG
This sequence comes from Triticum aestivum, assembly GCF_018294505.1. Lineage (NCBI taxonomy): Eukaryota > Viridiplantae > Streptophyta > Magnoliopsida > Poales > Poaceae > Triticum > Triticum aestivum. Next base: position 433,289,416 of record NC_057804.1, on the reverse strand, counting down.
CCGCCTGATCCAACCTATGACATTCCGGCACCAACCTCTGATCCACCCGCCGAAGATATTCCCAAGAGCTCTGATAACCCGGAAGCTCCTAGCCCGGCAAGACAATTGATCCGGAAGTTGAGATTCTAAAGACTCAGTTTGTTGAGCCAGGGCGGCCCACTGTCCTTGCCAAGTGCTCTGCTAAGGAGGAGCTTCTGGAACGCCGAAAGGCCAAGCTAGACATTGCTGACTATACTCATTTAAGCATTGGAGATATAGTCTCTGGCTATCTCAATCAAGTACATAGCAGCCGTGACCTGGAAATTGACATGGTGAAGCAAATACAGCAAAAATTTGAGGTATAGCTTATGCTACTTTTCTGAATCATACTTACTGTATCAGCCCCCAAGTCTATTGCTTATGAATAAATATGTTGTAGACTTAGAAAACTGCTTAGCACTGCTTTGTCCGGTTTAGAAAGAAGATATTTAACCCGGTTGTAACATGATACCTTGAACTTGCGATACACATTAGCCCCCAAGTGTCAAGTATCTTTGCTTGCAAAGTGCTTGGGACTTAAGTTCCATGAGCCGGCAATGTAAGTTAAAATTCTTCACCATACATTAGCCCCCAAGTGTCAAGTATCTTTGCTTGCAAAGTGCTTGGGACTTAATGTTATCTTACCATGATTCTGACTATAACCCATCATCAATGCAGGCCACAATAAGTCAATTTGAGTCGGAGATTGCTGACATGAAGAGCCACCTGGCAGCTCAAGAACTTGAAATTCAAAAGGCCAACACCAAATTTGAATTCAGCGTCTCTAAATAAGAGAAGTTGAAGAAGAATTTTGAGGCAGAGAAGAAAATCTGGGCTGATGAAAAAGCTTCACTAGTGACCCGGGCCGAGACGGCAGAGGCATTGCTTGCAGAAGCAACAGCGGAGCTGTCCGGCTTAAAGCGCCAGATATCTCAAATGGTCTCAGCAATCTTTGGTAAGTTACTCATATAAACTTTAAACTTTGCAAACATCCTTTCAATGATTACTTCAATTGTCAGCTCCGTCTCACCTTATGTTTAATAATGCAGGCCCCAGGAGCACAAACCTCAAGCAGAACATGTTGATCAAACTGAAGGCGGTTTATACTCTGGTGGAACAGCTCTACACCGGGTCACAACGTGCTTTGGCCGTTGTAGCTTTATCAAATGACGTTTCTCACCTCCTGCAAGACGTGCTGAAGCGGCTTGCTTTACTACCTCAACGGGTCCAAGATCTAAGGCGGGCGTCTGCAAGAGCCGGGGCCATAGCCGCGTTGAGCCAGGCGAAAGAATGGATTCCAGAACTAGACCCGGCCGACCTCGCTCTTGGATACCCGAGTCTAAAAGAGGATGGGACCGTATTTGACGAACAAGATTTCACCGCCTGCGTCAAAGATATATGCCCCGTGGCTACTCTTATTGGGAACGATACTGATCTTACCAAGTATCAGTCGGGCTATGATAGTGAGAACCGGAGAATTCCAACACCTCACTATGATGAAGTCAACCTGATCCCTCCAACTCGTAAGCATACCTTTGCCCCTGAAGTGGACCCAGCCAGTTTAATAGATGATGAAGCTGAGTTTCAAGCCTTGAGTGGCATTGACTGGGCCTCGTCAACCTTCCAGGACAGGGCAGCCGATGGAGAAGCGGAGAAGGATAATCCGGAATCTTCAAGCCCACCAAAGGATTGAACCGCCAGGCATTTATGACTTTGCGAAAACAATGCTTCATTGTTCAGACTCAGGGAGTCTTGTAATAGGGTAGAAAAACCTCTCAATTTTTGTCATGCCTTCGCGCATGTTTATGACGCTTAATACTTTCGGAAGTCGCCATCGGTATATACTTCCAGCTTATGTTGATCTTTTATTTCCTTGATGTTAAAAAATTTGCTTGCCTTGCCCTGCATATAAGACAAGCAAAAATTGCCTTGGCGATTTATCGCATCAGGGGTCACATAAGGTATTGATAACCCGGAGTGCGAACCAAAACATCATATAAAGGCCGGTTTATGATTATATTTGTTAAACATAATCACAATAGCATACCTGCGATCCTTTTGGTAATCTCGCCGGTTTATGTGACCTAAATCATGATGGTAATTTTAACTCCTGAAAGTTGGCACATATGATGTTCACTTGGCCCTTAACAACTAAAGTGACCAATATTAAACCGGTGGAACGAGAACCCCATAGTACTTTCGAGAAAGGCCTCACGATAGTCAAACATTTACACTTACAAAGTATGATGAATAATAAACAAAATTTAAAAGGCCTCTGATTCGAATACGATCAGTGACCCATTCCAAAGGGGTTAAGCTAAGATCTGAATACAATCATATAGCCCCCAGTGGCTTTAGCGATGCCGATCAAGTGGGTATCGACAACTATGTTCTCTTTGGTTCGAATACGACCTATGTTTGAACAGGAAGCCCCCAAGTGACCATAAGAGTTGTTTAATGACGCTGATTCGAATACGATCCATGTCAGACCCAAAGGGGTTAAACTATGATTCAAATATGATCAAGAAGCCCCCAAGTAGGTTTGGCAGTATGCCGATCAAATGGGTATCGACAGCTATGTTCTCTTTGGTTCGAATACGACCTATGTTTGAACAGGAAGCCCCCAAGTGATCATGGCTAGATTCAGATATGACCATAAGCCGGACCAAAGGGAAAGCCGGATTCAGATATGATCCGCTCCCTATTGGCTGTTTCCACCACCTGATAAAGAAAACATATAAACTTTTGAGGGTGAAAAGGATAGGGGTCCTGCTTTATTGCTTTATATAATATATACATCGTCAAAATATATACATCTTGAGAGCCGGTGGCTCAAGTATAGTAAGGCCGAAGGTGGGCGATATTCCACGGCCGGCGGGTCTCCTCCTCTGACTTACGTGAGTCTTTGTGCTCTCGAACATCGATAAGGTAGTATGACCCGTTGTTCAGATTCTTGCTGACCACAAAGGGTCCTTCCCGAGGAGGGGATAGCTTGTGCATATCAGACTGGTCCTGGATGAGCCGGAGCACTAAGTCGCCTTCCTGAAAGGTTCTGCTTCTAACCCGGCGGCTGTGATAGCAGCGCAGGCCTTGCTGGTAAATCGCCGAACGGACTATTGCCAAGTCTCGCTCCTCATCCAACAAGTCAAGTGCATCCTGACGAGCCTTTTCGTTATCAGCCTCAACGTAAGCCGCCACGCGGGGTGAATCGTGTCGGATGTCACTTGGCAGGACTGCCTCTGCTCCATACACCATGAAGAAAGGTGTGTAACCTGTAGATATGTTAGGCGTAGTGTTGATGCTCCATAGTACAGAGGGTAACTCCTCCACCCAACAACCCGGAGTCCGCTATAAGGGGACAAAGAGCCGGGGCTTGATACCCTTCAGGATCTCCTGATTAGCTCTTTCTGCTTGACCATTGGATTGAGGATGAGCAACAGCCGAAACATCAAGACGGATATGTTCTCGTTGACAGAACTCTTCCATGGCACCCTTGGAGAGATTAGTGCCATTATCAGTTATGATGCTGTGTGGCAAGCCAAAATGAAAGATCACCTTTTTCATGAAGTGAACCGCCGTGGCTGCATCACGCTTACTGACCGGCTCTGCCTCAACCCACTTTGTAAACTTATCCACTGCCACCAGGAGGTGTGTCTTTTTATCCTTAGACCTCTTGAAAGGTCCAACCATGTCAATCCCCTAGACTGCGAATGGCCAAGTAATTGGAATCATCCTCTACTCTTGAGCTGGCACATGAGCTCGTCGTGAGAATTTTTAACATCCGTCACATTTGCTGACTAGATCTTCCGCATCAGCATGAGCCGTCAGCCAATAGAAACCATGTAACGCCCCGAGACCGATGCTCCAGAAGACTTCTAGCTATTCCGAGTTTCGTCGTGTGTTTTCTTTTGTGCTTGCTCTATTATTTTTGCATTGCATCATGTCTTCATGCCATCATGCCATTAATCTTTGCATCGCAACTCAACTAATAAACTGCATAGATGGTTGATCTATTTAAATCGAGGGAAGGGTGACTTCTCTTTATAACACATCCTCCCAATATTAGGGAGCTATTTTAAATATTTAATTATTTGGAATTGATCATAACACACTTGCAAATAAATCCCAATGCCTTTGTTATCTCAATTCTTGGTCTCCAACTCTGCCCATAAGTTCTTTTGTCACTTTCCGGAGCTCCACCAAAAATCTCAACATTTTTGGACACTTCAAAAACCTAGTCCTAGTTCAAACCCATTTGAATTTCAAATGAGTTTGAATTTAATTCCTGCAATCATGTCCATGCCATTTTTCTTGGACCAAGCACATTTTGCGAGTCCGGAAAAATTAATCGCATGCCCAAATTCTTCCTCTAACCTTCTCTTCTCTCTTTTCCTTTCTTCCAGTTCTCTGTTAATGAAAAGAGTAGAGAGGGAGAGAAGAAGCCCAGCAGCCTTGCAGCCCAGCAACCAGGCCGGCCCATTTGCATCACGGCCCAGTTGCTGCCCTGTTAACCCTAGCCTCCCCTCCGCTCGATCCCCAACTCCCATCGATCATTCCCCCTCCTCGTTCCCTTCCACCGCCACCACCCACACCCGCATCGCACTCGATCCCCTCGCTCCTGCATCTGCGCGCCTCCAGTGCGAGACCCGCGCTCCGCCCTCGCCGGAGAAGAGAACCAGGCCGGAGCCCCGTTGGCCTCCTCGCCGCCATCGCGCCCCTTCCATCAGCAGCCGCGCCCTCGTCCCGTCCCCTCTGCCTCCTCCTCGCCGCCGGCAACAATAGCAGCAGCAGGTGTTCAATCACCCAGATACCGACCTCGTCGCTGCCTCTCCGCCTCCGGCGACGGTCGTCGCCCATCGCGCCATCTTCTGCGTCTTCGCCTCACCTTGTCACCTCGCCCGCGCCACCACTTCTCCACCTCTCCTGGAGCTCCGTCCGCCGGCCACCGGAGCTGCTGCTGGCTGCCGCCTCGCGCTCCTCGCTCCCCTTGCTAGCTAGGAGCTCGTCCCCGAGCTTGGCCAACTCCGGCAGGCCCGGCGCCCGCGCCAAGCTGCCGTCAAGTCCCGCACCCGCTGATGCCATCGCGTCTTCTTCCCCTGCGCTGCTCAAGTTTGAGCCGTGCCCGGCGCTCAAGCCTGTGCTGCACCTCTACTTCGTTCGGGCAGAGGACGATGCCTCTACCTTGACCTCTGTGCCTCCTCTCTACTTTGCCGTGGGCTGCAGCTTGCGCCAAGACCCAGCGACCCCCTACACCCTGAGGCCTCCGTGCACCTCCTGCTCCCATCGACCCTGCACCATGCCTCTGCCATCCATGAGATCGCCAAGACCGAGACCTCCTTGAACATGAGCATTTCTTTTGGATCGCCAAGTACCGCACCAAACGCCAAGTACCCCCTTCGAGTTGACGAGACCGGCAAGTCCGAAGACCCCAAGTACCACGAAAATTGACGCATAGTACCACTACAAATGCCAAGTTCAATTACCGCCGCCGCCGTGTACAACTACTTCCACTACATCACAAGAACAACTACTTCCCACGACGACCCGTGAACGACTACTTCCTCTACATCGTACCGAACCCGAACCGCTCCGAAAATGCACGCTTCAAAGGTATAACCCCGAGACGATCACCCGTGGACCGAATGCATGTGTTGTATGAGATGCTGGTGTTTGCACCGTGATCGAGTTGTCGCTTGCGATGCCCCTCTTTTGCCATGCCACCGTCATGTGGGACACCGGGTATCCGGGATCACTCCCCATCTCTTGCGTGTTCCACACATCCGCACACTTCTCGTTTGCATCGGTATCTCACTCGAGTTATCGGGACCGGAATGTTGCCGTGGCACCATTTCTGTTTCGCCACCGTGGCACCCTTTTCATTCCACCATGGTGACCAAATGCTTCATAACATGCTCATGTCAACATTTTCATAAAAATTTGATAAACCTTGATTATGTCATCCGCATCATGTTAACAACATTTAAATGTTTAAAATTGTTGTTTGCGTTAAATTGCTAAATAACATATGGGGATTTCCGGAATTGTGGTTTGTGTTTCCGGCCTCATTTAAGCTTGTCTAGCTAGGTAGTTTTATTATGCTTCACCCCTTGCCATGTTTAATAACATTTAATTTTGTTGAGTAGCTTAAACGAGAGCGAACTAAATAACTCGAATGTGGTGTTTCGTCAATATGCAACTCGTTGCATATTGAGCTCCACTTAATTTGTAGTATTGTTTGTGCACTTTGCCATGCCATGCCTCATTAAACCGGACATGCATCATACTTGTTTGTGCATCATGACATGTTTATGCTTGTGTGTTTACCATATTGTTTGCTTCTTTCCGGTTTGCTTCTCTCGTTAGCTTTGGTTTCGTTCCGGAGTTGTGAGGATTCGTTCGACTACATCTGTTTGTCTTCTTCATGGACTAGTTCTTCTTCCTTGTGGGATCTCAGGCAAGATGACCATTACCCTCGATATCACTTCTATCTTTGCTTGCTAGTTTCTTCGTTCTATCGCTATGCTGCATTACCTATCACTTGTTTACCATGCCTCCCATATTGCCATGTCAGCCTCTAACCTTTCGCCCTTCCTAGCAAACCATTGCTTGGCTATGTTACCGCTTTGCTCAGCCCCTCTTATAGCGTTGTTAGTTGCAGGTGAAGTTGAAGATTGCTCCATGATGGACAGGATTATGTTGGGATATCACAATATCTCTTATTTAATTAATTCATCTATATACTTGGTAAAGGGTGGAAGGCTCGGCCTTATGCCTGGTGTTTTGTTCCACTCTTGCCGCCCTAGTTTCCGTCATACCGGTGTTATGTTCCTTGATTTTGCGTTCCTTAAGCGGTTGGGTGATTTATCGGACCCCCTTGACAGTTTGTTTTGAATAAAACTCCTCCAGCAAGGCCCAACCTTGCTTTTAACATTTGCCACCTAAGCCTTTTCCCTTGGGTTCTGCAGACTCAAGGGTCATCTTTATTTTACCCCCCGGGCCAGTGCTTGTCGTGAGTGTTGGTCCAACCTGTCAGCCGCCGGTGGCCACCAGGGGCAACTCTGGGCTGGCCTACCGAAAGTTTGGACAATCCGGTGTGCCCTGAGAACGAGATATGTGCAGCTCCTATCAGGATTTGTCGGCACATTCGGGCGGCTTTGCTGGTCTTGTTTTTACCATTGTCGAAATGTCTTGTAAACCGGGATTCCGAGACTGATCGGGTCTTCCTGGGAGAAGGAATATCCTTCGTTGACCATGAGAGCTTGTGATGGGCTAAGTTGGGACACCCCTGCAGGGTATAAACTTTCGAGAGCCGTGCCCGCGGTTATGTGGCAGATGGGAATTTGTTAATATCCGGTTGTAGAGAACTTGACACTTGACTTAATTAAAATGCATCAACCGCGTGTGTAGCCGTGATGGTCTCTTTTCAGCGGAGTCCAGGAAGTGAACACGGTCTTTGTGTTATGATTGAGCGTAAGCAGTTTCAGGATCACTTCTTGATCACTTCTAGCTTCTCGACCGTTCCGTTGCTTCTCTTCTCGCTCTTATTTGCGTATGTTAGCCACCATATATGCTTAGACGCTGCTGCAACCTCACCACTTATCCATTCCTTTACCCATTTAGCTTTGCTAGTCTTGATACCCATGGTAATGGGATTGGTGAGTCCTCGTGACTCACCAGATACTATCACAACAGTTGCAGGTGCTGACGATACCAGTGCAGGTGATGCAACCGAGCTCAGATGGGAGCTCAACGAAGACCTTGGTCGTTACTATGTTTCGCTTCATGTTGATCAGTAGTGGAGCCCAGTCGGGACGATCGGGGATCTAGCAGTTGGGTTATCTTCTTTTCTTTTGGCTTCATCCGTAGTCGGACTGTGTGTGTACTCTGATTGATGTATGATTTATTTAAGTACTTGTGTGAAGTGGCGATTGTAAGCCAACTCTTTATCCCATTCTTGTTCATTACATGGGATTGTGTGAAGATGACCCTTCTTGCGACAAAACCACAATGCGGTTATGCCTCTAAGTCGTGCTTCGACATGTGGGAGATATAGCTGCATCGTGGGTGTTATAAACCATGACGGAAAGCCTTGGCCACAAGAGATTTTGAACCGGCATGATGACCAAAATCTCCTTCATGGATCTCATGAAGTATCTCCTGACTCTCCGTAGGCGACACACAATGTTGAAACGCCCTAGTGACACTGCGGTGATGTACCTCACCATGAACAATCCTCATAGATTTAGACCACCTGACAATTTGTCTTGCCAAGGTCTCATCCTCAGGCAACTCTCCCCGGGTCATATAGGCCATGTATGGCACTGTCCAATCCGGGATAACCTGAAGGGCTGCCACCAGTTGTGCCTCCGGGTCTGGCACTGCTAGTTCTTCCTCTGTAGGTACCTTGACAGAAGGATTATGCAAGACATCGAGAAAGGTGTTAGGCGGCACAGGCTTATGCTGGCATCCCAACCGGCTTAAAGCATCAGCCGCCTCATTCTTCCTTTGATCAATGTGCTCCACTTGATAACCTTTGAAGTGCCCAGCCACAGCATCCACTTCACGACGATAAGCCACCATAAGGGGATCCTTGGAATCCCACTTGCCTGACACCTGTTGGGCCACGAGATCTGAATCGCCCAAGCACCTTACCCGGCTCAAATTCATCTCTTTGGCCATCCGGAGACCATGGAGTAAGGTCTCGTACTCAGCTGCATTGTTAGTACAAGGAAACATAAGCCGGAGCACATAACAAAATTTGTCACCTCGAGGGGAAGTTAAAACAACTCCAGCCCCCGAGCCTTCTAACTACCTGGACCCATCAAAGTGAATAGTCCAATATGTGTTATCCGGCTTCTCCTCAGGTGCCTGCAACCCTGTCCAATCATTGATAAAGTCCACCAAGGCTTGAGACTTAATAGCGATACGTGGCATGTACTTCAAACCATGAGGCCCAACCTCAATAGCCCACTTGGCGACTCGTCCTATGGCCTCCCTGTTCTGGATGATGTCTCCCAAGGGGGCAGAACTTACCACAGTTATAGGATGACTTTGGAAGTATTGCTTCAGCTTCCGGCTTGCCATAAACACTCCGTAAACAAGTTTCTGCCAATGTGGATACCTTTGTTTAGACTCAATGAGCACCTCACTGATGTAGTAAACCGGCCGTTGAACCGGATGCTCCTTGCCAGCCTCCTTACGCTCCACCATGATGGCAACACTAACGGCTCGTGAATTAGCAGCCACATACAACAGCAATGACTCTTTATCAATGGGAGCCGCAAGGACCGGTGGCTCAGACAACTGCCTTTTTTAATCTTCAAAGGCAATATAAGCAGCGTCACTCCAGACAAAAGTGTCTGCTTTCTTCATCATCTGATACAATGGTAGGGCCTTCTCACCTAACCAGCTTAAAGCAGCAACATGACCCGCCAGTCGCTGAACATCATTGATGCACGCCGGTTTAGCCAGAGAGGTAATTGCCTTGATCTTCTCCGGATTAGCTTCAATGCCTCTATTTGAGACCAGAAAACCCAAGAGCTTGCCTGTAGGTACACCAAATACACACTTGGCCAGGTTAAGCATCATCTTATAAACCCGGAGATTATCAAAGGTCTCTTTCAAGTCAGATATCAAGGTTTCCTTCTCTCTGGACTTCACCACGATGTCATCCACATAAGCATGAACATTGTGCCCAATTTGATCGTGGAGACAGTTCTGTACACATCGCTGATAAGTCTCCTGAGCACTTTTGAGCCCAAATGGCATAGATACATAACAGAAGGCTTCAAATGGAGTGATGAAAGTCGTCTTATCCTGGTCCTTAACTGCCATTTTGATCTGATGATAACCGGAGTAAGCATCCAAAAAGCTCAAACGCTCGCAACCCGCCGTAGCATCAATGATTTGATCAATACGGGGGAGAGCAAAGGGATCAGTCGGACAAGCCTTATTTAAGTCCGTGTAATCCACACACATCCACCAGGTGCCGTTCTTCTTGAGCACGAGCACCGGGTTAGCCAACCACTCCGGGTGAAAAACTTCAACAATAAACCCAGCCGCTAAGATCCGTGCGACTTCCTCTCCAATAGCTTTCCGTCTCTCTTCGTTGAACCATCGAAGAAACTGCCTGACTGGCTTATACTTCGGATCAATATTGAGAGTGTGCTCTGCGAGTTCTCTCGGTACACCCAGCATGTCAGAAGGTTTCCATGCGAAGATGTCCCGGTTCTCACGGATGAACTCGATGAGCGTGCTTTCCTATTTAGGATCCAAATTGGCACTGATGCTGAACTGCTTAGATGAATCACCTGGATTAAAATCCACAAGCTTGGTTTCAGCAGCCGACTTAAACTTCATCGCCGGGTCATGCTCGGTGGTTGGCTTCTTTAAAGAGGTCATATCCGCCGGGTCAACATTGTCTTGATAAAACTTCAGCTCTTCTGCTGCACAAACAGACTCAAATAAGCCGCGTCACCCTCCTCACATTCCAGGGCTACCTTTCGACTTCCATGCACGGTGATAGTGCCCTTGTGACCCGGCATCTTAAGCTGCAGATAAACATAACACGGTCATGCCATGAATTTGGCATAAGCCGGCCGTCCAAACAGAGCATGATGTGGACTCCTGATTTTGACCACCTCAAAGGTTAATTTCTCAGCTCTAGAATCATACTCATCTCCAAAGGCCACTTCCAGTTCAATCTTGCCAACTGGGTAAGCCGACTTACCAGGAACCACTCCATGAAAAACAGTGTTGGATGTCTTAAAATTCTTATCATTTAACCCCATGCGTCAAAAGGTCTCATAATAGAGGATATTGATGCTGCTACCCCCATCCATGAGTGCCTTAGTGAATTTATATCCACCAACCAAAGGTGCTACCACCAAGGCTAACTGACCCGGATTATCAACCCGGAGGGGGTGATCTTCCCTGCTCCATACAATGGGCTGTTCTGACCACCTCAAATAACGGGGAACCGCTGGCTCAATAGAATTCACGGCCCTCTTATGAACCTTCTGATCACGTTTGCACAAGCTAGTGGTGAACACGTGATACTGCCCACTATTCAGCTGCTTTGGATGGCTTTGATAACCAGACTGCTGCTGCTGTTGTTCCCCTTGACCAGACTGCTATTGATTATAGCCGCCTTGGTGTTCCTGAAAGCCAGAACTTGAACCGCCGCCCGGGCCATGAAAGCCGCCAGCTCCTGAGCCGCCGCCTGACCCATGATTGCCATCAAACTTATTCCAATTCTTAAAAGCCTTCATGATCGTGCAGTCTTTCCATAAGTGGGTGGCGGGTCGTTCCCGGGTGCCGTGCCTCGGGTAAGGCTCATTGTGTAGCTGCTCAAGAGATGGGCCTGACCCGCCAGATCGAGGGGGCGGTTTGCCCTTACGTCTCTGATTGTTACCCTGTGCATTGGCATTGGCTACAAACTCCGGGTTACCCTCCGCCTTACGCTTATTGCCTCCTTGATTCATTGGGTTATGCTGCTGACCCTTTCCATTGCCGTTCTTCTTTCCCTTCCCTGTCTTTTCCTCATCAGACGCGGGATCCTTGGTACTATCAGAATCGGCGTATTTGACTAAAGCTACCATCAGCGTACCCATATCGTTGCAATCACGCTTAAGGTGCCCCAGTTTCTGTCTCAGTGGCTCAAAGCGGCAATTCTTCTCCAACATGAGGACTGCAGAGCCGACATCCATCTTATCAGACGAATGTATTATCTCCTTGACACGGCGCACCCAATGAGTTGTGGACTCACCCTCCTCCTGCTTACAATTTGTCAAGTCCACAATCGACATGGATTGCTTGCAAGTGTCTTTGAAGTTCTGGATGAATCGGGCCTTTAGCTCTGCCCATGAATTAATGGAATTGGGCGGCAAGCCCTTTAACCAAGACCGGGCCGTTCCTTCAAACAATATGGTGAAGTACTTAGCCATTGTCGCGTCGCTGACCTCCAACAGCTCCATGGACATCTCATAACTTTCAATCCATGCTCCGGGATGTAAGTCGGCCGTGTAATTCGGCACCTTTCGAGGTCCCTTGAAGTCCTTGGGTAAGCGTACATTATGCAGAGCCGGCACCAAACAAGGAACACCGCCGGTTCTAGTAGCCACTCCCGTCTCAACGGAAGTTGTCGGATACTCTGGGAAATCTTGATGAGCCGTCTGTTGAGCCGCTAGCTGAGCCGCCCGCTCGTTCTCCTGACGTATTCGGTCTTGTACCGGGTTATAGCCACCGGGCTGGTTAGGCACTGGGCATTGCTTGACAAAGCTTCTGACTCCATGTTCCTGCTGTAACTTGGACTCTGGTTTTGACAAGGCGGTGCTAACCAAGGCGGAGGAGTCGAATGAATCCTGTCCCGGCTATAAGAATATGCCTCTTGCTGAGCCAGGGCCGTCTGGACAAGTTCTCTGATCCTCCGGGTCTCCACCGCTGTCGGATCATCACTGTCCACTGGGAGAGCCACCAAACACGCTGATGCTGCTATTAAGTTCTCCATGGGGTTGGAAAAGTGACCCGGTGGTATTGGTACATAACGGGGCGGAGCCATACTCCCATGAGGAGGTGCCATCTCACGAGGCTGAGCCGGTCCTCCTGTGCCGGCTGTCATAAACTGATTTGCGTCTAGCGGGTTACTTGGGTCGGCTCTGGGTGTAGCAAAAAGATTCTGAGGATCATAAACCGGAGGTAAACAGGACTGGGTTTTCTGATGCCTTCCCCACATCACCTCGTTAGACGCATTCAGGCTCATCGTGAGCTGGAAGGCCTCTGACTGTAGCCGTTGTGCTCGTGCATCCAAAGCCGCCCGCTCTGTGGCCAACCTGGTGTCCTCAGCTGCCAAGGCCTCCTTGGCCCGAGCTATCTCCTCACGCACTTGTGCCACCTCCGCATCATGCTCATCTTGATTTGCCGGAATGACTGTGGTAGTCAATAGGGCCGTAAGCTTATCCATGTGATCCATCAGTATCTTAGCCGACGGGTGCACAGGGCCTCCTGCCCCGGCCGCTCCTGACCCGGACGTTATTGCTGCAGCGGTTGTAGAGTTTTGACCGGGTTGAGTCCCAGCCATGAAGACTCCTGCCCACCTTGGCGGCTCATAGGGGTCCAGAATACTAGGGCCATCGGAACAGCCCCCAAGCACGCTGTCTTGCACTTGGTACAGCGAATCTGTTGAACCGGCGAACGAATCACCGTCAGAGAGGACGGCCGTCTCACCGCCATCTTCAGATCCTTCAGAAAGTTCCTCTCTGTGGATGCAGCCCACAAAGGCATGCTTCATGATGGGTTGAACTCGGGCCTTTCTCTCATGCTGAGACGTCTCGACGAGGTCGGTGCAGTTGTCCGGCTCAGGGCCCGGCTCACCAATCTGGCCGATGAATACGTGGATTCCGCCGAAGGGGACCCGGTACCCGTACTCAATTGAGTCGACGTCGGGGCCCCAGCCTTCGTCGTCGATGTAGATATTGCCGCGACGACTCTTGGTCATCCGGCCCACTGCGTATCCCTTGAGCCCTTCGAAGTTTCCCTTCAAGAACTCAAATCCACCGTGCGCTGGCCCCATGGTGGGCGCCAACTGTCGTGGAATTGTCACGTCAGATGTCCTAGTGAAAGAACTTAGTCGTGGAGCCATCGCAACTAGGAAGCTTGATGGGGTTAATTAGGACAAGAGACATGAGAGGTTTATACTAGTTCGGCCCCTTACGGTGAAGGTAAGGCCTACGTCTAGTTGGGTTGGTATTGTTTGATGTTTCGATGACCAGGGAGCGAGATACACTATGCCTGGTGCTCGATGAGTTGTTTCTTGCACTAAACCGCCAGCGGGTCGTCCCCTTATATACACGGGTGGACGCCCTGCGGCCTACAGAGTCCCGGCCGGCTCATAGACAGTGTCCGGCTCGGTGACTAGTTAATTCTACCTTATGTTACAAGTCATGTCATCATGGCGGTTTACCACTATGGGCCTTAAGCCGCCTGCGGGCTTTAGACCCTTTATTGAACTGCCATCTTCATGCTTGGTCTTGGGATTCTTTCTGGTGAGTCTTCTTTGCGTAACCCGACCCCTCCTGGGTGGCTTACACAAATAGTTATATCCCCAACACAACCCATCACCGTCCAGCAAGCCTACGATGGAATTACTCATGCACGGCGGTGAGCATCAAGAAATTGGTGATGGAGGATGGTTGATGATGATGATGGCGACAAATCCCCCTCTCCGGAGCCCCGAACAGACTCCAGATCAGCCCTCCCGAGAGAGATTAGGGCTTGGCGGCGGCTCCGTGTCATAAAACGCGATGAAACTTTCTCTCTGATTTTTCTCTCCCCGAGACGGTATACATGGAGTTGGAGTTGAGGTCGGGAGGTGTCCAGGGGGCCCACGAGATAGGAGGGTGCGCCCTAGGGGGGGGGCGCCCCCCTATCTCGTGGACAGCCCGTGGGCCCCCTGGCCTTCATTCTTTCGCCAAAAATTCTTATTAATTCTGAAAAGTGCCTCCGTGGATTTCCAGGACATTCCGAGAACTTTTCTTTTCTACACATAAAACAACATCATGGCAGTTCTGCTGAAAACAGCGTAAGTCCGGGTTAGTTTCATTCAAATCATGCAAATTAGAGTCCAAAACAAGGGCAAAAGTGTTTGGAAAAGTAGATACGTTGGAGACGTATCAACTCCCCCAAGCTTAAACCTTTGCTTGTCCTCAAGCAATTCAGTTGATAAACTGAAAGTGATAAAGAAAAACTTTTACAAACTCTGTTTGCTCTTGTTGTTGTAACATGAAAAGCCAACATTCAAGTTTCAGCAAATATTATGAACTAACCATACTAACAATAACACATAGGTCTCACAATTACTCATATCAATAACATAATCAGCTAACGAGCTATAATAATAAAACTCGGATGACAACACTTTCTCAAAATAATCATAACATGATATAACAAAATAGTATCTCGCTAGCCCTTTCTGAGACCGCAAAACATAAATGCAGAGCACCTTTAAAGATCAAGGACTGACTAAACATTGTAATTCATGGTAAAAGAGATCCAGTCAAGTCATACCCAATATAAATCAATAATACTGAATGCAAACAACAATGTGCTCTCCAGCGGGTGCTTTTAATAAGAAGGGTGATGACTCAACATAAAAGTAAATAGATAGGCCCTTCGCAGAGGGAAGCAGGGATTTGTAGAGGTGCCAGAGCTCGATTTTAAAATAGAGATTGAATAACATTTTGAGCGGCATACTTTTGCTGTCAATGCAACAACTATGAGATGGCTGTATCTTTCATACTACATGCACTATAGGCAGTTCCCAAACAGAATGGTAAAGGTTTATACTCCCCCAACCACCAACAAGCATCAATCCATGGCTTGCTCTAAACAACAAGTGCCTCCAACATACAACAGCCTTGGGGGAGTTTTGTTCAATTATTTTGATTTGCTTTGATCTTTTTGGATCATGGGACTGGGCACCCCGGTTACCAGCCCTTTCTCGTGAATGAGGAGCGGAGTCCACTCCTCTTGAGAATAACCCACCTAGCATGGAAGATATAAGCAGCCCTAGTTGAAACCTGAGCTGCTCGAGCATACAAAATAGAATTTCATTTGAAGGTTTAGAGTTTGGCACATACAAATTTACTTGGAACGGCAGGTAAATACCGCATATAGGAAGGTATGGTGGACTCATATGGAACAACTTTGGGGTTTAAGGAGTTTGGATGCACAAGCAGTATTCCCGCTTAGTACATGTGAATGCTAGCAAAAGACTGGGAAGCGACCAACTGAGAGAGCGACAACAGTCATAAACATGCATTAAGATTAATTTACACCGAGTACAAACATGAGTAGGATATAATCTACCATGAACATAAATATCATGAAGGCTATGTTGATTTGATTCAACTACATGCGTGAACATGTGCCAAGTCGAGTCACTTAATACATTCAAAGGAGGATACCATCCCATCATACCACATCATAATCATTCTAATAGCATGATGGCATGCAAGGTAAACCATTATAACTCATAGCTAATCAAGCATGGCACAAGCAACTATAATCTCTAAATGTCATTGCAAATATGTTTACTTCATAATAGCTGACTCAGGAACGATGAATCATCATATTTACCAAAACAAGAGAGGTCGAGTTCATACCAGCTCTTCTCATCCCAATAAGGACATCTTATATCGTCATTATTGCCTTTCACTTGCACGACCGAACGATGTGTATAATAATAAGAGTGCACGTGCATTGGACTAAGCTGGAATCTGCAAGCATTCAACTCAAGAGAGAAGACAAGTAATATGGGCTCTAAATTAAATAAACAATCATGCAAAATAAGAGCCACTAAGCATTTTCAATATGGTCTTCTCGACCCCCAAAATAAAGAAAATAAAATAAAACTATTTACATGGGAAAGCTCCCAACAAGTAAAAGAAGAATGAGAAATCTTTTTGGGTTTTTTCATTTTAATTTCTACTACAAGAAAGGAAATTGAACTAACTAATTTTTTGGTTTTCTTAAGGTTTAACAAACACACAAGAAGAAAGCTAGAAAAAGAAATTTAAACTAACATGGATAATACAATGAAAGAGTATGAGCACCGACAACTAGTGTGTGAACATGAATGTAAAGTCAGTGAGAAATACGTACTCCCCCAAGATTAGGCTTTTGGCCTAAGTTGGTCTAATACCAATGACCGCCTGGATGATATCCATAAGAGTAGCCGGGGTAGTACTGAGATGCAGAGGCAACCGCCTTCTGCGCAGCAGTGTGTTGGCGAGCTGCCTCCATTCCCCTCTCATATTCAGTTGCTTCTTCCCTGGTGACAACATATCTTCCTTTTGCCTGATAATCAAAAAGGTAGGGGGCAGGAAGAGTAACAGGGACGACGTTGCGTCTGTCATAGGTTAGTCGATAATGGAGGAATTTTTCATTCCTCTCAAGAAAATTATGATCAAACATAGCTTCTTTATCCAAATAAACAGGAGGTACAAGCACATCCCCCTCTCGGGGAGCTATATTAAGAAAATTAGCCGCACGGGTTGCATAAATTCCTCCAAAGAAATCTCCCTTTTTATTATTATTATGCAACCTATGTGCAACTATTGCCCCCAAGTTATAACCTCTATATCCTGACACAGCACTCTTGAGGACGCAAAGAGCAGGGGCACACATGTGACATACTTCGTCCTTACCGTTAATGCATCTACCAATAAAGAGAGCAAAGAAATGTATAGCAGGAAAATGGATGCTCCCTATGATAGCTTGTGTTACGTCCCTAGATTCTCCCACAGTGATACTAGCAAGAAAATCTCTAACTTCAGATTTGGGAGGATTATTAATATTACCCCACTGCGGGAGTTTGCAAGCAGTTGCGAAATCCTCTAAATCCATGGTATAAGATGTATCATAAATATCAAACACAACACTAGGAGAATTACGCGAAGAAATACATTCGAACCTCTGCACAAAAGAATCAGTCAATTGATAATATTGGGGACACTTATCTTGTAAGAAGTCCTCAAGCTCAGCATTACGCACATACGCGTCAAATTCCCCCTTGAAGCCTGCTTCAACCATAAAATTATCGGATGGCCACTCGTAAGCCCATACATTTGCGTCCCTCGGCGAATTAACATCTTGTTCACATATACCAATCCTTGGCTCTTTCTTTGCCGAGGAACCACCTTGGTAAATTCTTCTAAGCATATTTCTTTTTCTGAAAATTTCTGAAATTTTAGTAACTTCAAAATAAAAGTGAATAAAACTAAACAAGATTGATAGAAACTACTCCTACAAGTGCCTAGAGCCTATATCATGCATTGGAATTGCTTGGGACCTCAAAAATTTAACATGCAAGATCAAGAACATGGTCACCTATGCAGCAAAAATTTGCAACAAATAAAGCACTAGAACAAAAATTATTTGGACCAATGGATATGTCACATACCAAGCAACAATCTCCCAAAGCAGTTTTACGAATGGAGCTTTGAGCTAAGAGATCGAAAATCACAGCAAAACAAGCTAGAACTCGGGCTTGAGATGGATGGGGATTTTTTTGGGTAGAAGATGAAGTGTGTGGGTGCCGGCATAAGTGGAGGGGAGCCACTAGGGGCCCACGAGACAAGGGGGCGCTGTAACGCCCACGATGCGTGTCATGCCCAATATGCGACCCTATCCAAAAGGAACTCGAAGGTCCCACCAAGGATAGACCCGCATATTGAACCGCTTTTGCAAGGTGGATATAATTACATCAACATTACATAATAGATGGGGATACATACAAGAGGCATACATGCCACAAGGAAACAACATCACAATACATCAGAGCACCATCCAACTATGGATCAAACACAAACAGAAACTCAAACGACATCCACCCTGCTAGCCCAGGCTGCCGACCTGGAACCTGTCCCCTGATCGAAGAAGAAGCAGAAGAAGAACTCCAAAACAAGCAACATTGCTCTCGCGTCAAGATCATCGCATAAACCTGTACCTGCAACTGTTGTTGTAGTAATCTGTGAGCCACGAGGACTCAGCAATCCCATTACCATGGATATCAAGACTAGCAAATCTTAATGGGAAAGGAAGGGGTAAAGTGGTGAGGTTGCAGCAGCGACTAAGCAATGTATGGTGGCTAACATACGCAAATAAGAGCGAGAAGAGAAGCAAACGAAACGGTCGTGAAGCTAGTAATGATCAAGAGGTGATCCTGAACTCCTACTTACGTCATACATAACCCAGAAACCGTGTTCACTTCCCGGACTCCGCCGAGAAGAGACCATCACGGCTACACACACGGTTGATGCGTTTTAATTCGGATATGGTGTCAAGTTATCTACAACCGGACATTAACAAATTCCCATCTGCCCATAACCGCGGGCACGGCTTTCGAAAGTTTAAACCCTGCAGGGGTGTCCCAACTTAGCCCATGATAAGCTCTCGCGATCAACGAAGGATATTCCTTCTCCCAGGAAGACCCGATCAGTCTCGGAATCCCAGTTTACAAGACATTTCGACAATGGTAAAACAAGACCAGCAAAGCCGCCTGATGCGCCGACAATTCCGATAGGAGCTGCACATATCTCGTTCTCAGGGCAACACCGGATAAGTCAAGCTACGAGTAAAACCAACCCTCAAGTTTCCCCGAGGTGGCCCCGCAGGTTGCTCGTTTCGGACCAACACTTAGAGAAGCACTGGCCCGGGGGGGGGGCTATAATAAAGATGACCCTTGGGTTAATTACTCCCAAGGGAAATATAGGTGGTGGTGAGGCAAATGGTAAAACCAAGGTTGGGCCCTGCTCGAGGAGTTTTATTCAAAGCAAACTGTCAAGGGGGTCCCATAAATCACCCGACCGCGTAAGGAACGCAAAATCCGGGAACATAACACCGGTATGACGGAAACTAGGGCAGCAGGAGTGGAACAAAACACCAGGCATAAGGCCGAGCCTTCCACCCTTTACTAGATATATAGATGCATTAATAATATAAGAGATATTGTGATATCCCAACAAAATCCTGTCCACCATGGAGCAATCTTCAACTTCACCTGCAACTAACAACACTATAAGAGGGGCTGAGCAAAGCGGTAACATAGCCAAGCAATGGTTTGCTAGGAAGGGTGTCAAAGGTTAGAGGTTCATGGCAATTTGGGAGGCTTGAATGAGCAAAAGATAGGTAGCGCAGCAAAGCGATAGAACAATGCAACTAGCATAGCAATGATAGTAGTGAGATCCAGGGTAGCGGTCATCTTGCCTGAAATCCCGCTAGAAAGAAGAACGAGTCCATGAAGAAGATGAAGCCACGAAGACGAACCAAGCGTAGACGAACGAATCCTCACGATCGCAACGAAAATGGGAACTATCGAGAAGAAGCACACAACATGGTAAACACACCACACATAGACAAGACATGATGCACAACAAGCATGATGCATGACAAAGCTACATGAAGCTACTCATGGCAAGAGACGATGCAAACAAGAGCAACACGTCAAAGCAAGTTTAAATGAGGTCGGGAACAACATATAACAATTCCGGTAAGTCCTCATATGCAATTTTCGAAATTGGTCCAGATCTGAATAAACCTTATGTTCAAGTTGATAAACAGCAAGTTAAGATGCACCAAGATGATCTACATGAGATTCTAGTCAAGTTACATATAAAGTTCATTTAATTCGGAGCTACGGTGTAAAAGATACGAGCAAAACAAGTTAAGCATGGCATTGATGCAAAATGCAAACAAACATCAAGCAAACACACCAAAACAAGGATGCAACATGATAATATGAAACTACATGCAAAATCAAGCAAGTTTCATATAAAGCACACTCAAAACGGAGCAACGGTTCAACACATACACTCTATACAAGATATAGCAACAATCTGTCCGTAACAGCAACTAGGCATATTGCAAGCATCAAAACAATATGCTACATCACCTCAATATGAAAAACAGGCATGGTCATGATGTACAGGTAAAGCATAACAAAACATGAACACTGAGCTATCTCCAGAAATCACTAGAACATGCTCAAACAGACATGGCAAGATTGCAAATAGTAATAGTTTCAGACTTTAGCAGAAATAACATCAGGTTGCAATGTTTAGAGCTATCAAACAACATGCTACAGGAACTTAACATGGCAAACAAAGGCATGGCATGAAACTACTAAATGCATAGAACAAAAGTCCCTTACTGACCATGAGCCAAAAAGGATCAGGAGAAATGATGGCTTCCATGTAAACATGGCAAGTTATATGACAAATTCATACATGGCAGGAACAACGATAAGTAGGCATGTTGATGAGCTTGAACCACTCACCACAGAGCAAAACATGGCATGGCAAGGCAACCAACAGTACGAAGACATGTTTATGAAGCTATCCATGGCAAGAACAAGTTCATAGCATGCAAGGATCAACTACAACAACCTTGGCAAAATTGAATAACATGTAAACAATCTGCCAGGAAACATTGTGTAGCAAAAGTAGAGCACGAAGATGACATGCTAGGCTACTCCATAATTGCAAACAGGGGCATGGATGGATAGAACATAACTATATGTACAAAACATCCTTACTGAAGTATCTCAAAATAAGCATGGATCTCTCTGTAGCATCAAGTTTACATGGCATAAAAATAACAGCAGAACAGGGACTGAAATCAGCAACATCACGAGGCCAAGTTTACATGCTTGTGCTAGTCACCACATTGATCACAAAAATACATGGCATACACCCCTGTAAAGATGGCATGGCATAGTTCAAAACTCATGTAGGACTCATGCTCATATGATGCACACATCAATCATGGCAAAAATGACAAAACCTCAAGTTATAACAGTTTTAGCAGATTAACAGCAACATGCACTCTTGCAAAGATGATTCGGGCATCAAGATGAACTCAAATGAGCATGATGCAATGGAATGAAATGAAGTACTCGTCGAGACGAACAATTTGATATGCTACACGCCCAGATCGGAGCTACGGATGCAGAGTTATGATGCGATGAACATGGCATTATAATGCAAGAATATCAGCGACTTAGGGAAAAAATGGGGTCAACCTCGGGTTGCACGGAAATCGAGGATGGCCGGAGTTGATGGGGAAGATGCCGGAGACGGGCGGATCCGTGGCGCTTCGAGCGGATCTCGCCGGATCCGGCCCGGGGCGAGGTAGGACGGCGACGGGGAGGCGCGTGGAGGGAGTTGGCGGCGCTGGGGTCGGGCGCGGCCTCCGACGAGGGGCCGGCCGACGGCGGAGCTCGCCTGAGGCACTGGACGGATGGCGAGGCGGTGGCGGGCGAGGCGAGGGGTGGAGACGACCGGGAGGCGAGAGGCGGCAGGGCGCGGCCTCGGGCACGGAGGCGCGCGGGGCGGCCGACGCCGGCGGAGCGGCGGTCGGCGGAGGCGCCGGCGGGCGGAGCCGCGGGCGGCGGCCGGCGAAGACGGGCCCAGCGCGGCCCGATTCGGCCCGAGGCGGGCCGGATCTGGGCCCCGGGTGGCCGGCGCGGAGGGAGGAGAGAGAGGACCCGCGGGGGCGACGTGGCAGCGCCGGATTGGCTGCAGGCGGCGGCGCGATGACGTGTCGGCCCCGGATTGGTCCGGGCGACGTGGCTGCGGGGCGGCGGACGCGTCCGGACGGTGGCGGACATGTCCGGCGGCGCGAGGGGAAAAAGGGATAGGGTTTCATCTGCGCGAAAATTCCGGGAGGGGCACATATTTGTAGGTAGAGGGAGCTAGGAGAGTCCAAATGGAGCATGGTTTTCGCCCACACGATCGTGATCGAACAACCAAGAGCATGGAGGGGAGTTTTCTGGGTTTTGGGCCACTTTGGAAGGGGTGTTGGGCTGCAAAGAGAAGGGGCTTTTGCGGTTACCCGGTTAACCCTTGGAGTATCAAACGGACTCCAAATGGCACGAAACTTGACAGGCGGTCTACCGGTGCTATACCAAGGCCGCTTGGCAAACCTCGGTCCATTCCGAGAACGTTTAACACCCACTCACAACAAGAGACAAAAGGGGGACGCCGGAGGACATAGGAGTGCCGGATTGCAAAATGGACAACGGGGAAAATGCTCGGATGCATGAGACGAACACGTATGCAATGCAATGCACATGATGACATGATAAAATGCAACATGCAAGAAAGTGACATGGAAACGATGGCGAATAACTGGCGGACACCTGGCGCATCAAATCCGAGGTGTTACAACACTCCTCCACTAACAAGAGATCTCATCCCGAGATCTTAGGACCGTGACGGAAGGGAAAAGGGATGAGGTGAAACAAGAATTAAAGAGAAGAAGCAAAGAATCGCGACCACACGAGAAGAAGAGAGGAACGATGAGAATCAAAAGAACGGACACTTGACGAGATGACCAACGCAAAGTCTCCGAAAGAATTGAAAGAATGGGATGAAAAGAACTTAGAAAGAAGGATTGAATAGAGTTGAATATCTGAGGAGAACAAAGAAATGTAAAACTCCACTTCAAAAGTTACGGAGAATTAAAATGCACCTCGCGAATCAAGAAGAAGAATACTTGAGCTTCGCCTACAAGAATCTTGATGAACACTTGAGGAATGAATTAAATCATGACGAACCACCATGAAGAACTCCGGTGACAAAAGGATGATGAGGTAGAATGAAGGATGAAAGAATAAGATGAGCCTTGCGATGATTCAGATGGAGCTTCGCGACGAAAACCAGCGAGAAGCTTGGAACTCCGGAAAAGAAAAGACGAACGACTTAGATCCGAGACAATCACTCATCACGAACAATCTCCAAAGAAAGAATTAATCAACTTGACCACGACGAAATGATAATAAGAATTATGTTATGCTTATCCTCCACCAATTAAATTGATGAGAAGCAATGGATTTGCATACTACTTATTCACATTGGGAAAAGATTAAGGGGAGATATAGCGCCAAAACTTGAGAAAGTCTTCATGAACCACCGGTAGGATTGGAAAGAACTAATGAATTAAAATGATAATCAAGGAAAAAGAATCTTGAATGAACCACTGTTAGAATTCGGAAATGGCTGACAAAAGAGACTGAATCACCGGGAAGAATTAGAAGAACAAATAAGCTAGAGGGGATTTAGATACAAGAGAACGGGAAGAACTCGAGCTGATTAAAGAACACTTCAACGAAGCACCGGGATAATTGGATAACGGTAGCTGAAATGTGAGGACGAAGAATTCTTCTGGAATGATGGCCTCCGGTGAAAAGAAATGGGAAAACAACTTCTGACATACTCCGGATGGTTAAGAAAAGATCAACTGACAAATGGAATAATTCGAAAGGATAGCATGAAGCTAAAACCACGAATCTTGAGAGAATGGGCAAGATTTAAGAGGAACTCTTCTTCGATCTTCAAAGTTGATACTGACCACGAGAAACACCACCGAAATTACTAAGATACTCCGGGAGAATGAAAAACGAAGCGGTTGAGCCAACAATGAAAATGATTTGAAATCGATCTTGGAAAACATTTGACTGATGAAATTCATACTTACGTCACACTTGAAAAGAATTGAGAATAACTCCGGGAGAATTAGAATAGTTAGGTAAGATCCTGGGAAAAGACCTGTGGGTTATGGGCCCACTGAAGAGATAACACCGTTGGAAAGGGATGTTGAAGAGGTAGATTATGCACCGGAACAATTGAAATATTTGAATGAAGTGACAACCTCGAATTAATTGGAACACAGACGAGTCTCCTAAGATGTCTTGAACACTCCAAAAGGATAAACTGGCGAGAGACGAACGAGCAGGGAGAACACTTCAGAGGAAAAGAATATGGTCAACCTGAATAACTTGAATTGAATCCACCAGAAAAGAAAAAGAGCTGAAGAATGTCCACCGAGACGAGAATTCACCGGTTGAAATAATTGAGGAAACTAAAGAGGCTCCGGACGAATGAAATTGATGGTCGAGAGAGACTCAAACTCCGGGAAGAAAAAGGGTGGGGGGGGCGGGAAAACAAAGGCAACTTGGAAGGGAGAACCGACGAATATCTTGAAGAGAAAACACCGGTTGCAATAATTAAGGAAAGAAAGCAAAGACTTCGCACGAGTAGGATGGATACTCGATTACGGACTCCAGTTCCAAGAAGAAAAAGGGGTGGGCGGGTGGGAAAAGAAAACAACTGAGGATTGAACTTGGCAACGATGAAGAGGCTTGAGTCAACTTGACGAGAAATGCACCGAATGGAAAGAGCTGAGAACCAACAATCGGAAAACCAACTGCGTGATCCTAAAGAAAAATTTGAAGGGGAAGAGAAGTAATTCAAAACACCTATGTCAAGATTCCTTACCAGAGCGACGAAGGGGCTGAGGAGTAAAAAGAAATCCTACTCTCCGATATAACTAGACTCCGAAAATAGTTTTCTTCTAGACTCAACAACGGCCAAACTACACGATCAAACAAGGGGGCTCCTAGGGTCGGTCGAGGCTCTGATACCAACTTGTCACACCCAATATGCGACCCTATCCAAAAGGAACTCGAAGGTCCCACCAAGGATAGACCCGCATATTGAAACGCTTTTGTAAGGTGGATATCATTACATCAACATTACATAATAGATGGGGATACATACAAGAGGCGCACAAGGATACAACATCACAATACATCAGAGCACCATCCGACTACGGATGAAACACAAACAGAAACTCAAATGACATCCACCCTGCTAGCCCAGGCTGCCGACCTGGAACGTGTCCCCTGACCGAAGAAGAAGCAGAAGAAGAACTCCAAAACAAGCAACATCGCTCTCGCGTTAAGATCATCGCATAAACCTATACCTGCAACTGTTGTTGTAGTAATCTATGAGCCACGAGGACTCAGCAATCCCATTACCATGGGTATCAAGACTAGCAAAGCTTAATGGGAAAGGAAGGGGTAAAGCGGTGAGGTTGCAGCAGCGACTAAGCAATGTATGGTGGCTAACATATGCAAATAAGAGCGAGAAGAGAAGCAAACGGAACGGTCGTGAAGCTAGTAATGATCAAGAGGTGATCCTGAACTCCTATCTACGTCAAACATAACCCAGAAACCGTGTTCACTTCCCAGACTCCGCCGAGAAGAGACCATCACGGCTACACACATGGTTGATGCGTTTTAATTCGGATCTGGTGTCAGGTTATCTACAACCGAACATTAACAAATTCTCATCTGCCCATAACCGCGGGCATGGCTTTCGAAAGTTTAAACCCTGCAGGGGTGTCCCAACTTAGCCCATGATAAGCTCTCGCGATCAACGAAGGATATTCCTTTTCCCAGGAAGACCCGATCAGTCTCGGAATCCCGGTTTACAAGACATTTCGACAATGGTAAAACAAGACCAGCAAAGCTGCCCGATGCGCCGACAATCCCGATAGGAGCTGCACATATCTCGTTCTCAGGGCAATACCGGATAAGTCAAGCTACGAGTAAAACCGACCCTCAAGTTTCCCCGAGGTGGCCCCGCAGGTTGCTCATTTCGGACCAACACTTAGAGAAGCACTGGCCCGGGGGGGCTATAATAAAGATGACCCATGGGTTAATTACTCCCAAGGGAAATATAGGTGGTGGTGAGGCAAATGGTAAAACCAAGGTTGGGCCTTGCTGGAGGAGTTTTATTCAAAGCGAACTGTCAAGGGGGTCCCATAAATCACCCGACCGCGTAAGGAACGCAAAATCCAGGAACATAACACCGGTATGACGGAAACTAGGGCGGCAAGAGTGGAACAAAACACCAGGCATAAGTCCGAGCCTTCCACCCTTTACCAGATATATAGATGCATTAATAATATAAGAGATATTGTGATATCCCAACAAAATCCTGTCCACCATGGAGCAATCTTCAACTTCACCTGCAACTAACAATGCTATAAGAGGGGCTGAGCAAAGCGGTAACATAGCCAAGCAATGGTTTGCTAGGAAGAGTGTCAAAGGTTAGAGGTTCATGGCAATTTGGGAGGCTTGATGAGCAAAAGATAGGTAGCGCAGCAAAGCGATAGAACGAAGCAACTAGCATAGCAATGATAGTAGTGAGATCCAGGGTAGCGGTCATCTTGCCTGAAATCCCGCTAGAAAGAAGAACGAGTCCATGAAGAAGATGAAGCCACAAAGACGAACCAAGCATAGACGAACGAATCCTCACGATCGCAACGAAAATGGGAACTATCGAGAAGAAGCACACAACATGGTAAATACACCACACATAGACAAGACATGATGCACAACAAGCATGATGCATGACAAAGCTACATGAAGCTACTCATGGCAAGAGACGATGCAAACAAGAGCAACACGTGAAAGCAAGTTTAAATGAGGCCGGGAACAACATATAACAATTCCGGTAAGTCCTCATATGCAATTTTCGAAATTGGTCCAAATCTGAATAAACCTTATGTTCAAGTTGTTAAACAGCAAGTTAAGATGCACCAAGATGATCTACATGAGATTCTAGTCAAATTACATATAAAGTTTATTTAATTCGGAGCTACGGTCTAGAAGATATGAGCAAAACAAGTTAAGCATGGCATTGATGCAAAATGCAAACAAACATCAAGCAAACACACCAAAACAAGGATGCAACATGATAATATGAAACTACATGCAAAATCAAGCAAGTTTCATATAAAGCACACTCAAAACGGAGCAACGGTTCAACACATACACTCTATACAAGATATAGCAACAATCTGTCCATAACAACAACTAGGCATATTGCAAGCATCAAAACAATATGCTACAGCACCTCAATATGAAAAAAAGGCATGGTCATGATGTACAGGTAAAGTATAACAAAACATGAACACTGAGCTATCTCCAGAAATCACTAGAACATGCTCAAACACACATGGCAAGATTGCAAATAGTAATAGTTTCAGACTTTAGCAGAAATAACATCAGGTTGCAATGTTTAGAGCTATCAAACAACATGCTACAGGAACTTACCATGGAAAACAAAGGCATGGCATGAAACTACTAAATGCGTAGAACAAAAGTCCCTTACTGACCATGAGCCAAAAAGGATCAGGAGAAACGATGGCTTCCATGTAAGCATGGCAAGTTATATGACAGATTCATACATGGCAGGAACAACGATAAGTAGGCATGTTGATGAGCTTGAACCACTCACCACAAAGCAAAACATGGCATGGCAAGGCAACCAACAGTAAGAAGACATATTTATGAAGCTATACATGGCAACAACAAGTTCATAGCATGCAAGGATCAACTACAACAACCTTGGCAAAATTGAATAACATGTAAACAATCTGCCAGGAAACATTTTGTAGCAAAAGTAGAGCACGAAAATGACAAGCTAGGATACTCCATAATTTCAAACAGGGGCATGGATGGATAGAGCATAACCATATGTACAAAACATCCTGACTGAAGTATCTCAAAATAAGCATGGATCTCTCTGTAACATCAAGTTTACATGGCATAAAAATAACAGCAGAACAGGGACTGAAATCAGCAACATCACGAGGCCTAGTTTACATGCTTGTGCTAGTCATGACATTGAACAAAAATATACATAAAATACACCCCTGTAAAGATGGCATGGCATAGTTCAAAACTCATGTAGTACTCATGCTCATATGATGCACACATCAATCATGGCAAAAATGACAAAACCTCAAGTTATAACAGTTTCAGCAGATTAACAGCAACATGCACTCTTACAACGATGATTCGGGCATCAAGATGAACTCAAATGAACATGATGCAATAGAATGAAGTGAAGTACTCGTCGAGGCGAACAATTTGATATGCTACACGCCCAAATCGAAGCTACGGATGCAGAGTTATGATGCGATGAACATGGCAATATAATGCAAGAATATCAGGGACTTGCGGAAAAACGGGGTCAACCTCGGGTTGCACGGAGATCGAGGATGGCCGAAGTTGATGGGGAAGATGCCGGAGACGGGTGGATCCGGGGCGCTCCGGGCGGATCTCGCCGGATCCAGCCCGGGGCGAGGTAGGACGGCGACGGGGAGGCGCGTGGAGGGAGTTGGCGGCGCTGGGGTCGGGCGCGGCCTCCGGCGAGGGGCCGGCCGGCGGCGGAGCTCGCCTGAGGCACGGGACGGACGGCGAGGCGGCGAAGATGACGGCGGCGACCGGGAGGCGAGAGGCGGCAGGGCACGGCCTCGCGCACGCCGGCAGAGCGGCGGCCGGCGGAGGCGCCGGCGGGCGGAGCCGCGGGCGGCGGCCGGCGAAGACGGGCCCGGCGCGGCCCGATTCGGCCCGGGGCGGGCTGGATCTGGGCCCCGGGTGGCCGGCGCGGAGGGAGGAGAGAGAGGACCCGCGGGGGCGACGTGGCAGCGCCGGATTGGCTGCAGGCGGCGCGCGATGATGTGTCGGCCCCGGATTGGTCCGGGCGACGTGTCTGCGGGGCGGCGGACGCGTCCAGACGGCGGCGGACATGTCCGGCGGCGCGAGGGGAAAAAGGGATAGGGTTTCATCTGCGCGAAAAATCCGGGAGGGGCACATATTTGTAGGTAGAGGGAGCTAGGAGAGTCCAAATGGAGCACGGTTTTCGCCCACACGATCGTGATCGAACGACCGAAAGCATGGAGGGGAGTTTGCTGGGTTTTGGGCCACTTTGGAAGGGGTGTTGGGCTGCAAAGAGAAGGGGCATTTGCAGTTACCCGGTTAACCGTTGGAGTATCAAACGGACTCCAAATGACACGAAACTTGACAGGCGGTCTACCGGTGCTATACCAAGGCCGCTTGGCAAACCTCGGTCCATTCCAAGAACGTTTAACACCCACTCACAAGAAGAGACAAAAGGGGGACGCCGGAGGACATAGGAGTGCCGGATTGCAAAATGGACAACGGGGAAAATGCCCGGATGCATGAGACGAACACGTATGCAATGCAATGCACATGATGACATGATAAAATGCAACACGCAAGCAAATGACATGGCAACGATGGCGAATAACTGGCGGACACCTGGCGCATCGAATCTGGGGCGTTACAATGCCGCTATATCTCCCACGTGTCGAAGCACGACTTAGAGGCATAACCACATGGGGGTTTTGTCGCAAGAAGGGTCATCTTCACACAATCCCATGTAATGAATAAGAATGGGATAAAGAGAGTTGGCTTACAGTCGCCACTTCACACAATACATAAATAAGTTCATACATCATCCAAAATACACTCATAGACCGACTATGGTCAAATCCAAATGAAAAGAAGACAACCCCAAATGCTAGATCCCCAATCGTCCCAACTGGGCTCCACTACTGATCATCTGGAAACGAAACATAATAACGACCAAGGTCCTCATCAAACTCCCACTTGAGCTTGGTTGCGCCACTTGCGCTAGTATCCTCGGCATCTGCATCTGTTTTGGTAGAATCTGTGAGCCACGGGGACTCAACAATCTCACACCCGTGAGATCAAGACTATTTAAGCTTAAGGTAGGAAAAGGGGTAATATGGTGGAACTGCAGCAAGCACTAAGCATATATGGTGGCTAACATACGCAAGTAAGAGCGAGAAGAGAAGCAACACATCGGTCGAGAAGCTAGAAGTGATCAAGAAGTGATCCTGAAACTACTTACGTTCATACATAACCCAAACAGTGTTCACTTCCCGGACTCCGCCGAGAAAAGACCATCACGGCTACACACGCGGTTGATGCATTTTAATGAAGTCAAGTGTCAAGTTCTCTACAACCGGACATTAACAAATTCCCATCTGCCTCATAACCGCGGGCATGGCTTTCGAAAGATAATACCCTGCAGTGGTGTCCCAACTTAGCCCATCACAAGCTCTCACGGTCAACGAAGGATATTCCTTCTCCCAGGAAGACCCGATCAATCTCGGAATCCCAGTTTACAAGACATTTCGACAATGGTAAACCAAGACCAGCAAAGCCGCCCGAAGTGCCGACAAATCCCGATAGGAGCTACACATATCTCGTTCTCAGGGCACACTGGATGAGCCAGACGTCGGGTTGGCATAGACCCTGGTTGCCCAAGGGGCGCTGGACATCGCTCAGGTTGGAGCAACACTCGAAGGAGCACTGGCCCAGGGGGGTGGGGTAAATAAAGATGACCCTCGGGCTCGCGAAAACCCAAGGGAAAAAGGCTTAGGTGGCAAATGGTAAAACCAAGTTTGGGCCTTGCTGGAGGAGTTTTATTCAAATTGAACTGTCAAGGGGGTCCCATAATCACCCAACCGCGTAAGGAACGCAAAATCAAGGAACATAACACCGGTATGATGGAAACTAGGGTGGCAAGAGTGGAACAAAACACTAGGCATAAGGCCGAGCCTTCCACCCTTTACCAAGTATATAGGTGCATTAATTAGACAAGAGATATTGTGATATCCCAAAATATCCATGTTCCAACAAGGAACAAACTTCATCTTCACCTGCATCTAGCAACGCTATAAGAGGGGCTGAGCAAAAGCTGTGACATAGCCAAACAACGGTTTGCTAGGAAAGGGATGGTTAGAGGCTTGACATGGCAATATGGGAGGCATGATAAAAAAGTGGTAGGTAGAGCTAACATAGCGATAGAGCGAGCAACTAGCAAAGCAAAGATAGAAGTGATATCGAGGGTATGGTTATCTTGCCTGCAAAGTTCTCAGAGTTGTCGAAAGCTTGATCCTCGTTAGCGTACTCAGCAGGTTCCTCGTTCACGTACTCGTCTCCCGGCTCTACCCAAAACAAGAACACAAGAAATGGAACCACAATAAATCACGGTGCAATGCACAAGCAACATGATGCAATACATGGCATGATATGCGAGATGTGATATGCAATGCTTATGCGTGCTCCGGAAGGAAAATGATGAACAAAGCATAAAATTGGCAAACCAAGTATGCCGCAGGAAAGATGAGATGATTTCAGTTGAAATCGATATAAAGATCACCGGAATCGGATACACGGTTTGCAAATGGCAAGCAAAACAAGAATGACACAAATCTACGGACAACAGCATG
Organism: Triticum aestivum; assembly: GCF_018294505.1. Taxonomy (NCBI): domain Eukaryota; kingdom Viridiplantae; phylum Streptophyta; class Magnoliopsida; order Poales; family Poaceae; genus Triticum; species Triticum aestivum. The sequence continues at coordinate 433,257,922 of NC_057804.1, read as the reverse complement.
ATATCACTTAGAATACATCAAGAAAGTATGCTATAGCACCCCAACATATCAACAAAGCACATGGCAGTGATCTACAAGAGATGCTTGATAAAAGATGAACACTGAGCTACAGCTAATTCACACAATAACAGGTTCAAACAAGCATGGCAAAAGTGCAAAAGATATCAACTTCACAGAATTAGTGAAAATTACTGAACATGGCAGAATCAGCATCAGGAAGCAGTGTTTAGAGCAAGCAAACATCTTGCTATAGGAACGTATCATAGAAACTTAAGGCATGTCATGATACTACTCAATGCATAGAACAAAAGTCCTTTACTGACCATGAGCCAAAAAGGATCAGAAGATATGATGGCCCTCATGTAAACATAGCAAGTTTCGTTAACAGATTCAGGAAACAGAGCATGACATTAACAACATTAGGAAGGCATCTTTGCGAGATCGATTCACTCACCACAAGTCATTGCATGACAAGATAAGCATTGTACCATCAATAAGACATGTTTATGAAACTAAACACGGCAAGAACAAGTTTATAGCATTCAAGGATCAACTACAACAACCTTGGCAAAATTGAATAACATGTAAACAATCTGCCAGGAAACATTTTATAGCAAAAGTAGAGCAAGAAAATGGCATGCTAAACTACTCCATAATTGCCAACAGGGGCATGGATTGATAGAGCATAACCATATGTTCAAAACATCCTTACTGAAGTATCTCAAAATTTGCATGGATCTCTCTGTAGCTTCAAGTTTACATGGCATCAAAATAATAGCAGAACAGGGACTGAAATCAGCAACATCACGAAGCCTAGTTTGCACGCTTGTGCTAGTCACCACATTGCTTAGAAAAATACATGGAAATCACCTCTATAAAGATGGAATGGCATAGTACAAAACACATGTAGAGCTCATGCCCATAAGATGCACACAATAAATGTAGCAAAAATGACAAATGCCCACAATCTGTTAAGAATCAGAAACTAACATTATATAGCACCCTTGCATCAGAGATTCAGGCATCAAGATGAACTCAAATGAACATGGCGAAATAGAACAAAATGAAGAGCACATTGTAATGAACATTTTGATATATCATGCACATGAAATGGAGCTACGGATGTAGAGATATGATGCAATGAATATGGCTAAATAAAGTGACAGAAAAAATGACTTAGAGGATTTCGGGGTCAACCTAGGTTTGACTCGATCTGGATCCAGGCGCGCGGAAGCCGAGGCAGACGGTGGCTCGCCAGAGCTGGAGAGGAGGAGGCCGGAGGAGGATGGGGACATCCGGATCCGGGCGGCGCCTGTCGGATCCGGGGCGGCACGGGCGCCGGACCTGCGGGCGGAGGCGGCGGCGGGCGAGCTTCGGTGGCCGGGCGGCCTGCGGGGCCACGCCAGCGGTGGAGAGGCGGCGACGGCCGGCGGCGAGGCGGCGACCCGCGATGGCGCGAGCGCGCGGGGAGGCGTCGGCGGCTGGGCCCGCGGGGGCCGGGAGCGGGCCGAGCGGGCCGGCGGCGGCGTGACGCGGCGGCGTGCCACGTGTCGCGGCCTGAGTGGCTGGGGCACGGCGGCGGACGTGTCCGGCGGTGGAGAGGGAGCGGGCTAGGGTTTCGGGATCCGGAAATTTCGGAGGGGTGCACATATTTATAGGTAGAGGGAGCTAGGAGACTCCAAATGGAGTGTAGTTTTCGCCCACATGATCATGATCCGACGACGGAGAGCATGGAAGTGACTTAGATGGGTTTTTGGGCTGTTTTGAAGGGGTGTTGGGCTGCAACACAGAAGAGGCCTTCGCGGTTACCCGGTTAACCATTGGAGTATCAAACGACCTCCAAATGGCACGAAACTTGACAGGTGGTCTACTGGTGGTGTACCAAGGCCACTTGGCAAGCCTCGGTCCATTACGAGAACGTTTAACACCCTCTCACGAAAAAGAGACAAGAGGGGTGCGCCGGTGCATGTGGAAGTGTTGGATTGCAAAACAGACAACGGGGAAAATGCTCGGATGCATTGACGAACACGTATGCAAATGAGATGCACATGATGACATGATATGAGATGCATGACATGAACAAAATGCAAAACGAAAGACAAAACCCAACCACGAAGGGAATACCATAGCACATAGCCGAAAATGGCAAGAGTTGGAGTTACAAGTATGGAAAGTTACATCCGGGGTGTTACAACACTCCACCACTACAAGAGGATCTCGTCCCAAGATCTAGGACTAAAAGAACTCCGGATATTCGGAACGGAGGTGATCCTCGCGCTCCCAGGTAGCTTCTCGGTCGGAATGGTGTGACCACTTCACTTTCAGGAATTTGATTGACTTGTTGCGAGTCTTGCGCTCGGCCTCTTCAAGAATAGCAACGGGATGCTCATGATAAGAGAGATCTTCTTGGAGGTCAATCTCTTCGAAGTTGATGGTGCATTCAGGAGTCTTAAAGCACTTGCGAAGCTGTGACATGTGAAACACATCGTGCACGTTTGCAAAGTTGGACGGAAGCTCAAGTTGATAGGCGAGGTCGCCTCTTTTGCCAATGATCTTGAAAGGACCCACGTATCTAGGGGCAAGCTTCCCTTTGATATCGAAGCGACGAGTGCCTTTCATTGGAGAGACACGGAGGTAGACATGGTCTCCGATTTCAAAAGCCACATCACGGTGCTTGTCATCATAATATCTCTTCTGGCGCGATTGCGCGGCCTTGAGATTCTCACAAATGACTTTGCACATTTCTTCGGCTTCTGTGATCAAGTCGTTGCCAAGAAGTTGGAGTTCACCTATCTCGGACCAATTGAGAGGAGTACGACACTTTCTGCCATAGAGAATTTCGAATGGGGCCTTGACCGAACTCGCTTGGAAGCTGTTGTTGTAGGAGAACACGGCATATGGAAGACAATCTTCCCACTTCAAACCGAAAGAAATGACACAAGACCTGAGCATGTCTTCGAGGATTTGATTGACTCGCATGACTTGGCCACTTGTTTGAGGATGGAAAGCAGTGCTGAAACGAATGTTGGTGCCCATGGCCTTCTGAAAGGAGTCCTAGAACTTAGAGGTGAAAATGCTTCCACGGTATGAAGAAATCAATTGTGAAATGCCATGCAAGGAGACAATTATGGAGGTGTATAATTCTGCCAACTGAGCTGCTGTGATAGATTCTTTGATAGGAAGGAAATGAGCCACTTTAGTAAGCTTGTCAATGACAACGAAGATAGCATCATTTCCACGCTTGGACTTAGGAAATCCAGTCACGAAGTCCATCTCGATATGATCAAACTTCCATTCCGGAATAGCAAGAGGTTGGAGGAGACCAGCTGGTCTTTGGTGTTTTGCTTTCACCCTTCTGCAGACATCACATTCATTCACGAATTGAGCAATCTCTCGCTTCATTCGAGTCCACCAATACGACTGCTTGAGGTCATGGTACATCTTCGTACTTCCAGGATGAATGGATAAAAGGGAATTGTGTGCCTCATTCATAATAACTTTTCTCAGATCACCTTTAGGAACCACAATTCAATCCTCGAAGAAAAGAGTATCTTTGTCATCAATGTGGAAGCACTTGTATTTGGAAATGCCCTTGTCAATACCACGTTTCACCTTTTTCATCATGGTATCCAGGAGTTGTGCCTCACGAATTTGATCTTCCAAAGTAGGAGAGACTATGAGGTTGGCAAGAAAGCCTTGAGGAACAACTTGAAGATTCAGTTTGCGGAAAGCTTCACAAAGGTCTGGTTGGAAGGGCTTGAGAATTAAGCTGTTGCAATAAGCCTTCCTGCTCAAAGCATCTGCAATCACATTCGCCTTGCTAGGAGTATATTCAATACTTGGATTGTACTCTTGAATCATTTCGACCCATCAAGTTTGCCTGAGGTTGAGGTTGGGTTGAGTGAAGATATACTTGAGGCTCTTGTGATCGGTGAAAATGTCCACTTTCCTTCCCAAGAAGAGATGTCTCCATGTTATCAATGCATGGACAACTGCCCCCAACTCAAGATCGTGGGTGGGGTAGTTCTTTTCGTTGGGCTTCAACTGACGAGAGGTATAGGCCACAACTTTCTTCTCTTGCATTAACACGACATCGAGACCTTGAAGAGAAGCATCACAGAAAACTTCGAATGGCTTGGATTCATCAGGAGAAGTCAAGACAGGAGCTGTGACTAGCTTCTCTTTGAGGGTGTTGAAAGCAACGTCACACTCAGGCGACCAGACATACTTGACATGCTTCTGGAGGATGTTGGAAAGAGGCTTTGCAATCTTAGAGAAGTTCTCAACGAATCTTCGGCAATAGCTTGCAAGACCAAGAAAACTACGGAGCTGCTTGACGCTCTGAGGAGGTTCCTAATTCACAATTACAGACACCTTCTCGGGATTAACAGCAATGCCCTTGGCGGAGATGATGTGACCAAGATAAAGAACTTCATCAAGCCAGAACTCACATTTGGAAAACTTCACATAGAATTGATACTCTCTGAGCTTGTCGAGCACCAGTCGCAAATGTTTGGCATGATCCTTCTTATTCTTGGAGAAGACCAAAATATCATCGAGATACACCAGAACGAATTCATTGGTGTAGGGGTTGAAGATGAAGTTCATCATTCGAGAGAATGTTGGAGGAGCATTGACAAGGCCGAAAGACATGACAGTATATTCATAGGAACCAAAGCTTGTTCTGAATGCTGTCTTGGGAATATCTTGTTCACGAATGCGAATTTGATGATAACCCATACGAAGGTCAAGCTTGGAGAATACTTTAGCACCTTTGAGTTGCTCGAATAGCTCATTGATGTTGGGAAGTGGATACTTGTTCTTGATTGTCTTCTTGTTCAATGGACGGTAATCGACGCAAAGTCGGTCCGTGCCATCCTTCTTCTGGACAAAAAGAACTCCACAACCCCATGGAGATGAACTCGGTCTGACCAACCCCAGACGCTCTTGTTCATCGGGCTGTTTCTTCAATTCCTTCAGCTCTTTAGGTCCAAGCTTGTAAGGATGCTTGCAAACGGGTTCAGTGTCGGGCTCAAGATTGATAACAAATTCGACTGGACGGTGAGGAGGCATACCCGGAAGCTCTTCTGGAAAGACATCTTGGTACTCACAAACGACTGGAATCTGAGAGATTGCGTCTAGCTCTCCCTTCTCATTGAGAGAAAACAACCGAATGGTTTCAACACGAGCGACATAGATGATAACATCCTCAGAAGAGTGTGTCAATTGAATTTCCCTGGCAGCACAATCAAGTTGAGCTTTGTACTGAGAAAGCCAGTCCATCCCGAGAATTAAATCAATATCTGAGTCACCCAGAACAATTGGAGAAGAAAGAAATCTATAGTCGCCCATCTGGATAGTGACATCCCGAACCATGGAGCTTGCGTTCATGAATTTACCCGGAGAGACAACTGATAACGGTCTAGGCAAATCTTGAAAAACCATCTCATGCTTAGATGAAAAAGGTCTTGAGATGAAACTATGCGATGCACCAGTATCAAATAAAACTTTTGCAGGAATATCATGAACTGAGAGATTACCCATTATCACATCAGAAGAATCCTCCGCTTGCGCTGCATTCATCATGTTCACCTTTGCAGACTTGGGATTATGCTTGACCACCGCATTGCTTGAAGATCTCACGGGAGGAGGAGGCGGAAGGGGCCTTTGGTTGAAGCACTTGTTCGCGTAGTGACCTTTATGCTGGCACTTGTTGCAAGTCACCTCTGAGAGCATATGATGATACGGAGCATTTGACCTTGGAGCTTGAGAATTAGACTTGTTCCGATAGCCTGGGTTGGGTGGGTGGGAAGATCCACGACCACCTGAGTTCTTCTGTTGGTAAGGCTGACGAAACGGAGGAGGAGGAAGGTAGAACTTCTGCTGCTTAGCTACCACTTTAGAGGAAGAAGAAGACTGAACTGCATCCCTAATTCTCTTCTTAGAAGCCTCACACTTGAGCTGAGCACCTTCTTGCTTGAGGGCCATATTGTAGAATTGATCGAACTGAGTAGGCTCAACAAGAACGAGAGCTAACTGCAGATCCTCCCTAAGGCAACCTCTGAATTGATAGATCATACTCTTTTCATCAGGAACGTCTTGTTTAGCAAAGCGAGCAAGTTTCTGAAACTGCTTGTTGTATTCATACACTGACATGCTGTCTTGCTTGAGATTGCGGAACTCCTCACGCTTACTCTTAACAACACTGGTAGGAATGTGGTGATCTTTAAAGTCCTGACAGAAGTCAATCTAAGTAATCACTCGACCTCCTCTGGAATCTTTGTATTGCTGGAACCAATCAGCTGCTTGGTCCTTGAGCTGAAAAAAGCAAACTTAACGTAGTCCTCAGCATGACATTGCTGCATTCAAAATGCTTGTTGATATCCACGAGCCAATCATCGGCGTCTGTGGCCTCGGCACAGTAGCTGAAAGACTTCGGCTGATTTGCATGGAATTGGTTGAGGGTAGGAAACTGAGGCTGATGATTGAACTGCCCTTGACCTTGATTCCCTTGGTTGCCTTGGCCTTGGTTGCGCTCTTGCATCAGCTGAATTAGCAACTTAGCATTGGTGTTTGTGGTTGCCATCAAAGCTTGCCATGCCTCTGGAGGCGGAGGTGGAGGTGGAGGGTTCGCCTGACTCCCATCATTGCGTTCCGGATTCTAACACGTTGGAGGAGCCATCCTGAAGAGGGTGACATCCGTTAGCATCTTGATAGACAGATAGACAAGTAGAACCAACGGATAGAAATTCCAACGTATAGTCTTCACAATAAACATTCGAACAAGGATGAACAAATGAATTCCCAAAGCTAACATCACACGTCCCTTAAGGTGAGAAGCCACTTGATAAGATATTGACGAAAAAAAACCAAGGTACGATTGGAACAAATAAGTGGTAAGGATTACCCAATCACAAACCAAATATCTGCGGGAAGAAATGCTAGAGCTACTTGAATCCCACCTATAAACTCCCGAAACTTTTTGGTTATGCAATCAGGTGTTGGGGATACAGGGAAGCAATATATCTCACCCAAACTAACAATCCCTACATCCAGCCGTATTCATCCGTAAACACATAAACAAGAAACCTTCGGAAATCGTGTACCTCAACCTTTGAAAAGCATCCGTTATACGAGTTATGGCAATACTCCCGAACTCCCCAGTACTGGGTGACGTCGAGGTTATCTCACCAACAACTGCATAAAAGAGATTTTCGATGTCGGCAAAACACAGGTATTCGAGAACTGCAAGATAAAATTCTGACGACAACACCTTGGAGCTCAACTCCCCGGAACACTGCCACAACCCCTAAATGTCAGGAGGCACCAAGAACAATGTTCTCGTCCCAAAACCATCGGAACGATTCCAAGATACCCGCGTGATCCTAATTTTTTTTAGTGAAATTTGAGGAGAGGAGAGTCAAAACTTCTACGTCAGGAGACCTCACCAGAGCGACGAAGGGACTGAGGAGTAAAAAGAATCCTACTCTCCGATATATATAATCCTAAGACTCAAAACATTTTTTGTTGTTCTAGACTCAACAACGCCAGCAATCAATCAAGCAGGGGGCTCCTAAGTCGGGGCTGGCTCTGATTACCAACTTGTAACACCCACGATGCGGCTATATCTCCCACGTGTCGAAGCACGACTTAGAGGCATAACCGCATGGTGGTTTTGTCGCAAGAAGGGTCATCTTCACACAACCCCATGTAATGAACAAGAATGGGATAAAGAGAGTTGGCTTACAATCGCCACTTCACACAATACATAAATAAGTTCATACATCATCCAAAATACACTCATAGACCGACTATGGTCAAATCCAAATGAAAAGAAGACAACCCCAAAAGCTAGATCCCCGATCGTCCCAACTGGGCTCCACTACTGATCATCTGGAAACGAAACATAATAACGACCAAGGTCCTCATCAAACTCCCACTTGAGCTCGGTTGCGCCACTTGCGCTGGTATCCTCGGCACCTGCATCTGTTTTGGTAGAATCTGTGAGCCACGGGAACTCAGCAATCTCACACCCGCGAGATCAAGACTATTTAAGCTCAAGGTAGGAAAAGGGGTAATATGGTGGAACTGCAGCAAGCACTAAGCGTATATGGTGGCTAACATACGCAAGTAAGAGCGAGAAGAGAAGCAACGCATCGGTCGAGAAGCTAGAAGTGATCAAGAAGTGATCCTGAAACTACTTACGTTCATACATAACCCAAACCGTGTTCACTTCCCGGACTCCGCCGAGAAAAGACCATCACGGCTACACACGCGGTTGATGCATTTTAATGAAGTCAAGTGTCAAGTTCTCTACAACCGGACATTAACAAATTCCCATCTGCCTCATAACCGCGGACATGACTTTCGAAAGATAATACCCTGCAGGGGTGTCCCAACTTAGCCCATCACAAGCTCTCACGGTCAACGAAGGATATTCCTTCTCCCAGGAAGACCCGACCAGTCTCGGAATCCCGGTTTACAAGACATTTCGACAATGGTAAAACAAGACCAGCAAAGCCGCCCGAAGTGCCGACAAATCCCGATAGGAGCTGCACATATCTCGTTCTCAGGGCACACCGGATGAGCCAGACGTCGGGTTGGCATAGACCCTGGTTGCCCAAGGGGCGCCGGACATCGCTCAGGTTGGAGCAACACTCGAAGGAGCACTGGCCCGGGAGGGTAAATAAAGATGACCCTCGGGCTCGCGAAAACCCAAGGGAAAAAGGCTTAGGTGGCAAATGGTAAAACCAAGTTTGGGCCTTGCTGGAGGAGTTTTATTCAAAGTGAACTGTCAAGGGGGTCACATAAATCACCCAACCGCGTAAGGAACGCAAAATCAAGGAACATAACATCGGTATGATGGAAACTAGGGTGGCAAGAGTGGAACGAAACACCAGGCATAAGGCCGAGCCTTCCACCCTTTACCAAGTATATAGGTGCATTAATTAGACAAGAGATATTGTGATATCCCAAAATATCCATGTTCCAACAAGGAACAAACTTCATCTTCACCTGCATCTAGCAACGCTATAAGAGGGGCTGAGCAAAAGCGGTGACATAGCCAAACAACGGTTTGCTAGGAAAGGGATGGTTAGAGGCTTGACATGGAAATATGGGAGGCATGATAAAAAAGTGGTAGGTAGAGCTAACATAGCGATAGAGCGAGCAACAAGCAAAGCAAAGATAGAAGTGATATCGAGGGTATGGTCATCTTGCCTGCAAAGTTCTCAGAGTTGTCGAAAGCTTGATCCTCGTTAGCATACTCAACATGTTCCTCGTTCACGTACTCGTCTCTCGGCTCTACCCAAAGCAAGAACACAAGCACTGGAACCACAATAAATCGCGGTGCAATGCACAAGCAACATGATGCAATACATGTCATGATATGCGAGATGTGATATGCATGCTTATGCGTGCTCCGGAAGGAAAATGATGAACAAGGCATAAACTTGGCAAACCAAGTATGCCTCTGGAAAGCTGAGATGATTTCGGTTGAAATCAATATAAAGATCACCGGAATCGGATGCACAGTTTGCAAATGGCATGCAAAACAAGAATGACACAAATCTGCGGTTAACAGCATGATAGCACATAGAATACATCAAGAAACTATGCTACATCACCCCAACATATCAACAAAACACATGGCAGTGATCTACAGGAGATGCTTGACAAAAGATGAACACTGAGCTACGGCTAATTCACACAATAACAGGTTCAAACAAGCATGACAAAAGTGCAAAAGATATCAGCTTCACAGAATTAGTGAAAATTACTGAACATGGCAGAATCAGCATCAGGAAGCAATGTTTAGAGCAAGCAAACATCATGCTACATGAACATATCATAGAAACTTAAGGCATGGAATGATACTACTAAACGCATAGAACAAAAGTCCTTTACTGACCATGAGCCAAAAAGGATCAGAAGATATGATGGCACTCATGTAAACATAGCAAGTTTCGTTAACAGATTCAGTAAACAGAGCATGGCATTAACAGCATTACGAAGGCATCTTTGCGAGATGGATTCACTCACCACAAGTTATTGCATGACAATATAAGCATTGTACCATCAATAAGACATGTTTATGAAACTAAACATGGCAAGAACAACTTTATAGCATGCAAGGATCAACAACAACAACCTTGGCAAAATTGAATAACATGTAAACAATCTGCCAGGAAACATTTTATAGCAAAAGCAGAGCAAGAAAATGACATGCTATACTACTCCATAATCGCCAACAGGGGCATGGGTGGATAGAGAATAACCATATGTTCAAAACATCCTTACTGAAATATCTCAAAATATGCATGGATCTCTCTGTAGCATCAAGTTTACATGGCATCAAAATAACAGCAGAACAGGGACTGAAATCAGCAACATCACGAAGCCTAGTTTGCATGCTTATGCTAGTCACCACATTGCTCACAAAAATACATGGCAAGCACCTCTGTAAATATGGCATGGCATAGTACAAAACACATGTAGAGCTCATGCCCATAACATGCACACAATAAATGTAGAAAAAATGACAAATGCCCACAATCTGTTAAGAATCAGAAACTAACATTATATAGCACCCTTGCATCAGAGATTCAGGTATCAAGATGAACTCAGATGAACATGGCACAATGGAACAAAATGAAGATCACATCGTAATGAACATTTTGATATATCATGCGCATGAAATGGAGCGACGGATGCAGAGATATGATGCGATGAATATGGCTAAATAAAGTGACAGAAAAAATGACTTAGAGGATTTTGGGGTCAACCTAGGTTTGACCCGATCTGGATCCAGGCGCGCGGAAGCCGAGGCGGGCGGCGGCTCGCCAGAGCTGGAGAGGAGGAGGCCGGAGGAGGACGGGGACGGTCGGATCTAGGCGGCGCCTCCCGGATCCGGGGCGGCACGGGCGCCGGACCTGCGGGCGGAGGCGGCGGCCGGCGAGTTCCGGTGCCCGGGCAGCCTGCGGGGCCACGCCAGCGGCGGAGAGGCGGCGACAGCCGGCGGCGAGGCGGAGGCTGGCGGCGGGGTGGCGGCGACCCTCAGTGGCGCGGGTGCGCGAGGAGGCGGCGGCGGCTGGGCCCGCGAGGGCCGGGAGCGGGCCGGCGGCGGCGGGACGCGGCGGCGGGCCACGTGTCGGGGCCTGAGTGGCTGGGGCATGCCGGCGGACGTGTCCGGCGGTGGAGAGGGAGCGGGCTAGGGTTTCGAGATCCGGAAATTTCAGAGGGGTGCACATATTTATAGGTAGAGGGAGCTAGGAGACTCCAAATGGAGTGTAGTTTTCGCCCACACGATCGTGATCCGATGACGGAGAGCATGGAAGTGACTTAGATGGGTTTTTGGGCTGTTTTGAAGGGGTGTTGGGCTGCAACACAGAAGAGGCCTTCGCGGTTACCCGGTTAACCATTGGAGTATCAAACGACCTCCAAATGGCACGAAACTTGACAGGTGGTCTACCGGTGGTGTACCAAGGCCACTTGGAAAGCCTCGGTCCATTCCGAGAACGTTTAACACCCTCTCACGAAAAAGAGACAAGAGGGGTGCGCCGGTGCATGTGGGAGTGTCGGATTGCAAAACGGACAACGGGGAAAATGCTCGGATGCATGAGACGAACACGTATGCAAATGAGATGCACATGATGACATGATATGAGATGCATGACATGAACAAAATGCAAAACGAAAGACAAAACCCAACCACGAAGGGAATACCATAGCACATAGCCGAAAATGGCAAGAGTTGGAGTTACAAGTATGGAAAGTTACATCCGGGGTGTTACAGGCACGCCCTACAGGGGGGCGCCCTGCTCTCTTGTGGCCTGGTGCTTGCCCCTTTTGCAGTGTTTTCAGTGCCTAAAATCCTCAAATATTCCAGAAAAATCATACTAAATTTGCAGGTCATTTGGAGCACTTATATTTTCGGACTATTTTTTTAATGCACGGATAATTTAGAAAGCAGACAGATAATAATATTTTTGCTTTATTTAATCTAAATAACAGAAAGTAAAAAGAGGGTACAGAAGGTTGTGCCTTCTAGTTTCATCCATCTCATGATCATCAAAATGAATCCACTAACAAGGTTGATCAAGTCTTGTTAACAAACTCATTCCGAATAACACGGAACCGGAGAAATTTCAAATAACACTAAGTTACCTCAACGAGGATATGAAAATCCCCAACAATAAGAATATCATACTTTTTCCTGACAGTAGGGAGAGGAAATTCAAGACCTCCAAAAATGATAGTTAGAACTTTTTCAATAGAATTGATGCTATGAACTTGAGATTGTTTCCTCAGAAAGTGTACCGTATGCTCATTACCATTAACATGAAAAGTGACATTGCCTTTGTTGCAATCAATAATAGCCCCTGAATTATTAAGAAAAGGTCTACCAAGAATAATAGACATGCTATCGTCCTCGCGAATATCAAGAATAGCAAAGTCCGTTAAGATAGTGACATTTGCAACCACAACAGGCACATCCTCACAAATACCAACAGGTATAGAAGTTGATTTATTAGCCATTTGCAAAGATATTTTAGTAGGTGTCAACTTATTCAATTCAAGTCTACAATATAAAGAGATAGGCATAACACTAACACCAGCTCCAAGATCACATAAAGCAGTTCTAACATAATTTCTTTTAATAGATCATGGTATAGTTGGTACACCCGGATCTCCAAGTTTCTTTGGTATTCCACCCTTAAAAGTGTAATTAGCAAGCATGGTGGAAATTTCAGCTTTTGGTATCTTTCTTTTATTTGTGATGATATCCTTCATATATTTAGCATAAGGATTTACTTTAAGCATATCAGTTAAGCGCATACGTAAGAAAATAGGTCTAATCATTTCAGCAAAGCGCTCAAAGTCCTCATCATCCTTTGACTTGGATGGTTTGGGAGGAAAGGGCATGGGTTTCTGAACCCATGGTTCTCTTTCTTTACCGTGCTTCCTAGCAAAAAAATCTCTCTTATCATAACGTTGATTCTTTGATTGTGGGTTATCAAGATCAACAGCAGGTTCAATCTCTACATCATGGTCTTTGCTATGTTGAGCATCAACATGAACATTATCATTAACATTATCACTAGGTTCATGTTCATTACCTGATTGAGTTTCAGCATCAGAAATAGAAATATCATTGGGATTCTCAGGTGTGTCTACAGTAGGTTCACTAGAAGCATGCAAAGTTCTATCATTTTTCTTCTTCTTCTTTTTAGAAGAACTAGGTGCCTCTAAATTATTTCTCTGAGAATCTTGCTCAATTCTCTTAGGGAGGCCTTCAGGATACAAAGGTTCCTGAGTCATTCTACCAGTTCTAGTAGCCACTTTAACAGCAAAGTCATTTTTATTATTCAATTCATCAAGCAAATCATTTTGAGCTTTAAGTACTTGCTCAGCTTGAGTAGCAACCATAGAAGCATATTTGCTAACGCGGTGAAGTTCATCTTTAACTCTAGCCAGATTATCACCTGCGCGTCCTATCTCGAAGGCATTATTCTTTAACTCTCTACCAACATAAGCATTAAAACTTTCTTGTCTAGCCATAAAGTCATCAAATTCATCTAAGCATGGGCTATGAAATTTAGTAGAGCGTATTTCAACTTTATCATATCTATAGAGAGAATTTACCTTTACTACCTGTGTCGGGTTATCAAGACAATGTGGTTCTTCAGGCGGTAAATTAAGACCATGTATTTCTTCAATAGGAGGTAAATTCTTAACATCTTCAGATTTACTACCTTTTTCTTTCATTGATTTCTTTGCCTCTTGCATATCTTCAGGACTGAGAAATAAAACACCTCTCTTCTTAGGAGTGGGTTTAGGAATAGGCTCAGGAGTTGGCTCAATTGGTTCAGGAATTACTTCAGGAACTGGCTCGGGAAGAGTCCAATTATTTTCATTAGTCAACATATTATTCAAGAATATTTCAGCTTCATCAATTTTTCTTTCCCTGAAAACACAACCAACACAACTATCCAAGTAGTCCTTGGAAGCATCAGCTAGTCCATTATAAAAGATATCAAATATTTCATTTTTCTTAAGAGGATGATCAGGAAAAGCATTAAGTAACCGGAGAAGACTCCCCCAAGCTTGTGGGAGACTCTCTTCTTTGATTTGCACAAAATTATATATTTCCCGCAAGGCAGCTTGTTTCTTATGAGTAGGGAAATATTTAGCAGAGAAGTAATAAATCATATCCTGGGGACTATGCGCACAACCAGGAGCAAGAGAATTATACCAAGTCTTAGCATCACCCTTTAATGAGAACAGAAATATCTTAAGGATATATAAATAGCGAGACTTCTCATCATGAGTAAATAGGGTGGCTATATCATTCAACTTGGTAAGATGTGCCACAACAGTTTCAGATTCAAGGCCATAAAAAGGATCAGATTCAACTAAAGTAATAATATCAGGATCAACAGAGAATTCATAATCCTTATCAGTAACACAGATAGCTGAAGTGGCAAAAGAAGGACCGGGTTTCATTCTAGCATTAAGAGACTGCTGCTTCCATTTAGCTAATAATTTCTTAAGATCATTTCTATCATTGCAAGCAAGAATTTCCATAGTAGCTGTTTCATGCATAACATAACCCTTAGGAACAATAGGTAAAACATAATCATTGGGGGACCTTCATAATCACTATCATCAATAATAGGTTCTTCAATATTTTCGTTCGCCCTAAATCTAGCAAGTTGTTCATCAAGAAATTCACCTAATGGCAAAGTAGTATCACGCACAGAAGTAGTTTCATCATGCATAGCAGAAGTGGCATCATCAATAACATGCGACATATCAGAATTCATAGCAGTAGCAGGTTTAGGCGTCGCAAGCTTACTTATAACGGAAGGAGAATCTAGTGCAGAGCTAGATGGCAGTTCCTTACCTCCCCTCGTAGTTGAGGGCAAAATAGTAGTTCGATCGTCTTTCAGGTTCTTCATAGTGATTAACAGATATAAATCCCAAGTGACTTAGAGAATTGAGCTATGCTCCCCGGCAACGGCGCCAGAAATTAGTCTTGATAACCCAAAAGTGTAGGGGATCGCAACAGCTTTCGAGGGTGAAGTACAACCCAAATTTATTGATTCGACACAAGGGGAGCCAAAGAATATTCTTGAGTATTAGCAGTTGAGTTGTCAATTCAACCACACCTGGATAACTTAGTATCTGCAGCAAAGTGTTTAGTAGCAAAAGTGGTATGATAATAATAGTAGCGGTAGCAAAAGTAAAGATAAATGTTTTTGGGTTTTTGTAGTAGTTGTAACAGTAGCAACGGAAAAGTAAATAAGCGAAGAACAATATATGAAAATCTCGTAGGCAATGGATCAATGATGGATAATTATGCCGGATGCGATTCCTCATGCAATAGTTATAACATAGGGTGATACAGAACTAGCTCCAGTTCATCAATGTAATGTAGGCATGTATTCCGTAAATAGTCATACGTGCTTATGGAAAAGAACTTGCATGACATCTTTTGTCCTACCCTCCCGTTTTCAGCGGGGTCCTTACGGAAACTAAGGGATATTAAGGCCTCCTTTTAATAGAGAACCGGAACAAAGCATTAGCACATAGTGGATACATGAACTCCTCAAACTACGGTCATCACCGAGAAGTATCCCGATTATTGTCACTTCGGGGTTGTCAGATCATAACACATAATAGGTGACTATAGACTTGCAAGATAGGATCAAGAACACACATATATTCATGAAAACATAATAGGTTCAGATCTTAAATCATGCCACTCGGGCCCTAGTGACAAGCATTAAGCATAGCAAAGTCATAGCAACATCAATCTCAGAACATAGTGGATACTAGGGATCAAACCCTAACAAAACTAACTTAATTACATTGTAAATCTCATCCAACCCATCACCGTCTAGCAAGCCTACGATGGAATTACTCACGCACGGCGGTGAGCATCATGAAATTGGTGATGGGGCATGGTTGATGATGACGACGGCGATGAATCCCCCTGTCCAGAGCCTCGAACGGACTCCAGATCAACCCCCCTGAGAGAGATTAGGGCTTGGCGACGGCTCCGTGTCGTAAAACGCGATGAAACTTTCTCTTTGATTTTTTTTCTCCCCGAGACGGTATACATGGAGTTGGAGTTGAGGTCGGGAGGTGTCTAGGGGGCCCACGAGATAGGAGGGCGCGCCCTAGGGGGGCCCTGTCTTGTGGACAGCCCGTGGGCCCCCTGGCCTTCATTCTTTCGCCAAAAATTCTTATTAATTCTGAAAAGTGCCCCCATGGATTTCCAGGACATTCCGAGAACTTTTCTTTTCTACACATAAAACAACATCATGGCAGTTCTGCTGAAAACAACATCAGTCCGGGTTAGTTTCATTCAAATCATGCAAATTAGAGTCCAAAACAAGGGCAAAAGTGTTTGGAAAAGTAGATACGTTGGAGACGTATCAGTCCTATATTTTTTCTCTTTGAACCTTTTTCCTATGTGAGGGTAGCAAATCTAGTCCTGCACAAACTACCCGACCCCCCAGTTTCTTTCCCTTTTCAACAAAGAGATTGGTTCCTTATAGATGTGTGTACTGGGTTACCCCCTTTTTCCCTTTTCGACCAAAAAAGCGGCTGGATAGCCAGTCTATACTACTTTCCGCCCCTCCTTTCCTCATTGAACCACGTCCTAGATTCTTGCTCCAGCCCACCGCACCCTTCTTTCCTCTTCAGATTGAAAAAGATCCACATGTAGCTAGAGCAATGGCGGTTTCAAAGAAACTTATACCTTAGGGTCGTCGGGATGTGGCAAGGCATGTGGCGGGAGGCCAGATCTGCCCACACTATGTATGGCAGCGAGGAAGAAGGGGTCGGTGGCCCTCCCGCACAAGCGCTGGGTGAAAGAGAACAGCGCAGCCGGCAGTGGATTGCCTCCCTCGCCGAAGGCGATAGAGTGAATGCTGCACCTCCTCCCCTTCCCGGTGCGACGGGATACAGATGCCTCCTTCACCAGCTGTGAGGGGGGAGAGAGAGACAAGAGGCCAACGCAGTCTTGTTTAGAGCTGGTGAAGAGAGGGTGAGAGACTGTGAATATAGCAAACCCTAGCAAATGAACGCTGAGCCTCCAGCGTGTATACATATATGTAGTGTGGCGAGAGTGTGGAGAGTGCAAACACTAGCGAACAAGCATTGAGGCTCCAGCTTATATATATACTACTGTAGTACGGACTGAGCTCCGGTGCCTTCACTTCACCTGCTTTTGGCTGTATGACAGGTGAGCCAGCCACATTTTAGGCCCACCTGTCCTAAACCCAAAGGTAGGTGCACTAAGTCAATGAAGCTGCGTCCATATAGTACTCTCGTGTATGCGACTAATATATAGTGGAGTGGTTTTCTTATTCTCTCCATAACAATCGTTTTAAATTGTGTAAGTACAAAACGAAACTCTTTATTTAATGTACAGTGAAGAAAACTACTACTACTTCTGATGAACTAACGATCCACGCCCACGCGTCCTGGTCGCACTTCCTGTCCTTCACGTGTGGTACACTACCCTCCCTTAAGTGAACAACCACACATGCACCAAATTATCGGAAACGTGTGAGAGTGTGTACAAATAAAGAATTTTAATTTCAATTATCGGAAAGGTTTGAGAGTAATACAAAGTTTGACTTCAGTCAAATCTAATATGCGGAGTAAATAAAAATGGAGGGCTACTACGTCCATCCGGGTTTTTAGTCCACACCATTTTTTAAATCAAAGTTAACAGATGGACAAATAAAATTACAGGGGAGATGGAGACAAAGTTGTGAGAAGGCTTAGAAATCAATACAAAACTTATGCTCTTAGTACCAACGTCGATCCTTATTTGAGGAAACATTTGGTTCATAGCCAATTGTGTGATAAAATTGCACCAACGTGAAAGACGACTGCGTCTCCAATGCAACCAAGGTGAACTGATGAAGGATATCATCTTTGTGCGTAACAAGCAAAGAGCACTGATGGAAGACAACTTGTTTTTCATTGAAAATCGATCAGCTTCACCAGCCGACGCAACCATGAGGCGCAACCATGAGCATCGATAGGTCATCGTGGTGATGCATCATCCATTTGCTATCAAGTTTGGGTGAGGCACCTATGAAGTTCGACAAATCCTCACTGTGGTCTGTTTCTTCTTAGTAATCAAGCTCGAGGAAGGAAGAACCACGTGGCAGAGGATAGTGAGGCGGAACAACAGTGGCCATCCAATTTTGTGCAGTTTCACTGAAATTGAGGAAGACATGCCCGGGTATGGAGACACGCATCGATATTTCCAAAAATATAAAAAAGGTTTAGCAACGACATCTCAGTTGTCAATAAGAATTAATGAAAAGTACACCAACAAACAGAAGCATCATAATTATCTTGATGGGAACTAAACCAGGATACCCGAGAAAAAAAGCATTTCTTCATTTAACCAGTGATAGTACTACCACCATATGGACAATGACCGCACAACCACCATGTACTTTTTGTCGAAATAACATGTATACCTCCACCGAGGCATAAATCAGGACAACTTTTCGAGTGGCATTTCCTCTATAATAGTACTAGTAGGTGATGTTGGACCAGCCGACGAACCCTAGCTACTATGCATCGGGAGCTGGGGAGTAGTCGCATAGATGAAAACCCGCACGCAGCGACCTGGGGAGCTGGACCAGTACAAGAAGTTATACCTCAGGTGGGCGAGATGTCGTTTAGGCGGGCGGGCGAGATCTGCCCACACGACGGCAGCGAACAAGGGCGTGGAGGATCTTCGTCCGCGCTAGCACCGGCTCCGAGAGGACGGTGCGCATCGGCTTCCTCCGTCGCCGATGGCGACAACGTCAACGCTACACCTCCTCTCCTCCCACAGCGGACACTGTGACCAACGATGAGGAGAGAGATAGAGTGGACACTGTCATCTTGTTTTGATATGGAGAGGGTGAGAGAGCGAGACGCGAGAGACTCTATCAAACAAGAGGCTATAATGGAGTAAAAAAATCTCTGCATAGCTGTGGTTTCTTGTTGCTACATTATATACTTGTGGGAGCTTAGATGTGATATCCTTAAATAACATCTAGATTTGAATTAGACAAACTGATTTTCTAACGTACCAAGAAAGAAAACTCGATCAAAAACATGCCCCCGCTTCCAGGTCGCGAGAGTCATCGCGCACACACACATAGACATAGACATGCATATTCGTGTTTACGTAAAATTCCATTTCCATCTCCATATCCAATCACATTTGTCCAACTGGCACATTATTTACGTTGTTAATTATATACGCATCAATATTAACGTACATCATCTCTTGTTTGCGGACGTCCGGACCACTGCCACGGCCGGTCCTGACCAACCCGAACCCTCTTCATCACCCGCACGTGCTTCCCGCCCGAAACGGTCAGTGCCGCATTTATGCCCGGCCAGAGCGGACGCGACCTCTCACTGGCGCCAGCATTGAAGCGGCCCGCTGGCCGAGAGAGCGTCGCCCGCGCCGCTTCCGGGTGCACGCGGCTGCTCCGCGTTCAAAGGTCGCAATAGCCGGCTACAACATGCATGTAAAAAGTTCTTGGGAGTCTGTGCTACAGCTAGCTGTCCTCCCCCAACTCGTCAATCTCTTCCAGTAGTGCTAGTACTCCATGGCACGATCCATCGACAAGCAGGCGGGAAAGTTATCGTATACTCGGTTTGCGATGAGTGGCATGCCGAGCGACCGTGTGGGGTCAAGCCATGGAGGAGGGTGAGACACGAACACGACAGACGTGATTTAAACGTTGTTTTTGCTCGATGGCGCGATCCAATGAAACAAAACATTGGTTTCTCTCCGTTTCCATTTTTTCTCCGGAAAAACAAAAACTTTCCACTCCATTTTCATTCCTATTCCAAGGTTGCCCCGTAACAACATTCCATCAAATACAAAGGAAAACTAACGCGCTTGTCGATGCATCTCAATGATTCACAGATCATAGCCAATATTTACTTCACAACTAAAGAAAAAAGTTGTGAGAGCATGTACGAAAGAAAAACTACTGATGGGGTCACTACGACTTAAACCCTAAACCCTAAACATGATTTAATTTCCTGGCCAGGTAGAACCTGTCGAAGGAAAGACGGCTGGCACCTTCGGATCATACGATGCTTTTGTGCAGTTCCACTAAAATCGACCTGAGCATCCCTGATGGCAAAGATATTGAAGAAGTGTGATTAGAATAATAGTACTAGCACTAGTTCATGAGACATAAACTCATCACAAGTAGAAGCCGGTAGAAGTAGAGAAAGATCGACATGGAGATGGAGCTACGGCAGTGGAGCAAGCCAGCTCCAAAAGGAAGATGGACTACTTGGGACGTCGGGCTGTAGCTAGAAGGGCAGTTGGGATGCGGCATCGGCCCATACCGCGGTGACCCCCGATTGGGATGCACCGACTGTGGGTTTTCTGCCTCGCCGATGTCGACCGCGTCTACGCAGAACATTGTTCCCTTCCCCCAGCTGCGAGATCAGGCCTGTCGTTCTATGCTTGTGAAGAGAGCAACCTAAGCAAGCAGGCTTATAGCTTAGGCTCCTGCTAGTGTATATATAGTGGTTTTCTTTTTCTCTCCATATCAACCATTTCATATTGTGTACGTGTCATTCAAGAGTGAAATGATGGTTGCTTCTTCCGACTAACTTACTGTGTGATTTGACTGCTCCTTAGTGGCCTCTACACGTACTCCCCCTACATGTATGCAACAGTCACACGTGCACATGGACGCAAAAACGCGCGTGATGCCCTAATGCATGCATGTCCGAGCACATGACGGAACACACACGGTCACGCTCAAGTGCTCAACCTACACGTGCATGCACACACATACTCAGTCAGGGTGAGCTAGTGACCGTATAAACACCGGAAAATATATATATTGAGCACAATGAGCGTATTATGAAGTCCACTGACCGTATTTTTACAAATATACAGTGACAAACAGTGTATTTATCTCGTTTGAAATTAGGCCATATTAACCGGAGAGGAGGCAGTATGGAATAGCATTACTTTGCTGTGTCCCATCAACTTGCCGAACGAGGAGAAGGTTGCAGTACGGGAGAAACTTTTGACTAATGCAAGCTCTCCCTCGCTCAGGCGGTGGACGTGCAACAGTTAATTCGGGTGTCAGACTGCCAGAAGCATACACTATACTACTAGTGCTATTATTGTTCAACTTCCCGAATAGGCGAACAGCCAAGCGCAAAGTTTACTAGTAGTACTAGTACTACTACTATAGTCTATAAAGGTATGTACTATACTAGTACTAAGAACCAGATGGAGGAGCGTCTGCACTCTTATTATAATTTGTGATAAAGCAATCTTCAACACATTTGGTTCTCTTCGAGGGTTCTCGCATGTGATAATGGAAGTTGATTGCATGGAACACTCGTCACAACTCTCGCTTAATTCTGGCTCATATCCTCTTACAAATAGGAGCGCTCGGTAATATTTCCTCTTTTTTTGTTATTCAGCATGTAAACAGGTCAGCAAACCTTGCGGCGCATCTTCGTGCGAACCGTGCTTGCTGCACTTTGAATGTGGCCAAGAGCTGGCTTGATGAAACACCTCGCTTCCTACTTCTTTTTTTGCGGGGTACCTCACTTACTAGTGACCAGTGTCTTGGATGATCGTCCTAAGAATGCTTATATATGAATAAAGCTCTCTCATTTACCCGCAAAAAAGATTAAGCCAAATAACCAGAAAGGAGGGAGTATGGACTAGCACTACTTTTTGGTGTGTCCCGTCAACTCGCAGAACGAGGAGAAACTTGCGGGACAAGGTGAAGCTTGCTTACGCCTTTTGACTAATGCAACCTACCCTCGATCGACATGCATCAGTCCATTTGGTGTCGGATTGTCAGAGGCATACACTGTAGTACCCAACATGCGGAGTACCATCATTGTTCGACTTCACAAAGAGGCGAAGAGCCAAGCGCAGTAGTACGAGTAGTACTACTACTAGAACCGCATGGTGGAGCGTCTGTACTCTTATTTTTTTATCTCTGATAAAGTACACGTTTATTCCGGAGAAGGGCGGGAAACGGAAGCCCAACATGTAATGAATGATATCGATCAACCAACCGTGCTCGAATATATCTTGGCCTCTGTGCGAGCCCGTCTGTGTGTTCTCGCTCCTCGTCTCTCTCAAGGAACGGCGGGTTGGCTCTTTGCCGTCAATTGAGATCAGTTTGCTCACACTCCTGTCCCACATGTCAGTGATATGCCAAGAGGAGGTGCATTGACCGACTGGCCATACATGTACTTGGTTTTGCACCTTCATACTACTCCTCCCTCCGTCACAGTTTACAGGGTGTGCTTCATTATGATGCATTTCTCTCAATGCATTTCCACCACCAGAGGGACTTTAGACGCGTTTGGTTTAATGCTCACTTAATTAGGGCGTGGTAACAGCAATCAAGTCCACAATTTTCTCTCCATGTACTACTACTACAGAGTGGAGTAAGTGCATGCATGTGTGTACCCGAGGTGGAAGCACTGCATGCATGTGTGTACGCATTATTCCCTCTAGTAATAGACGCCGTGCTATAACTACCAATGCTATTTTTCAGGCCGATCGCTAGTCGCCTTGGTCCCACAGATTTTCTTTTCTGAAGCGCGCTCTGTAAACAGTGACAGATGGAGTAGTAAGAAAGTTTCAAAGAAGAGCGTATTGATGGTTGCTTCTTCCAAGCAACTTACAGTGGGAAAGGTGGGGCTTATGATTTGACTGCTCATTACTCACTATTAATGCGGCGCAACGACCGGGCTGAGTCTCCCATGCGGTTGTGCACTACCCCCTCGGTTCTTAAATATACTCCGG
Source organism: Triticum aestivum (assembly GCF_018294505.1). NCBI lineage: Eukaryota > Viridiplantae > Streptophyta > Magnoliopsida > Poales > Poaceae > Triticum > Triticum aestivum. Next base: position 433,235,073 of record NC_057804.1, on the reverse strand, counting down.
AGTATTTGTCTTTCTAGAGATTTCAACGAGTGACTACTCGAATATTTGTCTTTTTAGAGATTTCAAATGGACTGGCACATACGGATGTATATAGACATATTTTAGAGTGTAGATTCACTCATTTTGCTCCGTATGTAGTCACTTGTTGAAATCTCTAGAAAGACAAATATAATATTTAGGAACGGAGGGAGTACACACACGAAGCAAAATGAGTGAATCTACACTCTAAAATATGCCTGTTTGAAATTTGTAAAAAGACAAATATTTAGGAACGAAGGAGTATAATTCTGTGCATGGCACATGGACCCGGATGATGAAGAGGCTTCTGGCAATGCTATCAAGCTTCCATCATTTGTTTACATAATTGACGTACTATACAAATAATTTTCCAGCGACATGAAATTGTACAATGGTGTGAGCTTTCAGCTTTTGTTTCGCGTGTCTTGCCATCGATATTCTTTCGGAAACAATAAAAAAACTAACTTCCTTGCTAATGCATGTCAATTATTAGCCGATCAGAGCTAATAATTACATCACAACTGAAGACAGAGTTGTGAGAAGGTGTTAAATTAAAATTGATCCATGCTTTCATTGGCAGTAACGTCCCCCTAGCTCTGTCTAAATCAACAAGGCATGCTAGGAAAAAAGTAGCTGTCTGGAGCATGCAACATTCCGATCATTTTGTGCAGTTCTACTAAAATAGAGTTGGGTGTCCCTATTCCAAAGATATTAATGTGATTACGATAATAGAGGACTGCTGATGAAACAATAAACACACAAATAGAAGCCGGTCACCTTTGCAGCCTCTCTTAAGACTAACTAGTTGGAGAAGATTAGGCTCGGAGTTGGATGAGGAGGATAGAGCAAAACCAATCTCCCTTTGTGCAGTCGCACTGAAATGTAGAGACGTCGCCCGTGTGACATTTTAGTACAACTGCACAAAACATTCTTAAGAAAAAAGTGATTTGTGCAGTTCACCAAAAGGTCGCAATAGCAACGAGGTGAAATGGATAGCCCTGTTTGCAAAAGAGAGGTAGAAAGGAAACAACTACTGGCCAATAACAGTTGATGACACATGCGACGACAAAAAAGAAGCATATTCCTTGTCCTAAGGGAAGATAACAACACGGTTGTGTTTGTCTAAAACGGTGTGAGGACGAGAATGAAATATGGAAAGTACGCCAGACGAGCTACGTTTTGGGCAAAGAACTATGGAAGATCCACATGCAGCGACGTGGGAAGACAGGCAGTGGAGCAAGGCCAGAGGGGATACCTGGAGGTCATCGGGATGTAACTAGGTGAGCGGCGGCGGGCGGAATCTGTGAGCAGGTGGCGTAGGCCCTGCCGCCCGGAGCTTGGTCAGAGAGAACGACATGTACCACAGATCGAGACGTGCTGCCTCGGCGCCATCAAACAGAGAAACGATGCATTTCCTCCCTTTCCCCCGGCGGACGGGATGTGTCGGGGATATACCCCGTGGCATAAACCGGCCGGGAGTATAAACCGGCCAGACTGGATGATTCACCGGCTACCCGCCCGATCTTGGCGGTTCATTCATAACCCGGCGGGCGGGTCAGATGGATGATGAGGCCCATGGCCCAGAAGGCCGGTTCACGCTTAATGGTGGGCCGGTTTATGAGGAAAGCGTAAGGACTATTCTCCTATAAAGGAAGCAAGACTAGGACTCCACTTGTAATAGAGTAATCCTAATCCAACTAGGACTAGTCATTTAAACCGCCCCTTCAACATATATAAGGAGGGGCAGGGCTCCCCAAAGAGGGACGAGCTACAGACAACAATCAATAGTCTTAGGGCTAGACACAAAGAGGATAGCCGGTTTACGGCGGCTCCCTCATGATGATAATGAGACCTAGCTTCAAACAGCATGTAGAGTTTTTACCGGATGATGTTTCCCGGGGCCCGAAGCTGTCTAAATCCCTGTCTTGTGTTGCGTCTCTCGATTCCGCTCAACCCCTCTCAAGCTACCACATAGATGCGTTGGCCTCGCGACTAAGTCCTGACACTAGGACATCTGCCGTGACAAATCCACGACAGTTGGCGCCCACCGTGGGGCCCGCGCACGGTGGTGTTGAGTTCTTGAAGGGATTTCTTTAGAGATCGAGAAGCTCGTGATATGATAGGTAAAAAAATAGCCAGCACAGAAGTTACACGACGGTTAGCTGTTCATCCGATTGACATGGGCGAGCGGCAGTCTGCGCGTTGTAAATCAGATTGGATATGTACTGTTACTTATACAGATTGATCCGGCCAGAACGGCCACCAGGAAAGAGAACAAAATCCCGTTTGTACACAAGTCTCCAAACGGAAGCAGATCAATTACCAAAGCAGTCCGGAGCGCGTATTTCAAAGTCTACAAGCCTGTTCATCCGAGGGCGGACATATTTTTTGCTGCAGTCAAACTGACAGAGATTCCATCAAATATACTTGCGTTTTTTAGGTCCCGAGAAGACTTCACATGGGATCGATGTGTCTATCTACTAGCCGCAAGTTGTTCCTGCTATTTTCTGCCATCGTGACTTTTGCTAGCGAAAGGAAAGGAAAAAGTCAAACCAACAAGAGGAGGACTCGGTCGACCTCGTCATTGCCGCTTGCAACTTGGACTCGGACAATACATTGCATTCAAAAAAAAGACAACGACCCGGAAAAAGACGTGGACGGATCGCTGATAAGTCGCCGCTATTCGCCCAGAAGTCTCCACTGTTGCAATCGCCGTTTCGATTGGCCTATCTGGCTGGGCTCTCCTCACAGCGATTCTTCTTCACGTGCCTGTGACGGCCCGTGACCCCAGCTGGTTCCCCCTGTGCACTGCCTTGGCTGTTTCCTCCACATGGAGAGAAAACAATTCAGCCACCAAGTACTAGTTGAGGGCTCATGTCAAGATCAATTAGAGTACCACTTTTGTACTATTACTGTTCATCACACAAGGAAAATCAAGCCGAAGGACAATTGGTACTAACCCGGAAAGCGAGGATTGATGGATATGCTGTTCCACGTGAAGTCTGGTGCTAGTGCCAGTTATATTAATATTCTGTCCAAATCAAGATCTGCCGAAATTAGACGTGCATCAGTGGGGTTGTCTTTTTCGTCTGACTATGTCCAACTTTATCCAATACCAGTATCCGCGTTCATCTGGAAAATAAGTCAGGACAAAGTCCACTACAAAAGTGACGTCATGCCATAGACATGAGGCTTGCACCGGTTTAAACGTCATAGCCAACTCAAGCGCCTGCACCTGCTACCACGATGCGGCTAACTCGTCCGTCTGCGCCCGCGCGTGCTGGGCTCCAACATCGTGCCCGCTCTCATAAGCCGCCAGACGGACGCTCACAAGTCGCCACCCCCGTGGCCCGGTCGACATCAAATTTGCCCGTCTGCGAGGCTGACCGCGCCTACGATTGATTTGACTGTCCGCGCGGCTTACCGCGCCTGCGATTAACTTGCCCGTCCGCACCGGTTTACAGCGCCGCGGCCAACTCATCTCTTGTCCGGGCGAGTCAGGTGATATTTATCCAAGTTTGTTTTAATAATACATATTATTGTCAAGGAGCCGTTTATCTTTGCCTTGGTCTGCAACATTGTTTATGCAGAGCAATTATTTATGATAAAAAGTGATATTATACCGCGGAGATGGAGGCACGCCAACGTCTTTTGACACAGGTGGTCATCATTATTCAACGGACTCCCGCACCGGTTTACGACGCCGTGGCTGTCTCTCGCGACCACGCCGGCTTACAATAAGGAGGACAACTTGCCCGTCCGCACCGGCTTACAACGCCACGGCCGGTTCATCTGTTTGTGCCGCTTCAGATGTAGCGGTCGTCCCTGCTGTCCGTCTCTCGCGGCCTGGTCTATATCAACATACCAGGCCACACATGTCTGCATGAGCAAGTCACAGCTTGGTTGGAAGAAACCATTGGCCGAGTTGCTGACACGACTCATACGGGATCATTTATAACCCGCCGCATTTACTTCAACCTTCTGTGGATGCACATCATGCTATCAACGCCAATTATATACAAGTTATGCCGGTTTATATGACGGTCAAATATGGAGAATCTCAAACCAACTCTTCGAGTCGCCTTGAGACTCGGGGGCTACGATGACATGACGCAACAAGTCTTGCCAGTTTTCAGCAAATTTAAAAACCCCAGGACAATGGAGGGAAAGCTTACCCGGTCCCGGAGGCTGCTGTTATTTGAAGGCTGTCAGAAAATTTCCGGCTTAGAAAGTATATGACAATTACAAAGTCTCGGCTCAATAAAGAAGTTTCGGGTCATCAGAAAAGTTTCCGGTTTAAAAATCTGGTTCAAGGGAAGCCACTCTCACTGAAGCTCTCAACATCCGGTTCAAAATCCCGGTTCAAGAAGAATTTATCTCTTGCAAAAAGTTAAATATTGCCGAAGAGGACCTGCTGCCATGATGCGCGGTTCAAACATGGGTATCCAGCCTTTATTGGCCTGACATATTATTGATCACTTGGGGGCTTCTGCTTCATAAAGCGGGGTCTCTATTCTTTTTTGCATCATGCGTGGTTACACGGAGGTTCTGTCTAAAGCAGCCTCCGGTTTACCCCTTGACATTTGTTTTTATATCACTGGGGGCCTTGGTCGTGTCCGAACCAATGAACACCCTTTGATAGGCGACAGCCACCAGATCATTTGGGGACTTGGTCAAGTCTGAACCAGTCACGCCTCTTGGTCGGCCTAAGGCCACAAAATCACTTGGGAGCATGGTCGGGCCCGAGCCATTGCTACGCCTCTTGATTTGGCATATATGCCACGAGTCATTTGGGGACCTGGCTGACTTGAATCATTGTCACTCCTATTGGGGGCCTTGATCCTGTCCGACCATGGTAATGCCATCTGAACAGCTCAGTATAGCATATTTTTGCAAATGGTTTTTACCATTACTTTTGCTTCCATGTTGTTTTCATGGTTTGTTTGTTTTTTGCTTTTGTTGGATTTCTTTATGTCAACAAGCATCTTTTTCCGGTTCAGCCAATGATTTTTGATCCCCCTTCTAATCCGAAGGAGTCTGCCCGGTTTACTTTTTCCCTGTTAAACTCATGGAGTAACCAGGGGGCTTGTATTAAGTCAGTACGGTTTATACGGGGGCTATTTTCTCCCTTTTTGACGGTAATGGTTTATAAAACCACCGCTTCAGGCTTGAATAAGCCAGCTTTATACCCAAACATGGCAGGTATTTATGTATCATGTTATATTTCTGATACACATATCAAGATCATAATCCGGCTGACGGTATAACCGCTACCGAAGTTCAAACACCTTTTTTCCGGTTCAGCCGATGGATTTGATTCCCCTTTAATCCGGAGACTATCTGCCCGGTTTGATTTTCTGTTACCATCCTATTATGGAGTAAACCGGTGTTTATCAACCCGGCTTGATTTTCAGTTACAAGTTGTCAATACAGGATCAAGTTATAATCCGGAGACTATCAGCCCGGTCTGGTTTGACTACGAGTCGCCAGTATTATATATGGTTAAACCGGTGTTTATCACAACCCGGTACGGTTTATCATCAACCGGCACAGTATGAAAGGAGTTATCATTACTCAAGATTGGGCTTATCACTCTTACTACAAAAAATTGGTAAACCAATGATGTGATTCAATATCACAGGTATGATATATTTCATTGATTATTCTTAAGTGCAGCCTTGGTTATAAACCTGGGTTATATGTTGGGCATTATGACCCGTCCGGCGGTAAACCGCCAGGACACTTTAAATTTGTTGTATGCAGAGACAGGTTGAATAAAGCATAATGATAAATTATCCGGTGTTTATTAAACCGGCCTGGCTTTAAAACGATAAGTCGCCAGTATATGATGGGAAATTATCCGGAGTTTATTAAACCGGCCTGGCTTTTGAATATAAGTCACCAGTATATATTTGGATTGCGACATTGGAATCATGTGCTTATAAATCATTGGGTTATATTATTCAAATAGCCGAGCTTGGCTGAATTTTCATTATGATATTGAATGAATATGGTTTTCATACCGGACTATATTATCTTGAATAGCCAACATGGCTGGATTTTTGTTAATAACCGATATTATTGAGGTTTTCAAAGTTGCTTTAGCACACTGGATATTATTTTATCAAAGGATATGGTTTATTCTACAATTGAAGGAATAGTCCCGAGTCGCTGCAGGCTTACGACCCGGCACTTGGGGGCTACATTATTCAAATTGAGGTTATATGCAAGTCTCATGTCGCTGCAAGCATGCAGCATGACACTTGGGGGCTAATTTAAAGTCATTTTTTTTGCTCATTTTATTGAAGACCCGACTCATCATATCATAATAAGCCGGCCCTTGGGGGCTACCAATTGCTCTTGTCAACAATTCAAGGTACACAAATTTTCATCTATTATTGAAGGATCCACTGCTCAGTTGGTAAAGCACAAGGCTCTTAACCTTGTGGACGTGGATTCAAGTCCCATGATGGGGATTACATCATATGATGTTATTTTCATTGACGTATATATTAAGTCCCAGCTCAATATTATCTTACTGAGCCGGCCCTTGGGGGCTACACCATTGCTGTTCAAAGTTTACATGATTATATTTACAAAGTCCCTACTCATTATTGCATAATGACCCGGCCCTTGGGGGCTACACTGGTTGAAGTTTTTATGAGTATAAGACAATTACAAGTCCCAGGTTGCTGCAAGCATGACAACTTGGCACTTGGGGGCTACATAATATGGAGTATTCAGTTTTTGTTAGTGACTGGGATGAACAACATGGATTTCTTCGATAGTGACAGTATTTATATTGAAGCAAGTCTTAAGCCATCACTTTGTTCTACTCAAGACTTGGGGGCTACAGGTAATATGGATATAAGGGAGAAATATCTTCCGATTTCCAGTTTGACAAACCAAATTAACCCGGCATCACCAATCATCATGAACCGGCGTTGGCGACAAACATAACCCGGAATTATCAGTTTTTATAACCCGACAATGGTGGTAATCATAAACCGGCAAGTTCTATATCTTCAAACCGGCTGAATATCAGATGAGTATTTCAAGACCAACATTTCTTAAGCCGGCGCTTTGGAAGCCGACTCAAGTGGATTATTCTTCACATTATTTTTTCTATAAGAAGCCAACATCAGCAATTTGAGTATGAAGCTGGTTATTAACCCAGATTTTCTAGAAGGAGGAGGAAATGACAAGGATTTCAGAATGATCAGATGCCGGTTTACAAGAATTCTTAAACCGGAGCATAGTCTGTCAAATTTGTTCTTGTATTTGTTTTACAGGATCAGTTTAACATGGATAAATCCAAATTAAACTGGGGGCTAATGTCGGGGATATACCCCGTGGCATAAACCGGCCGGGAGTATAAACCGGCCAGACTGGATGATTCACCGGCTACCCGCCCGATCTTGGCGGTTCATTCATAACCCGGCGGGCGGGTCAGATGGATGATGAGGCCCATGGCCCAGAAGACCGGTTCACGCTTAACGGTGGGCTGGTTTATGAGGAAAGCGTAAGGACTATTCTCCTATAAAGGAAGCAAGACTAGGACTCCACTTGTAATAGAGTAATCCTAATCCAACTAGGACTAGTCATTTAAACCGCCCCTTCAACATATATAAGGAGGGGCAGGGCTCCCCAAAGAGGGACGAGCTACAGAGAACAATCAATAGTCTTAGGGCTAGACACAAAGAGGATAGCCGGTTTACGGCGGCTCCCTCATGATGATAATGAGACCTAGCTTCAAACAGCATGTAGGGTTTTTACCGGATGATGTTTCCCGGGGCCCGAAGCTGTCTAAATCCCTGTCTTGTGTTGCGTCTCTCGATTCCGCTCAACCCCTCTCAAGCTACCACATAGATGCGTTGGCCTCGCGACTAAGTCCTGACACTAGGACATCTGCCGTGACAAATCCACGACAGGATGCGGCCGGATCAGTGACCAACGGTGAGAGAGAGAGGCCACCACACTCCCTTTCCCCCAGCGGATGGGATGCGGCCGGATCAGTGACCAACGGTGAGAGAGAGAGAGAGAGAGGCCACCGCAGCCTTGTGTGAGATACTCTGAAGAGCGACAAACCAGGCAGGCAGGCTCCATTGTATATAGTGAGCGGACTACCTTTTTCTCCATAAAAATCATTTTATATTCTGTGTACGTGCCATTGAGCGCTATAACTTTATTTAAAAATAATGCGGCAATGCGGCAAGTCAAACTTTGTTTCGTGCATGCGTGGTACACAACCTCCCTAGGTAAACAACCGCTACAGGCATTCAAATTAGCACGTGGGCTGCCATTTCGTAAAGAAATGAGCTCCATCGTGTACCCGCGCGGGTGTGGTTGGGCACGAAGCGTGAGTACGTGCACGGTGCACCTATTCTCTTCTTGTATACGTACACCACCTACGTGGGGTTGTGTGAGAGAGATACAAACCTAGAGAGATATAGTGTGTGGGTTCTTGAGAGTTTTTTTTCGGGGGGGGGGGGGGTCAATCAAAAAATGTAACATATGCAATGTGTGTGAAATAGAGTCCTGGATATAACATATATATATAGAGCGGGCGATCCACGAGAAGAGAGTGGAGGTATCATCGGCTTGAGGTGTCCATAGAATCAAAGAGAGGGATGATGTGTGTGTGTGCGCATGCGATCGATAAAGAGTGCCATCGAATTTGTGTGTGCCCACGTCAAAGATATAGAGTGGCTGGCCTACTGGAACCTAAGAGGGGACATGTGCAGTTTGTCTCTGTGGCATGGATACCTACCTGCAGCGCTCGACTATCGGTGTGTGCTGGGGGAAGAGGGAGGCCCAATTAACTATAGAGGTACAATGGCTGGTATATGTGTGGAGGAGGAGAGAGGCCTACCTCATGTATTAAGGAGATCGATCTGCCTCATGTATTAAGGGAGATCGATTGGCATCCATGCATATGTGCAGGAGAGGAATAAGGTTGGGAGAGAGACAGAGCTAGAGTGTTGGAGGGGGTGGTAGTGGAGTTGCTTCTAACAAATGGTGGGATAGGCTTGCTAGACAAACGGAGGGCACGCCCGCAATACTAATAAGAGAGGAGATGGCTGCTTGTTGTCTGTGCACGTGCGTGTGAGAGAAGGGTCAGTAGGCATGCACGAATGATGAGGGGGGACGATGTGGTTGTGGTAAGCAGACGTAACTACATAGGAAGATCAATCGCCCTTTGTTAGAGAAAGGAGAGACATAACTTGTGAGGTACGTCGATCGAGGGGGGTAGTTAAAGTCGATCTAGGTATATGTTGGGAGATCGATCGGTATACATGCATGTGTGTGTTAGAAGCAAATGATGCACAAGGAGAAGGATAGAGAGAGAGAGGGATGCATCTAGGAGGTGGTATGAGAGGCATACTATATCAAGGGGGAAGGAGTGTGCGAGTACGAGAATGATGAAAAAGTGGTGGGAGTGAGGCATGGACGGTGACAAGAGAAGAGGGGAAGCTTGTGTTTGTGATAGGCACACCTGGCTAGAGAGGCATATCGATCAATGTGTGCCATAAAGAAGGAGCTGGGGGGCCTACACACACCATGGGTGAACAACCTAAAGTGAAAAGACAAATTTGTGCGATGGAGCTAGAGAATGCTGAGGGAGGGTGAGAGGGATGCAGGCGTGTGCATGCACAAGAGAAAGTTAGCGCTGGCTACAAAGATAAGAGGGTTGTGTGGGTGTAAAAGATGAATAGAGATCATATATACTTCATTATAAAAAGCGAATTCGGATATTTGAAGAATTTATCATAGTGTTCTAAACCGACGCATGTGTGAATATATATAACGATGATACACATGGTGTGGTTATGAACATGTTATACTACATTTAATATATTTTATCACTACTCTTATAAAAAAAGGAGTTGTTGATGATGGTGTGCCTGCCATCCTGCATTATAGGCCGTCCGATTTATATCTAGCGGATAGCAAGGAAACTATGATGGTTGAAGTTGGCAACAATCATGATTCTAGATTCTTATTGAAATAGAGAAACGAATTCAAATTTAGTTTGAATTGCAGCGGTAGTATAGACATTTGGAATGCACTAAAATGTTGGTATGAGTATGTTACATGCATTATACCGCAAGCGAAAAAATTATATCATACTCCCTCCTTCCATCTAATGGATTCATACTCCCTCCTTCCATCTATATAGGGCGTAATGATATTTTTAAGACCACCTTTGACTATTGACAAGATTAATAGTACATGACATGCACAATGTGAAAATTATATCATTGAAAGAACCTTTCACAAACGAATTTAACGGTGTGCTTTGTGTAACTTGCATGTCATATATCATTGCTCTAATATTTGGTCAAAGTTAGCATCATAAAACACATTAGGCCCTATATAGATGGAAGGAGGGAGTAGCTTTGAATAGCATTTGTATAGTAAAAAGCGGCAAGACTCTCTCTCTTTGTGTGGTGTGAATAGTTTTTTTTTGTTTTCTTTTTGGTTGAGGGAAGTGCGAATTGATTTGGTACGTACAAGTACAATATTACTACACGTTAGGCTTGTCCCTAAAATTCAACCCGCGTCTTGTTATATCCCGAAATTTCAGATAGCGTGCTCCCAAAACTGTCGCCTTCACAACCCGCGCCTTGCTATCCCGAAATTACAACGCGCGCGAAAACTCCCTCCAGCTGCCAAATCCCGAGACGCGAAATCCCCCTTCTAACCCTGAGCCGAAAGGGCCGCTAGTTCAAATCGGTGGGGGGTACTTTTGTAACACACCCTACATTTTGGACAAGCGCGACCCTAAGTCATGCTTCACCCCCTCCCATCAACCCCTTTTCGCCATTCAAAATCCCAGGCCGCCATAACCTCTCCGCTCCAGCCACGAAACCCCACCCTCCTCCGTCCGCCACGTCACCGCTGCCTAGCCGGAGCCTCTTCCCCGACGATGTCGTCCACCGCAACAGCTCGATGTCCCTCATCCACCTCCCCGGATGAGGATCTTTCGTCCATCTCGCCGTCCCGCCGGTTCAGCCGCCCCGTCCTCCACCTCCAAGGAGCTGATCCGACAATCGCCTCATCTATCGCGACTACTCCATCCCCACAGCGCCGCCTTAACCTGCTCCACCAGAACCGCAACATCCTCACTAACTCCTCGGACGAAGCCGAGGCCTACTCGGCGCCACCAAAGAGGTTGTACACTCATCGCATCGCACCTTCTCCTTAACTCAACCTCCCGGCGCCGATGGTGCTCTATCCCGCACCCCTATGGAGCGGCTACCTTGAAGCCGGCGCAGCGGGCGGCATCTCCACGGCGGCTCTCCCTCAGTGCGAGGCCCCTTCGGTGGCGCGTCCATACCAGCCGGAAATGCTGCTGCTGCTCCAGCTCTCTCTCGCTCGCTCGCGCTGCTGCTGCTGCTCCGGCTCTCGCTCGATCGCTCGCTCGCCTAGCTGCTGCTGCTGCTGCTCTCCCCCTCACTCGTGCTGCTGCTCTGGTCCGATTAAGCCACACTTCAGTCGACTGAATCGACTTTTGGGTTAGTCGATTTTCAGGGGTTGGGGGGCTCGCCGGAGTTAAGGAAGAACCACCCGCAGCGGGGACGGGGGCTCGCTAGAGAGGTACCCCACTATCTATCTTAGGGTTCAGGGTGGGGGCGGGGGGCCTAGAGGGCTGGCCGGGGCGGCGGTGGTGAGTTGTTTCGGGGCGGCTCGGCCGGTGGTGGCTGGCGGCTTAGGGGGTGCAGGTTGAAGATGAACTACAGGCCCTCCCTAAACTACATGTCAAGTGCCTCTCTGCTACCATTGCGTTCAGTTTCGACAGTAGCATTCAGATTCCACAGTAAATTTCAGTTTCGACAGTTAAGTTCAGAGTCAACAGTTTTTACCTCATCTGTTGTAGTCAGGTGGTTTTTGGTGATGTTAATTTTACATCCATTTTACATCATCTATTGGAGATGCTATTAGAATCCCACTTGAGATTGACGATGTCTACCTTGTGTTGCTTCAGCATTGACGTCTTACGGCTCACCGGAGCTGCTCCAACGACAGAACAATCCATCACAACAGAGCAGTGCCCTGGACGCCGTCTACAGATTCCTCGGATCTTCCTCCACACCTCCGACAGCCACCTCTGCCTCAACTGCTTCAACGACTAACCCAATGATGCTGAGGTCGACACGGCTATGACAAAGAGGTTGTACACTTGTTGCATCACTTATTACTATACATTCACGTCGATCCATTAGGGCTATTTTGGTTCAATGGAAAAAAGTCGATCCACTGGTTGTTGCCATCACTCTAAATTTCTGCATGCTCTCCATACATAATCTCACCATATATTTTTTCGTATGCATGTCAGATATTGTACACAGTCATGCTGAACATGTAGAGAAAAAGAGAAGAGTTTTGCGCGGCAATACAATGTCATGCAGACATCGCTCCATGGTGGGTTCAATGGCAAACCCTCCCCACCCCTCTCCAGATTATAATCCAGAGGAAGATATCTATTCTGAGGCGGATTCAGACGCCGCTGACCACTCCTATTTACCCCCCAAGGTGTTTGCTCTACCTTGGCATGATGATGTTAGTCATATCATGCATATGTTGCCTTGCAGTGCCTACTTTTATCATCATATATGTCATCTGCTTAGTTTAGACATGTTCTGTAATGCCACCTGTTTAGTTTCTATATCATATATGGTAATTATGCAGTCTCATGTCTTTTAGCTAGCCATAATATATGTGAAATGTGCAATGCCATCCTGTTTAACCATGCATCATATATTTTAATGACATCTTGCCCATCCTTTTCTTCATTACATTTCCATTTGTCGACAATGTTTGTACATTAAACTACTCTTCCTGTAAATCAGCCATTTGGGTGGGAGATGGAAAAATCTGGAGTGAAAACAAGGCCTTCAGAGCAGACAGTGCTATCTGTCGAAGCAGATCTCTTGTTGGGTCCCGATAGCTCCTCAGAGATGGATTCAGAGACAGATGACCAGTCCTATTCCCCCACTGAGGTGTATGCTCTAACTTGGCACGGTTATATTGCTCATATCATGCAGACGGTGTCTTGCATTGCATAGTTTAGACATCATATATACAATATCCAACACCATGTTCTTAGTTCAGACATCATATCGAATGCCCTTTGTTTAGCATATAAATCACATATGTGAATTAAATGATGCGATCCTGATTACTTAGATAACATGTAGGTGAATTATGTCATGCGATCCTGTTTAGTTATTCATCATATCTTTGAATTATGTTATGCTATGCTATCCAGTTTAGATAGACATCATATATGTGAAATTATGTCATGCTATCCGTTTTAGTTAAACAATATACATGTCAACTATTTCATGCCCTCTTTTTTCCACACTATCTATTGCATCTGTCTCTCATACAATGTATGTACATTCAACTATGTTTCCTGTTTATCAGCCATTTGAATTGGAGCGGGTGATGCCAGTATCTAGCGGACTAAAAATATGGTCTTCAAATAAAACAATGCTACCTCTTGGTGGAGATAGCACCCCGGTTGTACATGCACAAGAACCAGCCCTACCACACATAACCCAAACTCTCATAGATTGTACCCCTACTGTGATGGACAGAGAACCAGCTTCACCCAATCTAACCCCAACCCCTGCCGATAGTAACCCAGTTCCTGTTGACACAGCACCATATCCACCATAGATCTCCCAAACAAGAGCAGTTAGTAAGGTAGCTCTAGTGCCCAAAGGGCCAGTACTATCACGGCGAACCCCAACTCCACCTGTTAGTACGCCTATTCTTGTGGAGGAAGCACAATCAGCTAGTCGTAGTTTAGCATCTATCGCATTTGATGTTGTTAAATCGTATGTGCGTATCTTCCCATCTTGGAAATATTATACTAAAGATGAAGGAAAATGCCAGTTGCAGGTGTTTGTCCAGGAGTTATGTGTAAGTAATGTTATTCGTGACAATTACTTTGCTTTGTCCCATACATCCTACCTCCATGATGGTTATAATACAACAAATTTTCCCATTTTTCTCCATAGAGAAGGACCGATTTGGAAACTCAGGATGAGGTAACCTGTGCTAATACCTCTACTATCTTCAAGAATGCTTGTGGCAGTATCGGAATTACCTGAAGAAAACGTACTTCACCGGCAAAGAAACTCATCAAATTCCCTTACGTTCTCCTGAGACACATTTACTGGACGATGACTGGGAACACCTTGTTCTGTACTGGTCCCAAACCAAGAATGTGGTAAGGTCTATGAGCTCATTTTCTATTTTTAAGTATTATATTCTTGCGTCTTACTGTACTCTGTTCATGTAGAACAAGTGCCTAAACCTGAAGAACAACTGTTCTAATTTAAGATTCCATTTCTATCATATTTCAAAAAAGCACTAGGCGTTAATTGTGCGTTTTGCCACCGCCTTGCGCTTTACTGACCAAAGCGCATGCTTATGCGCAGTTATGCACAGATTAAGGATAGTTATGCGCAATGCGTTTTGCCAACGCCTAGAGCCTAGGCGTGCCTTTTTAACTATGATTGCTTTGCTCCTGTATCACTGTATTTACTCATACAAACTTATTTTTAAATTGAAGGATCCAATCAAAACTCCAATGGCACAACAGGTATGTTCACGCATGTTTCTTTAACAGGTTTGCTCTTATCAATAGCTCTGTTGATTTCAATTTCAATTGTGTATACAGTTGACTTTCATATCATGCACATTACTAGCATCACAACAGAGCCAATAGTGTTGTTGTACATGTAGACCTGTGGTACGCATCTGAAATCTTGTTGTGCCATGTAGTTTCCCATGCTTTGTATTCTTTCACTGCTGCTTTGTCTTGAACTGATATGATTTGAACCGTGTCTCTATTTTGATTTGGCAAGACAATGCAGTGACCATAGGACATAGATATATGTTTGTTTGATGTTTTTATTATGTACTAGTACTTGGCAATAGAAGACTTGGTAGTTTAATCCTGTCCACCTTACTAATGAACTGATTCACCGAAATGAGTTTCATATACTAGTACATGCTAAACTTGTTATGTGTCTGCTTGTTTCTTCTTTTAGAATGCTGACAGAATATTGGGGAAGAGTGCCTTATTAAGCAATGGTAAAGGAAGTAATGCAGATAAGGTTCAGGATAGTGACACATCCTTGTTGGTCTCCAACAAAGCTGATAAAACAGCTAAGGAAGACTATCTTGAAGACAGCGAGACAACCCCAAAGTCCTGTCTTGGTTTAGTGTTCGAGTTACTGGCCACTACTGCTTGCACAAGCTATTCAAACTCACTGTCTGAATCAGTTTGGTTTCTTGAGTCTCAACTACAAGCTAAAAGACATCGATCAGCTGTGCTGCGACAAGAAGCGGAAGGACTGCGGAAGTCCCTAGAGCATTCAGATGCATACTTTCTGGTGCAACAGCAAGCGTTTGAGGATTTTAGCGCCAAACAGGACAAAGCTAATAAGCTTGCTAAGCTTATTGCCATCATGGTGGATACCCAGGATAACGTTTCTTGAGCTCTTCTGAAGTTGTTTCAGTTATGCTCTTGTTTTGCTGTCGCGTTTATTTGCACTGGTGGCCAATTTTGACAGCTAGTGTATGTAATGTGCTGCTTTGTTCCCTATATTTGCACTGGTGGTGAACTTTGATGCCCAGTGGATGTAATATGTGTAATAGCGGTAATAGGCTAGTGTTAATTGCTTGCTTATTTATTTCCTTATTGTCTTGTTTAGTTGTTTGGTAGTAGTCACTGCGGTTCTTTTTCTGTGTTTTTCTAGTGGCCACAATAGCCTATTTTTGGTATCTAGGCCAAAATAATCATGGCAACACACGGACTGTTGTAACCATGGGCCTCCTACAGGCCCTATGATCCATGGGCCTTCTTCCGACCGTAGGATCCATTGGCTTTCTATACGGGCCGTAGGATCCATTGGCCTTCTATACGGGACTTAGGATTCATGGGCCTTCTACGGGTTGTAGGGTCCATGGGCCTTCTACGGGCCGTACGATCCATGGGCCTTCTACGGGCCGTACTATCCATGGGCCTCATACGGGTCGTAGGATCCATGGGCCTTCTATGGGGCGTATCATCATTTCACCAATCATGGGCCGTACTATTCATGGACCATAACGGGTCGTTAATAGGACGTATTTGATAACTCTATGAAAACAGCCCAACGGGGTTTTTTTGACATGAAAACGGTCCGCAAACGGGCCGAATGTAACGACGGGCTGAATTTGGCCCACAAGCAGAAAATGACAGTAACTGGCCGTATGTAAACGAATGCTACAAATGAGCCCAAGAATCAATGGGCCCTGAGAAGGCCGAAAGATAACTTGGGCTGGAAACGGCCCAATGGAATAACGGGTCGTTAATGAGTATAAAGTGATACACTGTTCATTACGGGCCAGTTTCACCACGGGCCGTTAATGGGCCAAGAGTTACAAAGGGCCTCTGATACGTCTCCAACGTATCTACTTTTCCAAACACTTTTGCCCTTGTTTTGGACTCTAATTTGCATGATTTGAATGAAACTAACCCGGACTGACGTTGTTTTCAGCAGAACTGCCATGATGTTGTTTTATGTGTAGAAAAGAAAAGTTCTCAGAATGTCCTGGAAATCCACGAAGGCACTTTTCAGAATTAATAAGAATTTTTGGCGAAAGAATGAAGGCCAGGGGGCCTACGGGCTGTCCATGAGACGGGGGGGGGGGGGCACGCCCCCACCCCCTAGGGCGCGCCCTCCTATCTCATGGGCCCCCTAGACACCTCCCGACCTCAACTCCAACTCCATATATACCGTCTCGGGGAGAAAAAAATCAGAGAGAAAGTTTCATCGTGTTTCACGACACGGAGCCGCCACCAAGCCCTAATCTCTCTCGGGAGGGCTCATCTGGAGTCCGTTTGGGGCTCCGGAGAGGGGGATTCGTCGCCATCGTCATCATCAACCATCCTCCATCACCAATTTCATGATGCTCACCGCCGTGTGTGAGTAATTCCATCGTATGTGTGCTGGATGGTGATGGGTTGGATGAGATTTACCATGTAATTAAGTTAGTTTTGTTAGGGTTTGATCCCTAGTATCCACTATGTTCTGAGATTGATGTTGCTATGACTTTGCTATGCTTAATGCTTGTCACTATGGCCCGAGTGCCATGATTTCAGATCTTAACCTATTATGTTTTCATGAATATATGTGTGTTCTTGATCCTATCTTGCAAGTCTATAGTCACCTATTATGTGTTATGATCCGACAACCCCGAAGTGACAATAATCGGGATACTTCTCGGTGATGACCGTAGTTTGAGGAGTTCATGTATTCACTATGTGCTAATGCTTTGTTCCGGCTCTCTATTAAAAGGAGGCCTTAATATCCCTTAGTTTCCGTAAGGACCCCGCTGGAAACGGGAGGGTAGGACAAAAGATGTCATACAAGTTCTTTTCCATAAGCACGTATGACTATTTACGGAGTACATGCCTACATTACATTGATGAATTGGAGCTAGTTCTATATCACCCCTATGTTATAACTATTGCATGAGGAATCGCATCCGGCATAATTATCGATCATTGATCCATTGCCTACGAGCTTTTCACATATTGTTCTTCGCTTATTTACTTTTCCGTTGCTACTGTTACAACTACTACAAAAACCCCAAAACATTTATCTTTACTTTTGATACCGCTACTATTATTATCATACCACTTTTGCTACTAAACACTTTGCTGCAGATACTAAGTTATCCAGGTGTGGTTGAATTGACAACTCAACTGCTAATACTCAAGAATATTCTTTGGCTCCCCTTGTGTCGAATCAATAAATTTGGGTTGAATACTCTACCCTCGAAAGCTGTTGCGATCCCCTATACTTGTGGGTTATCAGCCTCATATGGGCTGAAATAAGTCATGGGCCACACATGGGCCGGAAGTTAAAACAGGCTGGAATCATATTGGACGGCCCAGATGACGCTACTGGGCCTAATTCAGAGAGGTCGTAACGGGCCTTGGGTTAGCGGGTTGTAAATGGGCTATATGCGAACAGGTCGTTAACAGGCTTTCCGTGGGCCGGCCTACCACCTTTTGACCAAGTCAAACGGGCTGGCCTTTTCACAGGAATGGGCCTCTGTTGGGCCATGCCATGTGTTGCCGTATCATAGGCGCCTTCGGTCCAATGAGTGGATGACATCTGTCCCAACAGTGAGCCGACACGTGTTTCCTCCAGCCAATGATGATTTTACACGTGGAAAATCTCCATTGGTCGGGGCTGTTAACGGGTTATCAGATCCAAAACCAGACCCGGTAGCTTAACAACGTTCCTTTATGGTGGATGCCACGTGTCGGTCACCCTTGACGAAAGCACTTCTGTGACGCATGATTTATCGTGATGGAAGTGGACACTTCCGTGATGATAATTTTGGTAATGTCATGGAACACTTCTACGACAGCACAGGTATGACTATCTTGATTCTGTCATAAAATCGTCATGGATGTACATGCATGACAAAAAACGCGACCTATTGTGACAAACACGTATCATAACGGAAGTGTATTTTCTTTGTAGTGCACATGGCCGAGGTCGGACCTGTAGGGTCAGATGGGAAAGAGATCCCCGTTAGTCTGGTATATGACCAGATAGCATTAGCCGCAAAGTATTCCCAAAAGGATTGTAGGCTAGACAGCCTATTGGATGGTATAGAAGAAGAATTTAGTCAGTCTAAGTCACTGTGTACTTCAAATGACATATTTTGTCCCTAGCCTAAATCATTTTTCATGGCGAACCTTTTTGCTTCAACCTCCGGACCCGACAGTCCGGAGTGTATCCGAATACCCGCTCAGTTATGTAAAAACCGGGGTACGCATGGAAACCAGACGTAGGGGTCATAAGTGCTTGAACAGACAAGTACCCAAATAGCTATGTTATATTACATGGATAGTAAGAAACATCTTCCAGGGAGAATAGTTCCGTTAAGGGTTCCTTTCCCTGGGTACGCATGCATTAATGTGCATGTCCGAACTGTGAAAAAGCGATGCGGGATATAAACATCTGGGGGCATGTATTGCAAAAAGTAAGAAACATCTTTTGTTCACCGACCGAATATTCCCTTAAGAACGCTAGCTTTTGGCTTCACCCAGTCTGAGGTACACATCCGGCTGACCCGGCAGTAGCAATCGCAGAGGTGCTCCCCTTATGCCCTAGCCGAACTAACGGGAACGTAGGGCATAAACACAGGAGCCAGGCAACCCAGCTTGGCCAAAACTTAAGTCATATCAATGCATATAATGGCGAAAAAAGGTACATATGGAGAAGTGACACATATGTAGTGGGCCTAAAGCCCGGGAGATAATTATATTAAGCTTCTGTATAAGAAGGCCCCAGGTATAGTGAGCGCGCGTAGCGCGTCAAGATTGTGTGGTCAAGACACACTTTATGCTTTTAAGGCCATAAAAAGGAAGAAAGAAAAAGAGGATATAACTTGAAAAAGAAAGGCGGAGGTAAGGAGACAAACACAGAGTTCGGCCGTTGGCCTAGAATCTTCGGAGTCTGGCCGCGTTCCATGGGTTTGGCTCGACTCGATTGTCAGATGCATCACGCAGACGGTACGCCCCTCCGGTGAGAACTTTATCAATGATGAAGGGATCCTCCCACTTGGGCTTGAGCTTGTCTTTTTTCTTCTCCGGTAGGCGTAGAACGAGTTCGCCAACGTTATAAGTTTTGGCCCGTACTTCTCTACTTTGATACCTGCGAGCCTGTTGCTGATAGAATGCGGAACGGGCCTTCGCGACGTCGCGCTCCTCCTCCAGGGCATCTAAACTATCCTGCCGATCAAGCTCGGCTTCTTTCTCTTCGTACATGCACACTCGAGGTGAGTCATGAATGATATCGCAGGGCAATACCGCCTCTGCACCGTACACCATAAAAATGGTGTGTATCCGGTAGTGCGATTCGGCATGGTTTGCAGCTCCCATAGTATCTGATTCCTTCAGGGATCACACTAGTCTAGGTTTAATGCCGCTCATAATAAGACCATTTGCTCGTTCGACTTGACCGTTTGTTTGGGGGTGATAGACGGAGGCATAATCGAGTTTAATGCCCATTTTGCCGCACCAAGTTTTCACCTCGTCGACTGTGAAGTTTGAGCCGTTGTCGGTGATGATGCTGTGGGGGACACCGTAACGGTGTACGACCCCGGATATGAAGTCTATCACTCGTCCGGACTCAGCCATTTTAACTGGTTTGGCTTCTATCCATTTGGTGAATTTATCCACCATGACCAACAAGTATTTTTTTCTTATGGCTTCCTCCTTTAAGGGGTCCAACCATATCGAGCCTGCAGACCGCAAAGGGACAAGTGATGGGGATTGTTTGGAGAGCGGTAGGTGGCATAGTTTGCAAAAAGCTGGCAACCGACGCAATGTTGGACAAGGTCTTGTGCGTTGGCTCGGGTTGTCGGCCAGTAGAAACATGTTCGATAGGCCTTGCTTACGAGTGCCCGAGCTGCGGCGCGGTGGCCGCTGAGTCCGGCATGAATTTTGGCCAAGAGCTGCCGCCCTTCCTCTTCGGAGATGCACCTTTGGAGCACTCCAGTCACGCTTTTCTTATAAAGCTCTCCCTCGTGGACCTTGTAGGCTTTAGAGCGCCGCACAATGCAATGTGCCTCATTTTGGTCCTCAGGGAGTTCTTGCCTATTTAAGTAGGCTAAGAAGGATTCAGTCCACGGGGCGATGACAGCCATAATCACGTGGGCCGAAGGTGTTATTTCGGTGGCGGAGCCTCCGATTACGTCAGAATGTTCGGGATCTGGGGTTGTGTTCGGATCCGGACTAGTATTGCCGGTCTCCCCTTCCCATACCACGGATGGCTTGAACAGCCTTTCCAAGAAGATATTAGGTGGGACGAGGTCGCGCTTGGCACCGATGTGGGCGAGGATATCCGCCGCTTGATTGTTTTCTCAGACCACATTGTGGAATTTGAGCCCCTCGAACCGAGCTGACATTTTGAGGACGGCATTGCGGTAAGCCGCCATTTTTGGGTCCTTGGCGTCAAAGTCTCCATTTATTTGAGATATTGCAAGGTTCGAATCCCCACGCACTTCTAGGCGTTGAATGCCCATGGATACTGCCATCCGAAGACCGTGCAACAGAGCCTCATATTCGGCTGCATTGTTGGAGTCTGTGTATAGTATTTGGAGTACGTATTGGACTGTATCTCCGGTGGGGGATCTGAGGATAACATCTGCCCCCACACCAGCCAGCATCTTAGAGCCGTCAAAGTGCATGATCCAATTGGAGTACACGCCGTACTCTTTAGGGAGTTCGGCTTCTGTCCATTCAGCGACGAAGTTAGCCAGTACTTGCTTCTTAATGGCTCGCCGTGATTTATATGTTATGTCGAACGGGAGGAGCTCGATAGCCCATTTAGCAATCCGGCCCGTGGCATCGCAGTTATTTATTATATCGTTGAGGGGTACTTCAGAGGCCACCGTGATTGAACACTCCTGAAAGTAGAGTCGTAGTTTCCGGGATGCCATGACGACCGCGTATGCTATCTTTTTATAATGTGGGTATTGTGACTTGCATGGAGTGAGGATAGTGGATACGTAGTATACCCGCTTTTGAAGCGGGAACTTATGTCCGTCCGACTCTCGTTCAACGATGAGCACTGCGCTTACAACCTGGTGTGTTGCAGCTATATATAACAACATAGGTTCGCCGATATTTGGCGCGGCCAGGATTGGATTGTTGGCCAAGAGGGCCTTTATTTCTTCTAGTCCGGCCGTAGCCGCATCCGTCCACTCAAAGTGTTTGGTGGGTCGAAGAAGGCGATAGAGAGGTAGTGCCTTTTCTCCTAATCGGGAGATAAAGCGGCTTAGGGCAGCCACACATCCAGTTAATTTATGGATTTGCTTGAGGTCTGTTGGGGTAGCCAACTGTGACAGGGCTCGGATTTTAGCCGGATTTGCTTCCATTCCTCTATTGGAAACGATGAAGCCCAAGAGCTTTCCGGCAGGTACGCCGAAAACACATTTTCTGGATTAAGCTTGATGTCATATGTTTGTAGATTGTCGAACGTAAGCCTCAAGTCGTCTATTAAAGATTCGACGTGTCTGGTTTTGATGACCACATCGTCTACGTATGACTCCACTGTATTGCCGATTTGTGTTTCTAGGCATGTCTGAATCATGCGTTGATAGGTTGCATCGGCGTCTTTGAGCCCTAAAGGCATGGTGATGAAATAGAAGGGGCCATATGGAGTAATGAATGCCATTGCAGCTTGATCGGACTCCGCCATCTTGATTTGATGGTAACCGGAGTATGCGTCGAGGAAGCACAATGAGTCGTGTCCTGCAGTAGCGTCGATGATTTGATCGATGCGGGGGAGGGGGAAGGGATCCTTAGGTCAAGCCTTATTGAGGTCTTTGAAATCGACACATAGGCGCCAGGATTTGTCCTTCTTTGGTACCATCACCAAGTTTGCTAGCCAGTCCGGATGTTTTATTTCTCTGGTGAATCCGACCTCGAGTAACTTCGCTAGCTCTTCTCCCATGGCTTGTCGCTTAGGTTCTGAAAAGCGCCGAAGAGTCTGCTTGACCGGCTTGTATCCCTTCAGTATGTTTAGGCTATGTTCGGCTAGCCTGCATGGCATACCTGGCATGTCTGAAGGATGCCAGGCTAAGATGTCCCAATTCTCGTGCAAGAACTCTCGCAGTGCGGTGTATATTGTGGGGTTCAGTTGTGCCCCGATGGATGTTGTTAGAGGTGGACTTAGGTCATTTGTTGAGTATCACGTCATCCCTGTCCACCGTGGAGTGCAGCGTAGTTAGTTCTTCGGCCGTGAGGGCTTCGGATAATGCCTCAAGGGCTAGTGCAGCGGTTTTATTTTCGGCGCGGAGTGCTATGTTCGGATCACTAGCTAGAGTGATTATTCCATTGGGACCGGGCATCTTGAGCTTCATGTACCCGTAATGGGGTATAGCTTGGAAGCTTGTGAATGCATCCCGCCCTAAAAGGGCGTGGTATCCGCTACTGAATGGGGCCAGTTGGAATGTGATTTCTTCGGACCTATAATTCTCCGGCATGCCGAATACCACATCTAGTGTGATTTTTCCCGTGCATCGTGCCTCCCGACTAGGGATGATACCTCTGAAGGTCGTGCTACTTTGCTCAATGCAGCTCTTGTCTATTTCCATTTTGTTAAGAGTTTCCTCATAAATGAGGTTTAATCCGCTGCCACCGTCCATGAGCACTTTAGTAAGCCGGAAGCCGTCTACAATTGGACTAAGGACCAAAGCGGTTGGTGCTCGGATTGTTCGGAATTGAGGTTCGTCACTCGCATTGACGGTTGTGGTCGTGTCGTTCCATGGATTTATTGCTGCAATGTGGCATACTTCGGCGAGGCTGCGGAGTGCTCTCTTACGCCTATTATTTGAGGCGAAAGTCTCGAAGACTTTCAGTACTGTATTGTTATTTTCCGCGGGATGGTGCTCTGCGGTATTGTTGATGAGGAGATCTTCGCCGCTCTTGGCCACCTGCCGGAGTATCCAACATGCTCTGAGGCTGTGTGTTGGTATGGTATCCGGTGTACTGTGAATTTTGCATGGCCCATTGAGCCATCACTCCAATACGGTTCCACGCCCTGTAGTGGGCCTTGGTTTCTTTGTAATTGGATCGGGTGACTTGCGAGAGTGCGCCCTTTTAGTTCGGACAAGGGGTTTAGTGAGAGCCGGAGGATCCCAGAATTTTGTTTGGGTTTTCTAGGCGCTTTCCATTGCACAGTACTTCTGTACTATGGCCACCAAGTCAGCAAAGTGTGCTATGTCTCGGCGACTTATGGCGTTGAGGATTCCCTTGTCCGTGCAATTTTTGCAAAAGAATGAGATTGCGTCTTCCTCGCGACAGTCCTTAACCTTGCTCATTACAAGGAGGAATCTGGCCCAGAAGTGATGTACTGTCTCTAGGGGCTCTTGTCTAATATGGGAAAGATCACTTGTGTCTGGGTGGGTGGGTAGATTTAAGTCCAAACCCTGACCCGATCTGAGACCCAGGGGCAGAGGAGCTTCCGAGCTTGGCAGCTCGGACTCTGGGATGCTGCCCATTTTTTCTGGCCCGCTGTCCGATTCTAGATTCGGAGCCTGGGCCATGTCCTCCCGTAGACGGGTATCTGGCTCAGAGAGCTTGGGGATCCGGACATAGTTCGTCCTCAAAATAGAGGAAGAATCGCTACATTGCTCCTCCACCACCGCTATCTGATGGGTGACCGGCGGAGAGTTAATCTCCCTTTGGTCGGGTTTAAGCCCGATTCGATCATAGTCCGTAGCGACTCCCAGGGCGGCGATGCGATCCAAGAGCTCGTTCGGGGAGGAGAGCTCCATTGGATCCATCTACTCGGTGAATTCCGAGCTGACGTGGAGGCTGTTCTTGAAGACCTAAGAAGTCATCGTCGGCGCGGTGGCCGAACGGGCAGTCATGTCGAAGCCGCCCAGCCGGAGAGTCTGGCCTACAGCCAGGGCTCCCCCAGAGGTGATGTTGTCCTTGACAACAAGGCGAGCCATCAGGCCTTATCGTGACGGCACAGTGGAACTCTCAATGAAAGCACCAATGTCGGTGTCAAAATCGGCGGATCTCTGGTAGGGGGTCCCGAACTGTGTGTCTAAGGCTAATGGTAACAGGAGGAAGGGGACACGATGTTTACCCAGGTTCAGGCCCTCTCTATGGAGGTAATACCCTACTTCCTGCTTGATTGATCTTGATGATATGAGTATTACAAGAGTTGATCTACCACGAGATCGTAGAGGCTAAACCCTAGAAGCTAGCCTATGATTATGATTGTTGTTGTCCTACGGACTAAACCCTCTGGTTTATATAGACACCGGAGGGGGCTAGGGTTACTCAGAGTCGGTTACAGGGAAGGAGATCTACATATCCGAATTGCCAAGCTTGCCTTCCACGCAAAGGAGAGTCCCACCCAGACACGGGACAAAGTCTTCAATCTTGTATCTTCATAGTCCAACAGTCCAACCAAAGTATATAGTTTGGCTGTCCGAGAACCCCCTAATCCAGGACTCCCTCAGTTCCCACTGTCTCAGGCAATTTCATATGGTATAGGTTATTATGTCAAGTGAAAATAATCTACAAGCTTACTGATTGAAAATAGGTCGCCTCATCGAATCGAACTGACACAGTAGCAGGTACACAATGTTTATTTTGCATTCTGTTGTGTTGTTTAGGTTCAGACTACGGAACTTGCATTATATACAAGTTTTTCAACCAAATAGTGCACTCCTAATATTTGTGCTATGTTATGCATGATGCAAGATTCAACAGACCTAATTATATGGCGTTCTGAATATGTGTGTCCATCTATATTGACTTCTTGATATGCTTCTATTATTCTCTAATAGGAGATAAATGAGAAAGAAAAAATAAAAACCTTCTACCAATCTAGCGATGACGAGTTCCAACCAGCGGATGGATAATGTAGTATCTTGCCTTCGATTGAGAGGACCTGGGTTGGGCTAAATTTTCTATATAGATTTAACATTATTTGGTGTTAAACTTATAATGATTGTAAAAATGCTAAACTTACATGTTAATTCATCATTTCTATACTTTTGGTTTCATTGGACAGATAGGAGAGGTTTAACACTACTCTTACTTATAGATCAAAATGTATTATGATCACTAGGTTAAATCTACCACATGGATCGTTAGCTTTGGTACCGTAACAATGCACCATCCTAACATGCGAGGAAGACAATTCCACAAGATTCTCATGTTAAGTGTCTATTCAAAGAGGTACATGACAATGTCGTTGTGTAGGATAGATAAATTCACTCACTAACATCTCTGATGCTATGGCTTACATGTTGGGAGTTGAGACCTGCTGAGTTTACTCATTTATTGTGTGATGTGTTAACTTGCTTTTGTAGTTTGTATATGCTAATATATGTCTTGTTGTTCTATGGTTAGTAGTATTTCAACATGATTTTCCTATTCATTATGCATTAAGACAAAACTGCAGTAAGGTGCCACAGAGCTAGGAGATCTTGGTGTATACTACAATATATTAATGCGGAGGGATTCCTTTGTCACCTGATTTGATAAGGTATATAGTACAAGACGGAAGTTATTGTTTTATTTTGTAATCATATTCTTGATGTACTGTTTCAGGTATTTTATTTTCAGAGATTTGGCCATTCAACTTTTGTTCTGGTAGCTAATTGCCTTTATGTAAATTTCTTTGTATGGATTAGTTGATATGCTCAGTGGTCAAACTGCTTGAGTTGCAAAATCGTTTGAAATTTCAAATTTGCTGGTTGTATATATACAACAGGATATGATGTGTATCATGCATAGCTGTCTTTAGTTTGTCTGTTAGCATTAATTAATGTCTGCTTCTTTTTTGTAGACTTTTTTTTATTATATTTGATATACTTTAGATGGTGAGCATAATAATGGAGATGATGCATATGAGGATTTTTCTCTCCCGTTACAACATAGTTTATATTCTGGGTTGCGCCTGTTGCTTTTGGTTGGCAACGACTGCAATGTAGTTATCACCATGCTCCTTATGTTACTTGGAACGTCATTCTTGATTATTTCTCCTTGTGTTACTGGTCACCATCATTGTTGATTATTTCTCCTTCTGTTCTGTTATCCAATAGATATTCACTTAGTACATGTATATTTGGGTGACAAAGGAGCATGCCATCCCTGATTAAACCCCAAATTGGTGCGATATAACGTTATCTATCTGAATGTTGTTTCATAGAATTAATCATTGGTTTAGTTTGAGACCCAAATAAGTTTATGCAGTGAACTAGAAATAACACGATTGAATGTTAATTTTCTTCTTAAATTTCAAAGTAGAGATTTTGCCGTCGATGTTCCACTGCACGCGAACGCCACATCCTTTCTTCCTCACGTATCGTGTGAAATTCCAAAGCCAGTCCTTTGGGATCAGGGTGCTGGAGGCTCTTGGGGTCGCAGCCCGCATTCCTCCTACAGGTAAGTTTTGTAGCCTCCCGTTGCAAGGCATGGCATTTCCATGGGCTCGCATCTCCTTGCCGCTGCGACAACAAGTTCTGACCGAGCTAGCTGGACAGATCGGAACTTGACACGTTGTCTGCCAGGCCCAACACGTGCGACAAGCAGATCGGCATGACCAACATCAGCTCACATGCAGAACGGCGATGCACTAACTTGACAAGGGCGGCGTTCATGTCTTGAGGTGGGTGGCGGTGCATGAGATCCCAGCCCCCAGACTCCCAATGAGGTTGTCACCGACGGCGAAGGCCTCGCCGCTGTACGCGACGTGGAAAACGACTAGGTCTGTCTAGACCACGATGATTATTGGATCCAAAGACCTTGTTGTAATCGACAGGGTGGGTCACATCGATGAAGATGGTTACCATGCTACTAATTTGCCTCACCAAGATTGATCAAGCCCAGCAAAACTCACGCAACACATGAACAAACTTTCAGTGGATACATGTTTCGATGGTGCAATCTCTTAAATTTTCTGATGCTACTGTTTATATGCTAAATTTTCTTTGTGTGCTCCTTTGTGCGGTGAAAAGAACAGGATCAGGTAGAGAAAAGGGAGAAAGTGAGAGAGATTGAGATAATTTCTCTGCGTTGCTACTCCGGGCATTTGTATGCTGACTTTTGTTCTGCTTCTAGCCTATGATTGCTGCTTCTAAAGTGCGAAAGTGGGAGACTGTCATAAAATTGTTACCATGTGAGGTGTTGAAACCTTGTACAGGGAGACACATGTGTGAGAAAAATATCAATTTGCACCCTTGTACATGCACGAAGCTAGCTACTGGATTGATCCTTCTTGTCATGATTGTCGGTGTCAAAACCGGCAGATCTCGGGTAGGGGGTCCCGAACTGTGCGTCTAAGGATCAAAGGTAATAGGAGGTAGGGGACACGATGTTTACCCAGGTTCGGGCCCTCTTAATGGAGGTCTGCCAGTTTTGACCCCGACATTGGTGCTTTCATTGAGAGTTCCACTGTGACATCGCTAGAAGGCTCGATGGCTCCATCGATCATCTACAACAATACCTCCTTGAGGGAGACTTTTCTCCCCGGCCAAATTTTTGTCTTCGGCGGCTTCGCACTACACGCCAACTCGATTGGCCATCTGGAGCAGATCGACAGCTACGCCCCTGGTCATCTGATCATTTTTGGAAATCTGAACTATGTCGCTGACATCCGAGGACACTTGATCTTCCAAGGGTTCACGAACCCAATCACCGTCTGGCCTTAGATCCGGAGCGCACCACTAGGTCCGAAGATGGGAGTTTAAAACCCGTTGGACTCTCTATAGCTATAGAGCCTGACACCGGAGAACCGGAGGGGATCGCATCACCGGCAGGCCTAGAGTCACGCCAGGCTCCCTCTATCCGCATGGAATCGGACTCGCCTTCGGACACTAACTCTGAACTCTCGAGATCCGCGTCATATGAGCTTGGCCAGGGAACTTCTGTCCCGCCCTCCTCCACGGACTCTCGCTTCCCTATCCAAAGCTCACTCTTAAACGAGGCCCTGGACTTAATGCAATCTCTCGCCATTGCAGAAGAATCACCGCCAAACTACGCCCAACCCACACTAGGGACTGAGAGCGGGTAATTTTACGTCCCACCCGCCACCCACTTCATAGCCACTGCCGACTTATTCGAAATGCTCGATTACACTTCCGGAGACATCGACAGCATGGACGACGATGCTGGAGAAGAGCAAAGCCAGAACCCGCCGTTTACCGGACGCTGGACGGCCACTTCCACATATGACGTGTACATGGTGGACACACCCAAAGAGGATGACAATGATGGTGGGAAGGATCCAGTCGAGGACAAGCCACCCGTGGCACCACCAAAGCGTCGACATTAGTGGCGCCGCTCGAAATCACGTCGCGAAAAAGACAGCAATACCGGCACCGGAGATAACAATACTCCGGATAACGCCGAAGACCAAGAAGCCCCTATCGAACCAACATCCGAGCATGATGATTGGGAGGATGGTCAAGTCAACCCCGACGATCCTATCGGGAACGAGGGCTCGGAGGATAGTAACTACTTACCGATCTCCGAAGAGGACGAGAGCCTCGGCGACGAAGATTTCATCGTGCCAGAGGAATCCCTCGAACAAGAGCGCTTTAAGTGCCGGCTAATAGCCACTGCATGAAGCCTGAAAAAGAAGCAACAGCAGCTTCAAGCTGATCAGGATCTGCTCAATGACAGATGGACTAATGTCCTGGCAGCCGAGGAATACGGCCTCGAACGCCCAACTAAGAGTTACCCAAAGCGCAAGCTGCTACCCCAATTCGACGATGAGGCCCCAGAGCCTATACCGCCAACACATAATGCTGTCGACAGACCTGACCGACCACCATGTGGCCAGGACAGAGCGGCAACTCAAGCCGAAGACCTGCCTGCACCACCCCGCCATAAAGGCAGAGAGACAACGGCTGCAGGATACACTCTATGACAGGACCTGGATAATAGAGCCGGCCAGACCAAATCAATCTATGGATCAAGGGGGCGTGCCCTAGCGCGAGAAGATGACCATCAGGCCTGGCGCGACAAGCACACCATCACCCGGGCCGAAAACCGCATACAGACTCCATCCGAACTACGTCATGACATTGCCCGATACAGAGGCGCCGCACACCCCCTATGCTTCACCGACGAGGTAATGGAGCACCAGTTCCCGGAAGGGTTTAAACCCATGAACATTGAATCATACGATGGCGGAAACAGATCCCGTAGTATGGATTGAAGACTTTCTTCCCCACATTCACATGGCTCGCGGTGACGATTTACATGCCATCAAATACCTCCCCCTAAAACTTAAAGGACCAGCTCGGCACTGGTTAAACATCCTCCCAGAAAACTCTATTGGAAGCTGGGAAGACCTGGAGGATGCCTTTAGAGACAACTTCCCAGGCACATATATTCGGCCTCCAGACACCGATGAGCTCAGTCACATAGTCCAGCAGCCTAGAGAGTCAGCCAGAAAATTCTGGCCCGGTTCCTAATTAAAAAGAACCAAATTGTTGATTGTCCGGACGCCGAGGCTCTAGCAGCCTTTAAACACAACATTCGCGACGAATGGCTCGCCCGAAACCTCGGCCAAGAAAAGCCGAAGTCCATGACAGCCCTTACATCACTCATGACCTGCTTTTGCGCAGGCGAAGATAGCTGGCTAGCACGTAGCAGCAACAGTACCAGCGACCCTGGCACTTCTGAAGCTAGAAACAACAACGACAGGCCCTGACGCAACAAAAACAAGCATCGGAGCAACACTGACAATGCCGAAGACACGACAGTCAACGCCGGATTCAGTGGCTCCAAACCCGGTCAGCGGAAGAAGCCATTCAAAAGAAACAAAGACGGTTCATCTAGCCTGGACCGAATACTCGATTGACCTTGCCAGATTTATGGCACCCCTGACAAGCCCGCCAACAATACCAACAAAAGTTGTTGGGTTTTCAAACAGGCCGGTAAGTTAAACACCGAGCACACGGGGAAAGGGTCGCCCAGCGAGGATGACAATGAGGAGCCTCGCCCACCGAACACAGGGGTACTGAAGAAATTTCCCTCCGAGGTCAAAATGGTGAACATGATATACGTTACTCACATCCCCAAGAGGGAGCCAAGCGCTCGTTAAGGGATGTCTATGCGATAGAGCCAGTCACCCCAAAATTCAACCCATGGTCAGCATGCCCGATCACTTTCAATCGCAGAGACCATCCAACCACCATCCATCATGGAGGTTCAGCCGCACTGGTCCTCGACCCAATTATCGATGGATTCCACCTCACGAGAGTCCTCATGGATGGTGGCAGCAGTCTTAACCTGCTCTATCAGGACACAATCCGCAAAATGGGTATTGACTCATCAAGAATCAAGCCCACCAAAACTACCTTCAGAGGAGTAATACCTAGTGTAGAGGCCTGCTGCACGGGCTCAATCACATTGGAGGTCGTCTTCGGTTCGCCGGACAACTTCCAAAGCAAAGACTTGATCTTCGACATCGTCCTTTTTCGCAGTGGCTATCATGCAATGCTCGAACGAACTACGTTTGTCCGCTTCAATGCTGTCCCGCACTATGCCTATCTAAAACTCAAGATGCCAGGACCACGCGGTGTTATAAAAGTCCATGGAAACATGGATCGCTCCCTCCGTACTGAGGAACACACTGCGGCCCTCGCAGCGGAAGTACAAGATGGCCTTATCAAGCCAAACTCCACATCGGTAGTCAAGCCCCCTGACCCTGTCAAACGAGTCTGGACTACCCTGCAGAATGACAATCCAGCTCGTCAGGAGCTCGAGTAGCTATTCGGCCTCTGTCTTAGTCCTAACTGAACTGCAGCGTATGTACCGCGTGCACATAACTACGCACTAAAGGTACCATGGGCGACGATGGAGGCATATCAAGGATAAAATCCATAATATGGCTCGACCATACCTGGACCCTCATATCTACCTTTTTATTATCTTTGTTTTTTCAGGTTCCCTACAACCCACATCACCTTTTTATGGTGCCAAGGGCCCTTTTCCCGGCCCCTTATGAAAACCTGGTCAGTGATCCTCTCAAAGGATCACACACCAAGGCGAAAAGCATTGCAAAAGTATGGCAGAGTATGTAAATGATCTTCAAAGATCACCTCTTCCCCTTTTTAGTACCTGTACACAGCTTTCCCTTATGCTCGGCATGTAAAATAGCCTCAATGCTTATAGCATTATCTTTACAAATACATTTTGACGTATCAATCAGACTATAATGGAAACAATTTTTTGCCCAATGATACGTCTCCAACGTATCTATAATTTTTGATTGCTCCATGCTACTTTATCCATTGTTTTGGACTATATTGGGCTTTATTTTCCACTTTTATATTACTTTTGGGACTAACCTATTAACTGGAGGCCCAACCCAGAATTGCTGTTTTTTTGCCTTTTTCAGTATTTTGAAGAAACAGAATATCAAATGGAGTCCAAACGAATGAAACCTTCGGGATCGTGATTTTCCAACCGAACATGACCCTGGAGACTTGGACCCTACTCCAAGCAGTGCCCGAGGAGGTCACGAGGGTGGAGGGCGCGCACCCCCTGGGCGCGCCCCCTACCTCGTGGGCCCCTCGGAGCTCCACCGACGTACTCCTTCCTCCTATATATACCTATGTATCCCAGAACGATCAAAACAGGAGCCAAAAACCTAATTCCACCGCCGCAACCTTATGTATCCATGAGATCCCATCTTGGGGCTTGTTCCGGAGCTCCGCCGGAGGGGGCATCCACCACGGAGGGCTTCTACATCATCACCATAGCCCCTCTGATGAAGTGTGAGTAGTTTACTTCAGACCTTCGGGTCCATAGCTAGTAGCTAGATGGCTTGTTCTCTCTTTTTGGATCTCAATACAATGTTCTCCCCCTCTCTCGTGGAGATCTATTCGATGTAATCTTCTTTTTGCGGTGTGTTTGTTGAGACCGATGAATTGTGGGTTTATGATCCAGTATTATCTATGGAAAATATTTGATTCTTCTCCGAATGCTTTTATGTATGATTGAGTTATCTTTGCAAGTCTCTTCGAATTATCCTTTTTGGTTTGGTCAACTAGATTGGTAGTTCTTGCAATGGGAGAAGTGCTTAGCTTTGGGTTCAATCTTGCGGTGTCCTTACTCAGTGACAGAAAGAGTTGCAAGGCACGTATTGTATTGTTGCCATCGAGGATAACAAGATGGTTTTTTATCATATTGCATGAATTTATCCCTCTACATCATGTCATCTTGCTTACGGCGTTACTCTATTTTTACTTAATACTCTAGATGCATGTTGGATAGCGGTCGATGAGTGGAGTAATAGTAGTAGATGCAGAATCGTTTCGATCTACTTGTTTTGGACGTGATGCCTATATACATGATCATTTCCTAGATATACTCATAACTATGCTCAATTCTGTCAATTGCTCAACAGTAATTTGTTCACCCACCGTAGAATACTTATGCTCTTGAGAGAAGCCACTAGTGAAACCTATGGGCCCCGGGTCTATTCTCATCATATCAATCTATACCACTTTATTTACTTGCTTTGTTTTTACTTTGCCTTTACTTTTACTTTGCATCTATCTATCAAAAATACCAAAAATATTATCTCTATCAGATCTCACTCTCGTAAGTGACCGTGAAGGGATTGACAACCCCTAAGCGTTGGTTGCGAGTTGCTATCGTTTTGTGTAGGTACGAGGGACTTGTGCGTGGTCTCCTACTGGATTGAGACCTTGGTTCTCAAAAACTGAGGGAAATACTTACGCTACTTTACTGCATCATCCTCTCCTCTTCGGGGAAATCCAACGCAGTTCTCAAGAGGTAGTAAGAAGAATTTCTGGCGCCGTTGCCGGGAAGGCTCACGCAAGCACGTTAACCATACCAAGTACCCATCGCAATCCCTATCTCTCGCATTACATTATTTGCCATTTGCCTCTCGTTTTCCTCTCCCCCACTTCACCCTTGCCGTTTTATTTGCCCTCTCTTTCCCAATCTCCTCCTCTCTTTCCCGTTTGCCTTTTTCCTGTTGCCTTTCTGTTTGCTTGTGTGTTGGATGACTTGTTACCATGGCACAAGATAATACCAAATTGTGTGATTTCTCGAATACCAATAATAATGATTTCCTTAGTACTCCGATTGCTCCTCTTAATAATGATGAGTCTTGTGAAATCAATACCGCTTTGTTGAATCTTGTTATGAAAGATCAATTCGCCGGCCTTCCTAGTGAAGATGCCGCTACTCATCTAAACAATTTTGTTGATTTGTGTGATATGCAAAAGAAGAAAGATACGGATAACAATATTGTCAAATTGAAGTTATTTCCGTTTTCACTTAGAGATCGTGCTAAAGTTTGGTTTTGCCTAAAAATAGTATTGATTCTTGGTACAAGTGCAAAGATGCTTTTATCTCTAAGTATTTTCCTCTAGCTAAGATTATCACTCTTAGGATCGATATCATGAATTTTAAACAACTTGATCATGAGCATGTTGCCCAATCTTGGGAAAGAATGAAATTAATGCTTCGCAATTGCCCTACTCATGGTTTGAATTTATGGATGATCATACAAAAATTTTACGCCGGATTGAATTTTGCTTCTAGAAATCTCTTAGATTCGGCCGCGGGAGGCACTTTTATGGAAATTACGTTAGGGGATGCTACCAAATTCCTTGATAATATTATGGCTAATTATTCTCAATGGCACACCGAAAGATCTTCTAGTAAAAAGGTGCATGCTATAGAAGAAATCAATGTTTTGAGTGAAAAGATGGATGAACTTATGAACATGTTTGCTCCTAAAAATACTCCTCTTGATCCCAATGATATGCCTTTATCTACTTTGCTTGAGAATAATAATGAATCTATGGATGTGAATTTTGTTGGTAGGAATAGTTTTGGAAACAACGCTTATAGAGGGAATTTTAATCCTAGGCCTTATCCTAGTAATCCTTCTAATAATTATGTAAATTCCTACAACAACTCTTATGAAATTTTTAATAAGATGCCCTCTGAATTTGAGAGTAGTGTTAAAGAGTTTATGAATTCACAAAAGAATTTTAATGCTTTGCTTGAAGAGAAATTGCTTAAAGTTGATGATTTGGCTAGGAACGTTGATAGAATTTCTCTTGAAATTGATTCTTTAAAGCTTAGATCTATTCCTCCTAAGCATGATATCAATGAGTCTCTCAAAGCCATGAGAATTTCCATTGATGAGTGCAAGGAAAGAACCGCTAGGATGCGTGCTTCCAAAGATGCCTTTATTAAAGCGTGTTCTTCCAACCCCTATGAAAATCAAGATGAAGATGTAAAAGTTATTGATGTGTCCCCCATTAAATCTTTGTTTTGTAATATAAATCTTGATGAATCTGAAGATTATCTTCCTTTACCTAGAAGGCGTTTTAAGAATTCGGAGTTTCTAGATCTTGATGATGAAATTGATGAAAGTGGGATTGAAATAAATAAAAACCGTGATGTTGCTAAACCCACTATTTTGGATCTCAAGGAATTTAATTATGAAAATTGCTCTTTGATTGGTTGTATTTCCTTGTTGCAATCCGTCCTAGATTCTCCTCATGCTTATAGTCAAAATAAGGCCTTTACCGAACACATTGTTGATGCTTTAATGCAATCTTATGAAGAAAAACTTGAGTTGAAAGTTTCTATCCCTAGAAAACTCTATGATGAGTGGGAACCTACTATTAAAATCAAAATTAAAGATTTTGAGTTTCATGCTTTGTGTGATTTAGGTGCTAGTGTCTCTACTATCCCCAAAACTTTATGTGATTTGCTAGATTTCCGTGATTTTGATGATTGCTCTCTAAACTTGCATCTTGCGGATTCCACTATTAAAAAGCCTATTGGAAGAATTAATGATGTTATTATTGTTGCAAATAGGAATTATGTGCCCGTAGATTTTATCGTTCTTGATATAGATTGCAATCCTTCATGTCCTATTATTCTTGGTAGATCTTTCCTTAGAACGATTGGTGCAATTATTGATATGAAAGAAGGGAATATTAGATTCCAATTTCCCTTAAAGAAGGGTATGTAACACTTCCCTAGAAAGAAAATAAACTTACCATATGAATCTATCAAGAGATCCACTTATGGATTACCTACCAAAGATGGCAATACCTAGATCTATCCTTGCTTTTATGCCTAGCTAAGGGCGTTAAACGATAGCGCTTGTTGGGAGGCAACCCAATTTTATTTTGTGTTTTTTGTTTTTGCTTCTGTTTAGGAATAAATAATCCATCTACCTTCTGTTTGGATGTGGTTTTATGTTTTAATTAGTGTTTGTGCCAAGTAGGACCTATAGGATAACCTACAATGATAGTTGATTTGATTCTGCTGAAAAACAGAAACTTTGCACACACAAATTTAGTTATGATAAATCACAGGAACGTGTTTTTGCGTTGATTCTTTTTGCTGCTGATCAATAAACAAATTGTCCAGGACTTCCTATTTTGGTAGAAGTTTTAGAGTTCCAGAAGTTTGCGTTAGTTACAGATTGCTACAGACTGTTCTGTTTTTGACAGATTCTGTTTTTCGTGTGTTGTTTGCTTATTTTGATGAATCTATGGCTAGTAAATTAGTTTATAAACCATAGAGAAATTGGAATACAGTAGTCTTAACACCAATATAAATAAAGAATGAGTTCATTACAGTACCTTGAAGTAGTCTTTTGTTTTCTTTCTCTAACGGAGCTCACGAGATTTCTGTTGAGTTTTGTGTTGTGAAGTTTTCAAGTTTTGGGTGAATTCCTTTGATGGATTATGGAACAAGGAGTGGCAAGATCCTAAGCTTGGGGATGCCCATGGAACCCCCAATATAATCCAAGGACACCAAAAAGTCAAAGCTTGGGGATTCCCCGGAAGGCATCCCCTCTTTCATCCACTTCCATCGGTAATTTACTTGGAGCTATATTTTTATTCACCAACATGATATGTGTTTTGCTTGGAGCTCCTTGTATTATTTGTGTCTTTGCTTGTTAGTCTACCACAATCATCCTTGCTGTACACATCTTTTGAGAGAGCCATACATGAATTGGAATTTGTTAGAATACTCTATGTGCTTCACTTATATCTTTTGAGCTTGATAGTTTTGCTCATACTACTTCACTTATATCTTTTGAGTGTGATAATTTTTGCTCTAGTACTTCACTTAGATCTTTTAGAGCACGGTGGTGGATTTGTTTTAAAGAAACTATTTGATCTCTCATGCTTCACTTAGATTATTTTGAGAGTCTTTAATAGCATGGTAATTTGCTTAATGTCAATATACTTGGTATTTAAGATATGTGAAACTTTCTTTTGAGTGAATTGAATACTAAGATAAGTTTGATGCTTGATAATTGTTTTGAGATATGGAGGTGATAATATCAAAGTCGTGCTAGTTGGGTGATTATGAATTTGAGAAATACTTGTGTTGAAGTTTGCAAATCCCGTAGCATGCACGTATGGTTAAAGTTGTGTAACAAATTTGAAACATGAAGTGTACCTGGCTTGTGCATCCTTATGAGTGGCGGTCGGGGACGAGCGATGGTCTTTTCCTACCAATCTATCCCCCTAGGAGCATGCGCGTAGTACTTGAATTTTTGATGACTTCTAAATTTTTGCAATAAGTATATGAGTTCTTTTGACTAATGTTGAGTCCATGGATTATACGCACTCTCACCTTTCCACCTTTGCTAGCCTCTTCGGTACCGTGCATTGCCCTTTCTCACCTTGAGAGTTGGCGCAAACTTCGCCGGTGCATCCAAACCCCGTGATACGATACGCTCTATCACACATAAACCTCCTTATATCTTCCTCAAAACAGCCACCATACCTACCTATCATGGCATTTCCATAGCCATTCCGAGATATATTGCCATGCAACTTCCACCATCATCATCATGACATACATTACTTTTGTCATATTGCCATTGCATGATCTTGTAGTTGACATCGTATTTGTGGCAAAGCCACCATGCATTATTTTCATACATGTCACTCTTGATTCATTGCACCATCCCGGTACACCGCCGGAGGCATTCATATAGAGTCATATCTTGTTCTAAGTTTCGAGTTGTAATCCTTGTGTTGTAATCAATAGAAGTGTGATTTCATCATTATTAGAGCATTGCCCAAATAAAAAAGAGAAAGGCCAAAAGAAAAAAAGAAAGGCCCAAAAAAAAAGGGGCAATGCTACTATCTCTTTTTCCACATTTGTGCTTCAAAGTAGCACCTTGTTCTTCATGTAGTGAGTCTCATATATTGTGCTTCAAAGTAGCACCTTGTTCCTCATGTAGTGAATCTCATAAGTTGTCTTTTTTATACTAGTGGGAATTTTTCATTATAGAACTTGGCTTGTATATTCCTACGATGGGCTTCCTCAAATGCCCTAGGTCTTCGTGAGCAAGCAAGTTGGATGCACACCCACTAGTTTTCTTTTGTTGAGCATTCATAGCTCTAGTGCATCCGTTGCATGGCAATCCCTACTCCTCATGTTGACATCAATTGATGGGCATCTCCATAGCCCGTTGATTAGCCTAGTCAACGTGAGACTTTCTCCCTTTTTGTCTTCTCCACACAATCCCCATCATCATATTCTATTCCACCCATAGTGCTATATCCATGGCTCACGCTCATGTATTGCGTGAAGGTTGAAAAAGTTTGAGATTATTTAAGTATGAAACAATTGCTTGGCTTGTCATCGGGGGTATAGAAGTTGGGAACATCTTTGTGTGACGAAAATGAAGCATAGCCTAACTATATGGTTTTGTAGGGATGAAATTTCTTTTGGCATGTTATTTTGAGAAGACATGATTGCTTTGATTAGTATGCTTGAAGTATT
This sequence comes from Triticum aestivum, assembly GCF_018294505.1. Lineage (NCBI taxonomy): Eukaryota > Viridiplantae > Streptophyta > Magnoliopsida > Poales > Poaceae > Triticum > Triticum aestivum. Next base: position 433,196,666 of record NC_057804.1, on the reverse strand, counting down.
ATTATTTTTGTGTCAATATGAACTTTTGTCTTGAATCTTTCGGATCTGAATATTCATATCACAATTAAGAAGATTTACATTGAAATTATGCCAAAGTATCACTCCGCATCAAAAATTCTTTTTTTATCATTTACCTACTCGAGGACAAGCAGGAATTAAGCTTGGGGATGCCTGATACATCTCCAATGTATCTATAATTTTTGATTGCTCCATGCTACTTTATCCATTGTTTTGGACTATATTGGGCTTTATTTTCCACTTTTATATTACTTTTGGGACTAACCTATTAACCGGAGGCCCAACCCAGAATTGTTGTTTTTTGCCTTTTTCAGTATTTCGAAGAAACAGAATATCAAACGGAGTCCAAACGGAATGAAACCTTCGGGATCGTGATTTTCCAACCGAACGTGACCCAGGAGACTTGGACCCTACTCCAAGCAGTGCCCGAGGAGGTCACGAGGGTGGAGGGCGTGCCCCCCTGGGCGCTCCCCCCTACCTCGTGGGCCCCTCGGAGCTCCACCGACGTACTCCTTCCTCTTATATATACCTACGTATCCCCGAACGATCAGAACAGGAGCCAAAAACCTAATTCCACCGCCGCAACCTTCTGTATCCACGAGATCCCATCTTGGGGCCTGTTCCGGAGCTCCGTCGGAGGGGGCATCCACCACGGAGGGCTTCTACATCATCACCATAGCCCCTCCGATGAAGTGTGAGTAGTTTACTTCAGACCTTCGGGTCCATAGCTAGTAGCTAGATGGCTTCTTCTCTCTTTTTGGATCTCAATACAATGTTCTCCCCCTCTCTCGTGGAGATCTATTCGATGTAATCTTCTTTTTGCGGTGTGTTTGTTGAGACCGATGAATTGTGGGTTTATGATCCAGTATTATCTATGGAAAATATTTGATTCTTCTCTGAATTCTTTTATGTATGATTGAGTTATCTTTGCAAGTCTCTTCGAATTATCCTTTTTGGTTTGGCCAACTAGATTGGTAGTTCTTGCAATGGGAGAAGTGCTTAGCTTTGGGTTCAATCTTGCGGTGTCCTTACTCAGTGACAGAAAGAGTTGCAAGGCACGTATTGTATTGTTGCCATCGAGGATAACAAGATGGTTTTTTATCATATTGCATGAATTTATCCCTCTACATCATGTCATCTTGCTTACGGCGTTACTTTGTTTTTACTTAATACTCTAGATGCATGCTGGATAGCGGTCGATGAGTGGAGTAATAGTAGTAGATGCAGAATCGTTTCGATCTACTTGTTTTGGACGTGATGCCTATATACATGATCATTGCCTAGATATACTCATAACTATGCTCAATTCTGTCAATTGCTCAACAGTAATTTGTTCACCCACCATAGAATACTTATGCTCTTGAGAGAAGCCACTAGTGAAACCTATGGCCCCCGGGTCTATTCTCATCATATCAATCTATATCACTTTATTTACTTGCTTTGTTTTTACTTTGCCTTTACTTTTACTTTGCATCTATCTATAAAAAATACCAAAAAAATTATCTCTATCTGATCTCACTCTCGTAAGTGACCGTGAAGGGATTGACAACCCCTAAGCGTTGGTTGCGAGTTGCTATCGTTTTGTGTAGGTACGAGGGACTTATGCGTGGTCTCCTACTGGATTGATACCTTGGTTCTCAAAAACTGAGGGAAATACTTATGCTACTTTACTGCATCATCCTCTCCTCTTCGGGGAAATCCAACGCAGTGCTCAAGAGGTAGCACCCAACCTATTTGGTACTGGCTTATTTCTTAATCTGTATTCCCTCTTTTTCTTTAGTCTGATTGTCATGTACACCTCGGCACAACTTAAATTGCCAAGGGCTCCATTCAGCCACGTACACTTCTTCAAAATACAATTCGGGGTCCCCGATATAGCATTATATGCATCGGCTCTGAATCATGTCTTTGGTCAACAGTTGGGTTGCCCGGCTCCTCTGGTTACTACCTTAAGTTCCACTTGTTCGGCTAAGGTGGTAAAGGGAGAACTACTACGATTGTGTTTCTGCCTCATCTGGATAAACACCTCAATACAGAAAGCCTAAAACTGACTGTCATGATGCGGCGAGAGCTGGTCAGCTATTCGGCGACTAATTAAAAATCTCTTGCAATTTTTTTGCATTATGCGACGGACCGGTCTTCACCGGGATGGGCGTCTACAGCACCCATGTTCGGACCATCAAAATAATACCAGGGGATGTGCCTACAATCTTATTGTCAAACTCCTATGGCTAAGTGAGAGTAATAAAGCCGCATAGTCTGATTGCCTGGTTCGCCGCACTAACACCTCCTTCAAGGACCAGGTCGTTGGGTTAAGTGTATTTTTGTGATGTTCCGAACACCCCCGTACTATCTACGTGAGGGGCTAATGCCGACGACTGGCCAAATCTCAGATTCAATAAACGGCCGCGACGGAGGGAAAATAATTTCAGTTGAAACAAGAAAAATATTATACAAAAGACTTGTATAAAATGATGTCCTTCGAACACTGGCCCTCTACAATACGGGATCCTTCAAGGACGTCGTCGAAATACCGCTCCGGCGTACGGTGCTCCTTGCCTGCGGGCGGTCCCTCGGTTGCAAGATTGGTGGCATTCATCTTCACCCACTTCACGTTAACACGGGCGAAGGCCATCCGGGCACCTTCGATACAGACTGATCGCATTATAGCGTCAAGCCGTGGGCAGGCATCGACTAGCTGCTTCACAAGCCCAAAGTAGCTGCTGGGTATGGGTTTGGCTGGCCAAAGACGGACTATATGAATGGTGTCTTTGGATACTTACGGTCCGGTCAGGGGCTTCGGCCTGGGGTGCCACTCGAGGATGGCATCGGCATCCGTTTCGGAATCATCCGAAAGGGATAGGTTCCCCTTCTTGGACGCCTCCGCCTCTAGATCCGCGAAAGCCGCCCTTTTCTTCTTTCCCCCCTTAAGGGTAGAGTTGCTCTCTTCCTCCTCTACATCTTCGTCATGAGAGGAGAGAGTCTCGATGTCTTCGGACACAATGTTTGAAGCGCCCTTACGGCGGAGGCCACCTCTGGCCTCCTTGCTCTTCTTCTTGGCCTTCTTCTCTGGCGTCTGATACGGCGCCGGAACCAGCATCTTCATCAACAAAGGGATGGCTGAGTCTTCGGGCAGTGGAGCCGGACACTGGATCCGCTCCGCCTTCTTTGTCCAGCCATGTGGGTGTAATGGAAAGTTCAATATACTCCTTGGATTTGCAAATTAAAGTTATCATAAAACTTACGGGAGTGGCCAGATGAGCACAGTCGAGGCCGCGGTCTTCTGAGCCTTGAAAAGTAGCTTCCATATGTCTTCGTGCGTCATGCCGAAGAACCGCTGCAGGGTCCGAGGATCTTCTGGGTCAAATTCCCACATATACCGAGTCCGGTGTTGGTAGGAGACAATCCGGCGAAAGAGCATCACCTGGATCACGCTGGCAAGACTGGTGTTCTTGTTTATCATACCCTTGATGCTACTCTGTAGTGTCGTCACCTCATCGGGCGACGCCCAATCCAGGCCCTTGTTGAGCCACGAGGTAAGCCGCATTGGAGGCCCGGACTTGAACTCGGGAGCGGCGGCCCATATGGTGTCACGAGGTTCCGTTATATAGAACCACCCCTGCTGCCATCCCTTAACAGTCTCCACAAAGGCCCCCCTTGGCCAGGTGACGTTGGGAAGTTTGCTCACCATGGTGCCGCCGCACTCCGCATGTTGACCTTGAACCACCTTCGGCTTCACATTGAAGACCTTGAGCCATAGGCCAAAGTGGGGAGGGATGCAGAGGAATGCCTCGCACACGACGATACACGCCGAAATGGTGAGGAAGGAATTTGGGGCTAGATCGTGGAAATCTAGCCCATAGTAAAACATGAGACCGCGGGCCAAACAATGGAGGGGAAACCCTACTCCGCGGAGGAAATGGGAAATGAACACTACCCTCTCATTAGGCTCTGGGGTGGGAATGATCTGCTTCTTGGCAAGGAGCCGGAGGACTATGTCCGCGGCCAAGTACCCAGCTTCCCGGAGCTCCTTGATGTTCTCCTCTGTAACAGAGGAAGCCATCCACTTGCCCTGCGCTCCAGATTCGGACATGGCTAAGATTGTTTGGTGGCGATGGAAAAGATTGGAACTTGGGCGCTGGAGCACGAAGGGCAGATGGGATGAGGGGAAAGAAGGCATGGGGTAAAAAGACGGATCCTTATCTTATAAAGGCAGTGGATATCAAGCACCCCCTCATAAGCCTTAAATCTCCCCTATTTCCAAGGGGATGTGTGAATGGCACGGTTGGATTACCCAGACCCCTATTGATAAGAATCTCGTGATAAGGGGACACAATCTCTGCTTTGACAAGACGTGTCAATGACCGTTCCTTGAAACACGAAGCGGGGGCTGTAAAACGGTTCAGGGTACTAACAAGGCCAGGACATAACGGCTCGCTGAAAAAATCACTTATGGACGTAACTTACTTTGTTTGGAGTATTTTTTCCCTTACAGCTCAAAGTTGTAATTATTAAATAGAGCCGGATACAACTATTATGTGTGGAAGACTGCTTTGGAGTATTCGGAGAAGGAACCCGCCTTGCAATGCCGAAGACACTTTGCGCGCCGGATACATCGTCATTGAAGCTGGTTCAGGGGCTACTGAGGGAGTCCTGGACTCTGGGGTCCTCGGGGAGCCGGCCTATGTGACATGGGCCGGACTGATGGGCCGTGAAGATACGAGATAGAAGGTCTTCTCCCGTGTCCATATGGGAGTCTCCTTTGCGTGGGTGGCAAGCTTGGCGTCCGGATATATAGTTTCCTTCCTCTGTAAACCGACCTTGTACAACCCTAGTTCCCTCCTGTGCCTATATAAATCGGAGGGCGTAGTCCGTAGAGGCGATCACAATCATACAGGCTAGACATCTAGGGTTTAGCCATTACGATCTCGAGGTAGATCAACTTTTGTAACCCCTATACTCATCAGAGTCAATCAAGCAGGAAGTAGGATATTACCTCCATTAAGAGGGCCCGAACCTGGGTAAACATTGTGTCCCTTGCCTCCTGTTACCTTCGATCCTTAGACGCACAGTTCGGGACCCCCTACCCGAGATCTGCCGGTTTTGACACCGACAATGATGACCTGCAACAACAAGCTGGATAGATGAAAAATGAAGCAGTGTCAAGGAAATTAATTAGTTTTCATATGATCATGATGCGGAGGCTAGGAGCACTACCTCTTTCATTATAACAAAAATAGTACAGGTTGTTCCTTATTCTTTATGACAGTTGTGTAGCTTTGGGTGTTTCATGTTCATTTCTACTGTGTGTTTCTACTTTGGTAGATGATCATAGGTGATATTATACTACTAGATGTATGGTTTGATATTGTCACTGTCAGCATGGATATTTTTTTCAGGTTGTGCTAGCTAGCATATGTTGCAACACAAAAAATGCTGATCAATCCCAACAATACACTGAACAATTTTGCAAGGGCAAATGTTATGTAAAGCAAATAAGTTCCGTAGAAGAAAAGCAAGCTCCCTTTCTATATAGTATAGAACGGATTTTTTCCATCTTTTAATTTTGGTATTCTAATTCATAGCTTAGGCTCTTTTCTTTCAGCATATAGTTAACTAACAACAATGACATTGCCATCTATGAATATATATGAGCAAAACAAATCGTTGGCGCAGTCCTTTAGTTCGCCGCAATTCTCCTTGTGAAATGTTTTTTGTATGTCGAAGTTTGTGTAGGTTTTAAAGAGATATTTTGCATATATACTTTCCCTAAAAGAAATGCTCACATTCATGCTGGCAAATAAGCTAAAATGACAATGGCTTTGGAGAATCCCTCATAATGTACGTGTCTGATCCCTCAAGTATGTACCTTTTTTCAGGAATCCTAAATCGTGTATTATTTAAATATAAGTTAGTTTTATATAATTTAATGTATTTAATTATTTAACAGTTCAAGTTGCATATATTTTCTTCATGTGGAACATTTCTAACAAAAAATAAATGCACATCTAATGTACGATTGATCTTTGACCACAAATATGATTTAGTTTATGTAGCTCCGTGATAAAGTTTGAGTTTTTTTAGGAGGATTTATTTTTCCGGCAGTTCCTCGCCAACAAGCAGTCAGAAAGAACATATCCTACTATTTTAGAATCATTGTTTAATTCTTACTACCTAGGTTTATAATTTCGGTTGCAACTTTATACTTGGCAAATTATATTTGCAATGCTGGCAGTAGTTCGGTTGATAGAGGAGGTGACTATAGGCGAGGCGCTAACCGACGACAGCCACCTGACGTGGCTGACCCCTCCCACCGACGATCTCCTCCCATTATTGACGACATCCACCCAGATCGTTCCACCGACACAAGGTTGAACTGTCGCAACTAGCGAGGGCAGGAAGGAGGATAAGCGGCACTATAGATGGGGCGTTGGCTTGACATAAAGGACGTGGACCAGTGTACACGGCGGTGGGCGCGGACTGGGATATATATTTTTCTCGCGTTATAACGCACATACATATTTCCTAGTTATCACCAAATTGCTTCATCCACGTGCGCTTGCGGGACATCATCCTCCGTGTCCATCGCATTCGACCTCTCCTCCTACGGAGAGCTCGGAGACTCTCGCCCGTAGGTTCTAGTGCAAGAGCTCGGTAATAACTTTACTCCATGTAAAAGAAATACTGTATATGCGTGCTCGCATAGTAGTTCTCTAGTGCAAGAAAAAGACTTGTAGCAGTAGACCGCAGGCGGCCGGTCTAGCGTACAGCCTTCTGCTCTCTCTCTCTCTGCCCCCAAGCGAGCCGAGCGTGACCGCGAGTCTGCCCGCGGCAGCACTAGCAGCCACTCCGAATCGGGGCCAATTGATTTGAATGAAAATTTTGGGGCCGACGGATCCGCGCGGGAGGCAGCGTGCATGCGTGACAGCTACCCCGCCATGTAAAGCCCCAAGCACCGGCCCGCGCACCACGCAAGCATTTTGTGCGTCCGGTTCGTCCTGGGCCCGTCGCACGCCCCGCTCCATCCATGCAATGCATGTTGTACACCTGGAGACGGCGGGATCCACCGTACGCTGTCGCTTCAAGCGCTGGCCATTACAGCAAGCTAATGCTCACTGCTCGGAGGAAGTACACAGTGAACCGTCGTCACATCGGCATGACACTGAATTGACCGCGCAACAAACCCCGACCGTACGGGACGTCTACTACAACACCACACTATTTGCCAGTGATTGAATTTGCACTTGAGGATCCTCAAGTGAGCCGGCGAGGGGAACAGCACAGGGGCCAAGAAAGAAAGAAAAAGAGCGGCGTGGAATCCCGAATCCCCACGTTGGCCGTCGCGACGTGGCCGGCGGGGCCAGGTGGCACGTGAAGGCACGAGGTGCGTGTCCGCCCAGCCTCTTCCTACGCCCGGACCCTTCTTCAGGCATGGCATGGACGACCTGGAAGCAGCCGAGCCTACGACGGGATAGGGATTAGATATTTGCCACAGCATCTCCACATCCCTTTCCGATCTCTCGCACGGCGAATCGCCTCTCCTCCAATCCCCTGCCCGCGCCCACGTGAACGCACCCGCCCGCCTTTACGGCCCCCGCATCCGCGCGCCACGTCCATGCGCCGGCTGGCTGAGCCACGTCCCCTAGGAGGGCACGCCGGTCCACGGACCCGGCCCAGGGAGCCGGCGGGCGACGCGGTGTCCTCATCCATGGTGCATGTATAAATAGGTTCCTCCCCCGTCGACTCTGCACGCCTTATCACCACACAACCCCATACACACACAGTTCCTCAGATTACGATTACGATCGAGGAAGAGGAAGAGCAAGAGGAATAGCAGGAAGAAGATTACAATATGGCCCTGGGAGACGACTCTCCGGCATCCTACATCCGCATGGTATGTACTAGTACAATCGCCTTCTTCCCATCCTTCAAACTGTATACCTTTATCTGCTGCTCTCTTCGAGCTAGGAGATAGATGATCACCAGCTACGCTTTTCGATCGGGTCACCTCACCGGGCTTGCATGCGCAGGACATCGACTTCTCACGTAGACATCAGAATTGGTTAACTAATTAAGGTGGGGTTTTAATTTGCAGGTGCACCATCTGATAGAGAAGTGCATGACGTTCGGGATGAGCATGGAGGAGTGCATGGAGGCGCTGTCCAAGCGCGCCGACGTTCAGCCGGTCGTCACCTCCACAGGTCGGCCGGTCTCAAATCAATTACTGCTCCCTCTGATCAGCAGGAATATATTTATCTGTACTGACGCTGAGTTGGCGTGCTTGCAGTGTGGAAAGAGTTGGAGAAGGAGAACAAGGAGTTCTTCGACAGATACAACAAGCAGTTGAGATCAGAAAAGGAAGGCCGAAGCAGCAGCAGCAGCAGCGACAGCAGCTCCTAATGACCAACAGCAGATGCGTGCCGCTTGCTCTAGATGTTGGCCATTCTGCACTTAGTAGAACGAATAATTAGAAGACCGATGGCGCGGGAGGTCAGCTAACGCGACGCGATCTATGTGTGGTGGTGCATGTACAGCCGTACAGGGTCGGGTTGGCAGGAATCAAAAGCCAGCTCGTACTGTTGCGATATTCTTCAGATGTACTAATTGTACTCGTCATGTGTCCCGTCTTCTCTCCCACCGTGTGCTAATGGTCCAAGCAACGTAATATGGCACGCAAAAAATGCTCTGCTCCTGCAATCGGATTCTCACTTTTTTTCTTCTCATAACGAACAAAAAGAAGAACGCGGTAGTCCTGCACAGAGAAACACTGTTCTCCCCTAACCAGAGATACTAGTACACATGATCACGGGAAAATGGAGGAACCATATACGCTCGGCGAGAAGTAGGTGTACACGAACGTGCTCCGTGACGGGATGGGACATCTTGTCTTTGGCTCGCTCAAGCCAGCATGGAACGGTCCAAACAAGGAAAGTTTGCATCGGCGCCATACGTGTGTGCAGTGCCGTGGAATCGGTGATGGGATTCTGCACGGGACAAGGACCGGACCCCTCCCCTCTTCTTTCCTCTGATTTTGACGTGACAAGCAACAACTTCGCGAGGCAAAATGGGCAAAAATAACCTCGAAACGCCACTAATTCACAATGGGTGAATTTTTTTCACCAGTTGACCCTTTTGTGTAGCGGACCCTACACTACACTGAGTAGCGGCTGATTAATAGGTGCGACACGTCTGGCGGTGTGGCACCCTAAGGCTGGGCAAGGGCCCACCTCACCTCTAGCCGACATGCGCTACACTACCTAGACGAAAGGCGCTGCACGCGCACTTACTAACCGCACTGCCGCGGGCCGGCCCTCCCTAGCCCAGCCCCGACACAAACCCCATGAGCATTTGAACAGAGGAGTCGCGATTCCCTCTCTCTCCCCTCTCAAATCCCTCCCCAAATCCTGCAGATTTGCTCGTGGATTTCGATCTCAATCCCTCCCTCAAGATATTTTCCTTCGATCCACTCCTTCTCATCTGAAAAAATGCTCACATTTGCTCAAGTCTACCACGTTTAGGCAAACCATAGTTCTTCATGGATTTTGAAACGTGTATGGAAATATGAGATGATTGTTTGGCATTTGTCAGGGTTAGGCTTCTTAGTATGTTAGGGTTAGGATTATGGTTCTTGTTATGTTGGGGTTAGGGTAAGGGTTAGGTTATGGTTCTTGTTATGTTGGGGTTAGGGTTAGGGTTATGGTTCTTGTTACGTTGGGGTTAGGGTTGTTGTTCGATTTCTATGTTAGGCTTTGGATTTTGTCTTAATCTTCACATGAATACTTATGGAATATATTTTCCGTTGTGTTGTTTTAATTATGTTAGGGATGGAGAGAACATGTATTTATGTTCATCATGTGGACAAGGACGCCTTTTTGAAATGCAATAACGAGCCGCCCCGATTGAGCTTGACATGATGTTTGAGGGTAGTACTAGCTATGTCGAGGTCTTGGAACAAGTGAGAACAGATTTAAATTGGATGGACCCAAGTGATATTGTTGAGTTGGAGGGAGGCATAATATGGGGATTGGGATGCACATCCGTTGGAAAACAATGCAGGTAAACTCCAAGCAACGTTGGGTTGCATACAAAGAGACAGTGACCGAATTACTAATTTGCCACCAAAAAGGTTGACGATAGCTTACACTTGGACTTGAACCGGCTTGCCTACCCTTTTGTTGATAGGAGTCCTCCACCCATCAACCAAGATGAAATGAGTGAACCTCTTTTGACCCAACAAATGAGGCCAAAATTGAGCCTGTTTTCAAAGAACCAAGATGAAGCATTGGAAGAAGAGGATGATAAGAATGATATTGATCTCCGTGACAACAATGTTGGAGATTTGGACACATATTATGTGCAAGAGACCATGGAACCTTCCATCCTGTATTCCCGTGGCTTTGCATCGGAATCGGACGATAATGGACCTAATGAAGAAGTTGATGAGGAGGGGTTCACGGCAAAGGATGCCGAAGCTTTCGAGAAGGTATTACGGCGGGATCATCGGATACCATTGTTCAAGGATCTTAGCCTCGCGGATGAAGCCGTGGTTAATGGTGGCAAGGATATATTTCTTGGAGTTAGGCCAACTTCTTGAAGGAAATATGCCCTAGAGGCAATAACAAACTTATTATTTATTTTCTTATATCATGATAAATGTTTATTATTCATGCTAGAATTGTATTAACCGGAAACTTAGTACATGTGTGAATACATAGACAAACAGAGTGTCACTAGTATGCCTCTACTTGACTAGCTCGTTGAATCAAAGATGGTTATGTTTCCTAGCCATAGACATGAGTTGTCATTTGATTAAAGGGGTCACATCATTGGAGAATGATGTGATTGACTTGACCCATTCTGTTAGCTTAGCACTTGATCGTTTAGTACTCCCTCCGTCCGGAAAAAGTTGTCTCCGTGGCGTTTTTGCAGAAAACCCCTCCCCAAACTCCCGACACAACCCGCGCTCCTCGTCTTCTCCAATCGACACACCCCGCCGCTCTGACACGGGCGCATCAACGCCGGAGCTCCCCTGCTCAGCTTTGCCGTGCTGCTCCCCTGCTCTCCCGCACGTCCTCCTCCACTGCCGGGGATGCCTACGCCACTGCTCCCTCCTGCCTCGCGCAGCTCCCCTGGCCCCCTTGCCTGCCTCCCAAATGTCCCCTCTTTCACCCCCAAAGTCGTTTCTTCTTTCTCCCGCTGCGTCTCCTGCTTGCGCGCTGCGGCGACACCTCCTCCTCGTTGCCCCCGACGCCGGAGGAGGCACGGGGCAAGCAGCAGTGTCTCGCGCTGCGCTTGCGCCACCTCGGGTGCGCGTGGGCCTACGCGTCGGTCGCCGCCTCGGCCGTGCGCCAGTCCGCAAAGGAGGAGGAAGGGGATTCCGTTCGCCGCCAAGGCGTACTGGGTATGCTCCTCGAGTCCCCGCTCTTCAGGCCCCTCCTCACCTCCCTCATCAAGAAGCAGAACAACATGACGCAGGTCCTCTCCTCCCTTGTCAGCTCTCATTTTGTTTGAAATTATTTTGGCCAGCAACTCAGTGGTTTGCTTCTGTTGATTCTGGTCTTTTATGTTGGGGGCGAGCAGATGCTGCAGCGCACGGGGATCCCTGACCGGCCCATGTTCTTCCCGGAGTACAAGCAAAAGCAGCTATGAGAAACTTTTCATTCAGTCAAGTTCTACTGATTTTTGGTCTTCTTGAATTTTGTATAGTTGAGATAGATGTTCTACTTCTTTCATTCAGTCAGGCTCTACTGAAACATTTTGCAGAAACAATGTTCTGCTGAAACTGAAAAAAGGAACATAAACATAAATGTTCTGCTGAAACTGAAAAAAGGAACAGAACCACACCTGAATAATTTGTACTCCTCCTTAATTCTTCAATAGATTTAAAAATGTTCAGACTTTGAATGTTCACTGAATTAGTAAATCTTGTCTTTCCTAAAAACTGAATTTGTATATTAAGTCTTTGCTAAAGAGAAATAGTAAATCCTATCATAACAAATGTTCATTCAGAAGTGTTAAGAAATCTTCAGTTTTTTATCCTGAAATGTTCAATTTTTTGCTCTCTAAATTGTGTGCCTTTATTGCTCATTCAGTGCTCAGTACAGTATTCAGTTTGAGTAAAATTCAGTTCGTGTGGTGAGTTGAAGAGCATTGCTCCCTGCCTTGCTATGCCTAGTTATGTTAACTACAGTATCATTGTCTACTTTGGGGTCTTTTTGTGGTGAAAGTATGGGTCTTTTTGTATGGTGGCAAGATGACTAGATGGATTCAAATAAATCTAGCTAATTCAAATAATTCCAAGTTAATAAAAATAAATCCAAATTAATTCAAATAATTAAGAATAGGAATAAGAATAATTCAAACTATTTCAAATAATTAAGAAGAAGAAGAAGAAATCAAATAATTAAGAAGAAGAAGTACGGCGAGGTATTCGTAATGGCGTCAAGTCACCCTTGCCATATGGATCATATGTAACTCTTGCTGCTAGCCTAGAGGAGTACATTTTCGTGCTTCAAGTCTGAACTTATGTATGGAAAATGCATGCTTCGAGTCTGAACCGATGCACTCCATTTTGTGGTGATTAGTTGCCACTTCTGTATGCACTAAGAAAAAGAAGCCTGAACATGGCATGCATGCTTTCTTGTGGTGTTAGCATCCCAGCATTGATCAACACAGCTTGTCCTCACAAGCACATAGAAAATGACAGGTTCTGAACACCAAGTTGACAGGTTCTGAACATCAAGTTGACTGAACACAGCTTGTCCTCACAAGCACTTTATTTGTTTTATGAAACTTCTTGTAATATGCATAGAAATGTATAACAATAATTGGAGTATTTATGATGATCAAAGTGTTTCTTACTCAAGTGCAATTTGTTGAGCTATTGCTACTGCTTAATCAAACAATGCATACCAATCTGCTCCTGCTTATGTTTGGGACTTTGGGGTGCTGCATCGATGTGCATCAAACATGATTAAGTTTTTTTTGCTGTGATAATCCAAAATGCTTCAGACTGCTAGATTCAGTTTCTAGTGATAATCCAAAATGCTTCAGACTGCATAAAATGCTTCTTTTGCTGTGATAATCCAAAATGCTTCTTTTGAGTACAGTAGCTGTCAAATTTAGCCTATCTTGATCTTGGGCTTGAGAGCTTCTTTAGCAAGATCACTGGATGCAGTGTACTCTGCTGGAGCTTCTTTAGCCTATCTTGAGCTTGAGCTTGGGAGCTATCTTGAGCTTGCGAGTATAGTTGTACGTTTGCTCACAATGGTGTATTGAAAATTGCAAGTTATATAGTGTAGTGTTTTGTAAATTCAGACTAGATTTGAGCAAGATAAACTTTACTGTTATGATTGATAAAGAAAACTTTAGTGTTATTTAGATTCAGAGCAAGTAAAGGAAAATTTAATAAAAGTTAGTCTTGAGGAATCTGGTGGAATCATATTGCTTGTTTCCAAAATAAATTGATTGATTGTGCACTGAAAATTGATTGATTGTTTTAGCAAATTTAGATATGTTTATTTGTTGTTAGAAGAATCTTTGACTAGTTACAAGACATATTCCTGATCTGTTATTTTTTAACTTTGCAAATAATCTATTTCATTCAAACTACAGCTGTGCAACAATGAAGCATATAATCTACTGCAGTTTGATCTACTGCAAATTACCGAATCAATTGACAGCTACTCCTGGTTATCAATTTGATCTTCATTTGCATAAACCTGGTTGGTGCTCGCACTATTTCCTGAAAATAGACCATTATTTACTGAAGATAAACCTGGTTGACCTTCATTTGCATAAACCTGGTTTGTGCTCGCACTATTTACTGAAATAAACCATTATTTACTGAAGATAAACCTGGTTGATCTTCATTTTCATAAACCTGGTTGAGTATTACAGAGCAATTGACATCAATTTGATCTGGTTAGAATTCAGATAGCAAAAGTAACAGTTAACTGAACTTCTTTTTTTTTGTAACATTTCTTTAGAGGACATGATCAATTGTGTTTCAAATTACAGACCAAGCAAGGTCCGGCACTGGAGATGAAAAAGCAAGGAGCCTTGTACTTCTTTCTTCTCACCGACAGCAGCACGAACAGGGGACCTCCGGCGACAGCACACGAGCAGGTGACCTCCGGGCAACAACACGAGCAGGGGACCAGTAGCAACTTGCAGAGGAGCAGGGGAAAGAGCTCGAGCTTGAGATCCAGGACAAGCTTGAGGGATCTCAAGGTCCAGGCGCGACCGAAACTCGCGGTCGAGGCGCTCGACACCCAGGCGCGCGCAGGTCCTGGCCGGCGGTGGCGCAGATCCTGGTGGAGGGAGGGGATATCGGCCGCGCAGGCCTGGCGGCGGCGGCCCAGGTCCTGGGTGGCGGAGGAGAACGTCCTTCGCAGCGGCGGAGCAAGCAATTGGGTGGCCCAGGTCCTGGCGGCGGAGGACCACGTACTTGGCGGCGGCGGAGCAAGCAATTGGGCGGCGCAGGACCTGGGCGTCGGAGGAGCACGTCCTGGGCGGCGGCGGAGAAAGCAATTGGGCGGCGCATGTCCTGGGAGGCGGAGGAGCAAGCCCTGGGCGGCACCGGCGTAGGTCCCCGGCGGCGACTTGCCCTGGTGACGCGCGCGGGCGACGGACAGAGGAAGAAGGAAGGAAACGACGACCTGTTTGTAATAGATTTTAAGCTACGAGGGCGTTTTTGCAAAATTCACAGTACACTAAGCTGTGGACAACTTTTCCCGGACGGAGGGAGTATATTGCTATTGCTTTCTTCATGACTTATACATGTTCCCATGACTATGAGATTATGCAACTCCCGAATACCGGAGGAACACTTTGTGTGCTACCAAACGTCACAACGTAACTGGGTGATTATAAAGGTGCTCTACAGGTGTCTCCGATGGTACTTGTTAAGTTTGCATAGATCAAGATTAGGATTTGTCACTTCGATTGTCGGAGAGGTATCCCTGGGCCCTCTCGGTAATGCACATCACTATAAGCCTTGCAAGCAATGTGACTAATGAGTTAGTTGCGGGATGACGCATTACAGAACGAGTAAAGAGACTTGCTGGTAACGAGATTGAACTAGGTATTGAGATACCGACGATCGAATCTCGGGCAAGTAACATACCGATGACAAAGGGAACAACGTATGTTGTTATGTGGTTTGACCGATAAAGATCTTCGTAGAATATGTAGGAGCCAATATGAGCATCCAGGTTTCTCTATTGTTTATTGACCGGAGACGTGTCTCGGTCATGTCTACATAGTTCTCGAACCCGTAGGGTCCGCACGCTTAACGTTCGGTGACGATCGGTATTATGAGTTTATGTGTTTTGATGTACCAAAGGTTGTTCGGAGTCCCGGATGAGATCACAGACATGACGAGGAGTCTCGAAATGGTCGAGACATAAAGATTGATATATTGGAAGGTTATATTCGGACACCGGAAGGGTTCCGGGGGTCACCGGATAAATACCGGAGTACCGGGAGGTTACCGGAACCCCCCGGGAGTATATGAGCCTTAATGGGCTTTAGGGAGAGAGAGAGGGGCTGGATAGGGCTGGGTCGTGCGCCCCCCAAGCCTAGTCCGAATTGGACTAGGGGGGAGGGGCGGCGCCCCCTCCTTCCTTCTTCTCCTCTCCTTCCCTTCCCCCTTCTCCTACTCCTACTAGGAAAGGGGAGTCCTACTCCAGGTGGGAGTAGGACTCCCCCCTTGGCGCGCCCTCCTCCTAGGCCGGCCGCCTCCCCCTTGCTCCTTTATATACGGGGGCAGGGAGGCACCCCAAGACACACAAGTTGATCATTGATCTTTAGCCGTGTGCGATGCCCCCCTCCACCATAATTCACCTCGTTCATATCGTTGCGGTGCTTAGGCGAAGCCCTGAGTCGGTAGCTTCATCAACACCGTCATCACGCTGTCGTGCTGATGGAACTCACCCTCGAAGCTCTACTAGATCGTGAGTTCGTGGGACGTCACCGTGCTGAACGTGTGCAGATCGCGGAGGTGTCGTACGTTCGATACTAGGATCGGTCAATCGTGAAGACGTACGACTACATCAACTGCGTTGTCATAACGCTTCCACTTACGGTCTACGAGGGTACATGGACGACATTCTCCCCTCTCGTTGCTATGCATCACCATAATCTTGCGTGTGCGTAGGATTTTTTTTTGAAATTACTACGTTCCCTAACAGTGGCATCCGAGCCAGGTCTATGCGTAGATGTTATATGCACGAGTAGAACATAAAGATTTGTGGGCGATAATAGTCATACTGCTTACCAGAATGACATACTTTGATTCGGCGGTATTGTTGGATGAAGCGGCCCAGACCGACATTACACGTACTCTTATGCGAGACTGGTTCTACCGACGTGCTTCGCACACAGGTGGCTAGTGGGTGTCTGTTTCTCCAGCTTTAATTGAATCGAGTGTGGCTACGCCCGGTCCTTGTTGAAGGTTAAAACTGCACACTTGACGAAAAATCATTGTGGTTTTTGATGCATAGGTAAGAACGGTTCTTGCTAAGCCCGTAGCAGCCACGTAAAACTTGCAACAACAAAGAAGAGGACGTCTAACTTGTTTTTGCAGGGCTTGTTGTGATGTGATATGGTCAAGACGTGATGAGATATAAGTTGTTGTATGAGATGATCATGTTTTGTTGAAGTTATCGGCAACTGCCAGAAGCCTTATGGTTGTCTCTTTATTGCATAAGATGCAAGCGCCAAATAATTGCTTTACTTTATTGCAATGCGATAGCACTAGTTGCAAGAGCAATAGTTGGCGAGACGACCATGTGACGACACATTGATATAGATCAAGATGATGGAGATTATGGTGTCATGCCGGTGACGATGGAGATCATGACAATGCTTTGGAGATGGAGATCAAAGGCACAAGATGATGATGGCCATAACATGTCACATATTTTGATTGCATGTGATGTTTATCTTTTATACATCTTCTTTTGATTAGGTCGGAGGTAGCTTTATAATTTGATCCCTTAATAAAATTTTTGGGTATAAGTGTTCTCCCTGAGTATGCACCATTACGACAGTTCTTCGTGCTGAGAAACCACATGATGATCGGGTGTGGTAAGCTCTACGTTCACATACAACGGGTGCAAGCCAGTTTTGCACACGCGAAATACTCGGGTTAAACTTGACGAGCCTAGCATATGCAGATATGGCCTCGGAACACTGGAGACCGAAAGGTCGAGCGTGAATCATATAGTAGATATGATCAACATAGTGATGTTCACCATTGAAAACTACTCCATCTCACGTGATGATCGGACATGGTTTAGTTGATTTGGATCACGTGATCATTTAGATGACTAGAGGGATGTCTATCTAAGTGGGAGTTCTTAAGTAATATGATTAATTGGACTTTAATTTCTAATGAACTTAGTCTTGGTAGTATTTTTGCAAGTTATGTTGTAGATTAATAGCTCGCATTGTTGCTTCCCTATGTTTTTGTATGTGTTCCTAGAGAAAACTAAGTTGAAAGATCATAGTAGCAATGATACGGACTGGGTCCATGATCTGAGGTTTATCCTCATTGCTGCACAGAAGAATTATGTCCTTAATGCACCGCTAGGTGACAGACCTATTGCAGGAGCAAATGCAGACGTTATGAACGTTTGGCTAAGCTCAATATGATGACTACTTGATAGTTTAGTGCACCATGCTTTATGGCTTAGAACCGGGACTTCAAAAACGTTTTTGAAATGTCATGGAGCATATGAGATGTTCCAAGAGCTGAAATTGGTATTTCAGACTCATGTCCATGTCAAGAGGTATGAGACTTCTGGCAAGTACTTTGCCTAAAAAATGGAGGAGAATTGCTCAACTAGTGAGCATGTGCTCAGATTGTCTGGGTACTACAATCGCTTGAATCAAGTGGGAGTTAATCTTCTAGATAAATAGTGATTGGCAGAGTTCTCTAGTCACCATCACTAAGTTACTAGAACTTCGGGATGAACTATAGTATGCAAGGGATGACGAAAACGATTACAAGCTCTTCGTGATGCTGAAATCGACGAAGGTAGAAATCAAGAAAGAGCATCAAGTGTTGATGATTGACAAGACCACTAGTTTCAAGAAAAAGGGCAAAGGGAAAGAAAGGGAACTTCAAGTAGAATGGCAAGCAAGTTGTCACTCCCATGAAGAAGCCCAAAGTTGGACCAAAGCCTAAAACTGTGTGCTTCTACTGCAAAGGAAATGGTCACTGGGGGCAGAACTACCCAAAATATTTGATGGATAAGAAGGATGGCAAAGTGAACAAATGTATATTTGATATACAAATTATTGATGTGTACTTTTCTAGTGTTCATAGCAACCCCTGGGTACCGATTTAGTTGCTAAAATTAGTAACTCGAAACGGGAGTTGCAGAATGAATAGAGACTAGTTAAGGGTGAAGTGAAGACGTGTGTTGGAAGTGGTTCCAAGATTGATATGATCATCATCGCACACTCCCTATACTTTTGGGATTAGTGTTGAACCTAAATAAATGTTATTTGGTGTTTGCGTTGAGCATGAATATGATTAGATCGTGTTTTGCAATACGGTTATTCATTTAAGACAGAGGATAATTGTTATTCTGTTTACATGAATAAAACCTTCTATGGTCATACAAATGTTGATGGTTTACTGAATCTCGATCATAGTGATACACATATTCATAAAATTGATGCCAAAAGATACAAAGTTGATAATGATAGTGCAACATATTTGTGGCACTGCCGTTTAGGTCATATTGGTGTAAAGCGCATGAAGAAACTCCATGCTGATGGGCTTTTGGAATCACTTGATTATGAATCATTTCATGCTTGCGAACCATGCCTCATGGGCAAGATGACTAAAACCTCCGTTCTGCGGAACAATGGAGCGAGCTACTGACTTATTGGAAATAATACATACCGATGTATGCGGTCCGATGAGTGTTAAGGCTCGCGGCGGGTATCGTTATTTTCTGACCTTCACAGATGATTTGAGCAGATATGGGTATATCTATTTAATGAAACACAAATCTGAAACAGTTGAAAAGTTCAAAGAATTTCAGAGTGAAGTGGAGAATCATCGTAACAAGAAAATAAAGTTTCTACAATCTGATCATAGAGGAGAATATTTGGGTTACGAGTTTGGCCTTCATTTAAAAACAATGTGGAATAGTTTCATAGCTCACGCCACATGGAACACCACAACGTAATGGTGTGTCCAAACATCGTAACCGCACTTTATTAGATATGGTGCGATCTATGATGTATCTTACCGATTTACCACTATCATTTTAGGGGTTATGCAATAGAGATAGCATCATTCACTTTAAATAGGGCACCATCAAAATCCGTTGAGACGACGCCTTATGAACTGTGGTTTGGCAAGAAACCAAAATTGTCGTTTCTTAAAGTTTGGAGTTGCAATGCTTATGTGAAAAAGCTTCAACCTGATAAGCTCGAACCCAAATCGGAGAAGTGCGTCTTCATAGAATACCCAAAGGAAATTGTTGGGTACACCTTCTATCACAGATCCGAAGGCAAGATATTCGTTGCTAAGAATGGATCATTTCTAGAGAAGGAGTTTCTATCAAAAGAAGTGAGTGGGAGGAAAGTAGAACTTGATGAGGTAACTGTACCTGCTCCCTTATTGGAAAGTAGTTCATCACAGAAATCAATCCATGTGATCCCTTCACCAATTAGTGAGGAAGCTGATGATAATGATCATATAACTTCAGATCAAGTTACTACCAAACCTCGTAGGTCAACCAGAATAAGATCCGCACCAGAGTGGTACGGTAATCCTATTCTGGAGGTCATGTTACTTGACCATGACGAACCTACAGACAATGAGGAAGCGATGATGAGCCCAGATTCCGCGAAATAGCTTAAGGCAATGAAATCTGAGATGGGATCCATGTACGAGAACATAGTGTGGACTTTGGTGGACTTGCCCGATGATCGGCAAAGCCATATTCAATAAATGGATCTTCAAGAGGAAGATGGACACTGATAGTAGTGTTACTATCTACAAAGCTTGACTTGTTGCAAAAGGTTTTCGACAAGTTCAAGGTGTTGACTACAATGAGATTTTCTCAACTGTAGCGATGCTTAAATCCGTCGGAATCATGTTAGCAGTTGCCATATTTTATGAAATTTGGCAAATGGGTGTCAAAACTAAATTCCTTAAATGGATATTTCTTAAAGAAGAGTTGTATATGATGCAACCAGAAGGTTTTGTCAATCCTAAAGATGCTAACAAAGTGTGCAAAGCTCCAGCGATCCATCTATGGATTGGTGCAAGCATCTCGGAGTTTGAATATGTGCTTTGATGAGTTGATCAAAGCATATAGTTTTATACAGACTTGCGGTGTAGCTTGTATTTACAAGAAAGTGAGTGGGAGCACTACAACCTTTCTGATAAGTATATGTGAGTGACAAATTGTTGATCAAAAATGATGTAGAATTTTCTGGAAAGCACAAAGGAGTTTTTGAAAGGAGTTTTTCACTGAAAGACCTCGATGAAGTTGCTTACATATTGAGCATCAAGATCTATAGAGATAGATCAAGAAGCTTGAGAAGTTTTTTCAATGAGTACATACCTTGACAAGATTTTGAAGAAGTTCAAAATGGAACAGTCAAAGAAGGAGTTCTTGCCTGTGTTACAAAGTATAAAGTTGAGTTAGACTCAAAGCCCGATCATGGCAGAAAATAGAAAAAGAATGAAAGTCATTCCCTATGCCACAGTCATAGGTTCTGTAAAGTATGTTGTGCTGTATACCAGACTTATTGTGTACCCTACCCTGAGTTTAGCAAGGGAGTACAATTTTGATCTAGGAGTATCACTGGACTTCGGTCAAGATTATCCTTAGTAAGGACTAAGGAAATGTTTCTCGGTGATGGGGGTGATAAAGAGTTCATCGTAAAGAGTTACGTCGATGCAAGCTTTTACACCGATCCAAATGACTCTAAGTCTCAATCTGGATACATATTGAAAGTGGGAGCAACTAGCTAGAGTAGCTCTATGCAGAGCATTGTAGACATAGAATATTTGCAAAATACATACGACTCTGATTGTGACAGACCTCTTGACTAAACTTCTCTCACAAGCAAAACATGATCACACCTTAGTACTCTTTGGATGTTAATCACATCGCGATGTGAACTAGATTGTTGACTCTAGTAAACCCTTTGGGTGTTGGTCACATGACGATGTGAACTATGAGTGTTAATTACATACAAATGTGAACTATTGGTGTTAAATCACATGGCGATGTGAACTAGATTATTGACTCTAGTGCAAGTGGGAGACTGAAGGAAATATGCCCTAGAGGCAATAATAAAGTTATTATTTATTTACTTATATCATGATAAATGTTTATTATTCATGCTAGAATTGTATTAACCGGAAATTTAGTACATGTGTGAATACATAGACAAACAAAGTGTCACTAGTATGCCTCTACTTGACTAGCTCGTTGAATCAAACATGGTTATGTTTCCTAGCCATAGACATGAGTTGTCATTTGATTAACGGGGTCACATCATTGGAGAATGATGTGATTGACTTAACCCATTCCGTTAGCTTAGCACTTGATCGTTTAGTATATTGCTATTGCTTTCTTCATGACTTATACATGTTCCTATGACTATGAGATTATGCAACTCCCGAATACCAGAGGAACACTTTGTGTGCTACCAAAAGTCACAACGTAACTGGGTGATTATAAAGGTGCTCTACAGGTGTCTCCGATGGTACTTGTTGAGTTGGCATAGATCGAGATTAGGATTTGTCACTCCGATTGTCGGAGAGGTATCTCTGGGCCCTCTCGGTAATGCACATCACTATAAGCCTTGCAAGCAATGTGATTAATGAGTTAGTTGCGGGATGATGCATTACGGAACGAGTAAAGAGACTTGCCGATAACGAGATTGATTTAGGTATTGAGATACCGATGATCGAATCTCGGGCAAGTAACATACCGATGACAAAGGGAACAACGTATATTGTTATGCGGTTTGACCGACAAAGATCTTCATAGAATATGTAGGAGCCAATATGAGCATACAGGTTTCGCTATTGGTTATTGACCGGAGAAGTATCTCGGTCATGTCTATCTAGTTCTCGAACCCCTAGGGTCCGCACGCTTAACATTCGGTGACGATCAGTATTATGAGTTTATGTGTTTTGATGTACCAAAGGTTGTTCGGAGTCCCAGATGTGATCACAGACATGACAAGGAGTCTCAAAATGGTCGATACATAAAGATTGATATATTGGAAGGTTATATTCAGACACCGGATAAATACCAGAGTACCGGGAGGTTACCGGAACCCCCCGGGGAGCGTGTGGGCCTTAATGGCTTTAGGGAGAGAGAGAGGGGCTGGCTAGGGCTAGGCCGCGCGCCACCCAAGCCTAGTCCGAATTGGACTAGGGGGAGGGGCGGCGCCCCCTCCTTCCTTCTCCTCCTCTCCTTCCCTTCCCCCTTCTCCTACTCCTACTAGGAAAGGGGAGTCCTACTCCCGGTGGGAGTAGGATTCCCCCTTGGCGTGCCCTCCTCCTAGGCCGGTCGCCTCCCCCCTTGCTCCTTTATATACGGGGGCAGGGGGGCACCCCAAGACACACAAGTTGATCATTGATCTTTAGCCATGTGCGGTGCCCCCCTCGACCACAATCCACCTCTATCATATCGTTGTGGTGCTTAGGCGAAGCCCTGCATCGGTAGCTTCATCAACACCGTCATCACACCGTCGTGCTGACGGAACTCTCCCTCGAAGCTCTACTGGATCGTGAGTTCATGGGATGTCACCGAGCTAAACATGTGCGGATCACGGAGGTACTGTACGTTCGGTAATAGGATCGGTCGATCGTGAAGACGTACGACTACATCAACCATGTTGTCATAACGCTTCCGCTTACGGTCTATGAGGGTACGTGGATGACACTCTCCCCCTTGTTGCTATGCATCACCATGATCTTGCGTGTTCGTAGGTTTTTTTTGAAATTACTACGTTCCCCAACACTTATCACCGGGATATGGAACACGAGAAGAACAATATTTCTCCCAGGTCGAAGTTCAAAACCTTTTTGGAATTGAAGATGTGGCTCGACGACTTCTCGTTTACGCATTATCGTCCGCACAAGGTGGTTCACTCGAACGTGAGGGTGCGTTACACTGTTGTATGTGAGGATGACATATGTCCATGGATTGTGAGTGCAAGACCATGGAAAGGAGGGCCCGGTTGGCACATAGTGAGTTGTGTATCAACTCACATGTGTCGAGGCAAGAAGGCTGATGGCATGGTTGTGTCCGAAGACTACAGACAACTCACCTATAAGTTCTTCATTTACAAGTGAAAGGATCGATACAGTCGACTAGAGGGGGGTGAATAGGAGACTACAAATTAATCTTTCTTGTCAATTTTTAAGGTTTAGCGGATAAATAGGGTTCACTAGATATGCAACTAGGTGAACACAACCTATATGACAAGAAGCTTAAAGCAATATATGCTAGGCAAAAATCTAATTAGCAAGCCAACAACCATACAAGGCAAAATAAGGTACGAGAAACGATTAACCACAAGTGAGGCGAGGACGCGGATTTTATCCCGAAGTTCACTCTTCCTTATGGAAGAGCTACTCTCCGTTTAGAGCGGTGCCGGAGCCAAAGCTTTCGGAACACCACGAAGGCTCACCGTAGTATCTTCCGAGTCACCCCCAACGGATGAGCCTCGAATCACTCGGGGTTGGTCTTGAAGGCGACCACCACACCTTTACAAACTTCTCTGGAGCACACCACAAGCAAGGAAGCTTCCGGAGGAATCTCTAACTGCCTAGGAGCCCAAGCTCCAAGAGTAACAAGTCAATGGGGAAGAAATGTTACGGGGAACGCGATTTGGTTTGGTCAAGATGTAGATCGGGTCTTTCTCTCCCAATCCCCAAAGTTTCAACAAGTTTGAGTGGAGGGATTGAGAGTATTGAGAAAAATGAGGTGTAGCAATGGTGGAGCTCAACAAGACATTAGGGTTAGGGATGGAGGAAGAAGAAGGGGGGTTTATAGTTTTGTTTCGGGGTGGCCATTTATGCCCATTGGACCCCGTGCGCATGGGTTAAGTCAGCCTCGTGCGCACGGGGTACTCAGAGACTTCCACACCACCCCATGCGCATGTGGGGTCAAAAGACCCTGTGCGCACAGGGTACTCAAAGAGTTTACGCAGTACCCCATGCGCACGGGGGTCAAAAATACCCCGTGCTCATGGGGTACCCAGAGAGTTACGCAGTACCCCGTGCGCACGGGGGTCCAAAGGCCCCGTGCGCGTGGGGTACCCAATAACTTTCTGTTATAAGCTTTCTGAGTACCACATGAACACACACTAAGATTTTAGGTGGTAGGAATGGGTAGGCTAGTGTATATGGTTCGGCAATGACATTCCCACACAACTTTCATCCACACCAACCCCTCTTAATAGTGCGGTCTTTCCTACGACTTGAAGCAAACCAAAAACTAAAACCTTCGACTCGCCGATAGACCACACCTCTGACGTTTTTGAATTGGGGAGTCGCACATGTCCA
The DNA here is from genome assembly GCF_018294505.1 of Triticum aestivum. NCBI lineage: Eukaryota > Viridiplantae > Streptophyta > Magnoliopsida > Poales > Poaceae > Triticum > Triticum aestivum. Next base: position 433,172,080 of record NC_057804.1, on the reverse strand, counting down.
TCATGAAGCAGTTGGAACCAATATCCCGAGATAAACTTTACGATATTAGTTTGACTAACCACATTGTCATCACACCAAAATATAGTATAAGTGCCACTTGCACTTTCAACAAGCTTTCCATCTCCATCTCCTCACTTCCAACAATGAGCATTAAGAGCGCATGAACCTTATGAAAGCCCTCTTTCACTATAAGGTGAACTACGGGAAGGCATGAAAGGCAAAACAAGCCGCATTCAAGATGTTGTATGGTGATTGGGATGAAGCATACAACCGACTTCGTAGGTTGTTGGGAGCTATGGCCGCCACTAACCCGGGCATGGTTCATGTGGTCTAGCCATATGGGCAAAAAATAAGGATTCGCAACGGAAGGACAATCCGAGTATTTGGCCATGCATTTTGGTCATTCGAGTAATGCGTGAGGGCTTTCGAACACTGCCAGCTAGTCATCTCCATCGATGGCACCTTCTTGACCGGACAATTCAAGGGCACTCTATTGGTTGTAATAGGGAATGATGCCAATAACCGGTTTGTGCCTTTGGCTTTTGCTCTGGTTGAGGTGGAGAAAAATGATAACTGGGAGTGGTTCTTGCGTCTTTTGAGAACAAAGGTATTACCGGCTCAAAGGAAATTTTGTATCATATCGGATTGCCATCCAGGAATTCTTAACACAGTGGGCATTGACATTCCTGGGCATGTCCTTTGCACCATCGACTGTGCATGAGGCATTTTTGTTCAAACTTCTATAGGGCATGTGAGCGTAAGGAAATGGCCGGCGATCTTCAAGATCATTGTCTCACTTTGTTCGATCGACAGTTCACCAAGTTTTACTACCAATTAGTCACAAACAAAAAGCTCGATCGAGGGGGTCCTGACTTTCTCAATAGAAACATCAAGAAAGGACGAAGTGGGCACAAGCTTTCGATGAAGATGGCCGGAGGTACGGTCAAATGACAAGCAACATGGAAGAATGCTTCAACATGGTGCTCAAGGGTGTCTGTGCATTGCCCATGGCATCGACCAGATGACAAGCTGAATGAACGAGAGGAGTCCTGTCATCTCGATGTATGGTGTGTACCGCTTATTGTACGACATCTCACTCGACGAGGCCCCATTAGACCGAACCCTTTAGGGGTAAAAGCATATGCAAACAAACAATTCAGAGTATTACGACATGTCTATTTGAACTAAACATAAATTACAAAATACAAACTAGTATGATTATTACCATATTATTCTCCCCCATCAAGTAGGCCTAGTGTTCAGCGTCATAGTAATCACCGAAAAGTCACACCATCCTGCATATTTCAAAGAATAGACATATATGAGCATTATTTCATAAGTGAGCATCGTTTCGATTTCTAACCAAATATGAGCAAACTAAAACACTTCCTGTGCATTATTTTATATGAGAGTTCTTATGTATTCATCTCAACAATCATACATAGGTACTAAAAGGAATTTAAATACTCATCTAATATATATAATTTATGAAGTATCCATGCCATGTTTACAACAATCGTAGGGTGATACATCTCCAACATATAATTCATGAAGTATTCATGCCATGTTTACAACAATTTTATATGGTTTTGCTATGATTTGATTAGAACTAACCCTGTCTGGCGTTGTTTTCAGTAGAACTACTGTGGTGTCTTTTTTGTGCAGAAATAAAAGTTCTCGGAATGGGCTGAAAATTTACGGTGATTTTTCATTGACCAAAAGAGTCCCCCGAAGCACAAGAGCTGGGCCAGGAAGTGGACGAGGTGTCCACAAGCCGCCAAGGCATGCCCTGGGGGTAGGGCGCGGTCCTATGGCTTATGGGCCCCTCAGACACCCCCTTGACGTGAGACTGACGCCAAAAATTCTTATAAATACCCAAACCTCCGAAAAGAAACCCAGATCGGAAGTTCCGCCACCGCAAGCCTCTGTAGCCACAAAAAATCAATCTAGGCCCTCTCTGGCACCCTGCCGGAGGGGGCCATCATCACCAGAGGCCATGGAGGAGGAAGCCGGAGGGGGCCATCATCACCATGGAGGCCAAGGACAAGAGGGAGAACCTCTCCCCATCTAAGGGGAGGCCATGGAGGAGGAAGAACAAGGGGGATACTCTCTCCCCCTCTCTCTCAGTGGCGCCGGAGTGCCACCAGGGTAACCATCGCCGTGGTGATCTCCTTCATCAACATCACCATCTTCATCACCTTCCTCATCTCTTTTAAGCGGTCCACTCTCTTGCACCCCGCTATAATCCCCTACTTGAACATGGTGCTTTATGCCACATATTATGGTCCAATGATGTGTTGCCATCCTATGATGTTTTGAGTAGATCTCTTTTATCTTTTGGGTTGATTGATGATCTATATTGGTTTGAGTTGTATGTCTTATTTTGGTACTGTCCTATGGTGCCTTCCATGCTACGCACACGTGAGGGGTTCCCGTTGTAGGGTGTTGCAATACATTCATGATTCACTTATAGTGGGTTGCTAGAGTGACAGAAGCTTAAACCCGAGTAAGGGGGTTGTTGCATATGGGATAAAGGGGACTTGATACTTTAATGCTATAGTTGGGTTTTACCTTAATGATCTTTAGTAGTTGCGGATGCTTGCTAGAGTTCCAATCATAAGTGCATATTACCCAAGTAGAGAAAGTATGTTAGCTTATGTCTCTCCCTCATATAAAATTGCAATAATGATTACCGATCTTGTTAATGATTGCCAAGGACAATTCCGCACACCGTTCCATCATTATTCCACACTCGCTATTTGTAATATATTGTGATATATTCTAACTTTATGATAACAACACCTATTTTTATATCTTAGCTCTCTGATATCATGCAAAGCTATCCTCTTCATACCCACAACGTATTTTTATTTCTCGTTTCTAGATGGAAGCAAATGTTCGGTGTACGTAGAGTCATATCAGTGGCAAATAGGACTTGAAAGAATATTGATCTTACCTTTAGCTCCTTGTGGGTTCGAGACTCCATACTTATCACTTCCAGCTTTGGAAATTGCTACGATGATTCCTTGCACTTGGGGATTATCAAGCTCTTTTCTAGCGCCGTTGTCGGGGAGCAATAGCGTGGGGTTGATATTCTCGTGTGTGCTTGTTTGCTTTCTTCACTAAGTAGATTTTCCTTTTCCTTTTGTTTTTTTGTTTTCTTGCTTTCTTTAATTGTGGGTGAAACAAAAAAAATAAAAAATGCAAATTACAAAAAAAACTCGCCTCTTATGCCTAATTTTCTTTTCAAAAAGGGAAGTGATTGGAAGGTTGTGCATTGGAGAAGTAAACGTCGACCTTGAACACTTGCCTTCATGATCATGGAAACAATGTAGAATTTTTCATGGAAGTTTATCAAAAATAATTATCTCCTTGTATATATCCATTGTATTATAAAAATAATGTGCCAAGTTTTGGCTTTAGGATGATTAGATTGCTTGTTTGCTATGTTCGGTGCAAAAACAGAAACTTTGGCTGTAGTGCGTGAATTTCAGTTTTTTACTGGAACCTCAAAAGTTTCTGAAGTTTTTACATATGATTTTTTTTATTTTTCCTAATTTCTAGAATTTTTGGAGTTACAGAAGTATATGAAGTTTCCAGATTGCTACAGACTGTCCTGTTTTTGACAGAATCTGTTTTCTATGTGTTGTTCACTTATTTTGATGAATCTATGGGTTGTATCGGGGGGTATGAACCACGGTGAAGTTGGAATACAGTAGATATAATGCTAATATGAAATTGGAATGAGTTCACAACAGTACGTTAAGGTAGTGATTTGCTTTATTATACTAACGGATCTCACGGGAGTTTTGTTAAGTTTTGTGTGGATGAAGTGTTCGAAGATCGAGGAGGTATCGATATAAGAAGAATACAGAGAGACAAGAGTTGAAGCTTGGGGATTCCCAAGGCACCCCAAGTAAATATTTCAAGGAGATTCAAGCATCTAAGCTTGGGCATGCCTCGGAAGGCATCCCATCTTTATTCTTCAACAATTATCGGTATACCTCGGGTTTTTTTGTTCACATGATATGCGTCTTTTGTGTTTTTCTTTTCCTTTATGCACCATGCTAGTATGAGACAGTCCATCATAGCTTTATAGAATGCTCTTTGCGCTTCACTTATATCTTTTGAGTATTGGCTTTATAGAATGCTTCATGTGCTTCACTTATATATTTTGAGCTTGGATATTGGTTAATCTAAATTAATTGTACAATGCTCTATGAACTTCACTTATATCTTTTAAAGTATGAATAAAATTATCATCGACATTGGGCTTGGAAGAGTATCATTAAAATGTCATGCCTAGCTAAAAAGGCATTAAAGAAAAATGCTTGTTGGGAGACAACCCAATATTTACCCCTACTGTTTTTGTGTGTTCTCATGATTATGCTACTGTAGTAATCATGTTTTATAGCTTTTGTTTCAATAAAGTGCCAAGCAATACCTTTGGGATGATCTATGGTGGTAGTTGATTTGATCTTGCTGAAAAACAGAAACTTTTGCGTTCATTGCCAGAATTTTAAAAAATCACAGAAGCGTGCTTTTGATCTGAAGTTTTTACAAAAAATTGATATGCAAATTACCTACGTTTCCTAATTTTCAGAATTTTTGGAGTAGCAGAAGTGTGGTTGTTGCTCATATCATTACAGACTATTTTGTTTCTGACAGATTCTGTTTTCAGTGCATAGTTTGCTTCTTTTCTAGTTTCTATTGCTTATATTGCTCAATATAAATTGTAGAAATGATAGGGTACAGTACGCATTGTGTGAAAAAATATGAATCTTATCTTGACAGTACCAAAGTGAATGGTTTGTCTTTATCATACTAACCCATCTCATGAAGTTCCGTTAAGTTTTGTGTGATTGAAGTTTTGAGTGAGATATCGATATGAGGAGAATAAGGAGTGGAAAAACTCTAACCTTGGGGATGCACAAGGCACCCCAAGTTAATATTCAAGGAAGACTAAAGCTCCTAAGCTTGGGGATGCCCCGGAAGGCATCCCCTGTTTCGTCTTCAAAACTATCGGTATACCTTACTTGGAGCTATATTTTTATTCGTCACATGATATGTGTTTTGCTTGGAGCGTATTTTCATTTTAATAGCTGTTTTACTAAAATCATTGGATCTGAAATCTTTAATGAGAGAGAGTCCTCACATGGCTATTTAACTACTGGACTACTCATTGATCTTCACTTATATCTTTTTGGAGTAGTTTGTCATTTACTCTCGTGCTTCACTTATATCTTATGAGTAAATGGTTGAATGAATTGAATACCATAAAGATGAAATTATATATGTTTCATATTGTTATCACATGGGGAGTAATGACTTCACATATAGAAGTATAGGTGGTAAAATTTATTGAAAGTTAGCAAACACAACATTTGTCACTTGAACAATTCATGAAAGAATATTGAAGGAAGAGATATTTCACATATAAATATACTATCTTGGACATCTTCTATGATTGTGAGCCCCATTAATTATTTTCAAACTTGAGCAAATTAGTTGAAGTTGGACAAGGAAGATGTTTGGGTATATTTGTATAGAAGTGATATTGTTATGGATCCTCCAACATGTGGTGCTTGCTTAGGATCTTTTGCTAGCCAAAATTTTGTACTAAGTAGAGATACTACTTATGCATCCAAGACCCTTAAACCCCAGTTCATGCCATGAGTGTCCACCATATCTACCTATGGATTGAATAAGATCCTTCAAGTAAGTTTTCATCGATGCAAAAGCAATAAAAATTGCTCCTAAATATGTATGATCTTTTATTGTAAGGGAAAGTAAGTGTTGAACGAACTTGTGATGGTAAAGAAATAAAAGGGACATACTACATAATAAAGGTTGTTATCACAAAGGGTAATACAACATGACGTTCCTTTGCATTAAGGGTTTGCACATCCAAAAATTAAAAAGCACATGACAACCTCTGCTTCCCTCTTCGAAGGGCCTATCTTTTACTTTCATGTATTTACTTTTATGCAAGTCAATTGTCTTCCTTCTCATTTCAACCTCAATTATCGTCTAGTTGGCAAGTACCATGTGGTGGGGAAAGATCCAAGCATATATGGTCGTTCAAATACATTTGATCATGAATTATTATTGTTGACAATTATCTTTATGATAAATAAGTTGGGAGGCGAAACATTAAGCCCCTATCTTTCTCTATGTTCGATGAATGCTATTTGTTCTACAAATATGCTTTGAGTGTCAACAATTATGGAAGTATATGATAGTTGAGTATGTGGAATTTGCTAAATTAAAGCTCTTATATAGACCCTTCCTTAAAATAAGATGAATCACAATTGTTTGATGACTAAGAATATGGTTTGTTTGTTTTCAAGAAACTTTATGGTCTATACTTTGACATGTGAATAGCTTGTTACTTGATCATGAGAAGTTTATGTGATGAGCTATTGTTTATGATATATAATAATGCTAGAAAAAGTGATTGGAATTATCATTGATCAAACTTGTTGTTAGGGCATGTCTCTCTCCGAGTGATTTTGGTGATTAATGACAATACATTTGCGGACTAATTGTGTGCATTGAGCATTTCAGATATTCATTCATTGGCACGAGACGATTCTTTCCCCTTGGAGCTCAAAGTGAAGATGGTGTAGTCTCTTTCGTTTCGGTTTTGGTGGACTTGAGTCGTAGGAGACACCGTACTATCAAGAGGGGTATGCATCGGAAAGGCTAGGGTGGAATCATCACATACACTTCTATCTCGCACCCACAACTCCTTTCCTCTTCCTTGGAGTTTTTCGATATCGTGGAAGTGGCACTTGGGTAGTGCCAGCAGCAGTACCGCTGGGCCGGAGAGGCAGTACCGCTGACAGCCTCAAGCGATAGTATCACTATTTCGCATCGGTAGTACCGCTCGTGGCCATCAGCAGTAGTGAAGCTCTGGTTCCGCGCTGGTACCGCCTCGACTCGAGACCCGCACGTCTTCTGTCAGGTTCTGCGGCAGTAGCAGCGGCAGTAGGGGCGGGAGTACCGCTCGCGAGTGGTAGTGTCGCACCTACCACCACTGCCAGTGCCGCCAGGGCTAGCGCTCCAATGTCCCTTCCCCCTCTGAGGCCTCTGCTCTTTATCTCTGTGGTGGTACTTCTGGGGCTCAAGGTAGTACCACTGCTGCGCGATAGTACCGCTCCCCTCAGCGGTAGTACCGCTCTGTGTGGGCTGAGGAGAGGATAATGGTTGGATTGGTCCCCCAACTATAAAAGGGGGTCTTCTTCTCCATGAAGACTTATCTCTTTTCCCCCAATCTCCATTGTTGCTCCAAAGCTCATTTTTGCCCGATCTCTCTCCCTAGCCAATCAAACTTGTTGATTTTCTAGGGATTGGTTGAGAAGGCCCGGATCTACACTTCCACCAAGAGAAATTTGACTCCCCCCACTAATCCCTTGCGGATCTTGTTACTCTTGGGTGTTTGAGCACCCTAGATGATTGAGGTCACCTCAGAGCCACATTCCATTGTGGTGAAGCTCCGTGGTATCGTTGGGAGCCTCCAATCAAGTCGTGGAAATAGCCCCAACCTTGTTTGTAAAGGTTCGGTCACCGCCTTCAAGGGCACCACTAGTGGAATCACGACATCTTGCATTGTGTGAGGGAGTGAGGAGAATACGGTGGCCCTAGTGGCTTCTTGGGGAGCATTGTGCCTCCACACCGCTCCAACGGAGACGTACTTCCCTCAAAGGGAAGGAACTTCAGTAACACATCCTCGTCTCCACCGGATCCACTTGTGGTTATCTCTTTCCTATACATTTTTGCAAGCTATTATTGTGTTGTATCCTTTGCTTGCACTTGTTGTTGTTTGCATCATATAGGTTGTTCACCTAGTTTCACATCTAGACAACCTTTTTGTTGCTAAACCTAATTTTTTAAGGAAAGCTAAAAAATGGTAGTTGCCTATTCCCCCTTTAGTCAATCATATTGATCCTTTTAAATGGTATCAGAGCTTCATCACTTTATTAAGGGTTTCACCACCCGAAGAGTATGGTTGACACCGAGGAGGAAGTGCCCGAGGCCGTGGAGTTGACTTCGATCACTCGAGACAACTTAAATGAAGCTATGGCTTCACTTAAGAAGTCTATGACGACCGAAGTCAAGTCCATGATTAAAGAATTACTTGAGGGGATGAAATCCACTCCCGATCCCTTGCTTGTGGTTAATCCCACGGCATCGGAGTCGGAGGCCAATTCTGCCAAGGAAGTGGCTAAAGGTACCCATGTTATTTCCCCTCATGACAAAAACAGGACGGGAACCTTTGCGTCGGTTCCCCCTCCCCCGGTCTATGGAGGACCGGTCCCCATAGCTCGCATTGATATTCATGGTTCTCCTCCCAAGCATGTTAAGGGTGATTTTGCTAGTTGGGTCTTCCATATTAAGTCTTGTTTGAATCATTGCTCTACTAACCTTTGGAGAATTTTTGAGCAAGGCTTCTACCCGCATGATCCAAACAACTTCACCCCAAGAGAAGAAGTGGACAATCAATACAATCACTCTGCTTTCTTCAACCTTCAGGAAGTGGTTCCTCCTAACGACCTAGCGCACCTACGACCTTTCTCTCGTGCAAAGGATTGTTGGGAGCACATTGTTTCTATGTACAAAGGGAGTTCAAGCATCCAATGGTTCAACTTTGAAGTGGTCCTTGATGAGGCTGATGAGTTTGTGATGCTTGAAGATGAGGATCCGCGTGATCTTTACTGAAGGGTGACTACTCTTGCAGTTGCTCTCCAAGACCATGGAAGCAAGGATACGGATGACACTTGGATCAAGCGCAAGTTCCTCAAGTCCATTATGCCATTAAACAAGGCCATGTCTTCCATGATTCGACAAAGGATGGACTTTCACACCTTAACCTCAAGTGAAGTGTTGGATGAATTTATTGCCATGAACATCTTGAACAAGACCGCCGACAATACTCTTGCCCATGTCTGTCCAAAGAAAAGCACTCCCACCTTGCTTTGAAGGCCAAGGTCATTCCGGAAGAAGAAGTGGAAGAAGAAGAGGAGTGTGGCCCCGAAGACACCAAATATGCTTACCATGAGCACATGGCTCTTGCATCAAGGCAATTTTGGAGCAACAAGAGGAACTCAGGCCCAAATTCACCAACAACAACTTAAATGGGTCAAAGAACAAGAAACATGTAAGAACTTGCTACAATTGTGGCAATGTGAGTCACTTTGTGGTGGATTGCCCCTATGAGAAGAGGGAAGACAATGGTGGCAAACTCATTCGCAAAGATAAAGCCAAGTTCTTCCCTAGCAAGAACAACTTCACCAAGAAGACTCCTCCAAAGGGCTTGGTGGCACATGAATAGTACCCCTCTGATGATGATGAGGAAGATACAAGTGGAGAAGGAATGGCAACGACAACCATTGCCATTGCTGCATCTTCTCCTTCCAAGGTGTCTCTCTTCGGTGCCCCCAACGAAAACACCATTGCCAAGTGTCTCATGGCCAAAGGTATCAACAAGGTAAATCCTAAAATCAAAACCACCATCATTACTACTCCTTCATTGTTAGATTGTGTAGATGATAGTGAGGTGGAGAAAGTTGATGAGAATGTGTTCACCAAGTTTGTGAGCAAGCTCAAGGGTGAGTCCAAGAAGCACTTTGTTGCTCTCTTGGAACAACTTGGTGTAACATCCCAAATTTTCAATTTGGAATGTTTTACAGTTATTAGCTAAGTATCTATGCATTTTGTTTGAATTGAGTGGCATTTGGAAATTTCAGAGGCATTAGAGTTTTATCTGACTTTGAATTCAACTTGGCATTTGAAATTTATTTCAAAAATCCCTGGGAAATACTTGTTCAAAAGCATGAGAGGAGCTAACACGACACTCGAAAAAGACAGAAGAAAACAATGCCAAAAGTTTTGAATTCAAATTTGTGTTTCATTTGTTTTTTTAGAAAAATGTTTTTACAAAGTTTTATTTAGCCTCTAAAAAATAGTTCATCTTGTAGATTTCTTTCTCTATTTTTTGATATATATATATATAGGACTGGACCATTCTGTTACCCGTAACAGAATTATATTCTGTTGCCCTCACACCCTATATAGAGGCGCGTCATTTTTCCTCCTCCTGCTGCCGCCCGAACCCACCTCCGCCCAGCGCACCGCCCCGATCCCAACTCCACCCAGCGCGCCGCCGCCCCGATCCCACTGCCACCCTGCGCGCCGCCGGCCCTACCCCCTCCTCCTAGAGCGCCTCCGCCTTCCCCGACCCCGGCCGCCTCCCTCCACCATGTGCCGCCGTCCTCCTTCCCCAATGCCGACCGCCGCCCTCCTCCTTCCGTGGCGCCGGCCGCCTCCACCTTCTTCCTGGCGTCGCCCCGCCCCCACCTTCTTCCCGGCGTCACCCCGCCCCCCACCTTCTTCCCGGTGCTGCCCCGCCCCCACCTTCTTCCTGGCGTCGCCCCGCCCTCCACCTTCTTCCCGGCGCCGGCCCACCCCCCACCTTCTTCCCAGCGCCGTCCCACCCCCTACCTTCTTCCTGGCGCCGCCCTGCTTCCACCTCCCGGCGACGCACCGCCCCACACCTCCTAATCAACGGGCGGCCCTCCTCCGTCTGGCCAAGCGCCACCGTGCCACCGACCTGCTCACCGCGAGGCCCTCCTCCCCCACTATCACCATGGCCATTCGGGCCCCTCCCCTCCCCCTCTCTCTTCCCAATGACGACGACCTCCACAGCTAGTCCCGCTGCTCATCGACGGCTAGATCCGAGACACACTCTGATGCCCGTCGCCCTCCTGGTCACATCATCCAACCAATTCTGGCGAGGCCTCTAACAGCCGGACGCGGTGACCTTGAACTGCCAAGGATCCTAACTTGAACGGCTATGGCCTCTTCTAACATGTGCACTCTGCTGCTCTCCCTCTGCTTTCTCTCTCGCAAGGGTGTTGTCTCTGCTCCTCTCAAATCTTACTTCTTCTGCTACTGCTGCTCCTCTCGAATCTCACTTCTACTGCTGCTCTACACTTGTAATTGCTGATGCTACTTCACCTCTACCTTACAAAGACCATCATGGTGATGGTGTTTCGATTCCCTTTACCTTTACAAGTACTAATTGGTCATTGGCATCAGGGAAGAAGGCTTCCCCACGCCAGTACAAGCTTTTTAATGCGTGCTTTTTGTTACAACAAAAGCTGAATGGGTGGCAAGATGAACATAGTTGTTATTAAACGCCAAACTAGTGCCTGGGAATTGAGGCAATTGATGCACTGGTTTGTGCTTTGCTCATTCCATTGTTTCATGTCTGCTGTTGTTGATTGAGAAGTGTGAAAAATTTTGACTGCATTTTCCTTTGTAGGGAGAAGGACACAATCAACCACTGTAAAAGAATTCTGAATTATTGTCTGTTAAGCACTACACAAGATTCTGCATCTTGGAAATGGCTAGTCATTACCATGCACCTTAGCAAAGAATAGTAGACGATATGACATGTAAAAAGGATGCGTTGAAGTGGTTGGTGCTGCTCTCTTGAAGGATGATTGATGGCTACCTCCTCCCGCTGGTGGGGCTCTATCGCTGCAGCGCCCCGGTTATTCACAACCGCCACCCTGGGTCATTCAGCAACACATCGCTAAGCCGTTCTACATTGCAGCTCGGGAGGTGCCCGCTCCCCCCCCCCCCCCGTACATTCATCTCCTTCTCTTGGCTATATTCAGTTCAACATCTCGTGATTCTTCAGGTCGCCTTAGTCGGCATTTTCAGTTCATCTTGCAGGTGGTGTAGCTCCCCTTCGGTTCATCTTGCAGGTGTGTTTTTGGGCAGTACAAATACATCACTATAGTTAGTACATATGTGGTAGCTTGCGGTGTACTAAAAAGACTAACTGCTTAGGATTACTATAATGAACTAATAATAAAATTTGAGTCCTTCAGGATCCTCTAGTTATGGATGTCCACCGCCATCCCCGTCAACCCCTATTTCTTCACTGTAAGGAGGATCCCTGCTCGTCGCTCGGCTATCCTCTATTTGTTCTAGTTTCTGAAGAAATTACAAATCAAGTTTAGTTTGATGATGGCTGTTAAGGATTACATCTGTGTGCTTTGATTGATTTATTTTCCAAATCTTAACTTGCTAAAATGAACCTATTCTGTTTTCAATCAATTGATGGAGTGCAGGAAATCCAAAAACTATCTTACTGTTTACTCCATCAATTCATATAAGTTCAGCTATTTTATTGCTAAATAAGTTCAGCTATTTTATCAAAAATAGGGGGCTATAAGATGTTGACTGTCATTGCCCTTCCAAAAACATGGCGTTGGTGTCGAACTATTCACAGTGAGTTTTTGTCCATAGGTTGCTCGTGATCCTTGCTCCTTCAGCTCCACTTCGTTGGTGCCATCAGTCCACAGGAGTAGGGGCGGCATGCCTGTCAACAAACAAGAATAGAAGGTATGTGCTTGGAAAACTTGAAATTATATACACATTTGGGCAACAGAAAGTTGTAGCGTCTTTCAAAGTTCAAAATGAAAGATATTCAGTTCAACTTGTTCTAGCAAAACATGTGCTTTTACCTATTTCGTTCCTGCATGTATGTATCAGTTCAATGTTTTGAGATGGCTCTATTTAGATTACTTCCAACTCTGAAGCTTTACATGCATATTTGGGGATGGGATTTTCAGGTAGTACTAGTTTGGAACTTTATCTAACACACTAAAATGTTTCAGCTGTTCGACAGGGGTGCGGGGTTCAGTTCAACGACGACGGAGCCAGGCAGCCAGCCTTCGCATCATGAACTGGTGCAGTTCGATCTTGTGCGAAATGGAAATTTCCTGATGCTGAGTGTGTCAGTACAACCCTACGCTACAAGGCACGCGTACATCAACTCCACGTGTTAGTCAATAGTATTGTGCATTTGCTTGCTAGCTTTGCACTCTAGTTACATATCACTTGCTAAATAAAAAAATGTTATTCACTTTGCTGTGTTTTGTCGAATAATTCTCATGCTTTCTTTTATGACGGCTACAAATCCTAGTGCTTTTGATCAACAGTTGTATGAACTTGTGCATGACCATGGAAGTAAAAGAAAGCAAACATCAGTCCAGCTGGTAGACGTGGAGGTGATTTTTGTATCTAAAACCATTGTGCTTTTCTCTCCAAATGATTGTTTGTGTTAAGGGTAGCGAGGAGAAGCTACAGGAGAAAATTGTGTATGATCGTGGAGCTGTGTATGTGTATGTAATGTCTGCAATACGTGTATGAATAGTAAGGAAAATGATGTATGTTGATTGATAAAAGTTAAATGTAAAAATAAATAGTTCACATGGATAGATTTTTTAGCTCTGGTGTAGCAGTTCAACAGGTGTTATATCATCAACACATAAATGAAACGCGGAAAAAGTTCAATATGTCCATTGAGAAATTTGATACGAGTTCAAAAAAAAACATAGCATCAGTCCTTACTTGAGAGACAGTAAGTTCGAGAAAGAAAATGTTATAGCAGTATAGTTGAAGGAAAAAGCAACTTAAAAAGGAAACGCGAGCGATTCATGATTAATAAAATAACTAATAAATTCAACATGACGTCCCAAATAAGTTCGGGAAAAAACACATAAGTTTTAAATATGCTCAAAGTTTAATTACAATAAGAAACCACCTTTAAGTTCACGCATTACAACCAGGAAAGTACACAACACAAAAATTCAAAGGATAAAAAAAGTTCAATGATTTTTTTAGCACTTTGTGACGGTAAAATCAAGTACAACAATGTCAGTTCAAACCCGCACTGAGATCCGTACGACTACTCTGTTTTTTGGACCAGAAAATAGCATGAGAGGTCTCACTGTATTTAAATTACTCTTAAACGATTGCGAATTTAAGAAAACTTTCAATCTGACAAAGTTTCGCATTTTCAATATCTCTCCAATGGTATATTATTTGCATGGCAGAGATCATTTTTGCAAAAGTTTGAAGTTGACAATTAGTTCAAATGATCATTGTTTTCTTCATTGAACAAAAAAGTACAAATATTTATTACAAAAATCATGAAAATTGTTCAAGTCGCAAACAAAAGGAAGTACGTACCTTCATTGCAAAAAATGTTCGAGTTTGAACGAAACAAAATGAAAACATCCATCAGTTCAACTAGTGAAACCATGCAAATTCGGAGCAGATGGTGTCATCAGTTTGGACGAGAAAACAAATCTAAAATTGTATTCCCAAAAAAGGTTCATTTATATAAGTCCATGTCTCGACAGGAGACCGTTCAAAACATCCGGACATATAAGTCGATTGTTTTATTATGCAAGTTAAAAAAATGACGTCCCATCTGTGAAAACATGCCCATTACGAAAACATACGGAGATCACTCTATTTTCGGAACCAAAAAAACAGAATGCTCAGTGCAAACACAAAACTGCACTCAGTACTAGTTCTCTGTTTTGAAAAAATATCATCAGTTCTTATTTATTATCATCAAAATTCCGGCGACGCAGAGCATGTCCCGATCCCATCCCAGGAACCATGTCAGCCTTTCGCATCGGCTCAATCCACGTCGTCCAAAGGAAAGAGTAAAATGCACATGCTCCACGGCAGCGTGATGCACGCGAACAACCGACCAAGCGACGGTGGGCCGTCTTGCCGCTCCATCACCGATGTCTGTCACGCGCCGCCCTCCCAACATCGGCGTCGCCGCTTGCTTGCCTGCCTCCCCCTCTCTCTCGCTGTATATATCCCTATCCGGTTGCGTGCGTTCGGTGCTCCGCCAGTGGCCCGGCGCTGCCCAATTTATACGCTGCGCACGCAACGACGATGACCCACACACACACACCTCTTTCCTTCCCAATTCTTGTTCCCATGGACAGGCAGACACGCGACAGCCCGGTGCGCATCTCGCTCGAGGAGCTCCGTCGCTGATCTGCCCGCCCGCTCGCCCGCCCGCCATGGAGGAAGCCAAGCGTGAGCATATGCACACCCACGTCACGCTCTCTCATCCATCCGCTCGACCGCAGGTCATCGCCGGCCGGCGGCAATTCGTCCTGCGGCGGATCGGTCGCCTCGCGTGCTAGCTTTCCTTGTTCCTGTTCTTAGTTGGTCGCTCTCGGGGGCGGCGTATCGACGCCTCCTGCACTGCGCCGGTCGATTCGACGAGCGTGGGACGGATCCGAGCGGGGGCGCGCAACGGATGGCGGGAGTGGCCGGCGGAATGGGTCTCTTATTTATTCTTTTAATAAAAAACGATCAGTTCAAGGAAATAAAAGCATCAGTACAACTGGTCGAGTTCATCAATTCAAAAAAGGTAACAGAATAATATTCTGTTACGCGTAACAGAATAGCCCAGATGTGTTTTATATATATATATATATATATATATATATATCCTTTATAAAAATATTTTTTACTTTCTATCTTTTTTTCTTCCGTCTTTCTTTTCTTGGGCTTTGATTTTTTTCCACTAAGGCCCATGCCCAGGCGCTATCTTCTTCTTCCTCCTCGTTCATGTTCAGAGGAACACAAACAGAGGATACGTCCATGGCGCCTCCACCTCTTCCTTCACTCCTCTTCCTTCCCCGCACCCACTAACCCCTAGAACCGGTTCCCCTCTCCTCCCTCGACCCCTCCCCTTCACTAGTGCGTCCTAATTCCCCCACTAATGGCCATTAGAACCACAAGTAACTGCTGCCATTAACACCCTTAAATCCGACGATGCCCTGCTCTCCTCTGGCTTCCCCTGACCCTCTATAAAAGCCCACGGAGACGCCCAAGTTTCCCTCGTCCGAAGCCCTCTCCTTCTAGAGATTTCCCCCCTCCCTAACCCCGCCAATTTCTCGCCGGAGTTCTTGGATTCCGGCAGCTTCTCCACTATGCGAGGAGACGATACCGACCCCGCGATACTGCTCCTCGGATCCGTCTCACATTGCTCTTCAGCGTCCCGCACGCGTCCTTCGTTGAAGCACACCGGAGTCGCCTTCTTCGTCGTCGCGGACAAAAAGTCCGGTGAGCACCCAGCCATGGGTATCAAGCCAATCAGGGAGTGCCACTTGGCATCTGGCAGTTTTTTCCTTTTCCAGTATTTTTCCAATCTCAGATTCTATACCAATTCTTGTTTCTAGTATATCTTTTAATCTATCGATCCGATTTAGTTGATTCTTTTTCCTGTGGTTTCATAAGAATATCCTCTATCCAGAGAACCAAACAAAAAATATTTTTAAAAGTTTTAAAATTTGAATTCAAACAGATCTGAATTTAAATTTTGATAGGCCATAACTTGAGTTTCGAAACTCCGTTTTAGGTGATTCTTTTTTCAAATCGAAGCTTGTGACATGTACTTTTTGTTAAAATGAAAACCATTTTTTTGTTGCTGTAAATATTATGTTCTGTACAGAAACTTTATTTGGTTGTTTTTGAAGTTTTTCGAAGTCTTTTATTTGTTTTCTTTTTAGATCTTTGCTTGTATGCTTATGTATGTTATTTCTTGCTTACGCGAGATCATCCGGAGTGCGAAGCTTGCTATTACGAATCTTTAGAGTTCAAAGATTGTCAGCAAGGCAATTTCACACTTTGATCATACTTTTCAATACACAATTTTTACTATGCATTAGTTTCACCCTAAAAGATTGCATGAGTAGGATTGGGAACATGTGGTTATGCTATTTAGTTCATGTGGTAGGAACCTATGACCTTTGATCACCCCGGGAATATTCGCTATGTCATATTTTGCTTAGCCATACTCGTAGATGGGGATTGGTATGTGTGATCCATGCAAGCTGTGAGAGCTAATAATTTCCGGACAACATAAGGTGGCAACCTTAATACACATCTGGGTGGATTGTTTGGGGCACCTGGAGAAACCAGTGCTTGTCCAAGGGGATCCCGGAGTACCTGTGCGAGTACCCTAGGTCCGCCACCCAGGCTCAAAGGGATCATAAGATATTTCCTGCCTAGAAACTTTCGTGTGTAGCGACAAGCCATTATGGGCTCTGGCATAGTTGAGTAAGTTGTGTGAGCTCTTTCCGTGGTAGACTAGCTGATGTAGGGGAAAGTAGGTATACCGGTCTACCCAGGGTTAATGGAAAACGCTTCTGATAGGCTATGTCTCAATCTTCCGATCATGGAGGTGGTCGAGTCTTGGGGAAAAGTGCGCAAACCTCTGCAGAGTGTATAAACTAATAATGATTAGCCGTGTCCCTGGTTATGGACAATTTGAGTATCTAGAAGTGAATTATTGGTTGATGTCATCACTTTTTTTAATCTAATTATTGGGTTACTAATAACTCGGGAATTTTGGGATTGAGTTGGAGGAACCTTCTCAATAGTGGCATTTTAATTTAGTAGTAAATAATAAAAAATTATTCCTTTGTTGTAGGGTAAAATTTGCTTTAAGCAAAAATTAAACTTAGAGCCTCCACCAGCTAAATTTGCATATAGAGATAGTCTTGTTCATTATTATTCTATGGTGTCAAATTGCCAGCATGTTCCATGTGCTGACCTACACGGCTGCAGCGTCTCATATTGCAGATTTTTCCGACGAGGATTAAGGTGTGATAGGTCGTTGTTCTGCACTCGGTTTGCCGTGGAGTTGGATGGACTCATTCACCTTCGATGCTTCCACAATTATTTTTATTTAGATGGACTTTGGCCATACTATTGTAACAAAAACTCTTTTGAGGACCTTGATGTAATAAGTGTGCGATTGAACTCTGTTATAATTCCTCGATTACTGTGTGTGTCAGCATACCGATCCAGGGATGATACTTAAGCATAGAGACTTCAATCCATTTGGGTCCGGTTGCTACAAGATAGTATTAGAGCACACACTGACTGTAGGACGCCACCACTAGGCAATGGAAAGCCATAGGAAGAAAACTCTATTTTACCACGTCTTTATATATCCATTGGTTTGTACTCTTCTCTATTCATTTCTATCTCTTCTCTACTTCAATAAAATAGTTGTTGAACCCCATCACCAAGATGCTCAGCCCGATGAGACCATGACCCACGAATACAACATTGACAAAGAAGAAGCTAGAGTTGACATTGTTTTGAGGAGAACTAGTTTGACCACCACTACCAAGTTGAGTCCAACTAATGATTTGCGATAGTATGAAGAGATCATATCTCTTGTGGATATGACCTTACCTGTAGGTTTTGCTTGTGTGGTGTGATCTGTGTGAATTGGTTGATTTGAACTTTTCCTTTTATCATAAGCATATGGGTAGTGATTTCTCTCATTAGGCCCTTATTCTATTCTAATTTCTCATCCACTCTAAACCGAACAGATGCCTTCAAGATGCGACCCGGAGTTCCCACTGGAACTTACCCAGATGATCCAGAACCAGAATGCCCTCACGCAGATGCCCATCCAGAATCAGAACTAGAACAACAACAACCCATCGCCACCACCCTCGGTCGACAACCTTACCCGTTTCCTGAGGTTGAACCCACCCGTGTTCTCTAGCAGCACGGAGCCGATCGTCACAGATGACTATCTTCGCAAGATCGGAAGGGAGCTGACCACCGTAGGATGCTCTGACGCTGAGAAGGTGCGCTTTGCCACACATTAACTGGATGGACCAGCAGTTTCGCGGTGGGAGAATTACACCACCACATTCCTCATAGCCAATGTGACTTGGGATCAGTTCCAGCAGGCGTTCCGTACCGCACATGTTTTTGCTGGAGCTATGAGTCTGAAGAAGCGTGAGTTCCACAACTTAATGCCAGTGTAATTGGTCTGTTGGTGATTATGTGGAGGAATTTAGCAAGTTATCCAGGTATGCTCCCGGAGACGTGGATGATGATGCCGCTAAGCAGGAGAAATTTTTGGAGGGACTAAATGATGATCTGGGACTTCAGTTGACCGTGGCTACCTTTAACAATTATCAAGAGTTGGTCGACAAGGCTCTCATTCTGGAAGGCAAGTAGCAGCAGGTGGAAAATCGCAAGAGGAAGTACGTACAGGGAAAGTGCAACTCTGGAGGTCAGCAGAAGCCCCGCTAATACCCTGTACTCGGGAAATAATGGATCAGGATCTGGTAAGTATGGTGGACACACTCACCATAACCATGGAGGGCATTCACATCATGGAGGGAATGGACACAACCATAATGGCCATATGAATGGCAATGGGAATGGAGGACACATCAATCAGAATTGTTCCAGACCCGCAACACCGGCAAAGAAGGACCTGAGCCACATTACCTGCTTCAAGTGCGGGAAGACCGGACACTACGCCATCGAATGTCCTGAGGCGAAGAATGGGGATGGCAATGGAAGCTCTGGAAAGAAGCCCAATCCTTTCACCGGAGGTCAGGTGAATCACGTCAATGTGGAGGAAATTGACGAGCAGCCCGACGCAGTTGTTGGTAAGTTTTTGATTAATGCATTTACATCCCTTGTTCTTTTTTACACTGGTGTATCACATTCATTCATATCAAGGGGATTTGTGGACAAGTTTAAGTTGCCGACCATAGCAGTTAAGTCACCTGTGTTAGTGAGTTCCCCAGGAGCAGAGTATATGGCTAGTTGGGGATGTTTTCAGTTTCCATTGACCATAGGAAGACATGTGTTTCCCACAGACCTCATTATCCTGGAATCACAAGGATTGCACGTGATCCTAGGTATGGATTGGCTATCCAAGTACGAAGGAAACATCGATTGTGCCAGTAAGTCGATTCTTCTCACTACCTAGAGGGGAAACAGATCAAGTATGTGTCAAGGTATACGCCAAGGATGACTCAAGTGAATTCTCTTTCGGGAGTTGTTCAGGAGGAAGTACCAGTTGTGAAGGATTATCCTGATGTATTCCCCGAGGAATTGCCCGGCATGCCACCAGATCGAGATATAGAGTTTTTGATCGAATTGTTACCAGGCACCGGACCAATATCCAAGAGACCGTACCGAATGCCAGCAAATGATCTGGAGGAAATTAAGAAGCAGATTAAGGAATTATTGGAGAAAGGTTATATTCAACCGAGTTCATCACCTTGGGGAGCCCCAGTGCTTCTAGTTGCGAAGAAGGATGAATCCTTGAGAATGGTTGTAGATTATCGTGTGCTGAACGAGGTGATGATCAAGAACAAGTACCCTCTTCCAATGATCAATGATTTGTTTGAACAGCTACAAGGAGCAAAAGTTTTCTCCAAGATTGATCTTCGATCAGGATATCTCCAGCTGAAGTTCGAGAACATGATATACCCAAGACAACTTTTACCATGAGGTACGGGCTTTATGAGTATACGGTCATGTCTTTTGGTTTGATTAATGCCCTTCCTATTTTATGAGTATGATGAATAAGGTATTCATGGAGTTCTTGGATATGTTTGTAGTGGTATTCATTGATGACATATTGATTTACTCGAAGAATGAAGAAGAACACAAGGAACCTTTGCGCTTGGTTCCTGAGAAGCTCAGGGAACATCAACTTTACGCCAAGTTCAGCAAGTGCGAATTTTGGTTGAAGGAAATTTGATTTCTCGGACATGTCATATCAGGAGAAGGAATAGCAGTAGACCCCTCAAGGTTGAAGCCGTCACCGAATGGAAGATACACAGTTTTCTTGGACTTGCAGGATATTATCGGAGGTTTATTGACAATTTATCCAAGATTGCGAAGCCCATGATGGAGTTACTGAAGAAAGACACTAAGTTTGTTTGGACCGATGAATGTGAGAGTAGTTTTCAGGAGTTGAAGAAACGTTCGGTTATAGCTCCAGTGTTAATCCTTCTGAATATACACAAGGATTTCCAAGTATATTTGCTACTTCTTGAGCACTGCGTTGGTTTTCCCTTGAAGAGGAAAGGGTGATGCAGTAAAGTAGCGTAAGTATTTCCCTCAGTTTTGAGGACCAAGGTATCAATCCAGTAGGAGGCTCCACGCAAGTCCCTCGTACCTACACAAACAAACAAGAACCTCGCAACCAACGCGATAAAGGGGTTGTCAATCCCTTCACGACCACTTGCCAAAGTGAGATCTGATAGAGATAATAAGATAAGATAAATATTTTTGGTATTTTTAGGATATAGATTGGAAAGTAAAGATTGCAAAATAAAGTAGATTGGAAACTTATATGATGGAAAATAGACCTGGGGGCCATATATTTCACTAGTGGCTTCTCTTAAGATAACATAAGTATTACGATGGATGAACAAATTACTCTTGAGCAATTGATAGAAAAGTGCATAGTTATGATAATATCTAGGCATGATCATGTATATAGGCATCACGTCCGCAACAAGTAGACCGACTCCCGCATCTACTACTATTACTCCACACATCGACCGCTATCCAGCATGCATCTAGAGTACTAAGTTCATAAGAATAGAGTAACACATTAGGCAAGATGACATGATGTAGAGGGATAAACTCAAGAAATATGATATAAACCCCATCTTTTTATCCTCGATGGCAACAATACAATATGTGCCTTGCTGCCCCTACTGTCACTGGGAAAGGACACCACAAGATTGAACCCAAAGCTAAGCACTTCTCCCATTGCAAGAAAGATCAATCTAGTAGTCCAAACCAAACTGATAATTCGAAGAGACTTGCAAAGATAACCAATCATACATAAAAGAATTCAGAGGAGATTCAAATATTTCTCATAGATAAACTTGATCATAAACCCACAATTCATCGGATCTCGACAAACACACCTCAAGAAGAGTTACATCGAATAGATCTCCAAGAAGATCGAGGAGAACTTTGTATTGAGATTCAAAGGGAGAGAAGAAGCCATCTAGCTAATATCTATGGACCCGAAGGTCTGTGGTAAACTACTCACAACTCATCGGAGAGGCCTTGGCGATGATGTAGAAGCCCTCCGTGATCGATTCCCCCTCCGGCGGAGTGCCGAAAAAGGCTCCAAGATGGCATCTCACGGGTATAGAAGGTTGCGGCGGTGGAAATAGGGTTTCGTGGTGCTCCTAGATGTTTCGGGGTACATAGATATATATAGGACTAAGAAGTAGGTCGGTGGAGCCACGAGGGGCCCACGAGGGTGGGGGCGCGCCATCCTGCCTCGTGGCCGCCTCGACTGCTTCTTGACGCCCACTCCAAGTCTCCTGGATTGCGTTTGTTCCAAAAAGATCGCCCCCGAAGGTTTCATTCCGTTTGGACTCCGTTTGATATTCCTTTTCTTCGAAACACTGAAATAGGCAAAAAAGACGGCAATTTGGGCTGGGCCTTCGGTTAGTAGGTTAGTCCCAAAAATGATATAAAAGTGTAAAGTAAAGCCCATAAACATCCAAAATGGGTAATATAATAGCATAGAACAATCAAAAATTAGAGATACGTTGGAGACATATCAAGCATCCTCAAGCTTAATTCCTGCTCGTCCTCGAGTAGGTAAATGATAAAAACAGAATTTTTGATGTGGAATGCTCCCTAGCATATTTCTCAATGTAATTTTCATTATTGTGGCATGAATGTTCTGATCCAAATGATTCAAGATAAAAGTTCAGATTGACATAAAAGTAATAATACTTCAAGCATGCTAACAAAGCAATCATGTCTTCTCAAAATAACATGGCTAAAGATAGTTTATCCCAAAAAATCATATAGTTAGGCTATGCTTCATTTTTGTCACACAAAATACTCCCATCATGCACAAACCCGGTTTCAGCCAAGCAATTGGTTCATACTTCTTAACGCGCTTAAGCTTTTTTTCACTGTCACGCAATACATGAGCGTAAGCCATGGATAGAGCACTATGGGTGGAATAGAATATGATGATGGAGGTTGTGTGGAGAAGAAAAAAAGGAGAAAGTCTCACGTTGACGAGGCTAATCAACGGGCTATGGAGATGCCCATCAATTGATGTTAACATGAGGAGTAGGGATTGCCATGCAACGGATGCACTATAGCTATAAATGTACGAAAGCTCACCAAAAGAAACTAAGTGGGTGTGCATCCAACTTGCTTGCTCCCCAAGACCTAGGGCACTTTGAGGAAGCCCATCGTTGGAATATACAAGCCAAGTTCTATAATGAAAAATTCCCACAAGTATATGAAAGTGACAACATAGGAGACTCTCTATCTTGAAGATCATGGTGCTACTTTGAAGCACAAGTGTGGAAAAAGATAGTAACATTGTTACCCCTAAGGGAGTCCTGGATTAGGGGGTATCCGGACAACCGGACTATATACATCATCCGGACTATTGGTGCGTGAAGATACAAGACTCAAGACTCCGTCCCGTGTTCGGATGGGACTCTCCTTTGCGTGGAAGACAAGCTTGGCGATCTGGATATTGTATTTCCTTCCTTGTAACCGACTCCGTGTAAACCCTAGCCCTCTCTGGTGTCTATATAAACCGGAGAGGTTGGTCCTTAGAAGGCCGACCACAATTACAATCGTAATCATCATAGGCTAGCTTCTAGGGTTTAGCCTCTACGATCTCGTGGTAGATCTACTCTTGTACTACTGATATCGTCAATATTAATCAAGCAGGAAGTAGGGTTTTACCTCCATCGAGAGGGCCCAAACCTGGGTAAACATTGTGTCCCTTGCTTCCTGTTACCATCAGCCTAAGACGCACAGATCGGGACCCCCTACCCGAGATCCGCCGGTTTTGACACCGACATTGGTGCTTTCATTGAGAGTTCCTCTATGTCATCGTTGCAAGGCTTGATGGCGCCTTCAATCGTCAACAACACGTTCCAGGGTGAGACTTTTCTCCCCGGACAGATCTTCGTGTTCGGCGGCTTTGCACTGCGGGCCAATTCGCTTGGCCGTCTGGAGCAGATCGACAGCTACGCCCCTGGCCACCAGGTAATGTTCGGAAACCTGAACTACACGACCGATATCCGCGGAGAATTGATCTTCGACGGAATCGGGCCTGTGCCAGGAGTGTCGGGCAGTCACCATGAGCACGGCCTAGACCTGCTGTCGGACAGTGCTCGGGATATTACCCCTGCGGTAGTCCCGGACCTAAATCCGGAGCAGACTGCGTGGCCTAAGGACGGGTGGATGGACCCCGCCCCGCAGGCCGCACACTCATCGGCGGTGGAGCCGAACAGAGGCCTCACTTCTAAGGAAGCCTGTGACTCCGGACCCCCGGACTCGTATCCGGTTGTAGGTTCTAGTCCGCGCGCTCCCGAGCCCGCCGAGCCTGGTTGGGCCCCGGTAATGGAGTTCACCGCCGCAGATATCTTCCAGCACTCGCCCTTTGGCGACATGCTGAACTCATTAAAGTCTCTCTCTTTGACAGGAGACTCTTGGCCGAACTATGTCCGGCTTGAGTGGGACGCAGGCGACGAAGGAATTCGTTGCCCACCAACCACCCACTTCATTGCCACGGTTGATGATTTAACCGACGTGCTTGACTTCGACTACGAAGGCATTGGCGGTATGGACGACGATGCAGGAGAAGATTCAGAATCTCTGGGGCGCTGGACTACCACCTCATCACATGATATATACATGGTGGATACACCCAAGGAGGACGACAGCGACAATCCGGAAGATAAAAACCCTGGGAAAAAGCCAAAACGATGGCGCAGACGCCGTTCAAAATCTAGCAACAGTAAAATTAGCGACAAGATCGCCAGAAAGATCGACATACCAGTCAACTCCGAAGGCAACAATGACCACATGGACCCAGCAATGGAGCAGGATGAGCCAGGTCACACCGAACCCAGTTCAGAGCAGACGCCCGATCACAATGATCCCGAGGGACGAGTTCATCAAACCGCCCCAGGACAAGAACACAGTCCGGACGATGATGCATTCATCATCCCGGAAAAAGTGTGGAACGAGATAACCTCCACAGAAGGCTTATGGCCACAGCGAGAAGTCTAAAGAAGCAGAAGCAACGGCTAAAAGCCGCACAGGAAACACTCAATCGCAATGGAATAAAGTGCTCGACACTGAAGAAAGATACGGTGACGATCGCCATACAAAGAGCTACTGAAAATGCAAGCTACTGCCAGAATTTGACGACGAGGCCGTTCAACCAAAGAATAACACTACCAGGAGGCCAGATGTACCACTTCATAACCGCAACAGAGCGGCTACCGACACCGCGCACGATCTATGTGAGCACCTGGATAAGAAAGCCGACGCGGCCAGATCCATCTACGGATCTAAAGGACACATCCCGGCGAGGGACTATGGTCACCAAAACGATCATACCAACCAAATACCAGTTCGGAATAAACACCGGACACAACAACAGTCAACGGCATGCCACAACACGTCCAGATACAGAGGGGCTGCTCACCCCCTGTGCCTCACAAAAGAAGTACTGGACCATGAATTTCCACAAGGTTTTAAACCTGTGAACATAGAGGCATACGACGGAACAACAGACCCAGGGGTCTGGATCGAGGATTTTATCCTGCATATTCACATGGCTCGTGGGGATGACCTTCACGCCATCCAATACCTTCCCCTCAAGTTGAAGGGACCAGCTCGACACTGGTTAAAGAGCCTCCTCGAAAATTCAATTGGGAGTTGGGGGGAACTCAAGGATGCTTTCAGGGCCAATTTTCAAGGGACTTATGTCCGGCCTCCGGATGCGGACGATTTAAGTCACATAATCCAACAGCCCAGAGAGTCCGCCCGCAGGCTTTGGAATAGATTCCTCACTAAGAAGAATCAAATCGTCGATTGTCCGGACGCTGAAGCGTTAGCGGCATTCAAACACAGCATCCGTGACGAGTGGCTCGCCAGACACCTCGGCCAAGAAAAGCCAAGGACAATGACAGCCTTAACAAGCCTTATGACCTGCTTTTACGCGGGTGAAGATAGCTGGTTGTCCCGTAAAGGCACCAGCGACCCAAGCACATCCGAAATAAGGGACGACAACGGGAAGCCACGGCGTACTAAAAACAAATGCCAAAACAAGGAAGAGAGCCCGAACAGCAAAACAGTCAATGCCGGATTCAGGGGATCTTGACCTGATCAGCAAAAAAGCCATTTAAAGGCAGTAAAGAGGGACCGTCCGGTCTGAACAGAGTCCTGGACAGACTATGCCAAATTCATGGCACCCCCGACAAACCTACGAACCACACACACAGGGAGTGGTGGGTCTTCAAGCAGGCCGGCAAATTAAATGCCGAACACAAGGGAAGGGAAACACCAAGTGAAGACGAGGATGAGCCTCGCCAGCCGAACACTAGGGGACAGAAAAAATTCCCACCAGAGGTTAAGACAGTAAACATGATCCACGCGACTCACACATCCACAAGAAGGCACGAACGCGCACTCAAATAGGCGTACGATATAGAGCCCATCGTACCCACACCTAACTACTGGATGGCTTGTCCGACCACCTTCGATCACACGGACTGCCTAACTAGTATTCGGCGTGGAGGGTCAGAGGCCTTGGTGCTTGACCCAATAATCGACGGATACCATCTCACCCACATCCTCATGGACGGCGGTAGCAGTCTCAATTTAATATACGAGGACACTGTCCGTAGGATGGGGATAGACCCATCCAGAATTATCCAAAGCAACACCACCTTTGAAGGGGTGATACCAGGCGTTGAAGCCTATGGCAGGGGCTCCGTCGTACTGGAGGTAACATTCGGCTCCCTAGGCAACTCCAGAAGCGAAGAACTACCCTTCACTATCGCACCCTTCCAAAGCGGCTATCATGCATTGCTTGGAAGAACGGCCTTCGCCCGCTTCAACGCATTACCACACTATACCTACCTTACACTCAAGATGCCTGGTCCATGTGGCGTCATCACCGTTAATGGAATCACAGAGCGCTCTTCATGCACAGAGGAACGCGCGATGGCCCTAGCGGCCGGACTATAAGCGGCCTCCAATATCAGAAAACATGACTGTTCATTAAGACCACAGACACAGTTAGACGAGTCCGGCAACCCGGATAAAACTGAATCAAGGCACCGTATATGTAATCCCATAGAGGACACCAGGGGCTATAAATACTTAATATAGCCCCACACTTGGCTCAACCTTATTGGCAGGCCAACATCTTACACTTTTACTATCCATCGCATACTTACGTTGTACTCTCCTACACGAGTTTTCTTTTTTACAGACAACATTCGCGCGATACCCTTTCAGGATACGGCACAATGGAGACAAAGGCGCAGACGTGCAGCAGGGCCCCACTCAAAAGGTTTCTTTTTAGATTAAGCCCTTGTGTAAACCTTTTCTATTGCCTCTTGTTGTTCAAACATCCCATGGGTTCCATACCCACAGAGGATACTGCCGTTATTGGCATTTCGCCACGACAGACTAATGCACATACCTGGAAATATAGGGTTTATAATGAATGGGCATTTTTCAGCCCATTTTCTGCTATAAAGTCCGAATACCTTCGGGAGTGTTCGGCGTCACGAGTTTGGCCTTATATGCATGAGCTCCGAATCATGTGTTTGGTCAAATGTTGGGTTTGCCCGGCTCCTGGGTTTGCCGCCTTACGTTCCGTTCTTATCGGCTAAGGTGTCCAAAGGAGAACTACTGCGATTGTGCCCTGGTTATTCCGGATGAGCACCTCAGTAGAGAAAGCCAAAAACTGACTGTCATGATACAACGGGAGACTGTTCAACCACTCGAAGACTTACCGGAATCTTTAGGATTCCTCCGCATCAACGAAGGGCCGTTTCTCGGCCATGTACATATGCACCCATATTCGGATGCATGAAAAAGTACTAGGGGCTACATAGTAGCCCCACTGTCAAACTCCTATGGCTAAGTGAAAGTGTTACAGCTATATAGACCGGTTGCCTAGTTCGACGTGCAATCACCTCCTTAATGGACCAAGACGTTGGAACAAGTGTGATTATGCTTATTTTTTGCAAACACCCCCGCATTGTATGCGTGGGTGCTTAAGCCAATGACTGGTAACTTTCAGAATTACACATAGACATAAAAATAGCCGCATAGGAGGCACAAATAATACTTTCGGGCACAAAGTATAAATATAGCCTCATAATCAAAATAACATTGTTTTTACAATGATTCGCTTTGTCACTCGAACAATATATTCTTCGAGCACTGTGCCCCTATTAAGTGGGCACCTTCTGTTACCTGCTCCAAGTAGTGCTCGGCCGGATACTGGCCTCCCGCCGGATTCTGGGTCGCTACAATGGTGGCCTCCATATCTGTCTAATAGGCTTTAACGCGGGCAAGAGCCATTCGTGCACCCTCTATGCACGCCGACCTTCTCATGGCGTCGATCTGGGGCACGGCCCCAAGGAATTGTTGCACCAAACCAAAGTAACTGTCCGGCTTAGGCCCCTTCGGCCAAAGATGGTCTATTACAGATCTCATTGCAAGCCCGGACAGCCTATGAAGCTTCGCTACATCACTCATCTTCTCACTTAACAGCTGCGGGCGCGCGGTGGCATTGAATTGCGACCAGAAAAGCTTCTCCATTTCTTTATCACCTTGATCCTCAAAAAACTTGGCCGCATCAGCTGTACTCTTCGCCAAGTCCGCATATGCGTCTGCAGGACTCCAGCGTCCATCCAGGGGAGCATACTTCGGATCCAAAAATTTTGTCCACAGTAAGTAGGAGCCCCCAGCCGCGATTTTACCGGCCTTTTGAAGCTCCTCCCGCACACCCCTGACCTCGGTCCGCATCTCCTTGGTGGCATTACGTGCCTTGTTCAGATTGGCCGAACTAGCCTTATTCTCCTTTTCAAGGAGTTCATATCGGTCGGCGGCATTTTTCAACTCCACAGCCATTTCGGCTATCCTTTCCTCGCTTCGGCGATGAGCAGCCTGTTCGGTTCTCAATTCTTCAGCCGCCTTTAGGGCAGCCGCATTGCTAACCCGAGCTTGTTCCTTGGCTTGGGCAAGTTCCGCCCTCAGGGCTTCCACGACAGTAGCACCATCTGCATTGCAAACACATTGCATTAATATTATGCCCTTCTCATATTTTCCTATACAACATAATAAGGAAAGCAGAGCACATACCTTGTGACTCATTCAGCCGCTCGTTCACCAGCATGATATCGGCATCAATAGATCCGATCTGCCTCCTTAGCTCGGTAACTTCAACGGACTGGTCGGCTGCCGGACCCTTAGATACCTGCGCATATGTACAACGCAATCATTACTATATGATCCCCCGTTTGCCGCCTAGGGCGGGCAACCAGATTCTTAGGGGCTACTATCCATATGGAGCACACCTAGCATGTGCCTCACAGCCAAAAAAACAGTGTATTTTTCACTACATACCTCAAAGCCTCTGAGCAGGCCCATAAATGCTTCATTCAAACCGCTTGTGGTGCATGAAATCTTCTTGAGCACCGTGCTCATTAATGAGCGCTGCTCCTTCGAGAGTGCAGCTCGCTCCAGAAGGCTTGTCAGTATGTCTGGCCGGACATCGAACTGTGTCGGACCCTTCTCCTCGCCCCCCATGGGAGCCAAACGCTTCGGGCTCAGGGCGGCTGACGTATTAGCTTCCGGCTTCGGCAGATCCGGACTCCTCCATGATGACACCTCAGTGTCGCACGCTTCATGAGGCGGAGAGGTGGGTGGGGTCTCGCTCTCCATCATCTCCGGAGGAAGATCCCCCAAAGACGAACTCTGTTGAGAAGAGCTGCTAGCCGGACTGCAAAAGATGAATCCTGGTTATTGATCTCGGAGAAACACAGTACCTTCGAATTAACGATTAACTTACAGCTTGGTGGAGGGCTGGCTCATTGGCGAGCATGACATGGTGAGGACGCCCGTTGGGGCAGAGCCCCCCGGGGACACTTTCTTTCCCTGTTTGGGCATCTCCGTCTCCAAGTCTTCGGAGGCGGCCCTTTTCTTCCCGCACGGGGAGGTGGCCTCGGATTCCCCTCCCCGACTATCCTCCTTTGGGAGGAAGCAATTCCCCTGGTAAGGATGCGCAGTGTGTGAAGTTCGGCTTCACTGTCCTTTCCTTCGTCTTTCCCTGAGGGCATTTTGCTGAGCACCCGGCCAAGCATCTTGGCAACGGTTGGACCAGGCGAGCCTTTGGGAAGTGGCGCCGGACACCTGATTCTCTCTGCCTTGCTGAGCCATTCCTGGCCACAGAGAGTTTTCAGAATAATGACTATGACAAATAAAAACAAAAGTGTCCGGTTTTAAGGTTACTTACTTGGGCATCTAGGCGATTGCAGCTTAGGCCCGCATCCTCGGTGGTGTTCGGGCACTTTACTCGAGGTCCGAAGAATAATTTACACATCCCTTCGAGCTTCAGGCCGAAGAAGTGCTTAATAGTCCGCGAACCCTCTGGATTGAACTCCCACATCCGGAGAGGCCCGCGTTTGCATGGCAACATCCGTCGGATTAGCATTACTTGAATTATGCTGACAAGGTTAATGTCCTTCTCAATGAGCTCCCGGATATGGCTCTGCAGTATTGGAACATCACTGGCGGGCCCCCAATTCCGTCCTACATCGGTCCATGACGCCAATTGTGACGGAGGGCCCGAGTGAAACTCGGGGGCGGCCACCCACTTTGTGCCTCTGGGAGTCGTGACATAAAACCACCTCCGTTGCCATACATCGGATACTTCTGGGAAAGAACCCTCTGGCCATGGGGCATCGGCATTCCTGCTTATTATGGCGCCTCCGCACTCCACGTGTCGCCCCTCGATCATCTTCGGCTTCACATTGAAGGTCTTGAGCCATAAGCCGAAGTGTGGAGTGACGTGGAGAAAAGCCTCGCACAGAATGATGAACGACGAGATATGGAGGATAGCGTCCGGAGCTAGATCATGAAAATCCAACCCGTAATAGAACATGAGCCCCCTCACAAAGGGATCAAGGGTGAGGCCCACGCCACGGAGGAAGTGAGGAACAAACACGACGCTCTCATTAGGCTCCGGTGTAGGGATGACCTGCCCTGGAGCAGGAAGCCTGTGCTGGATGTCGGCGGTTAGATATCCGACCTCCCTAAGCCTCACAATGTCCTCCTCTTGGATCGAGGAGGCCACCCACCGGCCTTCAGGGTTGGATCCAGACATATTGGAGGATCTATGGTGTTGGAGCTTAGGTCTCGGATGCTAAAACTCGAGGTGCGAGAAGGCGCAAGGGAGGTGGAAAAGAGGCATAGGCCTCGGCCCCTTTATAAAGGGGGTAAATATCAAGAGTCCTCAGCATGACCGCTTGAGGCTTACCTAAAAACACATGGAGTCATGCCAACGGTCGTCGTGGGGTTACGCACGCCCATATTGATGGAAGATCCCGTAATAAGAGGAACACGATCTCTGCTTTGGCAGGGCGTGCCAATAAAACCGCCTCGCAATGCAAGTCGAGGTGGGGCAAGAAATGCTGGTTCGCATTGGACCGGGCCACGATGCAAGGGCATGACGTATGAAGATTGGCAGTAGATCAGATTTATGCTATGTTCCCAACAATAGTATGTGAGGATCATCTCGTAGATCCGGACACGGTCTAAGTGTTCGATAATTACTTTGGAGTATTCGGAGAAGGAACCCTCCCTGCAATGCCGAAGACAAGACTGCGCCGGACTCATCGTCATTGAAGCCTGGTTCAGGGGCTACTGAGGGAGTCCTGGATTAGGGGGTATCCGGACAGCCGGACTATATACATCGTCTGGACTATTGGAGCGTGAAGATACAAGACTCAAGACTGCGTCCCGTGTCCGGATGGGACTCTCCTTTGCGTGGAAGACAAGCTTGGCGATCTGGATATTGTATTTCATTCCTTGTAACCGACTCCGTGTAAACCCTAGCCCTCTCCGGTGTTTATATAAACCGGAGAGGTTGGTCCTTAGAAGGCCGATCACAATTACAATCATAATCATCATAGGCTAGCTTCTAGGGTTTAGACTCTACGATCTCGTGGTAGATCTACTCTTGTACTACTGATATCGTCAATATTAATCAAGCAAGAAGTAGGGTTTTACCTCCATCAAGAGGGCTCGAACCTGGGTAAACATTGTGTCCTTGCTTCCTGTTACCATCAGCCTAAGACGCACAGATCGGGACCCCCTACCCGAGATCCGCCGGTTTTGACACCGACACCCCCCCTTTTTTTGGGCCTTCCTTTTTTTATTTGGCCTTTCTCTTTTTTTTGGCCTTTCTCTTTTTTTGGTCTTTCTTTTCAAGGGACAATGCTCTAATAATGATGATCATCACACTTCTATTTACTTACAACTCATGAATTACAACTCGATACTAGAACAAGATATGACTCTATATGGATGCCTCTGGCGGTGTACCGGGATATGCAATGAATCAAGAGCAACATGTATGAAAGAATTATGAAGGTGGCTTTGCCACAAATACGATGTCAACTACATGATCATGCAAAAGCAATATGACAATGATGGAACGTGTCATAATAAACGGAACGGTGGAAAGTTGCATGGCAATATATCTCGGAATGGCTATGGAAATGCCATAATAGGTAGATATAAGGAGGTTTATGTGTAATAGAGCATATCGTATCACGGGGTTTGGATGCACCGGCGAAGTTTCCACCAACTCTCAAGGTGAGAAAGGGCAATGCACGGTACCATAGAGGCTAGCAATGATGGAACGGTAAGAGTGCGTATAATCCGTGGACTCACATTAGTCATAAAGAACTCATATACTTATTGCAAAAGTTTATTAGCCCTTGAAGAAAAGTACTACTACGCATGCTGCTAGGGGAAGGGTTGGTAGGAGTTAATAATCGCGCGATCCCGACCTCCACTCATAAGGAAGGCAATCAAAAGAGCACTCCATGCTACAAATTTGTTACACAACTTTTACCATACGTGCATGCTACGGGACTTGCCAACTTCAACACAAGTATTTCTCAATTTCATAATTACCCAACTAGCATGACTCTAACATTACCACCTCTATATCTCAAAACAATTATCAAGCGTCAAATTGATCATAGCATCCAATTCACTTCCTATGATAGTTTTTATTATACCCAACTTGGATGCCCATCATTCTAGGACCAATTTTATAACCATAGAAAATTCCATGCTGTTCTAAAAGACTCTCAAAATAATATAAGCGAAGCATTAGAGATCAATATTTTCTACAAAATAAACCACCGCCGTGCTCTAAAAAGATATAAGTGAAGCACTAGAGCAAAATTGTCTAGCTCAAAAGATATAAGTGAAGCACATAGAGTATTCTAATAAATTCCGAATCATGTTGTGTCTCTCCCAAAAGGTGTGTACAGCAAGGATGATTGTGGTAAACTAAAAATACTCATATCATACAAGACGCTCCAAGCAAAACACATATCATGTGGTGAATAAAAATATAGCTCCAAGCAAAGTTACCGATAAACGAAGGCGAAAGAGGGGATGCCTTCCGGGGCATCCCCAACCTTAGGCTTTTGGTTGTCCTTGAATTATCTTGGGGTTCCATGGGCATCCCCAAGCTTAGGCTCTTACCACTCCTTATTCCATAGTCCATCAAATCTGTACCCAAAACTTGAAAACTTCACAACACAAAACTCAACAGGAAATCTCATAAGCTCCGTTAGTGCAAGAAAGAAAAAACGCCACTTAAGGTAATGTAATGAACTCATTGTTTATTTATATTGGTGTTAAACCTACTGTATTCCAACTTCTCTATGGTTCGTACCCCCTGATACTAGCCATAGATTCATCAAAATAAGCAAACAACACACTAAAAACAGAATCTGTCAAAAACAGAACAGTCTGTAGCAATCTGTAACTTTAGAATACTTCTGTAACTCTAAAAATCCTACCAAAGTATGAAGTCCTTGGCAATTTGTCTACTGATCTACTTCAAAAAGAATCAACTGAAAATCATGTTTCTATTATTTATTAAAATTATTCTCGTGCGTGCAAAAGTTTCTGTTTTCCACCAAGATCAAATTAACTATCACCGTAGGTTATCCTATAGGTTCTACTTGGCACAAACACTAATAAACATAAAAGCACATCTAAACAGAGGCTAGAGGAATTATTTATTACTAAACAGGAACAAAAAGCAAGAAACAAAAATAAAATTGGGTTGCTCCCAACAAGCGCTATCGTTTAACGCCCCTAGCTAGGCATAAAAGCGAGAATAGATCTACGTATTGCCATAATAATAAGATAAATCATGAAAAAATCTCATATTCCCTACGTTCAACAACAAGTTTTATTTGTGGTAAGAAAAAGTAATCAAAAGGGCTAAATATAATGGGATAGAAGTCCCCTAGATCAAGCTCGGGAGGTATGGGTTCCTTCTTTGGCCCTTCATATTGCACAACCAATTCATCATAATAAGCATTCTTTTGGCAGAAAGTCATGAGCCTATACTCAAGAGAAAATCCTAACTCATTGTTTCGAATTGCAAAGTCATTATTAAGTTTGGAAATTCTATCAACTAGAATATTGGTAGGAAACTTTTTTCTAAGGTTTTCATTAAAAGCAACATAATCTAGAGATTGTAAACGCATTATGTCCTCTTGATTGAAGAGGATTGTCTCTATGGGAGGACGGCCAACGTCCACCCTATAGTGTGCAAAAATTTCTTTGGCTTCTTTTATTATGAATCTGAACTCATGTGCCAAAAAGATAGTAGTTGCACGCTTAACAGAAGAATGCTCAATATTGGAAAATTCTAGGAAAATCCTTCGTATGCAAGGATGCATATGCATAAACTGTCTTTCAAGTTCAACTATAAGCAAGGATATAGCATCCGCAAGACTACTAGTTATATGAAGAATAGATCCACCCATAGCGGGCAAAGCACCAACACAAGTAAAGAAATCTTGAATGACCCCTTTTCCAATAATATTACCACTACTGATTCGCAACTTTTTAGTATGTAAGATGGGTGGTTCTTCAACAGGATCATCAAAAGCATCAAAGTTTCCCATGTTATTACTATTGTCCTTATCAACGACAACCTCCCCAGTTTCAGACATGACGGTAGAAAATACGAGGAGCAAGCGAAAGAGAGGCGAACGGGAAAGAGAGGGCGAATAAAACGGCAAGGGTGAAGTGGGGGAGAGGAAAGCAAGAGGCAAATGGCAAATAATGTAATGCGAGGGAGATGAGTTTGTGATGGGTACTTGGTATGTCTTGACTTGAGCGAGGACCTCCCCGGCAACGGTGCCAGAAATTCTTCTTGCTACCTCTTGAGCACTGCGTTGGTTTTCCCTTGAAGACGAAAGGGTGATACAACAAAGTAGCATAAGTATTTCCCTCAGTTTTGAGAACCAAGGTATCAATCTAGTAGGAGGCTCCACGCAAGTCCCTCGTACCTACACAAACAAACAAGAACCTTGCAACCAATGCGATAAAGGGGTTGTCAATCCCTTCACGGCCACTTGTGAAAGTGAGATCTGATAGAGATAATAAGGTAAGATAAATACTTTTGGTATTTTTATGATATAGATTGGAAAGTAAAGATTGCAAAATAAAGTAGATTGGAAACTTATATGATGGAAAATAGACCCGGGGGCCATAGGTTTCACTAGTGGCTTCTCTCAAGATAGCATAAGTATTATGGTGGGTGAACAAATTACTGTCGAGCAATTGATAGAAAAGTGCATAGTTGTGAGAATATCTAGGCATGATCATGTATATAGGCATCACGTCCGCAACAAGTAGACCGACTCCCGCATCTACTACTATTACTCCACACATCTAGCGCTATCCAGCATGCATCTAGACTATTAAGTTCATAAGAACAGAGTAACACATTAGGCAAGATGACATGATCTAGAGGGATAAACTCAAGCAATATGAGATAAACCCCATCTTTTTATCCTCGATGGCAACAATAGAATACGTGCCTTGCTGCCCCTGCTGTCACTGGGAAAGGACACCGCAAGATTGAAGCCAAAGCTAAGCACTTCTCCCATTGCAAGAAAGATCAATCTAGTAGGCCAAACCAAACCAATAATTCGAAGAGACTTGCAAAGATAACCAATCATACATAAAAGAATTCAGAGGAGATTCAAATATTTCTCATAGATAAACTTGATCATAAACCCACAATTCATCGGATCTCGACAAACACACCACAAAAAAGATACATCAAATAGAGCTCCAAGAAGATCGAGGAGAACTTTGTATTGAGATTCAAAGAGAGAGAAGAAGCCATCTAGCTAATAACTATGGACCCGAAGGTCTGGGGTAAACTACTCACAACTCATCGGAGAGGCCTTGGCGATGATGTAGAAGCCCTTTATGACCGATTCCCCCTCCGGCGGAGCGCCAGAAAAGGTTCCAAGATGGGATCTCATGGGTACAGAAGGTTGCGGCGGTGGAAATAGGGTTTCGTGGTGCTCTTGGATGTTTTCGAGGTACGTAGATATATATAGGAGGATAGGTCGGTGGAGCCACGAGGGGCCCACGAGGGTGGGGGGCACGCCCACCCCCCTAGGGCGTGCCCTCCTGCCTCGTGGCCACCTCGACTGCTTCTTAACGTCCACTACAAGTCTCCTGGATTGCGTTTATTCCAAAAAGATCGCTCCCGAAGGTTTCATTTCGTTTGGACTCCATTTGATATTCCTTTTCTTCGAAACACTGAAATAGGCAAAAAAAACAGCAATTTGGGCTAGGCCTCCGGTTAGTAGGTTAGTCCCAAAAATGATATAAAAGTGTAAAGTAAAGCCCATAAACATCCAAAACAGGTAATATAATAGCATGGAACAATAAAAAATTATAGATACGTTGGAGACGTATCAATATTGCAACGCTTCTCGTCAGGGACTTGGAGGTGTTCTTATGCAAGAAGGAAGAGTTGTTTCGTATACCTCACGTCAGCTTCGACCTCATGAGTTGAATTATGCCACACATGATTTGGCGTTAGCAGCCGTAGTGCACGCACTCAAGACCTGGAGACATTTTCTTATCATAAATAGGTGTGATGTTTACACGGATCACAAGAGTTTGAAATACATCTTCACGCAGAAGGAGTTGAACCTCAGGCAGAGGAGATGGTTGGAGCTCATAAGGATTATGACATGAGATTGCATTATCACCCAGGAAAGGCCAATGTTGTGGTAGATGAATTGAGCCGCAAGAGCTATGTTAATACGCGGATGATCTCAGAGACTTTCAATTGTAGATAATTCTGAGAGGGTATGTTGTAGCACTGGAAATTCAGTCCACTTTGTTAGGAAAGATCTGAGAAGCCCAGAAGGTAGATAAAGATATTGTGGAAATAAAGGAAAGGATGAACCAAGGAGAGGCAGAAGGATTTCGTGAGGATAAACACGGAACCTTGTGGTTTGAGCAGCTTACTTACGTGCCAAATGACCTAGAGATCAGGAAGTTGATTCTTTAAGAGTCTCATGATTCGCCTTACTCGATACACCCAGGCAACACTAAGATGTATTTGGACTTGAAGGAAAATTTGTGGTGGACATGTATGAAGAAGGATATTGCCGAGTATGTAGCAGTATGCGGCGTATGTCAGAGAGTTAGGGCAGAGCATTAGAAACCAGCAAGATTACTTCAGCCCTTGTCGATACCCGATTGGAAATGGGATAAGCTTGGTATGGATTTTATCACTGGATTCCTAGGACTCGTTCAGGATATGATTCTATATGGGTTATAGTTGATCGCTTGACCAAGGTAGCTCACTTCATCCCCGTGAAAACCACATATACAAGTGCTAAGTTAGCCAAGATATACATGACCAGGATCGTATGTCTGCATGGAGTTCCGAGGACTATTGTATCAGATAGAGGAACACATTTACCTTGAAGTTTTGGAATCAATTACATGAAACTTTGGGTACCAGGCTACAGTCCAGTACAACCTTTCATCCGCAGACAGATGGGCAGACCGAGAGAGTCAATCAGATTCTGGAGGACATGTTGAGAGCTTGTGCGCTACATTATGGATCTAGTTGGGATGATAATTTGCCGTACGCAGAATTCTCATATAAAAATAGCTATCAAGCTAGTCTGAAGATGGCCCCTTTCGAAGCCATGTACTGAAGGAGGTGCAGGACACCATTGATGTGGGATGAAGTTGGAGACCGTAAATTATTCAGACCAAATTTAATTAGAGATTCAGAGGAGAAAGTCAAGTTGATCTGTGATAGACTCAAGGTAGCCCAATCTAGATAGAAGAGTTATGCCGATACTAAACGCAAGAAGGTAACCTATGAAGTCGGAGATAGAGCATATCTTTGTGTGTCGCCACTTCGAGGAGTTAAACAATTTGGAGTCAAAGGAAAGTTAGCACCATGATTTGTGGGTCCATACAGAGTTTTGTAACGTAGAGGAGAAGTTGCATATCATTTGGAGTTACCCGAAGCCTTGTCTGGAGTTCATGATGTGTTTCACGTTTCCCAGTTGAAGAAGTGCCATGCGGAGATGGCTGATATTCCTCTAAGGGATACAGTGCCCCTGGAAGCAATTCAGTTGGACAGTGACCTGACTTATGAGGTGAAACCGATCAAGATTCTTGAGTTTGCCAATAGAGTTACCCGCAGCAAGGTCATCGAGTTTTGCAAGGTTCAGTGGAGTCATCATACCGAGGAGGAAGCCAACTGGAAACGAGAAGAAGATCTTCGACATGACCACCCACACCTTTTTGCTAGCCAACCCGAATCTCGAGGGTGAGATTCATATTAAGGGGGGTAGGTTTGTAACATCCCAAATTTCCAATTTGGAATGTTTTATAGTTATTAGCTAAGCATTTATGCATTTAATTTGAATTGAGTGGCATTTGGAAATTTCGGAGGCATTTGAGTGTTATCTGACTTTGAATTCAACTTGGCATTTGAAATTTATTTCAAAATCCCTGAGAAATACTTGTTCAAAAGTATGAGAGCAGCTAACATGACACTCAAAAAATTCAAAAGAAAACAACGCCAAAAGTTTTGAATTCAAATTTGTGTTTCATTTGGATTTTTTAAGAAAAATGTTTTTTATAAAGTTTTATTTAGCCACTGAAAAATAGTTCATCTTGTAGGATTTCTTTTCTTGGTTTTTTGATATATATATATATATAAATGTCCTATGTAAAAATATTTTTTATTTTCTATCTTTTTTTCTTTCTTCTATCTTTCTTTTCTTGGGCCTTGATTTTTTTCACTAAGGCCCATGCCGAGGCGATATCTTCTTCTTCCTCCTTGTTCATGTTAAGAGGAACACGAACAGAGGCTACATCCATGGCGCCTAAACCTCTTACTTCACTCCTATTCCTTCCCTGCACCCACTAACCCTCAGAACATGTTCCCCTCTCCTCCCTCGACCCCTCCCCTTCACTAGTGCGTCCTAATTCCCCCACTCATGGCCATTAGAACCACAGGTAACTGCTATCATTAAGGCCCTTAAATCCGACAATGCCCTGCTCTCCTGTGGCTTCCCCTGACCCTCTATAAAAGCCCACGGAGACGCCCAAGTTCCCCTCGTCCGAAGCCCTCTCCTTCTAGAGATTTCCCCCTCCCTAACCCCACCAATTTCTCGCTGAAGTTCTTGGATTCCAGCGGCTTCTCCACCACGCCAAGAGACAATACCGACCCATGTAAAACTTATGTTCTGTACATGTTGGGGATATAACTATCGGGTATGAACCGCCCAGGAGGGGCCGGGTCATACTGCTAGCGATAACCATGAAGGGGGCGGGTCATAAGAAGCCCGCTGACGGCCCGAGACCTAGAGGCGACTTAGGGCCCAGAAGGATGAACCGCCAAGAGGATAAACTTGTATTGTAAGGTAGGCTTAGTTAGTCACCAAGCTAGACACATTGTCTATGAGCCGGCCGAGACTCTGTAAGCCATCGGGCATTAACCTGTGTATATAAAGGGACGACCCGACGGCGAGTTAGGGCAGGAAAGAAAGAGATCGAGAACTAGGTCAAGTGTATTCGCTCCCTGGTAATCGAAGCCCAAGCAAAAACCACCCTACACTGGATTAGGATGTTACCTCCACCGCGAGGGGCCGAATCAGTATAAACTCTCCGTGTCCCTTGTCTTGTTTAACCCTTCAAGCTAACTACGTCGCGATGGATCCACACCTAAGTCCTTATGCTAGGACATCTGGCGTGATAATTCCACGACAGTGCAGAAACTTTATTTGGTTGTTTTTGAAGTTTTCTGAAGTCTTTATTTGTTTTCTTTTTAGATCTTTGCTTATATGCTTATGTATGTTATTGCTTGCTTATGCTAGATCATCCGGAGTGTGAAGCTTACTATTATGAATCTTTAGAGTTCAACGATCGTCAGCAAGGCAAGTTCACACTTTGATCATACTTTCCAATACCCAGTTTTTACTATGCATTAGTTTCACCCTCAAAGATTGCATGAGTAGGATCGAGAACATGTGGTTATGCTATGTAGTTCATGTGGTAGGAACCTATGACCTTTGATCACCCTGGGAACATTCGTTATGTAATATTTTGCTTAGCCATGCTCGTAGATGGGGATTGGTATGTGTGATCCATGCAAGTTGCGAGAGGTAATAATTTTGGGACAACATATGGTGGGAACCTTATACACATATGGGTGGATTGTTTGGGGCACCTGGA
Source organism: Triticum aestivum (assembly GCF_018294505.1). Lineage (NCBI taxonomy): Eukaryota > Viridiplantae > Streptophyta > Magnoliopsida > Poales > Poaceae > Triticum > Triticum aestivum. Next base: position 433,131,739 of record NC_057804.1, on the reverse strand, counting down.
GAAACCAGTGCTTTCCCAAGGGGATCCTGGAGTACTCGTGCGATTACCCCAGGTCCGCCACCCAGGCTCAAAGGTATCATAAGATATTTCATGCCTAGAAACTTCTGTGTGCAGCCACAAGCCATTATGGGCTCTAGCATAGTTGAGTAAGTTGTGTGACCTCTTTCCCTGGTAGACTAGCTAGCTGATGTAAGGGAAAGTAGGTGTACCGGTCTACCCAGGGTTAAGGGGAAATGCTTCTGGAAGTCTATGTCTCGATCTTCCAATAATGGAGGTGGTCGAGTATTGTGGGGAAAAGGGTGCAAACCTCTGCAGAGTGTATAAACTAATCATGATTAGCCGTGTCCCCGATTATGGACAATTTGAGTATCTAGAAGTGAATTATTGGTTGATCTCATCACTCTTTTTAATAAAATTATTGGGTTACTAATAACTCAGGAATCGTATTGAGTTGGAGGAACCTTCTCAATAGTGGCATTTTAATTTAGTGGTAAATAAAAAAAATTATTCCGTTGTTGTAGGGTAAATTTTGCTTTATGCAAAATTAAACTTAGATCCTCCACCAGCTAAATTTGCATATAGAGATGGTCTTGTTCATTATTATTCTATGGTGTGAAATTGCCAGCATATTCCATGTGCTGACCTACACGGCTGCAACGTCTCATTTTGCAGATTTTTCTGATGATGATTAAGGTGCGATAGGTCATTGTTCTACACTCGGTTTGCCGTGGAGTTGGATGGACTCATTCACCTTCTATGCTTCCATAGTTATTTTTATTTAGATGGACTTTGGCCATATTATTGTAATAGATACTCTTTTTTGAGGACCTTGATGTAATGAGTGTGTGATTGAACTATGTTATAATTCCTCGAGTACTGTGTGTGTTAGCATACCGATCCAGGGATGACACTTAAGCACAGAGACTTCAATCCATTTGGGTCGGGTCGCTACACTTGGTGAGGCCAATGATATCATTGAGTCGCATGAGGATACTATCTTCAAGTTGGAGGGGCATAGTCATGACTATGCCGATGAGATGGTAGATCTGTCCATTGCTCTAGAGGAAGAGCGAGATATACGTTTGACTCTTGAGGAGTCACACAATGTTGATCATGCTAAATTGAAAAAAGATCTTGATCATGCTATTGTTCTTACTCGTGTGCTTAAATCCGAGAAAGCCGCACTTGGGGTTGGCCATGACAGACTCAAGGAAGAATTTAATACACTTGACAAGGCTCACAAGGTCTTGAAGGGTGTTCATGCTTCTCTCAAGGAGTCACATGATCAACTCCAAGTGAAGCTAACCAAGGAGATTTTCACTTGTCCTCCCTTTGTTCTAATTGATAATGTCCATGCTACTAACCCTTGTTGCAAGCATGTGCATCTCATGGAGGAAAATGCTAAGTTGAAAGAGCAACTTGAGAAGGGCCTTGTGACTTGCATACAAGGCGAGAAGAACCACAATGACCTTTTGACCAATCAAAAAGAAGTTGTAGGAAAGGAAGGACTTGGGTTTGTACCCAAGTCAAAGAAGAAGAAGAAGAAGACCAAGAAATCTCTCCCGCTCAAGGAAACTTTTGTAAAGGCGGGTGAGGGTACTCATGAGAAGAAGAAGAAGAACAAGGAAGTGGGTGGTAATTCCAAGAAGGGCAAATCCGCCCCGACCAACAAAGCCGACGACTTTAACCCCTCTTATGTCTTGTGTCGTGCTAGTGATGGGCATGTCTATGCTAAATTCATTGGTTCATACTATGAGTACATTGAATGGTCTATTTGGGTTCCTAAGACCCTTTTACTAACCTTAAAGGACCCATTCAAGAATGGGTATCCAACACCAAGCATTGATCTCTTGTAGGAGTTTGCTTTCGGTGGGGTCTCATGGTTGCTCGATAGTGGAGCAACAAATCATATGACATAGAGCAAGGACTTGGTGGTGGACGTGCATCCAATTCCATCTATGCCCACCCACGTCCAATTTGTTGATGCTTCAACTTGTAAGGTATTGGGGCTTGGCAAGGTGGTCATCTCTCAAGATTTATCTATTGAGAAGGTCATGCTTGTTGAGTCCCTTGCATACAATTTACTTTCCATTCGTCAACTTGCACTCATGGGCTTTGCAACATTCTTTGATCTTGATACCGTGGCCCTTTTGTGGAGCAAGATTCTTAAAATAGCCTATGTTGGGCATGTCAAGAACGGTCTCTATGTGGTGAACTTTTCGGAGTGACCCACTAAGACCGTGACTTGCCTAATGGCTAAAGTTAATGTGGGTTGGCTTTGGCATCGCCAAGTAGCCCACATAAATATGAGATATTTGCAAAGTCTCCTCAAAGGGGACCACGTGCATGGACTAACAAGAGTTTTTTCTAAAGACCATGCTTACAGTGCTTGTATCAAAGGAAAGCTTCATGAAATGGCTCGCCGACCATCGACTATCATCTACTCAAAGAGCCTGATACGTCTCCATCATATCTACTTTCCTAACGCTTTTCATCTTGTTTTGGACTCTAATTTGCATGATTTGAATGAAACTAACCCGGACTGATGCTGTTTTCAGTAGAACTACCATGGTGTTGTTTTTGTGCAGAAATAAAAGTTCTTGGAATGGAATGAAACTTTGTGAGGATTTTTTTATACAATAAAAGAGAATCTCTGGAGCCAAGAACCACCGGAGGGGGGCACCTGGGTGGGCACAACCCACCATGGTGCGCCACCCCCTCTAGACGTGCCCAGGTGGGTTGTCCCCACCTGGTGGCCCCGCAGACCCTAAAACCAGCGCTATAAAATCCTATTTTTCCAGAAAAATCAGGGAGAAAGAATTATCTCATTTCACGAGACGGAGCCGCCGTCGTCTCCTGTTCTTCATCGGAAGGCCAGATCTGGAGTCCGTTTGGGGCTCTGGAGAGGGGGATCTTCGATCTTCGTCATCACCAGCACTTCTCCATCGCCAATTCCATGATGCTCCCCACTAGGGGTGAGTAATTCCTTCGTAGGCTCGCTGGTCGGTGAGGAGTTGGATGAGATTCATCATGTAATCGAGTTAGTTTTGTTAGGGCCTGACCCTAGTATCCATTATGTTCTGAGATTGATGTTGCTATGACTTTTCCATGCTTAATGCTTGTGACTTTGGGCCCAGGTGCCATGATTTCAGATCTGAACCGTTTATGTTATCACCATTATATTCATGTTCTAGATCCGATCTTGCAAGTTATAGTAACCTACTTATGATCCGGCAACCCCGGAGTGACAATAGTCGGGACCACTCCCAGTGATGACAGTAGTTTGAGGAGTGCATGTATTCACCATGTGTTAATGCTTTGTTCCGGTTCTCTATTAAAAGGAGGCCTTAATATCCCTTAGTTTCCAATAGAACCCCGCTGCCATGGGAGGGTAGGACAAAATATGTCATGCACGTTCTTTCCATAAGCATGTATGACTATTTACGGAATACATGCCTACATTATATTTATGAACTAGAGCTAGTGTCGTATCACCCTAGGTTATGACTGTCTCATGATGAATATCATCCAATGAATCACCAATCCAATGCCTACGATTTCCCTACATATTGTTTGTGCTAAGTTACTTTTGCTGCTGTCACTATTGCACTTGCTACAAAATCACTGCTATCACTATTACCATTACTATTGTTGTTGCTACTATCAAAACTATCATACTACTTTGCTACTGATCACTTTGTTGCAGATAATTAATCTCTAGGTGTGGTTAAATTGACAACTCAGCTGCTAATACTTGCAAATATTCTTTGGCTCCCCTTGTGTCGAATCTATAAATTTGGGTTGAATACTCTATCCTCGAAAACTGTTGTGATCCCATATACTTGTGGGTTATCAAGACCTTTTTCTCGCGCCGTTGCCGTGGAGCATAGCTATATTTGTTGAGTCACTTGGGATTATTATCAAATTATCACTATGAAGAATTTGAAGGATGCTAAGACTAAGATTTTGCCCACTAAGACGAGGGGAGGTAAGGAATTACCATCCAGCTCTGCTTTAGATTCACCTTATGTTATAAGTAAACTTGCAACACCACGACATGCTATTAATTCTGATATGTCGCAAGTTATTGATGATGTTACTTCTGCTATGAATGCTACTCATGATGATGCTAATACCTTGTTTGATGATAATGTGCCACTAGGTGGATTTCTTGATGAACAAATTGCTAGAGTAAGGCAGCATGATATTGTTGAAACTGATGATGAGCTTGAAACTGAAAATCTTGAAACACCTACTAGAACTGGCCCTCCTAGATATGAGTTGACAAAGGTACCAGAAGGTTATGCTATGAGTGAGGAGGCAACTAGATCTTTGAATGCTAAAATGAAATGTGATCCAAAGTTTGCTACTTCACCTATGTTTATGGATGAGAAGGATTATGAATTCTCTGTCGACCCAGAGTTAATTACTTTGGTTGAATCTGATCCTTTCCATGGTTACGAAATTGAAACTGTTGTGACTCTTACTAAGTTGAATGACATAGCCACCCTTTTTGCTCATGATGAGAAGATTCGCTATTACTATATTCTCAAGTTATTTCTGTTCTCATTAAAGGGTGATGCTAAAGCTTGGTACCATACTCTTGCTCCTGGTTGTGTGCGTAGTCCCCATGATATGATTTATTACTTCTCTGAAAAATATTTCCCCACTCATAAGAAACAAGATGTCTTGTAGGAAATATTTAACTTTGTGCAAATTGAATAAGAGAGTCTCCCACAAGCTTGGGGGAGGCTTCTCCAATTTCTTAATGCTTTGCTTGATCATCCTCTTAGGAAAAATGAAATACTTGATATCTTCTATAATGGACTAGCCGATGCTTCTAGGGATTTCCTAGATAGTTATGCTAGTTGTGTTTTCAGGGAACAAACTATTGAGCAAGCTGAAGAATTATTGAATAACATATTGAAATATTATGATGATTGGACTCCTCCTGAAACACCGCCTAAACCCACTCCGAAGAAGAGGGGTATTCTATATCTCAGTCCAAAAGATATGCAATAGGCAAAGAAAATATTTGAAGGAAAAAGGTATTAAAGCAGAGGATGTTAAAAATTTACCACCTATTGAAGAAATACATGGACTTGATACACCAACACCACCTAATGTGGCAGAGGTAAATTCTTTAATGAAATTCAATGATAGTGATGATCCTCATAATAAACATCCTACTCAATGCCTTTATGAGTTTGAAAATTACATTAGAACGCAAGATCACTTCAATGCAAATATTATGAAACAATTGAAATACAACTCTAATATGATTGCTTGCTTAAGTGACTTGCTATTTAGAATCTCAAATGATGTTAGATGTGTAGGAAAGCATGCCTCTATGGTTCAAACTCAATTAGAACAAGTTGCTAAATCTCAAAGAGAGTTGCTTGATGAAATGAACAATAATATAAGAGACTTTGCTGTTAGAGTAGCAACTAGAGGAGGTAAAATGACTCAGGAACCCCTTTATCCTGAGGGACACCCAAAGAGAATTGAACAAGACTCTCAAAGAATTAACACGGATGCACCTAGTCCTTCTAAAAAAAATAAGAAAAATAATAGGACTTTGCCTACCTCTAGTGAACCTGAAGTAGAAAAACCTCATAATAATGATAATGAAGTTTCTATCTCTGATGTTGAAACTCAATCTGGTAGTGAACACTCACATTCTGATAATGAAAAAGATAATGATGAGGTTCATGAAGAAACTCAAACGAATAATAAAGAACCAGACAATGATGTTGAGATAGAACCAGCTGTTGATCTTGATAACGCACAACCCAAGAATAAAAGATAAGATAAAAGAGACTTTGGTGCTAGAAAACACGGTAAGGAAAGATAACCGTGGGTTCAAAAACCTATGCCCTTTCCACCTAAGTCAACTAAAAAGAAAGATGACAAAGAATTTGAACACTTTGCTGAAATGCTAAGGCCAATGTTTTTGCGAACTCGCTTGACTGATATCTTAAAAATGCCTCCTTATGCAAAGTACATGAAAGACATCATCACCAATAAGAGAAAAATACCGGAAGCTGAAATCTCCACCATGCTTGCTAATTATACTTTTAAAGATGGAGTACCTACAAAACTTGGAGATCCGAGAATACTAACTATACCTTGCTCCATTAAAAGAAACTATGTGAAAACTACTTTATGTGATTTGGGAGCTGGTGTTAGTGTTATGCCTTTCTCTTTATATAAAAGACTTGATTTGAATAAACTCACACCTACTGAAATATCCTTGCAAATGGCTGACAAATCAACTGCCATACATATCGGTATTTGTGAGGATTCTCCCGTTGTTGTTCCTAATGTTACTATTTTGACTGACTGTCGCGGGAAACCATGGCCACCTATGCACTACAAAAAAAAGACACATCCGTGACATTTTGGGCCGAACAAATTTTTTTCTGTCATACATATGACACTTCTAAGACGATAATTGTGACAAAACCCGGTATCATCATAGATTTGGTGGGCTCCTACTTCCATGACAAAAAATCATGACAGAAAATGGGCTTTTCGTCCTAGGCGGGCTGGAGACGCAGCTGCATGACATTCTTTGGGCCGTCCATGACGGAAAAAACCGTGGTAGAAGCGAGGGGGAGGAAAATTTCGGGGAGTTGCCGGTTACGGTGGGAGGTCGGGGGCCGAGCGATGCGCGTTTCTCTTGTACAGGTGCGAGGCGTTGGCTCTAACTAAACCCGAGTGAGGCGTTGGGCTCTAACTGAACCCGAGCGATTGCACTGCAGGCTACGCGTTACTGAACCCGAGCGATTGATCGATCGCTGTTAACTGAACTCGATGGAGCGATTTCTTCGCTACTGCTGCTAACTGAAGCCGATCAATGGATGAACAGTGAGCGTTGCGAGGGGGGGTGGATGAACAGTGAGTGGTGGTGTTGCCTCTGGATGAACAGGAACCCGTGGTGTGGAGGGCTGGATGAACAATAGACGGTGGAGGGGTGGTTGAACAGGACCCCGTGGTGTGGAGGGCCGGATGAACAGTAGATGGTGGAGGGCTGGATGAACAATAGACGTTGGAGGGGTGGTTGAACAGTAGTCGGTGAAGTAGCGCGCGGTGGAGGCTGGATGAACAGGAGCCCATGGAGGCTGGAGGAGGTCGACGGTAGCCCGTGGAGGCTGGAGGAGGTCGACGGTGGAGATGAATAGTATCCTATGGAGCCCGTTTTGTGGTATGCCACACCCCTCCCGATGAACAGGACCCCCGTTTCGACTGTAGCGCTCCAACAAAAGTCTGTTTCGTCCGTTTTGCGGTACGCTACACCCTCCTGATCAACAGGACCCCGTTTCGACCGTAGGAGGTCCGTTTTGTCTATTTTGCGGTACGCCACACCCCTCCCGATGAACAGGACCCCTGTTTCAACCGTAGGAGGCCCGTTTCCTCCGTTTTGCGGTACGCCACAACCCTCCCAATCAACAGGACCCCCGTTTCAACCGTAGGAGGTCCGTTTCCTCCGTTTTGCGCTACGCTAGGCCTCGTTTCCATCGCCTATTCTGTCCAAGCCGGTTGGCTCCCACGCGTTCCGTTGCCTCCCGATGAACACGACGCATTCCGTTGCCTCCCCATGAACACGACGCATTCCGTTGCCTCCCCATGAACACGATGCATTCCGTTGCCTCCCCACGAACACGATGCATTCCGTTGCCTCCCCATGAACACGAGCCCTTGCCATACGTATGCGCGACTAGGCATTCGAGACCCCGCCCGTATGTACACATACGTGGCCGTATTTTCTTCCTTGCACCCTGGCCGCTGTACGTACATGTACATGCTACGTGCGTGCCTCTACTAGGACACGTACGCGCCTCTACTACGACACGTGCGTGCCTCTACATCGACCAGTATATATGTACGTACACGTTCGCGACCAAAATGACAACACTACGTACACTTCGACCAGGTGGGTCCCGACTATCAGGCAGTTCCTTGCGTGCGAAAATGTAGTTGGTGGGTCCCAGTAGTCAGAGGGGCGAATCGTTTTTTTGCCCGGACGCACTTCCTTTGCGTGCGAAGATGTAGCTGGTGGGTCCCAGCAGTCAGGGGGGCGAATCGTTTTTTTTTGCCCGGACGCACTTCCTTGCGTGCGAAGATGTAGCTGGTGGGTCCCAGCAGTCAGGGAGGCGAATCGTTTTTTTGCCCGGACGCACTTCTTTGCGTGCGAAGATGTAGCTGGTGGGTCCCAGCAGTCAGTGGGAAACTTTTTTTTACGAAATACGGTGGCCCGTCCGATGGGTCCCCACTGTTAGGTGGAGGAATCATTATTTTCCGCGTAATAAGGAGGCACTTCCTTGCTGCGGCCGTGGACCCAGCTGTCAGCCTCTCCACGTACAGTCCACGTCCGATGGAAGTCGTTCCTTGACCATGTTCACCACGCCACGCCGAGAGCACCACGGCGGTGGACGACGGTGAGGCCTCGGAAGGGGACGACTCAGAGCCGGGGAAGACGCAACAGTGGATGCCCACACGAAGAGGAGTACGAGGGTTCACTGGTTCGGCTGCGGCGCCGTAGAATAACAGGGGGTGTGGGTGAGTAGAGGGATGGCCTGGCCAGCGGTGGGAGTAGTAGGGGGTGGTGAGGCCTCCGCGGCATCACAACCGGATATGGGAGGCAGGAGCACGTCGCACGACCGGCGCTGGTTTGGGCGGCTAGAGCAAGAAGACCAGAGGTTGAATAAGCACTACAACCGTTGGATGAACATCGTACGGTAACAGGAGCTAGAATCGTTCATATTGACTAAGTTGACAAAGCCCTCCATCCCCGTCAACTTGGTAGGCCCACAAGTCAGCCTCCCAGTATGTTGGGTTTCAGATGGCAGGGGGAGTATTCATTTTTTTGTGCGTAATAAGGAGGCACTTCCTTGCGTGCGAAGATAGCTGGTGGGTCCGACAAGTCAGTAGGGGGCACGTTTTTTTTGCGAAATACAGAGGCCCTTCCGGTGGGTCCCAGATGTTAGGTGGAGGAATCATTATTTTACATGTAATAAGGAGGCACTTTCTTGTCTGCGGCCGTGGACCTAGCTGTCAGCCTCTCCACGCACAGTCTACTTCCGATGGTGTCGTTCGTTGACCACGTTGACCACGCCACGCTGAGCGCATCCAAGGTGGTGGACGACGGCGAGGCCCCGGACAGCAACGAGCTGGAGATGGGAAGACGCGGGAGTAGAGTCACAGACGGAGAGGTGTACGAGGGTTAACTGGTTCTAGTGTGGTGTGGTTCGGAAGTCGGTGGAGAAGAACAGGAGGTGTGGAGGGGTGGAGGGATGGCCTGGCCAACGGTGGAGTAGTGCTTCATAGCAAAGCATGAAAGCAGAGCTACTAGCAGCAGGAGGCGGGAGGTGGTCTCGGTGGCGCTGGAGGAAGAAGACGAGAGATTGAAGATGGATGCCGGCCGTTGGATGTAAATCCAACGGTTAACATGTCAGAATCATTTGTTGACTAAATTGACAACGACTTGCATTGGCTTCGACCTATTGGCCCACATTTCAGCCTCCAAAAATATGGCACATATTCTACCCATTTTTCAGAATTTACAGTCTTTTTTTTGCGCAGTAGAATTTACAGTCAATTTGATTTTTTTGAATTACAGCCATTAGCTGGGCTGGGTGAAAAATTAATGTAGCTTTCATGCGGCCCATTTATTTTATTTCCTAAAAAATTACGGGCCATTTGCACTTTATCTAGATACACGATTTTGCTGGGCTGATTCTAATTATAATGTTGGGTTGGGCCAGCAATGTTATCAAAAAATAAAAAAGGCCTGAGCATTTTGATATAAATACATTTAAATAATAAGTGATATTATTACATTCGTCCTTAAATCTTACCAAGCTTTTGTACACAATCACTAGGTTTTTCGTGCCAAAACAATCCAGGATTTTATTTGTTAAGAAATTATTTTTATAAGTTAATAAGATGTGGGATATTGTTTTCTTACATATGTAAGTATCTGTTAAATATATGATGACAATAAAAATAATATATAATAACATATAAAATAATTTAAATATATATAATATAGTTAGAAGGGAAACATAAGTTGTACCTGGCGTTCCTATTCTTATATAGAAAAATAGAACAGACCTCTGCGTTTTCTTCAAAAAAATACATAAATTGGGCTGCCAAAAATAAAACCTCGGATGGGAGGTCCATAGGCCGGTCGATACATGACGACCCTAAGATAATACAAACAGGTCCTCCCATCCGAGGTCGTGGGCTGCGCATGTTAAAAATGAAAGCCTAGACGGGGCAGCCTAAAACCACGTCCAACACTTGCCAAAACTTCGTCCCTCATTTTCTCTCTGTTTCGCACACTCAACATTGTGTGGGCATTTTGACTGTGCATCATATGAAGATGTGCTATGCATGAATGTTGATCAGCATAATGTTAACTGGCTGTTGGTTCCATTTTTGACCATGAATAAAACTTCCAACATGATGTTAACCCTGTTTGAAAAGGCCGTGTTAATATAAATGCTCTGCCTCTGAAAGTTGCAATTTCTTATCTAAAACTGAACATGCAGTTTCTTATCTGAAACTGAAACTTGCAGTTTCTTCTCGTCTGCACTTTTATACTCCTATGAAACTACATTTTTTAAGTGCTACAAATAGATCTCTAGAATTCATAAAATTCTTCATATGCTCAATACTGCAAATCTGAAATTCAAAAGACATTCATATCTGAAAGTACTCTCAAAATACACAACACAGAACACAATTCACAACCTGCAAATACTGACAACCCTAAGCTCCTCGTGACAATTCACAACCTGCCCGACTATTGGGCTGGGGGGGGGGGCAGCCCCCTCCTATTCCTCGGCGGCAGACAGCCGCCCCGTGAGACAATGTGAATGGCGAGGGAGACAATGGTGGGGAAGCATCGTCGGGCCAACTGATTTTCTCCTCTTGTAGTTGGGTTCGGTCGACGAAGACTCCACCGGCTCACTCTGGCAGGACACCCTCACAAACGGCACCCTGTAGATGCTCGATCCTTCAATCTCTGGTGGATGCTCCATCTGGGATCGATACTCCCACCACCGCTCGCTCACAATCGGATTCGGTGAATCTGTTTGCTCCATGGCCCAGAGGAGCAGCTCTATGTACTCCGGTGTGACTCCCTCCGGGAGTATCGCCGCCTTTTCGCTCTATTGCAGATATTTGGCCATGGATGTCGCCATCGCCGCTAGTTGGTCCTTGTTGTCAAACCAAGACTGTATCTCCAACATCCTAGCTAGCTTCACAGGGTCGCCGTCTGCGATCCTCACATATTGGTTGTACTCCTCCATCGATCTACTTCTCCACAACACCTTCACTCGCCAGCGGTGGTTTTTGAATGGAAGAGGAGAGGAGCGGCGCTGGTTTTGGATTAGAACGGGAGAGGAGCGACGCTGGTTTTGGACTGGAACAGGAGAGGAGGGGCGGTGGTTTTGAAATGGAAGAGGAGAGGAGCGGCGCTGGATTTAGATTGGAACGGGAGAGGAGCGACGGTGGTTTAAGAGGCGAAGAGCGGAAGAGTGGCGCTGGTCTTAGAAGTATTTTTTTTGTTGTTTTGCGTATTTGGGTCAAAGTTTGACCACGTACTGTATGACAAGCAAAATGTGAATGCATGTCACCAAAAATTGTATCGTTTGGTTCGTATCTGAATGTACTTTCAAATTATATTATTTTTGCAACGTATAACATATATTTTATGTGCGAAAATCATGGTCAATTATGACCCAGAATAAAAGGGAGACTAGTTAATGTGGGGTCGCTTTCTTAATTGAAGGGTAAATTGATTTTGATTTTGATCCAGTCAGAGCGCGCCGGCCCTCTCGCCCAATCCTAAATCGCTGCCGCACGCTCCTCTCCCTCTTCTCCATTGCAAAACCACCTCCTCTCGTCTCCATCATATCCATTCCAAAACCACCGTCTCGCCTCTCCCTCTTCTGATCTTCTCCATTGCAAAACCACCTCCTCTCCTCTCCATCATCTCCATTCCAAAACCACCTCCTCTCCTCTCCATCATCTCCATTCCAAAACCACTGTCTCGCCTCTCCCTCTTCTGATCTTCTCTCCATTGCAAAACCACCTCCTCTCCTCTCCATCATCTCCATTCCAAAACCGCCTCCTCTCCTCTCCCTCTTCTCTATTGCAAGACCACCGTCTCTCCTCTCATCTTCCAAATCTAGCACCGGACCACTTAGAACAACATCTATGGAGAGGATGCAGCAGCGAATCAGGCAGATCGACGGCGGCGACCAGGCAAAGTTAGCCAGGTTGAAGGATATCCTTAGTTGGTTTGACAATGAGTGGGAGATTTCGAGGACGGTGCTGGCCATGTGGCAATGTATGTGAAAGAGAGAGGTGGCAGCGATGTACATGTACTCCTCGGCAGCAGTCACGCCGCAGTCCTCCGAGTTCATCGAGTATCTCCTATGGGCGATGGAGCAGACAGATTCGCCCGAGGCGACAGTCAGCCGGAGGTGGTGGGCGTATAGGTCGAAGGTCGATGTAACGCCCCGGATTCGATGCGCCAGGTGTCCGCTAGTTATTCGTCGTTGTAACGCCCCAGATTCGATGCGCCAGGTGTCCGCCAGTTATTCGTCGTTGTTGCCTTGTCATTTGCTTGCGTGTTGCATTTTTTCATGTCATCATCTGCTTTTCATCTGCATGTTTTTCAAAACTTGCATCCGTTCGGATTCCGTCGGTTCTCTCCGTTGTCGGTACCGAGTCCGGACACACTCGCACGCGCCCGTGGCACCTCCGAAATATTATTTTATAAGTGGCATAAAAATGTTCTCGGAATGGGGTGAGAGTTGGGGTGCGGTCTTATTATAGTGTAGACAGGCCGCCTGCCAACTTTTGTTGCATTCGGAGTTTGTTTGACTGCCCAACCGTTAAATATATAACCGCGATATAGCCGGTATATTCGTCGGACGTTTCGGTCTCCGAAACTGCTGTCGGGCCTCTCTCTCTTCTCAGCCCAATGCATTCTACACAACCCACCAACCCCTCACCTAGTCTCCCTCCGCCCGGACCGTCGGATCGTGATCCGAAGGCTCCAAAACGCTCCAAAACCCCCTCTAACCCTAGCCCCCTGCTATATATGGACCTCCTAGTCCATTTTGGGCATCCCCTAGCCCCCACCTACCTTTAGCCCTCTCCCTCCTCAATTTCCGCGCCGGCCCTCTCCTCCTCCGCCACTTGGTGCTGCCCCCGCCGCCAGCCACCACCCAGCACCGCCGCCAAGTCAGCGGCGACGTCCCCGCGCCCACTCCCCGTTCGCCACGAGCCCCCTGTCGGCTTCCCCCTACCGCGGCCCGCCTAGGCCCGGGCCAGGCCTGCAAAGCCCATCGGGGCCCGCGCCCGAGCGAGCGCTGCCGCCACCCGGCTCCTGTGCCTCCCCCTTCCAGCGCCACCCCATACCGCTGCCGACCGCCGCCACCACCATGCTGCCGTCGCCAGAGTCCCCGACCCAGGCTAGAGCCCCGCCGCCCTCTCCTTCCTTCTCCTCCCTTCTCCCTCTCCCTCATGGCGTCTGCCTCTCTCTCTCCCGCAGGTTGCTGCCCCCACCGGAGCTTACCTCCCCGTGCCTCGCCGGAGCTTCTCACCACCGGGAACGGGATCCCCGGGTCCGGATCCGGCCAGATCCAACCACCCTCGGCCTCCTCCGCCCTTCCCCGCACCTCGCCGGACTGCCTCGACCCACCGGAGCCACTGCCGTCCACGTTGACTTCGCGCCCCTATCGAGGTTGATTTCTGCAAAGTCCCCAAAAACTCATAAAATGTTGCATCTTTTGACCTGTTGTAACTTCATGTGTGTGGCTCCGTTTGCTGAGTGTAATATATGAAAATGTTCGTCATGAGATGCTCTACATTTCATTCCATTGCATCATGTTCATTTGAGTCCATCTTGATGCCTGAATCAACGTTGCAAGGGTGCTATATAATGTTGTCTGATGTCTGTTAACAGAACATGCTCATTTGTCATTTTTGCCATGTTTGATGTGTGCATCCTATGAGGTTGATGTCTACATGTGTTTTGAACTACATCATGCCATCTTTACAGGGGTGCCATTCATTTATTTTTGTGAGTCTTGTACTGAGTACATCATGCTTGCTAAGTAGGGTACTTGCTGTTGCTATTTTGCTAGGCTGAATCTGTTATTTCGTGATGCTATGTAAACCTGCTTCTACTAGTCATTCTATGCATAATCTGGAGATGTTCATTAAGGCTGATTTGTTATACATGTCATGCTCTATCCATCCATGCCCCTGGTTGAATTTATAGCTTGATGTAGATTGTTGTAATCTTGCTCCAAATTTGCTAAATAATGTTGCTGTCAGCCTGTTAACATGAAGTTCAGTTTTGCCATGTGCTTTTCTAGTGATCCATGCACCCTATGAACTTTCTCTTGCCATGCTTTGCTTCATAAACATGTATTCTTACTGTTGGTTGCCTTGTCATGCCAGGTAATGCTCTGTGGTGAGTGGTTCAATCTCACCAACATGCCTACTTATTGTTGTTCCTGCCATGTATGAATCTGTCATATAACTTGCCATGTTTGCATGGGTGCCATCATATCTTATGATCCTTTTTGGCTCTTAGTCAGTAAGGGACTTTTGTTCTATGCAATTAGTAGGTTCATGCCATGCCTTTGTTTGCCATGTTAAGTTCCTGTAACATGTTGTTTGATAGCTCTAAACATTGCAACCTGATGTTATTTCTGCTAATGACTGAAACTGTTATTATTTGCAATCTTGCCATGTCCTTTTGAGCATGTTCTAGTGATTTCTGGATATAGCTCAGTGTTCATGCCTTATCTGTACATCATGTCCATTCCTTATCTGTACATCATGTCCATGCCTCTTGTTCTCATGTTGAGGTGCTGTAGCATGTCGTTTTGATGCTTGCAATATGCCTAGTTGCTGTTTTGGACAGATTGTTGCTGTAAATTGTTTCATGTGTGTGTGTGTTGAACCGTTGCTCCGTTTTGAGTGTGCTCCATATGGAACTTGCTTGATTTTGCATGTAGCTTCATATTATCATGTTGCATCCTTGTTTTGAGGTGTTTGCTTGATGTTTCTATGCATTTTGCATCAATGCCATGTTTGACTTGTTTTGCTCATATCTTCTAGGACGTAGCTCCGAATTAAATGAACTTTATATGTAACTTGACTAGAATCTCGTGTAGATCATCATGGTGCATTTTAACTTGCTGTTTAACAACTTGAACATATGGTTTATTCAGATCTGGACCAATTTCGAAATTTGCATATGAGGACTTACCGGATTTATTATATGGTGTTCCCGACCTCATTTAAAATTGCTTTGATGTGTTGCCCTTGTTTGCATCATCTCTTGCCATGAGTAGCTTCATGTAGCTTTGTCATGCATCATGCTTGTTGTGCATCATGTCTTGTCTATGTGTGGTGTGTTTACTATGTTGTGTGCTTCTTCTCGATAGTTCCCGTTTCGTTGCGATCGTGAGGATTCGTTCGTCTACGCTTGGTTCGTCTTCGCGGCTTCATCTTCTTCATGGATTCGTTCTTCTTCCTTGCGGGATTTCAGGCAAGATGACCGCTACCCTAGATCTCATTACTATCATTGCTATGCTAGTTTGCTTCGTTCTATCGCTTTGCTGCGCTACCTATCATTTGTTCTTCAAGCCTCCCAAATTGCCATGAACCTCTAACCTTTGACACCCTTCCTAGGAAACCATTGCTTGGCTATGTTACCGCTTTGCTCAGCCCCTCTTATAGCGTTGTTAGTTGCAGGTGAAGTTGAAGATTGCTCCATGGTGGACAGGATTATGTTGGGATATCACAATATCTCTTATTTTAATTAATGCATCTATATACTTGGTAAAGGGTGGAAGACTCGGCCTTATGCCTGGTGTTTTGTTCCACTCTTGCCGCCCTAGTTTCCATCATACCGGTGTTATGTTCCCGGATTTTGCGTTCCTTACGCGGTTGGGTGATTTATGGGACCCCCTTACAGTTCGCTTTGAATAAAACTCCTCCAGCAAGGCCCAACCTTGGTTTTACCATTTGCCTCACCTAGCCCTTTTTCCCTTGGGAGTCACGCTCTCGAGGATCATCTTATTTTTACCCCCCAGGCCAGTGCTCGTTGTGAGTGTTGGTCCAACCTGTCAGCCGCCGGTGGCCACCAGGGGCAACTCTGGGATGGCCTACTGGAAGTTTGGACAATCCGGTGTGCCCTGAGAACGAGATATGTGCAGCTCCTATCAGGATTTGTCGGCACATTCGGTCGGCTTTGCTGGTCTTGTTTTACCATTGTCGAAATGTCTTGTAAACCGGGATTCCGAGTCTGATCGGGTCTTCCTGGGAGAAGGTATATCCTTCATTGATCGCGAGAGATTATCATGGGCTAAGTTGGGACACCCCTGCAGGGTATAAACTTTCGAAAGCCGTGCCCGCGGTTATGTGGCAGATGGGAATTTGTTAATGTCCGGTTGTAGATAACTTGACACCAAATCCGAATTAAAACGCATCAACCGCGTGTGTAGCCGTGATGGTCTCTTTTCGGCGGAGTCTGGGAAGTGAACACGGTTTCTGGGTTATGTTAGACGTAAGTAGGAGTTCAGGATCACCTCTTGATCATTGCTAGCTTCATGACCGTTCCTTTGCCTCTCTTCTCACTCTCATTTGCGTATGTTAGCCACCATACCATGCTTAGTCGCTGCTGCAACCTCACCACTTTACCCCTTCCTTTCCCTTTAAGCTTTGCTAGTCTTGATACCCATGGTTATGGATTGCTGAGTCCTCGTGGCTTATAGATTACTACAACAACAGTTGCAGGTACAGGTTTTGCGACGATCATGACGCGAGAGCGATGTTTGCTTGTTTTGGAGTTCTTCTTCTGCTTCTTCTTTGATCAGGGGATAGGTTCCAGGTCGGTAGCCTGGGCTAGCAGGGTGGATGTCGTTAGAGCTTTTGTTTGTGTTTCATCCGTAGTCGGATGTTGATCTTATGGATGATGTATTGTTGTATTCGTGTGGCATTGTATACCTCTTGTATGTATCCCCATCTATTTATGTAATGTTGATGTAATGATATCCACATTGCAAAAGCGTTTCAATATGCGTGTCTATCCTTGGTGGGACCTTCGAGTTCCTTTTGGATAGGGTCGCACATTGGGCGTGACAAGTTGGTATCAGAGCCTCGACCGACCCTAGGAGCCCCCTTGATTGATCGTGTAGTTTGGCCGTTGTTGAGTCTAGAAGAAAACTGTTTTCTGAGTCTAGTTATATTGGAGAGTAGGAATTCTTTTTACTCCTCTGCCTCTTCGTCGCTCTGGTGAGGAATCTTGACGTAGGTGTTTTGAATTACTCCTCTTCCCTTTCGAACTTACTTTAGGATCACGCAGTTGGTTTTCCGATTGTTGGTTCTCAGCTTTTTTTCATCCGGTGCATTTCTCGTCAAGTTGACTCGAGTCTCTTCATCTTTGAGTTCAATCCTCAGTTGTTTTCTTTTCCCACCCGCCCACCCTTCTTTCTCTCGGAACCGGAGTCCGTAATCGAGTATCCATCCTACTCGTGCGAAGTCTTTGCCTTCTTTCCTCAATGATTTTAACCGGTGTTTTCTCTTCAAGATATTCGTTGGTTCTCCCTTCCAGGTGCCTTTGTTTTCCCGCCCTCCCACCCTTTTTCTTCCTGGAGCTTGAGTCTGTTTCAAGCATCAATTTTCATTCGTGTGGAACCTCTTCAGTATTTCTCCAATTAGTTCAACCAGTGAATTCTCGTTTTGTTCAACATTTTTCATCTCTTTTTCTTCTACGGTGGATTCAATTCAAGTTTTTCGGTAGTGGTTATATTCTTTTCCTCGGATCAAGTGTTTTCCCTGCTCGTTTGTCTCTCGCCATTCAATCATTCCGGAGTTCGGAAGATATCTCAAGAGATTCGTCTGTGTTCCAATTAATTTGAGGTTGTCACCTCATTCAAATATTTCAATTGTTCCGGTGCATCATCCATCTGTTCAACAATTCTTTCCAACGGTGTTTTTCTTTTAGTGGGCCCTAACCACAGGTCTTTTTCTAGGATCTTACCTGACTCTTCTAAATCCCCGGAGTTATTCCCAACTCTTTTCAAGTGTGACGTAAGAATGAATTACATCTGTCACATGCCTTCTCCAAGATCTCATTCAAATTCTTTTCATCTTTGGTTCTACCCTTCCTCTTTTTTTTCATTCTCCCGGAGTATCTCAGTAATTTTGGTGGTGTTTCTCGTCATCATTTGAAGATCGAAGAAGAGTTTTTCCTCTAAATCTTGCCCGTTCTCTCGAAGATTCGTGGTTCTAGTTCATGCTATCCTCTCGAATTATTCTGGTTGTCAGTTATTTTTTCTTACCCACCCGGAGTATGTCAGGAGTTGTTTTCCCGTTTTCTTTTCATCGGAGGCCATCGTTCCAGAAGAATTCTTTGTCCTCACATTTCAGCTACCGTTATCCAATTATCTCGGTGCTTCGTACAGGTGTTCTTTAATCAGCTCATGATCTCTTTGTTCACTTGTATCTAAATCCCCTCTAGCTTATTTGTTCTTCTAATTCCTCCCAGTGATTCATTCTCTTTCATCAGTCATTTTCAATTCTTACGGTGGTTCGTTCAAGATTCTTTTTCTTTGATTATCATATTAATTCATTCGTTCTTTTCAATCCTACTGGTGGTTCATGAAGACCTTCTCAAGTTTTGTGCTATCCTTTCTCAATCCTTTTCAAGAAGAATAAGTAGCATGCAAAATCCTTTCCTTGTCATCAATTTAGTTTGATGAAGGATAAGCATACAATAAATCTTATTCTTATGTCATCCAAGTGATTAATCCCTTCCTTCAGAGTTTGTTCTTGATGAATAAATTCTAGTTCCAAGTGTTTTTCTTCTTTTCTTTTCCGGAGTTCATATTTCCTCGGTCATTTCGTCGGAACCTCCATCTAAATCACCGCAAGGTTTAATCTTATTCTTTCATCCTTCATTCTATCTCATCATCCTTTTGTTACCGGAGTTCTTCACGGTGGTTCGTCATGATTTAATTCATTCTTCAAGAGTTCATCAAGACTTTGTTGGTGGAGTTCAAGTATCTTTCTTCTCACATCTCGGAGTGCAATTAATTCTTCGTATTCTTTTGAAGTGGAGTTTTGCATTTCTTTGTTATTCCCAGATATTCAAGCATTTGGTTGTGGCATAATTTCACCTCAAGTTTTTGAGTTGTTTTCGGATAAGTCCACAAGAAACTTATTCTTTCGTTGTTGATTTTCTCAACAACTCCGTTCAACCCTTCCTTCTAAGTTCATTTCATTCCATTCTTTTAATTCTTCCGGACGCATTGTGTTGTTCATCTCGTCAAGTGTGATTCCATCTTGTGAAGTTCATGTTCTATTCTTTCCTTGTTCAGTCAAAGTTCTGCCTAAATCCTTTCAGTCTTATCCGTTTCTTATCTCGTTCTAACCGGAGTGGTTGCAGAGACTATCTGATTCTATGAGCTTTCGTTTCTCATCATTCTCGTCGTTCCTCTCTTCTTCTCGAGTGCTCTCGATTCTTTGCTTCTTATCTTGAGTTCTTGTTTCACCTCATCCCTTTTCCCTTCCGTCTCGGTCCTAAGATCTCGGGACGAGATCTCTTGTTAGTGGAGGAGTGTTGTAACGCCCTGGATTCGATGCGCCAGGTGTCCGCCAGTTATTCGTCGTTGTAACGCCCCGGATTCGATGCACCAGGTGTCCGCCAGTTATTCGTCGTTGTTGCCTTGTCATTTGCTTGCGTGTTGCATTTTGTCATGTCATCATCTGCTTTTCATCTGCATGTTTTTCAAAACTTGCATCCGTTCGAGTTCCGCCGGTTCTCTCTGTTGTCCGTTCCGAGTCCGGACACACTCGCACGCGCCCGCGGCACCTCTGAAATATTATTTTATAAGTGGCATAAAAATGTTCTCGGAATGGGGTGAGAGTTGGCGTGCGGTCTTATTATAGTGTAGACAGGCCACCTGCCAACTTTCGTCGCATTCGGAGTTTGTTTGACCGCTCAACCGTTAAATATATAACCGCGATATAGCCGGTATATTCGTCGGACGTTTCGGTCTCTGAAACTGCTGTCGGGCCTCTCTCTCTTCTCAGCCCAATGCATTCTACACAGCCCACCAACCCCTCACCTAGTCTCCCTCCGCCCCGGACCGTCAGATCGTGATCCGAAGGCTCCAAAACGCTCCAAAAACCCCTCTAACCCTAGCCCCCTGCTATATATGGACCTCCTAGTCCATTTTGGGCATCCCCTAGCCCCCCACCTACCTCTAGCCCTCTCCCTCCTCAATTTCCATGCTGGCCCTCTCCTCCTCCGCCACTTGGCGCTGCCCCCGCCGCCAGCCACCACCCAGCGCTGCCGCCAGGTCAGCGGCGACGTCCCCGCGCCCACTCCTCGTTCGCCACGCGCCCCCTGTCGGCTTCCCCCGACCGCGGCCCGCCTAGGCCCAGGACAGGCCCACAAAGCCCATCGGGGCCTGTGCCTGAGCCCGCACGCCCGAGCGAGCGCCGCCGCCGCCCGGCTCCTGTGCCTCCCCGCTCCAGCGCCACCCCACACCACCGCCGACCGCCACCACCACTGCGCTGTCGTCGCCGGAGTCCCCGACCCAGGCTGGAGCCCCGCCGCCCTCTCCTTCCTTCTCCTCCCTTCTCCCTCTCCCTCATGGCATCTGCCTCTCTCTCCCGCAGGTTGCTGCCCCCGCCGGAGCTTGCCTCCCCGTGCCTCGCCGGAGCTTCTCACCGCCGGGGATGGGATCCCCGGGTCCGGATCCGGCCAGATCCAACCACCCCCGGCCTCCTCCGCCCTTCCCCGCGCCTCGCCGGACTGCCCCGACCCATCGGAGCCACTGCCGCCCGCGTTGACTTCGCCCCCCTCTCGAGGTTGATTTATGCTAAGTCCCCAAAAACTCATAAAATGTTGCATCCTTTGACCTGCTGTAACTTCATGTGTGTGGCTCCATTTGTTGAGTGTAATATATAAAAATGTTCGTCATGAGATGCTCTACATTTCATTCCATTGCATCATGTTCATTTAAGTCCATCTTGATGCCTGAATCATCGTTGCAAGGGTGCTATATAATGTTGTCTGATGTCTGTTAATAGAACATGCTCATTTGTCATTTTTGCCATGTTTGATGTATGCATCCTATGAGGTTGATGTCTACATGTGTTTTGAACTACATCATGCCATCTTTAAAGGGGTGTCATCCATTTATTTGTGTGAGTCTTGTACTGAGTGCATCATGCTTGCTAAGTAGGGTACTTGCTGTTGTTGTTTTGCTAGGCTGAATCTGTTATTTCGTGATGCTATGTAAATCTGCTTCTACTAGTCATTCTATGCATAATCTGGAGATGTTCACTAAGGATGATTTCTTATACATGTCATGCTCTATCCATCCATGCCCCTGGTTGCATTTATTGCTTGCTGTAGATTGTTGTAATCTTGCTCCAAATTTGCTAAATAATGTTGCTGTCAGCCTGTTAACATGAAGTTCAGTTTTGCCATGTGCTTTTCTAGTGATCCATGCACCCTATGAACTTTCTCTTGCCATGCTTTGCGTCATAAACATGTATTCTTACTATTGGTTGCCTTGTCATGTCATGTAATGCTCTGTGGTGAGTGGTTCAAGCTGACCAACATGCCTACTTATTGTTGTTCCTGCCATGTATGAATCTGTCATATAACTTGCCATGTTTGTATGGGTGCCATCATATCTTATGATCCTTTTTGGCTCTTAGTCAGTAAGGGACTTTTGTTCTATGCAATTAGTAGGTTCATGCCATGCCTTTCTTTGCCATGTTAAGTTGCTGTAACATGTTGTTTGATAGCTCTAAACATTGCAACCTGATGTTATTTCTGCTAATGACTAAAACTGTTATTATTTGCAATCTTGCCATGTCCTTTTGAGCATGTTCTAGTGATTTCTGGATATAGCTCAGTGTTCATGTTTTGTCATGCCTTACCTATACATCATGTCCATGCCTCTTGTTCTCATGTTGAGGTGTTGTAGGATGTTGTTTTGATGCTTGCAATATGCCTAGTTGCTGTTTTGGACAGATTGTTGCTATAACTTGTTTCATGTGTGTGTGTTGAACCGTTGCTCCGTTTTGAGTGTGCTCCATATGAAACTTGCTTGATTTTGCATGTAGCTTCATATTATCATGTTGCATCCTTGTTTTGAGGTGTTTGCTTGATGTTTCTATGCATTTTGCATCAATGCCATGTTTGACTTGTTTTGCTCATATCTTCTAGGTCGTAGCTCCGAATTAAATGAACTTTATATGTAACTTGACTAGAATCTCGTATAGATCATCATGGTGCATTTTAACTTGCTGTTTAAAAACTTGAACATAAGGTTTATTCAGATCTGGACCAATTTCGAAATTTGCACATGAGGACTTACCAGATTTATTATATGGTGTTCCCGGCCTCATTTAAAATTGCTTTGATGTGTTGCCCTTGTTTGCATCATCTCTTGCCATGAGTAGCTTCATGTAGCTTTTTCATGCATCATGCTTGTTGTGCATCATGTCTTGTCTATGTGTGGTGTGTTTACTATGTTGTGTGCTTCTTCTCGATAGTTCCCATTTCGTTGCGATCGTGAGGATTCGTTCTTCTACGCTTGGTTCGTCTTCGTGGCTTCATCTTCTTCATGGATTCGTTCTTCTTCCTTGCGAGATTTCAGGCAAGATAACCGCTACCCTGAATCTCATTACTATCATTGCTAGGCTAGTTTGCTTCGTTCTATTGCTTTGCTGCACTACCTATCATTTGTTCTTCAAGCCTCCCAAATTGCCATGAACCTCTAACCTTTGACACCCTTCCTAGCAAACCATTGCTTGGCTATGTTACCGCTTTGCTCAGCCCCTCTTATAGCGTTGTTAGTTGCAGGTGAAGTTGAAGATTGCTCCATGGTGGACAGGAATGTTGGGATATCACAATATCTCTTATTTTAATTAATGCATCTATATACTTGGTAAAGGGTGGAAGACTCGGCCTTATGCCTGGTGTTTTGTTCCACTCTTGCCGCCCTAGTTTCCGTCATACCGGTGTTATGTTCCCGGATTTTGCATTCCTTACGCGGTTGGGTGATTTATGTGACCCCCTTGACAGTTCGCTTTGAATAAAACTCCTCCAGCAAGGCCCAACCTTGGTTTTACCATTTGCCTCACCTAGCCCTTTTTCCCTTGGGAGTCGCGCTCTCGAGGGTCATGTTATTTTTACCCCCCCGGGCCAGTGCTCGTTGTGAGTGCTGGTCCAACCTGTAAGCGGTCGGTGGCCACCAGGGGCAACTCTGGGATGGCCTACCAGAAGTTTGGACAATCTGGTGTGCCCTGAGAACGAGATATGTGCAGCTCCTATCAGGATTTTTCGGCACATTCGAGCGGCTTTGCTGGTCTTGTTTTACCATTGTCGAAATGTCTTGTAACCGGGATTTCGAGTCTGATCAGGTCTTCCTGGGAGAAGGTATATCCTTCGTTGATCGCGAGAGCTTATCATGGGCTAAGTTGGGACACCCCTGCAGGGTATAAACTTTCGAAAGCCGTGCCCGCGGTTATGTGCAGATGGGAATTTGTTAATGTCCGGTTGTAGATAACTTGACACCAAATCCGAATTAAAACGCATCAACCGCGTGTGTAGCCGTGATGGTCTCTTTTCGGCGGAGTCCGGGAAGTGAACACGGTTTCTGGGTTATGTTTGACGTAAGTAGGAGTTCAGGATCACCTCTTGATCATTGCTAGCTTCACGACCGTTCCTTGGCCTCTCTTCTCGCTCTCATTTGCGTATGTTAGCCACCATACCATGCTTAGTCGCTGCTGCAACCTCACCACTTTACCCCTTCCTTTCCCTTTAAGCTTTGCTAGTCTTGATACCCATGGTTATGGATTGCTGAGTCCTCGTGGCTTACAGATTACTACTACAACATTTGCAGGTACAGGTTTTGCGACGATCATGACGCGAGAGCGATGTTTGCTTGTTTTGGAGTTCTTCTTCTGCTTCTTCTTTGATCGGGGGATAGGTTCCAGGTCAGTAGCCTGGGCTAGCAGGGTGGATGTCGTTAGAGCTTCTGTTTGTGTTTCATCCGTAGTCGGATGTTGATCTTATGGATGATGTATTGTTGTATTCGTGTGGCATTGTATACCTCTTGTATGTATCCCCATCTATTTATGTAATGTTGATGTAATGATATCCACCTTGCAAAAGTGTTTCAATATGCGTGTCTATCCTTGGTGGGACCTTCGAGTTCCTTTTGGATAGGGTCGCATATTGGGCGTGACAATCGAGCACCCAGAGGATAACGAATCGATCGAGTATGGTGTGCCGTTTGTGAGGGTGCAGAGCCAGCCGGAGCCACAGGAGTATTCGTTCTCCCACCGCAAGAGGAGGCCGGATGGCGCGACGTCGCTTCCCCGATGTTCTCCACGGTTCCCTCGACGCTCGCCTCGTTTCAACGGCAGTGGTAGGGTTTAAGGTAAGCTTCGCACTAACCTAATCTTCCACCTGCTCATGCTTATAATCAGTGTGACAGCTAATGAAAATCATGCTTACAATCAGTCTCCGAGTACTACGCCAATCACCCTAAAATAGCTTTGGACCTTTGGGTCAAAGTTGTGACACAGTATACAAATAAAGAAAAATAGATTGGTGCTTCTTTCAGAAAAGAGTACTCCCTAGAAAACTGCCAATATAAGCTACTAGTATTTGGTTAGAGGATTTGCTACCGAGAAAGATCCATCCATAGAGAGTGCCACACATCCCACTGGTTGTGGTGGATGCCAATGCGTGCATGCATCATGGTTGGTGTCAGTAATTTTTACTTGGCACACCTCACACTCTGCATATATGCCGGTTCCATACGTACATTTGTGCAGTTCCACCAAAATGCAGCTGAATAACCCTGTTTGCATAGATAATGAAAAAGCGTGATTACATTATAGTGGCACTAGTTGATGAAACACACAAAATAAATAGAAGAAAATATTGCGATTGTATGATAGTATGCCATGCTGCGAGGGCGAGATGGGCCCTACGACGCCTCATACGGTACGTCTCATACTGGACATCATCCCAAGTCTCCCAGATACACCTTCTGCCAGTGATGAACATCAGTGTACAACAGTAGTACAAGGAGGCACCTTGAGACATTCAAATCTCTATTTTTGTACATATCAACAAAAATTAAGCACCCCAGTTTGCAGAAACGCTTAAACATTAACAATGGGACTAGTTGATGAAACATACTTTAACAAAGAGAAGCACTTTCTTTATCTACATTGGAAATGAAATGATAGAGATGACACTCGCTTTATTTTAACTGTATTATTACTTCATTTTATCAGTGACACTAGGGTCGAGCAGGTGGCAAACGAGGTGTACCGTGCATCGCAAGGATGGACGCCGGGGGTGCTTAGACTAGGATGCTGAAGCTGGCTCTTTCAGTCACCAACATGGATGATTCAATTCATGGGACCTTTTGGTGCAGTTCACCTAAAATGAAGCAATGTCCCGTGAGCTAGCAGCTTCTTCTTCAATTTTTTTTAAGAAAAGGGCTCCATCCCCGGTTCCATTTCCATCAGAAAACGAAAGCCACAGAGCTTCTTCTTCATTAGTTGCAATAAAATTGAGCAACATCAAGGTTGGTTGTGAAGCTCCTGGAATGCTCAACTATAATTTGGATATCATTTGTGCAGTTCAACTAAGATCGAGCGTGAAATGTATATCTCTGTTTGCACAAAAAAGGTGGAAAGGAGGGTGACTAACAAGTGATGAAACATGCATCAAATGAAAAGAAGCATGTTCCTTATCTGAATGGCAATCCTACAAGGACAATAGCAATTTCTAAAGCAGTGGCATTGCTAGATATTAGTGTGGGCATTAGGATTAACTATGACAACCGTTAAATACGACATTACTTTGGGCACGGGAGAGTAGGCGGACCAGGACAGTTGCATTTCTAACGAAAAGAACCAACTTATCTTAATGGGAAATTTTAGCAGGACATGTAAAGAAGTGCCATTGATTCATATTACTGGAGGCATTACATTGAAAACAACATTGGTTTAACGTGTCCTTACTTTTAACAATGCGACTGCTACATTTTACCAGTGGCATTACATAAGAGTGGCTCGGGCAACAAACATCAGAACAAGATATCTGGGTTGGTCCCATTTTTGTTCGGTATAGCCACCTTATACTGTGTGAGGCTAGCAAATCTAGTGCTGGACTTACTCTGTTGACTTGTCCCCCAGTCCCCACTTTCTTTCCTTTTTCAACCAATAGATCGGGTTTATATTGAGTTTGTACTGCGTTTCCCTTTATTTCCCTATTAGACCTAGAGACCACTTGGATAGCCAGTCTCTGCTACTTTTCGCCCCCATTATTTCCTCTTTCGACCAAGTCCTAGATTCAGGTAACAAATCCTCCCCCACCCCCACCCCCTTTCTTCCTTCTTTGAACCAAGTAGTACTAGATTCGAGTGCATGAACTAGTTTTACCTCTTAAACGTGAAAAAATTAGGTGGTTTTCGAACAACCGATTGATCCTATCTACGAGGGCCCCTGAGAAATAGTAAAAGTTACAAATGCAGCGACGTCAGGAGCTCGGGAAGTAGAGCAAGGCCGGTTTCAAAGGAAGTTATACCTGATGGTCATCGGGATGTCGCTAGGTGGGCGGCGGGATGCCGGATCTGCCCACACTACGACAGCAAGGAAGAAGGGGTCGGAGGCCCTCCCTCGCCAGCGGTGCTTGGGAGAGAATGGCAAGGCAGGCTGATTGGGATGCGCCCAGCAGTGGGTAAGAGCCGTCACCGAGGACGACCGCGTGAACGTTGCACCTTCTCACCTTCCTCGGCGGAGAGGATCCGGCTGGATCTGTGACCAGCGGTGAGCAGAGAGAGAGAGAGAGAGAGTGTGTGTGGCCACCGCTGTCGTGTTTAGATCTGGAGAGACCAAGACAGTGTGAAGAGAGCAACACTAGCAAGCAAGCGCGGAGGCTCCTGCCTATATAGTGGAGTAGTACTTAGTTTTCTTTTGTCTACCGGAGCCGGCTTGACCTCGTCAATGACTGTCGAGAAGTCTTCATGCACGTGGCCCGGAGGCGCAGTTGTCGTCACTTTGATCTGAAGCGCCGGATTATAACATATAACACGAGAAAATGCCACATGACAAGAAATTATAACCTCACTGCCCAAAGGAGACAACATGAATCCCGACGGACAAACTAGACGAGGAACAAAGCTCAAATTAAAGATAAACTCGTAGAAAAGGGGTCCGTCGATAGATGTCCTAATTAACATAGCCGGCTTGACCTAGATGGCAGCCGAGTAGTCACTGTTCGTGCATGTGCCCCCAATGACTAGCCCAACTCAGTTGTCGCTGTTTAACCCTCGCAGTGATCCAAAGCACATGACACATAATTTTGCGAGATGACAAGAAATCTTTTTTTAGATTTCTCACCACAACTACAGCCATGTATAACATAGCCTGCACGATATGTAGACGATAGCCAATCCAGGCATGTCTGCTGGAGTCTGGTCACATGCATGGATGAACTGATCTTCCGTGTCTTGCAGGGATCGTCCAGGCACCAACGTAGTACAACACTTCTCTAGTACTATCGCTCGTCACCCGACTTGCGGGGCCGGGGAGTGTGCCTATGGTCGGTTCTCAATTGTCGTCCCACATGTGTGTGAGAACGCAATATGACGCGTGTTCCATTCGGAGAGCAGCGTGCCAGACCGACCGACCGTCTGGGGTGCGATGCGAATGCGACGGGCGTGCTGTATACTATGTACATGTGTACCGCCGTTTTCTAGACGCTTTGCTCCATGGCGCGGGTGCAATCCATGGATACAAAATTAGTATACTGTATACTATTTAAAAGTCGAGGGCGGGGCTTTTCCTGCCCGGTAGGCGGCGGGACAGTTCCGCATAGAGCATGGTTAATAATATAGCCAGCTGCTGGCTATATGATGTTGCCATGTCACATATAGCCAAGCTTATAGCCAACAAGTACAATAGCTAGATATAAATATGTACTACTTTGTTGATATATGGCCCACCCCACTCTCTCACAAAGTACCTAGGAGCACGTGCTGCAGCCGGCTGTTAACTAGTAGCCCGCTTCTCTTCTCTCTCCTCTTCTCTCTCTTCCAAGTAAGGAAGAATATAATATTTAATGTCTTATAGCTCACCTACATCACCTTATTGTACTTGCTCCTAGTCGGCTCGACAGAGACGCGAGAAGACGAGGGAGTAGGCTACTGCAAACATAGGGTTGTGTGATTTGACAGCGAGTTACTGCTGGACAGGTGGGGCCCGTGATTTG
Organism: Triticum aestivum; assembly: GCF_018294505.1. Taxonomy (NCBI): domain Eukaryota; kingdom Viridiplantae; phylum Streptophyta; class Magnoliopsida; order Poales; family Poaceae; genus Triticum; species Triticum aestivum. The sequence continues at coordinate 433,103,373 of NC_057804.1, read as the reverse complement.
ACTTGCCATTATCATTTTAACTGCGGCGCTACGACCGGCATGAGTCTCCCGATTCCTGACCACCTCCATATAAGTGCCTCTCCCAATGCTCCACCATGTAGTAGTAGAGGCTGGCTCTTGCATGAGAGCCCACTTCTCCACTTTTTCCTAGCCTCTCTTTCCTCCACATATGCAAAAATGCCATGTAAAGCGCACTATTGTACTTACTTGCTCCTACAGGTGCTTAAGCTTGCCACATAGGCATAAAGTCTGATGTGGCAAGTTAATCAAGAAGAGAGAGACTAGTTTGGTGACCCAAGGAAGAAACGGTGCTAAGCGCGTGTATTTAGGTGAAAAGCCAATTTTGAGTCTATAGCTAATTAAATGAAGCAAACTTAGCAACACCATTTCATTGGAAGAGGTCACTCCTTGGCAAATGCAATAAATACTAGTACTCCTTGTGTCCCATTATATAAGAACATTTTTGACAGTACACTAGCTAGTGTCAAAAATGTTCTTATATTATGTGACGGAGGGAGTACAAAGAAAGAGATACACTACTAGAAACTGGGAATTTGCCATCAGCCAGCTCTTTGCCATCTGCCAGCTGATGGCAAAGAACGTCTTTGCCATCTGCTTATAAAAAACAGATGGCAAAGAACTGGCAGACGGCAAAGAACATGGTTGCCATCAGCCAATTCTTTGCCATCTGCTAGTGGATGGCAAATAATCTTTGCCATCTGCCAGCAGATGGCAAAGAGGTTGGCAAATACTGTGGCCGTCAAGAGTGTAACGGCATACCAGCCCCACCTCTTTGCCATCTGCCAGCAGACGGCAAAGATTCTTTCCCATCTGCTGGCAGATGGCAAAGAGATGGGGTTACTTTTTTCCAGGTAAAAAAAACTGTGGGGTTATCCCCTCCCTCTCTCCCCACCCATCCAGGTAAAAAACAAATGACGTTCGCATCTCCTCATCCACGCACCGAACAGCCCCCGTCGATGGCGCTCGGCCCCGTCGCTCCCCCGCCCCGTCGCCGGCCCTCCCCCGCCCTGTCGCCGGCCCTCCCCCGCCGCCCTGTCACCGGCCCCGTTGCTCCCCCGCCCTGTCGCCAGCCGCGTCGCTCCCCCGCCCTGTCGCCGGCCCTCCCCCGCCCCGTCGCCGGCCCTCCCCCTCGTCCATGACCTGCCCCGTCGAGGTCCAGGTCCGCGATGGATCCGCTTACGCCGGCGTCTTCCACACCGCCTGCCTCGACGCCGGATATGGTGCGCACCCCCCTCTCCTCCCTCTCTACCGTAGATTTCTTTTGGTCTGGTTTGGGGTTGGCGTCGGGCCCTGGGATCACGTGAATGGCGCTCGGGCCGTGATCCGGCTGCTGGGTGGAGATGGTGGATGCCGCGTGCCTAGTGCCTAGTGACACGACCTGGTTTGTCTCTGTTTTTTTCTAGGAGAATGGGTTGTGATCCGCTTGTTCGTCGACAGGCCCCGGTCGCCGGGATGCCGCATTTTGTTAGTATTTCTTGCTGGGGCTGCAGCCGAGGGAGATGCATAGTGGACGGCGGCAGAGCGGGTCGGTAGAAGCGTGGTCGGAGGCGGGGTGGTGGTGTGATGGCTGGGCGGCGCGTGCATGTGTTGCCGTGTTGGGGCTGTGGTGGCTTGTGTGTGGTCTCTGCTAGGCAATGAGAGATTTAAAGTGAGATGATTAAGAGGTCCGGCGCCTTGAGCTCGCACCCGGCCGTCCAGCGTCGCTAGATCCCTCCGGGTAGCGGCTTCCAGTTGCCTGGCACCGCCCGCTCCTCGACCTCGCGCCCGTTCAGGGGCGCCTCGTGTCGTCGGGTGTTGAGAGCTGCAAGTACCTTAAATTTGTCACCACAACCCTTCTCTGTTTCATCCTCATACTACATCGTCATACGCCGCCGTTGACTTCCTGTCGAACCCCCGGTTGGCAGGAAATGACTGAACTCGTGATGTTCTTTCTTCCAGCGATTTCGTTTGCTGGTCTGCTCTTCGCTCTTACTATTTCCAGTATTTTTTTGTATAGCAGTTAGATATTGGAGGTAGCTGTGTGCTATCTATGGACCATATGGTACTGCTCGGAACAACCTGATTGCGTTGCTCCAAGTGCAATTGAAATTCGAACACACCACATTGCTCGGCTGTATTTTATAAGAAAGAAGTTAGGAGAACCATTGACTGATTTCATTGGAGGAATGAGGTACAGTGGTTATATGCATGGTGATTAAATCAAGTTTTTTTACCTATGCTTCCAACCCGTAGGTGAATTTGTGTCTATGCTCTGTGGCGTCGATCTGTAAATCTTCCGATGCTATTTTGTGCCATATGGGCAAACACTAAGTTCTGAGGAAGAGATGTCATATGTGTACCATATGGACAAACCACTCTACATTCTAAAGGACGGGCAGAACGTGCATCCCCTGGGTATGTTTATTTATTTACCATTCATTTTGTTAAACATATTTAAGTGCACTTGAAATGTTGTTGTCTTGAATAGTACAAGTTCTGGAATGAAAGGAAAATTCAGTACTCCATAGGTTTGGTGATCAATTGTCGTTCTTTTAATTGACGGTAGACATTGTTGGACAGGGAAATTCCCCCCTTTGTCATGTTTTCATGTCAGGGACTATTAAAAATAAATTATACTACCATGTTCTGTTTTTATATCTATTACACTGTACTGTCCTTGTGATTATAATCACAAATGATAATCTACATAATCCACCATTTGAAACGATTAATAGCTCTTGCCAGAAAAGAGGATGAACATAAAAATATCTTTCTGCAGTTTAGACCTGTTTGCAAGGCCCCTTATGTATACATTACCAATGCAGTACTATTTATTATCCATGATTTTTTATTACTATTATTATTCTCTTTTAGTGAGGAGCTTGATAGGAAGAGATCTCAAGCGCGATCTCAAGCGCACACACTATACGAGGCTTCAGGAGGAAGGATTCTATGCTGTTCTATTATCTCCCCTTCTAGAACAGTTTTAACATGGTCCCTCTGTAGTTGTTTCTGTATATGTACCTTGCATAGGGTATAGTTCATGGTGATAATTCCATTATATTTTTATCAATACACCACATCAATCTTATAACTAGCTAGAAGAAACGGCCTACCTCATGCTCCCGTTTGAGTCTTGTGTGCAAGCTCATATTATGAAATGATATAAGCATGCTTGATTCAAGGAAGTTGCTGGTCTGATGTCACGTTATACAACTTGTCCTTCTACATTCCTGAAGTACTAAAAAATGGAAAGTAATGCATTTCCTTCTAATTCATATTTTTATTTTTGATTGTACTACGAATGTATATGAGATTATCATATATTTTGTAGAACGATCGCCCTGGTCGCTGTTTTATTCCTCTGTTAATCTATTTCAAATATCTTTAATCAGAGTCAAAGCATGACATAATAGTTGGGTGTTTAGCTGTGTTTTTTCTGCATCTCCATCCAGATTTGTGTCCCAGATCATGGAGGAATTACTCTCTCTGCTGGTGCGTTTACAGTGCATTATTTGTAGTTCTATTGGGAAGACAGTTAGAGACCCCGAGAGGCTGCTGCGAGCTGCTATTCCCCTCCTTGAGCTGGCGGACTGATGATGGAGGACCCGCCCTCTTCGCTGCACCGGCGCCGCCGCTGCTACTTCTGCTTCTGTTGCCCGTTGGCCCAGGGCGGCACATGTCCTCTGCTTCTAAGGCTTCTTCTGCTGATGGTCTTCAAGGTGCTGCTGCTGCTCCCAAGCTGTGGCTGGCTTCGCTGCTGCAGCACCATGCCATCTTCAGCGACTCACCAACGACGGCAGCTCCTCCGCTTCAGGGCTACTGCGGCATGCGTGTCTCCCTCCTCCAGGTGCACTCGTCGGCCTCATTCTTCTGGCCCAAGTGCTCTCCAAGTCTATTATGAGTAGTTCAAGTCTGAATGAGTAGTTCTTCCTTGTTTCTTGGGGGTAATGTGCAGTAATGAGCAGTTCTTCGTTGTTTCTCCAAATCTTGTGAGCTGAAAATCTAGGTTTAGTCATTTTCAATTGTCTAAGTGGATAACATGCTTTTTTAGTTAAGCCGGACAGTTGATCAGTTAGAAATCTATGCTTTCATATTCAGTTAACAAGCTGTGAGGTGAGCTAGTGCTGAACATTCTTGCTATAGATGCATCATGCTGTACTAGATGAACTTGTGACTATCCTGTTGTTGATGAAGTTGTGAGTATCTTGCTGCAGATGCATTAGTTGTTGATTCATCCTGCTGTAGGCTGAAACTTGTGAGTATAGACAACATTTGTAGATGAACATTTTTTGGTCATCTACCACAAAAATTGAAACTTCCAAATATTTGTAAAAGTTTGGAGCAGCGGAGGGAATATGTTTGCAACTCAATTCTGCAGACATTTTACACTGAAACTTGAGGGAGTTTTGCAAAGTTCTACAGCATGATGACATTCTGCAAACATTTTTTTTACTGAAAACCACTAATATATCAAGTGGTGTCATACTACACTGCTCCACCCTGCTACTGACTGAACTGGTTTTGAGCTCACTAATTGATGCCATTCGCTCACTCACTGCTCTCAGGGAGGCTGTGCGGCACCGAGCGGGTGTACGGCGAGGTCTTCGTAATGGCGTCAAGTCACTCTTGCCATATGGATCATATGTAAGCTCTTCCTACTCCTACAGGAGTACATTTTCATGCTTCAAATATGAACCTATGTCAGGGGAAAGCAGCAGACCATAAGCAGCATGTCCATCTTTTTAATTTATGCAGATTTAGTAAATTATTTTCTTGATCGTTTTGGAACCATTTGTCTCTGAAGCAAAATAATGTGAAGTAAGATTATGCCATTATGTTAACATTATGTGTAGTAAGATTCTGCCATTTTGTGTCTCTGCATTTCAATTGTCAACACATATTGATCTGTGTATTGAACAAAACATATAGGCTGTTCTTCGAAAGTTTGAGTATTGATTTCAGAAAGAAAAAAAGTGTCGCCGCTAATGTATTGATAGTACAGATGCTGATGTTAATTTGGACACCTCGAAGCATTTATTTATCCTTTTTTGTTGAAATGGAGTCTGTACAAATGGAGTATGGAAATGCATAAATCTGAACTGACCAAATGGTACGATGCTCAGTGTGTAAGATTGATCAATTGATCAAGATTACAAAAGAATGCACACAAGGAGCATTAAAAGGCATAAAAGGAGATTTAATTTTAGGTTGATTGTTTAGTCCATCACCATAGCACTTTTTTCCTAACACTTTCGACAACCATAGCACTTTACTGAACTTGTACATGCACTCCTTCTAGAGTACTCCTTCAGTACATGTTCAATTGTAGTCTTCTTCTTCTAGTCTTCTTCTAACTTTCTTCTTTCCCATTTTGTAGATTTGCTTAAGATCACAGAAGCTTGGGTTGATGGAATTCTTGTCTTTAGTTTTTGTTTTGAGTTTGTGAAACTTGCTACCTATGATGAAACTGTGTAATATTGATGAAACTATGTATATGTATGAATGAAACTGGCTACTATTGGTAACATGTGTTGGATATGTGTTCGATATATATGTGTTCATGACTATTGGTAATATGTGTTGAATATGATATATTGTTCATATAAATATATTTGTGTTTGATTTTCTGTGAAAATGAATTGATATAAGAAAATAATAATTAAATGGGGCAATATAGGCACTTTGCCATCTGCTGGCAGATGGCAAAGAGCTTTGCCATCAGCTGGCAAAGAGGCCACGTGTCATCTACATGTAAAATTTGGGCTGGCCTATTTGGGCCCTTTGCCATCTGCCAGCAGATGGCAAAGCTCTTTGCCATCTGCCAGCAGACGGCAAAGCATCCAGCCTTTGCCATCTGCTGGCAGATGGCAAAGAGCCTGCAGCCTTTGCCATCTGCTGGCAGATGGCAAAGTATGTCGTTAGCCTTCTAACGGGGCTAACCCCGTTAAGAGGCTTTGCCATCAGCCAGTAGATGGCAAAGCCACAGGCTCTTTGCCATCAGCCAGCAGATGGCAAAGAAGCCTTTACCGGCAGGGTTTCAGACAAACTGTATGCCATCTGCTGGCAGATGGCAAAGCCTTTGCCATCCGCCGACCATGCCTTTGCCATCTGCCATGGCAGATGGCAAAGTGCCAGATTCCATTAGTGATAGAGAGGAGTAAAAAAATACACTTATGGCCAACTTATAGCCAACCTTGTTGTAGTATGAGTGACTAAGTGATGACTATGTATGACATGCCAACATCAGATAGCCTAACGCACCATGTTAAATCTCCAAGGGCGCGACCACGTGAGCGACGCGACGGCCGTGGTAGGCGCGACCATGATACGGGCTGCTGGCAGCCATTGGATCTGAGATCAAACGGTCGCATGCTAAGTTGCTGAAAATTTTAAGAATAACCCTCCAAGATAGATATTCACCCATAGGTCTAGCATCACGCCATGCAACCGTTCGATCTCACATCCAAGGGCTCTCGGAAGCCCGTATCATGGGACAATGGAAAGCCACTACCCTGCCGTTCGCACACTGGCAGTTCGCTCCTACTCTTTCCCGCACGTACTTTAATACTATGGCGGTTCGCTCCTAGTCGTCCCGTCCATTCACATTACGGCAGTTCCACTAATCCTAACCCTCCTCCCAAATCCATGGCGTCCCAAATCTCCCCGTTCGGCGGTGAGTACAAGGTTAGAACCATCACCGGCGATGAGTTCGACGTCATCTACACCCGTTCTTCCGCGACGGTGAAAGGATGCCTTTCTCGCTTCAGACGCATGTTTGAATACTCAGATGATGAGTGGGTCGCCGGGCTAGATGTTGAGTACACCACAGTCGCGGGACGAGAGAAGGATCTAAAGGACGAAGAGAGGAAGAAGCCCACCGTGATCCAGGTTTGCGTGCATGACTTATGCTTGGTCTACCACATATGCCATGCCGACGTTGAGTGCCAGGATTTTAAGGACTTCCTCGAGAGCAACATAGTCAAATTCGTTATTGTAGACTTTGGTAACGACAAAGAAGTCCTGCGTCGGATAGGCCTCGTTGTAGGCAAAACCTTCGACCTCCAAAAGAATTGGCTGGTGTCCTCTCGTCAGCCTACAATGCTGACCCTGGCAGGAGCCATGGTTCATCCTTCATACGGTAAACTGGAGAAACCTCCATACACGTTTCATCGTCATGCATGGCAGCGGAATGTACTAGATATAGACCACATCCAGTATGCTGCAATGGATGGCTACCTTTGTTTCAATATCTACAAGGATTGGATGAAGAGCAACAACCAAGTTGGCGGTTCAAGCAAAGAAGTATCGGCCAAGAGGAAGAGGGACAAGGACGAAGTCGAGGACGTGGACGAGGACTCCAAGTAAGGTGGCAGTGTCGTTGCTCATGGCGGTTCTAAACTTCTAATGCGGTGTCTACCAGATTAGTTGCATAGTTTAATTTCAGGTGTGCTTAGTTTAATTTGAGGGGTGTGTTGTGCTGAGCCCCCAGAAGAACTATGTTATGTTTCTTCTCGTTACTTTAACTCTTCAGTATGTACATACTAGTACTAGTATTTCTTTAATAGAATTTAGCACCCCAATTAAGCACTTACTAGCTTTTTTAATAGTACTATATGCATAATTTGGCGAAGAGCGCTCTTTATATGTACCACCTTTTTTTAAAATTTCAATTTTTGCTCCATGGCGCAATCCATCGATAGTGGAGTACTACTGTACAAAAGTATACATTTTTTAAAAGGCTAGCATACTACTCATCATATATATATATAGCCAGTTAAATTCTCAACCTAAAACAACGTGCATGCCATGTAGTAAACCGACCCGGAGGAAGTATAGTAAAAATGAGGTGATTTTACTGAGCGACCGGCGGGGGAGCATGGCCTATCATGCGGTCCCACGTGTCATGATGTACCAAGGCGATGCGTGTGTCCCTCTTGAGGCAGAAGCAATACTAGTACGTGGTTTGATATGATGTCGAACCGAAGTGTGAAATAATGGTTGCTTCGTCCGTCTGGGAAGGTGCGGCATTGTGATTTGACGTCTCATTGCTCATTACTAACACTGGGCCGGTACGAGTGGGGTGCGTCCCCCCTGCAGTTCTGCACTGTTATTTGGTGCTTGACATGTCGACCCGGTTGCACATGAGATGACCCCGACATCCTCTGTCAAAATAAATAACACCCCGATCAATGCATTTCACTCTTCCGTGCAACGGACGGGCACCTTACTTGCTCCTACAGGTGCTTAAGCTTGCCACATAGGCATAAAGTCTGACGTGGCAAGTTAATCAAGAAGAGAGAGACTAGTTTGGTGACCCAAGGAAGAAATGGTGCTAAGCGCGTGTACCTACGTGAAAAGACAATTTTGAGTCTATAGGTAATTAAATGAAGCAAACTTAGCAACACCATTTCATTGGAAGAGGTCACTCCTTGGCAAATGCAATAAATACTAGTACTCCCTGTGTCCCATTATATAAGAACGTTTTTGGCACTACACTAGTGTCAAAACTATCTTATATTATGGGACGGAGGGAGTACGAAGAAAGAGATAGAGAGGAGTAAACAAATACACTTATAGCCAACCTTATAGCCAACCTTGTTGTAGTATGACTGACTAAGTGATGACTATGTATGACATGCCAACATCAGATAGCCTAACGCACCGTGTTAAATCTCCAAGGGTGACGGTCGTGGTAGGCGTGACCATGATACGGGCTGCTGGCAGCCCTTGGATCTGAGATCAAACGGTCGCATGCTAAGTTGCTGAAAAATTGCAGAATAACCCTCCAGGATAGGATATTCACCCATTGGTCTAGAATCACGCCATGCAACCGTACGATCTCCAATCCAAGGGCTCTCGGAAGCCCGTATCATGGGAGAATGGAAAGCCACTACCCTGCCATTCGCACGCTGGCACTTCGCTCCTACTCGTCCCCGCACGTCCTTTAATACTACAGCGGTTCGCTCCTAGTCGTCCCGTCCATTCACATTACGGCAGTTCCACTAATCCTAACCCTCCTCCCAAATCCATGGCGTCCCAAATCTCCCTGATCGGCGGTGAGTACAAGGTTAGAACCATCACCAGCGATGAGTTCGACGTCATCTACACCCGTTCTTCCGCGACGGTGAAAGGATGCCTTTCTCGCTTCAGACGCATGTTCGAAGACTCAGATGATGAGTGGGTCGCCGAGGTAGATGTTGAGTACATCACAGTCGTGGGACGAGAGAAGGATCTAAAGGACGAAGAGAGGAAGAAGCCCGCTGTCGGTGTCAAAACCGGCGGATCTCGGGTAGGGGGTCCCGAACTATGCATCTAGGCGGATGGTAACAGGAGGCAAGGGACACGATGTTTTTACCCAGGTTCGGGCCCTCTCGGTGGAGGTAAAACCCTACTCCTGCTTGATTAATATTGATGGTATGGGTATTACAAGAGTTGATCTACCGCGAGATCAGAGAGGCTAAACCCTAGAAGCTAGCCTATGGTATGATTGTTCTTCGTCCTATGGACTAAAACTCTCCGGTTTATATAGACAACGGAGAGGGCTAGGCTTACACAGAGTCGGTTACAATTTGAGGAGATCTTCATATCGTATCGCCAAGCTTGCCTTCCATGCCAAGGAAAGTCCCTATCCGAACATGGGACGGAGTCTTCAATCTTGTATCTTCATAGTCCGGGAGTTCGTCCAAAGGTCATAGTCCGGCCATCCGGACACTCCCCAATCCAAGACTCCCTCAGTAGCCCCTGAACCAGGCTTCAATGACGATGAGTCTGGCGCGCAAATTGTCTTCGGCATTGCAAGGCGGGTTCCTCCTCCGAATACTTCATAGAAGATGTTTAAACACAAGGACAGTGTCCGGCTCTGCAAAATAAGTTTCACATGCCACCGTAGAGAGAATAGTATTTACACAAATCTAATCTACTGAGGAATTCCGCGGCATGACATCATGCCACGGCCTAGCCTTTATTCATTTTACCGTCCCACCTCAGCGCGTTTAGCGAGGCAGTTTCCTTGGCACGTCTTATCGAAGCAGAGATTGTGTCCCCTTATTCCGGGATTCTCATCAATACGGGCGTGGGTAACCCAACCGCGCCTTTTGGTATGACTCTCTAATTGAAAGTGAGTCCCAAACAGTTACAGGGAAGGCTCTTGGTATTCACTTCCTTTATAAAGGGACCAAGGCTCGACTCCCTCTTCCTTCAATCCAATCAAATCCGCCCCTCGCCTCGAGTTCCAACACTCAAGGTTTCTAGTTTTAGGTGCTTCGGACCTCTGACGATATCCGGCACCAACCTTCAAGGCCGGTGGGTGCCTTCCTCCGTTACAGAAGAAGACGTGCGAAAGCTGAGAGATGCCAGGTATCTAACGGGTGAAATCTCGCATAGGCTGCCTGCTCAAGGGCAGGCCTTTCCCTCTCCTCAGCCCGGTGAGAGCGTGGTGTTCACATCTCACTTCCTTCGGGGGTTAGGCTTCCTGATTGATCCCTTTGTGAGGGGGCTGATGTTCTATTATGGGCTGGAATTTCACGACCTAGCTCCGGAGTCCATCCTCCAGATTTCGTCGTTTATCGTAGTGTGCGAAGCCTTCCTCCATGTCACCCCTCACTTCGGATTGTGGCTTAAAACCTTCAAAGTAGAGCCGAAGATGATCGAGGGGCAGCACGCCGAGTGCGGAGGAGTTATCATAAACAAGATAGTCGGCGCTCCATGGCCCGAGGGCACTTTCCAAGAAGAGTTCGGCTTATGGCAACGGGACTGGTTTTATATTACAGCCCCCAGGGGCACCACATGGGTGGCGTCTCCTGCTTTTCGCTCGGGTCCCCCGCCACGGCGAGCGTCATGGGTCAATGAAGGGCTTATATGGGGTCTGGCCAAAGACGTGCCCCTGCTGCAGGGCCGCATTCGAGATCTCCTAGAAAGAGATATTAATCTGACCATAGTGGCGCAAGTTATGCTGATTCGCCGCACGCTGCCCTGCAAATGTCGCCCCCTTCGCCTGTGGGAATTTAATCCGGAAGGACCGCGAGTCCTCCAACATTTTATGGGCGCAACACCCATGGAGATGTACAAATTGTTCTTCGGACCACAAACTAGATGTCCGGATTTATCCGAGGACGCAGGTCTGAGCTGCAATCGTCAAGATGTTAAGGTAAGCAGCCCCATATTTGGACACGCCATCCGTATTTTCAATGTAAAGCGGCCTTTTGACAGAGCTATCTTTTGAACAGGAGTGGATAGCGAAGGCAAAGCTTATCAGGTGTCCAGCCCCCCTGCCCGAGACCGCGCCAGATCCCGTGTTAACCAGGATGATGCAGGTTACGTTTTCAGCAGAGGGCAAAGAGGGGAACCAAGGAGCTGCCGCCTCCACGAAGGAGACTGTCAAGAAGGGAGGAATCGAGGACTCCCCCAACCTAGGAAACAAAAGGAGTGCCTCTGAAGACCCGGAGGAGATGACCTCGAAACGGGGGAAGAAATCTTTGTCAGAGGACCCGGCGCCGGAGACTGCCCCGGCCGCATTGCGTCTTCACAGGGATCAGCTTTCCTCCGAGCCGTAAGTATAGAGAGGGGTTTCAAAAATTAGTGGCAACCCTGTTTTATTTCTGAGGAAGATAACCGAAATATTACCTTGCAGTTCGGATCTTGACCCTTCTCAACAGAGCTCGTCGTCAGGGGATCTTCGTCCGGAGATGATAGAGAGCGAAACGCCTCCCCTAGATGCACCGACTTACGAGGCAGGCGACCCCGAGGTGTCGTCCCGGTGGGTATCTCCGAGTCTGGATCCTGAAAAAGGTCGTCGGGCTAGTCTGGTGCCCTCTGGTGCGCGATCGGAGAGGCTGAGGGATCTGCTTGAGCGTGCATCCGTCTCAGAAGAACACCGTGTGTTGATGAACATGGTGATAGGAAGGGTAGCATCCACGGAAAGCGGATTGTACGAGGCCGCCAGGAGTTTACTGACAGGCTTTGAGGTACGTGAAAAGGTGTACCTATTGGTAGAGTCGCATAGAGTGCGCCCTGTATAGATAGTAGCCCCTGACACTCTGTGTGTCGTCAAGAGTGATGGCGCACAGAAGATCAAAACCCCAGGTATAAAATGTTACCGTTTTATGAAGGTGGCGAGGTGTTCGGTGGCTAGCCGGACTGATGAATCTGCCGAGTTAAAGCGGCAACTGGACGTGGCGGATGCTGACATCGCGCTTGTAAATAAGTGACTAGATGAGGCACAAGGTATACTCCACAGATATCTGATAAGAGGAGTTCGATGCTCGTTTCTTACAATATATATATATATATATATATATATATATATATATATATATATATATATATATATATATATATATATATATATATATATATGCTTATTACAGATAGTGCTGCTTCCGTGGAGAATCTTCGGGCGGAACTTGCCCGAGCCAAGGAGCAAGCGAGAAAAAGTGATGCGGCGGCCGTGAAGGCGGCTGAAGAGCTGAAAGCCGAACAGGCTGCTCACTGCCAGAGTAAGAAGGCAATAGCCGAGATGGCTGTAAAATTGAAGGATGCTGCCGACCGCTGTGAATTTCTCGAACAAGAAAAAGGGGCGGCTCAGAAGTACCTTGAGATGATCACTACCGAGGTCAAGGATGCTCGCTCTGCTATGCGAGCTATGAAGGAGGAGCTGCGTCAGGCCGGGGATATCACGGCTGGAAAGCCCTATATGTTGCGGATGAAGTTCGGGGATCCTAAGTATGCTCCGTTGGACCGTCAGTGGAGTGCGGAAAACACTTATCTGGATGTGGCAGCGAGTGCAGCTGACGCAACCGAACACTTCCGAGGACAAGGCGACCATAATTTGGAAGAACTGTTTTGGTCGCAGTTCCACAAGCCAGAGCGCCCACTTTCGGTACCCGACCGTTTGACCGCCTTTGCAGAGCTGAACAGGTTATCCGGACTCACCATGAAGTATGTCGTGAGTCGTTTGTGGCCGGGGGAGCCGGAGCCGAAAAGTTACTTTGGATTGGTGCAGCAGTTCCTTGGTTCTGTGCCGCATGTCGATGTACTGAAGAGGTCGGCGTGTATAGAGGGTGCACAAATGGCTCTTGCCCGTGTCAAGACATACTGGGCAGATATGCAAGCCAGTGTTGTCGCATCCCAGGATCTGGACGAGGGCCGGGTATCTGCCGAGCACTACTTTCAGGAAGTTCTTCCGGGCGCTCGTTTAATAGAAGCGCAGTGCTCGAAGGATGTTTTGTTCGAATAGCGGGTGCTATTTTAAAAGAAATATTTTGATAGAATATAAAAGCTTTTTATACTTGTGCTTGCAAGAATTATAACCCCTCCTGTGCGGCCGTTAATGTATATGTGTATATAACCTGAAAGATGGCAGTCGTTGGCTTCAGCCCCCACGCATATAATGCTGGGGTGTTCACAAAAAATGCGCCTTTTCACACTTAATCCAATGTCTTGGTCCTACAAAGGAGGTGATGGCACGGCGAACGAGGCAACCAGACTATAACGCTTTAGCACTTTCACTTAGCCATAGGAGTTTGACATTTGAGCTACTGAATAGCCCCTGGAGGCACCGCGCTCTCCCGGATCCGGGGCGCGTGTGTGCCTGACCGGGAAGCGGTCCTTCATTAATGCGGAGGAATTCTAGAGATTCCGAGAGTCATCGAGTGGTTGACCAGTCTCTCGCTATATCATGACAGTCAGTTTTCGGTCTCTACTGAGGTGCTCGCCTGGCTGAACCGGGGCAAAATCGCAGTAGTTCTCCTGGTGCCGCGTTAGCCTATATAACGGAACGTAAGGCAGCAAAACACAGGAGCCGGGCAAACCCAACATTTGACCAAAGACATGATTCGGAGCTGATGCATATAAGACCTAACTCGCGACGCCAAACACTCTCTAAGGTATTTGGTCTTTATGAAGACGGGCCGAAACAGAGCCCTTGGTAAGAAAGCCCCTGGTGCCCAGGTACGCGCAAAATTCTGGCGTGGCCACATGACAAAACGCCAGTCTCCTCCTCGAAGAACCGGGGGATGTTTTCAACAAGAGACAGTAAAAAAGGTTTACGCAGGGTCTTAATCTAAAAAGAATCCTTAGAACAGGTCCCTACTGCACGTCTGCGCCTGTGTCTCCGTTGTGCCATATCCTGGACGGGCATAGCAAGGTGTTCGTCTGCGAAAAAGAGGAACTTTACTAAAGAGGCATGCGAGAAATCTATATTAAAATAAACAGGGTGTAGTTGGAGCAAGAAGGGAGCCACATTGTCTCCGGGCGTGAACACGCGGAGCCCCTTGTAGAGAGTTGTGCGGCTATTACGTCCATGTGTGTTGACGCCGGACTCGTCTAGCCGTGTCCGGGTTAAATTAGTGTGCGGCTGTCCAGGCGGCCGCACCCTTACCCGTTTTTTGGGGGTCAATTCCCCTGTGATGAGATGATGCCTCGTGGGCCATGCATTTTAAGTGTAAGGGATGCATAGTGTGGTATTGCGTTGAAGCGGGCGAAAGCTTCACGTCCCAGTAGCGCTTGATAGCGACTTACGAATGGGGCGATGTGGAAGGTTAGCTTTTCGCTTCGGAAGTTGTCGGGTGAACCGAACTTGACTTCTAGTGAAATGGAACCCATAGTCTCGGTATCTGGGCCCAGAGTTGCTCCTCGAAAGGAAGTTTTTCCGCGGCGTATTAGCGCTGGGTTTACCCCTAGTTTGTGGATTGTGTCCTGATATAACAGGTTTAAGTCACTGCCGCCGTCCATTAGGACTCGCGTAAATTGTAGTCCGTTAATAACCGGATTCAAGACCAAGGCAGTCCAGCCTGCGTTCCGGGCCCCTCTGGAGTAATCCCGATGGTCGAAAGTGATTGGTTGTAACAACCAGTGGTGTTGCTCCTCTGGGACTGGATGTGTGGCACGTGTCTTCGTAAGTGCCATTCTGTTTTGCCCTTTTGTCATATGAAGTGAATTCACTGTTTTGACTTCTTGTGGGAACTTCTTTTGTTCTCCGGTGTTCTGCTTGTGGAGCGCGTCGTCATCCTCGCTTGGTGCATCGAGCCCCTTGTGTTCGGCATTGAGTTTGCCGGACTGCTTGAAAACCCAGCAATTTCTGTGGGTGTGTTTTGCGGGCCTCCTGGGGGTGCTGTGGATTTGGTATATTTTATCCATGATTTTGTTGAGGTTAGACAGCTCGTCCCTGTCATCCTTGGGCGGCGGCTTTTCCTGATTTTGCCGAGAGCTTTTGAATCCGGCATTGACTTCCATGCTTGTTGGGCTTTTGTCCTTGATGCGGCGCTGTCCTTTGTTACGACGCGGTTTCCCATTTCCATCTCTAGGTTTGGATGTACTCGGGTCGCTGGTGCTGCTCCTTGCCAATCAGCTGTCCTCTCCTGCGAAAAAGTGGGTCATGAGGCTTGTTAATGCGGCCATCATTCTTGGCTTTTCTTGGCCGAGGTGTCTGGCAAGCCATTCGTCTCGGACGCTATGTTTGAAAGCTGCTAGGGCCTCAGCGTCCGGGCAGTCGACTATCTGATTCTTTTTAGTAAGGAATCTATTCCAGAGTTTCCAGGCTGACTCTCCGGGTTGCTGAGTTATATGACTCAGATCGTCTGCGTCCGGAGGTCAGACATAGGTCCCTTGAAAATTTGTCCGGAAAGCCTCCTCAAGCGCTTCCAAACTTCCTATGGTATTTTCGGGGAGGCTTTTAAGACAATGCCGGGCTGGCCCTTTGAGCTTGAGGGGTAAGTATTTGATGGCGTGAAGGTCATCTCCTCTGGCCATGTGTATGTGGAGGATATAATCCTCTATCCAGAATCCGGGGTCTGTTTTTCCGTCGTATGCTCCTATGTTTACGGGCTTGAATCCCGCTGGAAATTCGTGATCCAGCACCTCATCGGTAAAACATGAGGGATCTGCGGCGCCCCTGTATGCGGGTGTGCCGCGATGTTCGGGTATTTTTTGCATTGTATTGCACGTTGGAGCTTGCTTTCTCGGGCCATAGATGGATCTGGTTGGGCAGGTTGTTTGATGCGAATCCTTAGGGGGATCGCTCGCCGGATTGAGTTCGGCGCCCTCTGCCATTTTGGATCGATCGTTGGGTCCTCTATCCGACCTGGCGGCTTCCTTGTTTCTCGACTGTGGGGGCTTTATGGCCTCTTCGTCAAATTCCGGTAGTAGTTTCCGCTTTGGATAGCTCTTTGTGTGACGACTGTTACCGTACTTGTGTGCAGTCTCCAGCACTTTGTTCCATCTGATCCTGAGTGCATCTTCTGCTATTTTGATCCTCCGCTTTTGCTTTTTTAGGCTACATGCAGTAGCGACGAGCCTTTGGTGGAGGTTCTGATGTTCCGGCAGTTTGTCCGGCGTGAGGTCGTCCGGATTATTATCTTTTCCGGGGATTGGTTGTTTGGACGGTTGCTCCATGTCATGTTCGTCTTCCGTTGATTCACCCTGCTCTATGGCTGGGTCTTTGTCGAGGTGGGGCTTTGCGTGGCGCTTGCGTCGCCGCTTTGATTGTTTTTCGAGGGAACGATCCCTGTTTGCGCCCTTTCGATCCTCGTTGTTATCCCTTTTGGGTGTGTCCACCATGTATACATCATATGATGAGGTGGCTTTCCAGTTCCCTATAGGTGCTGGTTCTTGGTCGTCTCCTTCATTGGCGTGCATACCGTCGATGTCTTCGGAGTCAAAGTCGAGCATGTCGGTTAAATCGTCGACAGTGGCTACAAAGTGGATGGTGGGTGGGTTTCGAATTTCTTCATCTTCCGTATCCCGACCCCGCTAACCATAGTCCGGCCTGGGCTCTCCTGACAAAGAGAGAGACTTTAGGGAGTTCAGGATATCGCCAAAGGGCGAGTGCTGAAAGACGTCCGCGGCGGTGAACTCCATGATTGGAGCCCAATCGGGTTCGATCGGAAAGGGTGCGGAAGATTCGGAGTCCGGAATGGAGTCCGGCACCTCGGAGTCACGGGCCTTGCAAAGGACTAGGCTGGTATTCGGCTCTATCGCCATAGAGATTGCGGCTCCTGGGGCGGCGTCCAACCGTCCGTCCCTAGTTAGCGTAGTCGGCTCCGAACTAATGGTCGGAGCGGACTCCTGAGCGGCACCCCGGGCGCTGTCCGGTGGTAGAGCTAGATCGTGCCCATCGAGACAGTGCGGCGCGCTCGGCCGTGGCTCGAATCCGTCGAAGATCAAGTCCCCATGAATGTCGGCCGTGTAGTTTAAGCTTCAAAATCTGACCTGATGGCCAGGGGCGTGGCCTTCGATCTGCTCCAGATGGCCAAACGAGTTGGCCCGCAATGCAAAGCCGCCGAACACGAAGATCTGTCCGGGGAGAAAAGTCTCGCCCTGGACCGCGTCGTGATTGATGATCGAAGAAGCCATTGGGCCTAAAGGCGACGACACAGAGGAACTCTCAATGGAAGCACCAATGTCGGTGTCAAAGCCGGCGGATCTCTGGTAAGGGGTCCCGAACTGTGCGTCTAGGCGGATGGTAACAGGAGGCAAGGGACACGATGTTTTTACCCAGGTTCGGGCCCTCTCGGTGGAGGTAAAACCCTACTCCTGCTTGATTAATATTGATGGTATGGGTATTACAAGAGTTGATCTACCGTGAGATCAGAGAGGCTAAACCCTAGAAGCTAGCCTATGGTATGATTGTTCTCCGTCCTATGGACTAAAACTCTCCGGTTTATATAGACACTGGAGAGGGCTAGGGTTACACAGAGTCGGTTACAATGGGAGGAGATCTTCATATCGTATCGCCAAGCTTGCCTTCCACGCCAAGGAAAGTCCCTATCCAGACACGGGACGGAGTCTTCAATCTTGTATCTTCATAGTCCGGGAGTTCGGCCAAAGGTCATAGTCCGGCCATCCGGACACCCCCCAATCCAGGACTCCCTCACCCGCCGTGATCCAGGTTTGCGTGCATGACTTATGCTTGGTCTACGACATATGCCATGCTGACATTGAGTGCCAGGATTTTAAGGACTTCCTCGAGAGCAACCTAGTCAAATTCGTTACTGTAGACTTTGGTAACGACAAAGAAGTCCTGCTTCGGACAGGCCTCGTTGTAGGCAACACCTTCGACCTCCAAAAGAATCGGCTGGTGTCCTCTCGTCAGCCTTCAATGCTAACCCTAGCAGGAGCCATGGTTCATCCTTCATACTGTAAACTGGAGAAACCTCCATACACGTTTCATCGTCATGCATGGCAGCGGAATGTACTAGATATAGACCACATCCAGTATGCTGCAATGGATGGCTACCTTTGTTTCAATATCTACAAGGGTTGGATGAAGAGCAACAGCCAAGTTGGCGGTTCAAGCAAAGAAGTATCAGCCAAGAGGAAGAGGGACAAGGACGAAGTCGAGGACGTGGACGAGGACTCCGAGTAAGGTGGCAGTGTCGTTGCTCATGGTGGTTCTAATGCAGTGTCTACCGGAATAGTTGCAAAGTTTAATTTCAGGTGTGCTTAATTTAATTTGAGGGGTGTGTTCTGCTGAGCCCCCAGCAGAACTATGTTATGTTTCTTCTTGTTACTTTAACTCTTAAGTAAGTACATACTAGTATTTCTTACATTTAATCTTTTAGTTGGTATAGTACTACCACTCGTTTATTCACATTATATACGTCAATATATATGTCCAACATCATATAGCCAGCAGTTTAGTTGTCAAAGAATTTCAGGGTGCTTAGTTTTGTCAAAGAATTCCAGGGTGCTTAGTTTTATTTGAGGGGTGGGTTGTGCTGGACACCACTATTGTGACTAGCCTTTTTAGTAGTACTACATGCATAATTTGGCGACGAGCGCTCTCTATATGTACCACCTTTTTTTTTAATTTCAAGTTTTGCTCAATGGCGCAATCCATCGATACTACTGTTGTACAAAAGTATACATTTTTTAAAAGGCTAGAGGGCGGGCAGTCTAGCTTGGTCAGTTTCACGAGAGGCGAGGGCCTTTGTGATTTGACGGCTCATTACTGCTAGAAGGCGGGGCCTTGTGATTTGACTGCTCGTATAAATGCGCTGACGACCTGATCGAGGAGGAGCAAAGAACCGTGCGGTATACTCAAGTTTTCCATTGGAGTAGTACTACGATGGAGGAGCACGAAACACGGCAGCCCAGTGCCATATGGCGATAAAAATGATCTAATTTGCTAGTCATCTCATTGTTAGCATTTTTCTATTCATTCCCTCAAAAAACAAAAAACATTGTTCTATTCATGACTCGCAAAGAACGTGACACGTGCGGCGAAACACCCGAAGCAAAAGATGAAACACAGCAGCAAAAGAAGAAGGAAGATTATCACCCCAAATGATCTAATTCGCCGCGGAGTCGTAACTGCTTCTTCATCGCCTCCACAACCTCCATCTCCTTGCGTGTCTCCTCCGCCATCTTCTTCATTCTGTCCATGACGCGGGATTTCTCGACGCGAGCCTTCATCATCTGTTCCACGGCCGCATTACGTACCTTGACAGCAGCCGGGTGCTCGATGCGGAGCTTCGCCAACTCCTCCTTCTGTTCCATGACGAGGGCCTGCAGCATCTTCATCGAGGAACTACTATTCTCATGCAGCTTCTTCTAGCCGGTGTTCTTCTCCTTCAACACATCAATCTCGTGGCAGAGCTTCGCCTTGTCCTCCTGAAGTCACAGGATTTCGCCGGTCGCCTTCTTCTCCGAGGCAATGCTCTTCTTCAGCAGCATCACCAAGCCAGCAGTCAACTCCCCTTGCTGATTGAGCTCAGCAGGCATGTCCTCGAGGCTCTCCTTCAGCAACTCCGTCAAACCTTGGATGAACTCCTTCTGCTTATTGAGGTGCTTATTGAGCTGATTGGGCATGTCGTCAAGGGATAGCGACTCCAGCTCTGCCGGCTCGGCATGTTCGCCTCCGTGGCTAGGGCGCTCCTGGGAGCCATCGCCTGCCCATGAGAGATCTTTCGAGGTCTCTGCGTGGCGGCGAGCCCTCTATTTTTTTCGCAGCCTTGGTTGCCGCTCCCTTGTTACAAGTAGTTCTCAACCTAGAGCTCTGCTCACCGGCCATGGCAACGACGGACGAAGAAGAATCACTTATGAGGAGGAAAGGTAGAGTGATTTTCAGTTAGGTAGTTCCCCTTTTATAACCCAAGTACTAGCACTAGTAGTACTAATACCTGCATAGTGGAACACGCTCAGGTTTGGTACGTACTAGTAGGTGTGAGCAGGCTTTCGAATGTGATGGGAACAAGGTAAAGATTAATTGATGGTTTTGGTTTCAAGGCCCGAAACGGCTCCCGATGAGTTTAGCGGAACATAAATTTCAAGTACTACACTGTCAAAAGTTGGCACAAAATACGAAGGAGACCAATGGAAGTACTACTAGCAACCCACGATTTAACTACTCGCATGCGTGCAGTGGAGTAATAATGTCTTTCTTCCTCCCTCACGTCCACTCAATTTGCATGCGCTGTATTAATTGACCATCAATGAAGTGAACGACTTTACACGCGACAAATTATCACATGGGGTGGATCTTGGTACAAAATTGCGTCCGCCCATATACCCGTGTGTGCATGCGAGGGAATGAGTGCGTGCCTGGCGTGCGTGCACATCTTCGATTCGTGCATGTACCACCAGTATGGCTCGGGGAAGACGAGTACATTCTTCTGGAACCAGCAGCACGTCACTGTGATCAATCCACGCAAGGAGGTCGCGACAACGCCTCCACATGTGCCACGTGGCTTTATGAACTGTAAGAGAGACACTGTGTAGCGTGCCATTGGTATTCTAATTTACGTGTTTTGCACATACTCGAAGTACTAGTAATTTGCACGTGCATTGCATGCATTAGATTTTGCAACCAAATTATGAATAAATACCACACTATAGCATGTAACCTCTTAGTCATATATGCGTGATGTAGACCTTCGTTTAATTCTTATAGTTCATCTCATTCAAAATCAAATTAGTTTTTATAAAAAAGCTAAGAACGCGTGAATAGGAAAAACATGGGATTATAGTGGAATGTTGTCTTGAATCCTACAGGATTGTACGAGTGTTTGATTGTGCATAGAAAAAACGCAGAATTCTTTCAAAGAGGTTTGAGTGGATGGGATGTTTCCTATGAAATCTAGTGCAAATGAATCATATGGAAAAATCCTATGGTTTACAATCCTATGAATCAAACAACCAAGATAGGAAAAATTCCTAATGATTAGAATCCTCCAAAATTCCTTTGAGAATCCTTTGAATCAAAGAAGCCCTTAATCTATTTTATGATTCATGGAATTGTGCGTTGTAAAGCATAAAGTAAAAATAAATAATGGCAATTCAACTAGAAAAAAAGTTTGGGCAGTTATGATACGGAAGATTCTAGAACAAAAGAGAACCACTGTTGTTTTGAGGTTTGTGCATTTTGCTTAAGTTCAACCATGGAGTCTGCTAGATTGTACATGTGGCAAAATCCGGTGGGGGGCTAGAAGATGGTGCGAGGGGCCAAGTGGAGGGAGACTATGAAGGAATGCACAAGTGCAAGATCAATATTTAGATAGAGGGGGCGAACACGTGTGCTGTTGCACGCAGTGGCGGAGCCATGAAAAATAAATGAGCTAGGGGGCCAAGCATTGCTAATCCTTTACGAGGAGGGTCAACTCATGAAATTAAACCTTTTTTAGCAGCAATTGTCTAATGATCACATTCATATTAGCCTCGATATATAGTGATGTTAGGGGGGGCAGGGCCCTTACTGTCCCCTGTCTTCGCCATTGTGCACGCATCTGAGAGATGAAGCGGAAGGCATGGATGTTGAGAGGGGGACGTTGGATATATAATTAATGTGGGTGTATTAGCTATTTATGTTAATCCTATATAGAGAGGTATAGATTGATCGATGTGGACGTGGGAGAGGTATAGATTGATTGATGTGGACGTGGGAGAGAGGGTGAGACCTCTCTAGATATATCGATTGATCGGTTTTGTGTGGAAAACTATGAAAGACCTAGCTATATAGACACATACATAGAGGAACATCAATCGTTGCGCATGCACGCGTGAGAGATAAAGAATGCCTGGTATGATGGAGAGGGGGATGTGTGTGGGTGTGTGCCTTCATGGGAGACCGACCTGAAGAAAAAGATTGCATGAGTGCGATAGATAATGCCGACTGGTAGTGTGTGTGCATGCATGCACGAGAGAAAGTTAGTGGTACATTTATAAAGAGAAGACTACTGTGTGGGTGTAAAAGAATAGGTGAGGTCATAATCAATGTAAAGTTGAATTCAAATATTTGAATAAGAGATCCTGATGTTTGAAACCCATGCATGCATGAATATAACGGAGATCTGCGCGGTGTGGTTTGGAAACGAGCATGTTGTAATGTATACACATTGAACAAGGTCAGACTGATTTGAATTTGAGATACCGATGGCAGACATCATTTGCCCATGTCGCATCCGTGCATGTAATTGGAGATGATGGGCGGCTTTCGCATCACATATCTATATCTATACCCCTATATATATTATATTATATATATTTTTATATTGTGTGCGGGTAACTTTAACTTTGAAAGATGGTCGTTGGATGAGGCGAATCCGATGGTCCAAATATGGCAAATTTGAGCACTATTGGCCGTTGGATATCATCTAGATTCCACCAGATTTCGCCACATGTATAATCTACAAGACTCCATGGTTGAAGTCAAGCATAATGCACAAATATCAAAACACAAGCACTTCTTATTTGTTCTAGAATCTTCCGTATCAGAATTTCCCAAATGTTTTTCTACATGATTTGCCATTATTTGTTTTTACTTTATGTCTTACAACGCACAATTCCATGAATCTTAAAATAGATTAGCTTTCTTATAAAAACTAGATGATTTTGAATGAAATGAACTATAAGAATTAAACGAACATCTACATCATGCATATATGACTCAAAGCTTGCATGCTATAATGTGGTATTTATTCATAATTTGGTTGCCAAATCTCATGCGTGCAATGCATGTGTACCTTACTCTAGTCTAAATGGTGTTTGTGTGTGTTGTGCGTGTTGAGGTGCAAATTGTGTTTTTTTTGGTACACATTAAGCTTGTTCTTCCGAAATTTCAAGCCGCGCCTTGTTATGCCGAAAATTGAAGCTAGCGTCTCTGTCTATCGTGCTGTGAAACTCCCGCCTCTTCAACCTGCGCCTTGTTAGCCCGAAATATTTAAGATATATCTTTGTCTCATTGTGCTCCGACAACTCCCTCCATCTCAACCCGCGTCTTGCTATTCCGAAATTACAACATGCACGAAAACTCCCAACTCCTGTGAAATCCCGACGCGCGAAATGCCCGTGGTACCCCTGAACCGAAAGAACCGCCTCAAATCGGTGGGGGGTACTTTTGTAACTTACCCCACATTTCAGACAAGCGCGTCTCTAAGCCATGGTTCCCCACTGCCATCCCATCCGCCCACCCATTCATACACCGAGGCCACGAAAACCCGCGACGAAACCCCACACCCTACTCTGTCCGCCACCCAGCCGGAGCCTCTTCCCCGACGACGTCGTCCACAGCAACACCTCGACGTCCCTCATCCACCGTACCGAATGAGGATCCATCGTCGATCTCATCGTCCCGCCGGTTCAGCCACCCCGTCCTCCACCTCCAAGGAGCTACCCCGACGTTCCCCTCGTCTTTCGCGCCACCTCCATTCCCACACCGCCGTCTTCACCTGCACCACCGGAAGAGCATCATCATCACCGTTTCCTTGGATGAAGATGCGGCCTAATCGGCGCCACCAAAGAGGTTGTACACTAATCGCCGCATTTTCTTCTTGATTCGATCTCACGGTGCTGCCGGCGCTCGGTCCCGAGCCGACACGGCGCGGCTCCATCCACGGCGGCGTCGCCGGCCACTTCCTCCACGGTGTCGCTCCCTCGGCGGCGACGTCCACATCAGTAGGAGCTGCTGCTGCTTTAGCTCTCGCTCGCGCTGCTGCTCTGCTCTTGATCTCGGTCCCCTGCCTGGTCTGCTCTTGCTATTGCTCTTGCTCGCGCTACTGCTCTCGCTCTTGCTCTTGCTCGCGATGCTGCTCCGATTTGGCTACACTTCAGTCGACTGAATCGACTTTTGGGTCAGTCGATTTCCAAGGGGTGGGCTCACCGGGGTGAAGGAAGAACCAGCCGCAGCGGGGAGGGGGGCTCGCCGGAGAGGTACCCCACTATCTATCTTAGGGTTCAGGATGGGGGTGGTGGTCGCCGGCGGTGGCGGGGCGTTGGCGGGGCGGCGGCGTGGGGATCGCCGGAGAAAAATCTCGGCACGGGGGGGGGGGGGGCTAGAGGGACGGCCGTTGCGGCGGTAGACCGGCGGTGGGGAGTGTTTTCGGGGCGGGCGGGGCGGTGCACCGCCGGCCATGGGCGGCAGGGGGCTGCTGTTTGGCCGGTGGTGACTGGCGGCTCAGGGGGGGGTGGAGGTTGAAGATGAACTTCATGCCCTTGATTTCGTATCCAACGGCTGCAAAATCGACTGACCAGAGATGAAAAAGTCAGTCGACCAACGTGTAGCCTCACCTTGCTAGTGCGTTCAGTTTCGATAGCAAAATTTAGTTTCGACAGTTAGGTTCAGTTTCGAAAGTTAATTTCAGTTTCGACAGTTAAGTTCAGTTTCGACAGCTAAGTTTAGAGATGAGCGGCTGATGTATTTTACATCAAGCACTTTGTGGTTATGTATTTTATGTCATGTATTGGAGATGCTATTAGAATTCCACTTAGGTTAACATTGTTCGTTGTCTCTCTTGTCCTGCTTCAGCCTAGGCGTCGTACAACTCACCAGAGCTGCTCCAACGACGAAACCCTCCATAACAGCGGAGCAGTACCTCGGGCTCCATCTCCAGATGCCTAAGATCTTCTTCCCCTCCTCCGACAGCAAAGTCAGCCGGAGCATCCTCACCGGCCAACCCAATCACGCTGAGATCGACATGGCTTCGCCAAAGAGGTTGTACACTTGTTGCATCTCTTTTTTACTCTAAATGTTTTGTAAATTGTCCAGTGAGCTCTCGTAGTAACGGGAAATATGATTATTTTATCCTACGATATGACAAGTAGTGAGGTACCAGGCAACTTAGCTATCCATGATGGACTCTCTTGAACGCCATCATTATTTATCTCTGCGCGTTTGAGCTGTGCATTTCTCGATGGGCCTGGGAGTTGAGCTAGTATGGCAGTGGCCTGGGTCCAAAGTAATAGAAGTAGCACAAAAACATTTTTTTAGTGTAGGATCTTCCTTGCTCAAGCCTGCCTACTAGAATCGCCAGTGCTTGAAAGGAAAAGTGAATGAAAAACATAGGAATTGGAAAGTTTCCTATGGTACTACTTTTCACGAATTTGGTGCAAAGGAATGGAGCAAAGGAAAGCTGTAGGATTTGTTCCTTTAGTGTCTCCTTGAAAGAAAAACCGTAGGAATTCTAATTTCCACTTCTCCTCCTTTTCATATTCCTATTTGTCAAGCACAAGACTAAGAGATAGTAGCATAATAGCATTATAACCGTACATTTTCTTGTGGTTGGACTTAATCTCACCATGCTTTTTTGCATCATGTGATCTTCCAATTGTTGTGAATCAAACACCTAGATTGGCAGATAGACTGGGTTTTTAAATTCTCTGTTTTGCACGTGCATTCCTATCCTATTCATGTCTATTTCCTATCCCTGCATTGTTAGAATCCTCAAATTCAAACAAGCCCTTACACAATTACTTCTGTTACAGATATGTGTGAAAGAAAACCTTGTATGGTTTGTCCTGCTCCTGCGGCGCTGTGTTCCACCCCAGCTCAGCTGCTCCAATGACGGAAGGGTTCAACACAGCATGGATCCGCTCTCCAAACTGTCTTTCGCCGCCTCAGATCTTCTTCCCCGCCGTCGGCAGCCATGACAACTGCATTACCATCATCAACTGAGCAGATGACCTTGAGGACTACACGGGTCCGCAAGAGAGGTCGCACTCTTCCGTGTCTGCTTACGTTATGCGTCGCTTAATATGATGACATGCTACATTATCGTCGTGTTCACCTATTAGACTCCGAGTCAGGTCCAAACTAATGTTGAAACTTGAGTTTTTAAATGGTTGTGGGGTACATATTGGGGCAACAATCAGAACTATCTATCTACTATCTGGTTAATCCCCGGTGTCTACTATGAGTTTCATGTTGGGTGCATTCAAACATTAAAGGAGACATTATCTATATTTTAACTAAAGCTATTATCTGCCTGCTATCATTGGTTTTGGGTCTATCCATAGTTTGCTACCATCACTCTGGATTTGTGCATGCACTCCTTACATAATGTCACTATGTTTGATTCCTATGCATGCCAGTTATTGTACACAATGGAACTGATCATGTAGAGCAAAAGAGACGAGCCTTGCGTGGCAATAAAATTTCATGCAGACATCGTTCCATGGTGGGCGCAAAGGCAGCCCCCCCTCCACCCATTTCGGATCGTAATCAAGAGGAAGATAACTGTTCTGAGGGGGATTCAGAAGGAGAAGACCACTCCTATTTACCCCATGAGGTCTTCGCTCTAACTTGGCATGCTGATGTTGGTAATATCATGCGAATGGTGCCTTGCATTGCTTACTGTATACATTAAAGATGTCATCTGCTTAGTTTAGACATGCTTTGTGTCAATGCCATCTATTTAGTTTCTTTATCATATATGTGAATCATGCAATGCCATCTTGTCTAGCCAGGCATCATATATGTGAATTTTGCAATGCCACCCTAGTTAGCCAATCGTCTTATATGTGTATTATATCATGCCATCATTTTTTATTATGTGTTAAATTTGTCAACAGTTTTAGTACATTCAATTACTCTTCCTATGCATCAGCCATTCGGCACGGTCATGGAAAAATCTGGAGTGGAAACAAGGTCTTCAGAGCAGACAATGCTATCTGACGAAGCGCATGTCTTGCTAGTTACCGATAGCTCCTCAGAGGAGGATTCAGAGACAGATGACCAGTCATATTTCCCCCCTGAGGTGCATGCCCTAACTTGGCAGGGTTATGTTACTCATATCGTGCGTATGGTATCTTGCATTACTATGTCATTTGCTTAGTTTAGACATGCTTTGTGTGAATGCCACCTGTTTAGTGTCTAATTACCATATATGTGAATTATGCAATGCCATCTTGCTGCAAGACATTATATATGTGAATTATGCAATGTTATCTTGTTGCAAGGCATTATGTATGTGAATTATGCAATGCCATGCTGTTTAGGCAAGCGTCATATATGTGAATTATATCATGTAGTGCTTTTTTTGTATTTCTCATTGCTTTTGTCGATAATGTTTGTATATTCAACTGCTCTTCCTGTGCATCAGCCATTTGAATTGGTGATGGAGAAATCTGGAGTGAAAACAAGGTCTTTAGAGCAGACAATGCTAAGTGCTGAAGCAGATATCTTGCTGGTTACAGATAGCTCTTCAGAGGAGGATTCAAAGGCAGATGACCAGTCCTATTATCCCCCTGAGGTGTATGCTCAAACTTGGCAGGGTTATATTACTCATATAATGCATATGTTGTATTGCAATGCTTATTTTTTACATCATATACACAATATTGAATGCCATCTCCTTAGTTGACACATCATATATGCAATTGCCCTCTACTCACTTCCTTAGTATATAAATCATATATTTGAATTATGTCATGCCATCATGTTTACATAGACAACATGTATCTGAATATATGGCATGCCAACCCATTTTCTAAAGACATAATATAGTTATATCATCTCATCCTGTTTACATAGTCATCATATTTTAAATTATGTCAATCTATCTGCGAATTATATCATGCCATCATGTTTCCATCGACGGCATGTTTGTGATTTATGGCATGCCAACCACTTTAATAGACACATCGTATAGTTATATCATGTCATCCTGTTTACATAGTCATCATATTTTGAAGTATGTCATTCTATCATGTTTAGTTAGCCATCATACATGTGAAATTGTGTCATGCTATCCTGTTTAATTAGCCATCATATATGTGAAATTATGTCCTGCTATTCTGTTTGCTTAGACAACATAAATGTGAATTATTTCATGCCCTGTTTTCTTCCCTACTATCAATTGCACCTGTCTATGTTACAATGTCTGTACATTCAATTAATTTTCTTGTTTATCAGCCATTTCAATTGGAGGGAGTGATGGCAGTATCTGTGGGAGTAAAAACACGGTCTTTAGAAAAGATCGTGCTACCTGTCGATGCAGATAGAACCACGGTTGTACTTGCCCAAGAATTAGCCTCACCACACATAACCCACACTCATGTAGATTGTACCCCTACCCAGTTGGACAGAGAACCAGCTACACCCCTTCTAACCCCAACCCCAGCAGATAGACACCCGGTTCCCGTTGACACAACACCATCTCCACCACAGAGCACCCAAACACGAGCAGTTAGTAAGGCAATTGCAGTGCCCAAATCACGAGGACCACCACTCCGAACCCGAAGTCAACACTTAAAGCAGAAGAAGAATTGTTCTCAGGTCAGGTTCCGTAGCTATGGTTCATACTACTTTGCTCTTGCATCACTGTATTTACTGATACCAACCAATTTCAAATTTGAAGGATGCAGTTGTGAAAGTACATGTAGTCCCCATGTGTGGTTTTGGTAATTAAATGACAATCCTAATGGACAAATGTTTGCACTGAGATATACATTTGAAGGAAAGTTCCATTTGCAATGCATGAAGAATATTGGATGAATTGGTGGATGAAATCCATCAACATCTATATATGCATTGAGACTTGATAATGAATGACAATTCCTATGAAGAAACAATGACATCAAGTTATATAGGAAGGTTTGTTCCATGGGTGATGCAAGAAGGATATTGAATGGATTCGGAATGAATGCCATATACATGTAGTTGTGCATCAAGATTAATCATGGAGCAAAGATTAAGGTTGACCAAGATGAAGATCAAAGATTGAATTCAAAGATGGTCAACACACAAGCGCAAATCATGTGCCACGTGAGATCTTGTGGTATGGTCAGAATTTGTCAATTGCGCTTTGTGTACTAACCCATACTATGTGTTGCCTATGTTTTTGAGAGGAGATTCTCATGGGCTCGCATCGAGAGAGATATTTCAAGTGTCTATGAGAGGATGACATCAAGTGTTGATGATCATGGTTGACAAGGGCAAGTTCAAGATAACTATCCCGATGGATTACATGCTTGAAGCTTGTGGATGATCACATGATGGACACATGAAGATAAATACAAAGCAAAGCTTCCCACATTGTGTATGGGGGAGCTACTTGAAGACTTCACCAATGTTTTGCCATTCAACTTGATCCAAGAAGAAACTTCAACTTCAAGCTCAAGTGAAAGGCTCGAGTCAAAGGTATTAGTTCCTTCAGGGGGAGGGTCAACAACTGCGGGAAATGGCTCTATTTTCTTTGGGGGGTATAAATATCCCTCTCCCACTCCGGGGGAGGGTTGAGCACTTCATCCCAAATCGTCCCAAGAACACAAGTGGCTCCCTCTCACTTCTCCTACACCAAATCTTAGATCCCGGAGAGATTAGTGAGTGTTCTTGAGAGTTGTTCCAATCAAAAGATAGATCCTCTCCCTCTCCCTCTTGTGACCAAAGCAATTCGTGATTTGAGCAAGTCTTGAGCATTTCCCCCTTGATCTTGTTACTCTTGGAGGTTGGAGACTCGTAGGCGGTAGGAGTGCTCCGATGAGGAATCAACTTGTGATTTGTCCCCCGGAAAGTTTGTGAAGGTTTGGAGGCCGCCTCAGGTCTACCACTAGTGGTTGAGAATTGCCTTCGTGGTGATATCTCAAGGAGAATAGGGTGAGCCTTCGTGGCGTTGGTGTGCCTTCGTGGTAACATCCACCTCTCTAACGGTGACTAGCTTCCCTCCAAGGAAGTGAACATCGGGATACATCCTCGTCTCCGTGACTTTGGTTATCCCTAACCCTAACTCCTTACTTGTGGTTGACTTTGGTCATTTGACCGTGCATTCACTATATCTTGTTGTCCTCATTATATTGTGGTGGTTGATTATATTGTGTTGGCCATTTCCTTGTAGAGATTATTTTGGCCTACACTTCATATTCCGCAATTCATACTTGCTACTATTGATATACATTGTGATTAGTGTGAATTGCTAACTTGTGTTATAAACTTCCATATATTGTGATATTGCTCAAGTAAGTTTGTGTAACTTACTTGAGTTTGCTTGTATCATTAAATTCCATATATTGTGATACAAATTGTGTAAGCTTGTATTGCTTACTTGTGGTTGTGTGTATTATTCATTTCCATACCTCGTGATATACACTGAGTAAGTTTGTGTGACTTACTTGTGCTTACTCATATCATGTTGTTCTCATCTTGTTTATGCTAAGTTGTTGGTGCACTTAGTGAGCCTAGTATATTTAGGATTTGTGCTTGAAAAGTATCCGCTTAGTTTATTTCCGCATTAGGATATAGCCAAATCCGTAAAAGATTTTAAAACGCCTATTCACCCCCCTCTAGGCGACATCGTGGTCCTTTCAATTGGTATCAGAGCTAGGTCTCTCCTTATTAGGCTTAACCGCCTAGAGAGTAACGATGTCAACTAGTGAACTAGTGCACGATGACACATTTTGTTTTAATGGCACAAATTACATTATGTGGAGATTACGCATGCTTTGTCACTTTCGGGCCATGGGTCCAAATGCTTTGCGGATTGTGGTTGTAGGGAATTCAAATCTAAAGGATGGACAATCTCCATCACTTGATGATATGCATCTTGATTGTGAAGCTTTAAGTTTCATTCACCAAGCTATAACTTTCGAGGTGTTCAAGTCAATCTCGTCTTGTTTGTTGGCTCATGATGGTTGGACCAAAATTGAAGATATATATGGTGGGTCCAATCTTCATGAAGACAATATTCTTTTTGGGGAGTTAATGGAGGAGTTCTCCACATTTTTAAATCATGAAGAGCTCTCTATTGCTTCCACCTCCGATTACTTGCATACCCCAACATCTTTCACTTCACCAACATGTGGCATACCACAAGGTAATGACATGGTGAGTGAAGAAATATCCTGTAATGATGGTGTTAAGCTCATTTGTGATGATATGCTTGATCTCCCATGTTGCCATGATAGAAATATCGTGATTCCCTCTAGTTCTATTTGTGAAACTAACCATGTAGAGGAAATCAAGAAAAATGAGGCATGCTTGGTTGATGAAGAACCCTCTTCTCCAAAAGAATCATCATCAACCCCTTGTGTTCACATGTGCCTCATGGCAAGAGGTAATGACGAGGTATCATCTTCTCTTAGTGACAATGATGATAGTTGTAATGAGGAAGATGATGAAGTCTTGACCCAAAATCTCTATGAGATTGGGAAAACTCTTCGTAGAGCTAAAAATAACACTTATAAAAGGTTCCAAGATGTTCTTGCTTGCTTTCAAAAACGTAATGACTTATTTCTTTACGAGCAAGCAAAAAGTGAACAACTTGAACATGAACTTGCTATGGCTCATCAATGTCTTAGTGACTTAAGGTATTTAAAAGAAGAGATTGAAGTTACGGATTGTAAACTTAAAGAGGATTTTGAGCCCCTTGACCTTGACTACAAGAAGGTCAAAGGAGAGCTCATCAAACTCTCTAAGTCTCATGAGGAACTTCAAGCTACTCATGCGGAGTCCCTAGCTTCTACATGCTCCTCTCATATTGATAATGATGCTTGTGCTACTAACTCTATCTTGTGTGAAGCATCGATATTAAAAGAAAATGTTGACCTAAGGACTCAACTTGATTTGCTAACTAGCAACTATGGGAAATTGGAAGAAAGTTATGAAAAGCTCTCGGGCACTCATGAGGATCTTATAATCTCTCATGATGGGCTAAAGTTAGCTCATGAGGCTATGTGGACCAAGGTAAAATCGTGTGAGTCTCATGTGGATATTAGCACATCTTCTACTCGAAATGCCTTATTGCCATGTGCTAGTCCTTGCAATTCCTCTCTACATGATATTGGTACATCTTGTGATGAATTGCTCACCATGCCTTGTTGCTCTAACAATGAAGTTTCTACTTCCTCTAGTTCTTTTGTTAATACTAACCTCTTAGAGGAAAATAAAGAGCTCAAGGCCCAAGTCACCAGTTTGAAGAAAGACTTGGAAAAATATTGTGATAATATCTTGAGTGTGCAAAAGGACCCTCAAGACAAAATTGGACTTGATTTCATCTCCAACAATAAGAAGTCCAAGAACAAGAAGAAGGGACGAGATCAAGTCAAGAATTCGGCCAACATTATTTGCTTCAAGTGCAAGTATGTTGGACACCATGTGAGATCTTGTCCATTGAAGAAGAAGGCTTCAAGTGTGAAGCATCAAGGGAAGTGGCCTCAAGTTCAATATCAAGATAATGAAAGGCCTCTTCCCATGCCTAACCAAGATAATGCTCTCCAAGTTGAAAAGGTAAAGAAGAAGAGAAAGGGGAGCACATGTTGCTATATTTGCCGTAAGAAGGGACACATAGCTTCATCTTGTTCCAACGGTAACATATCTAAGCCTCCTATAGTCAATAATCATTATTCGCTAAAGAAGGATATTGTTGGCAATGTGTTTGCCAAGTTTGTGGGTTCCCAGAGAAGTTTGAAAGTGGACAAGACCATTTGGGTTGCCAAGCCTATTGTTACTAACTTCTTAGGACCCAACTTGGTTGGGGACCATCAAGCACAAACTTGATCAATAGGTGTGTGGAGGGCATTGGAGACTTGGCTACTTCATGAAGAAAAACTATTTTCACCATATGTTATGGTTAATGCCAAGTCAAGTGGATTATCATCATATCTATCAATCCAATGCTCCTCTTTGCGGTAACTTGTACTTGCATTGTTTACATTGAAAGTTACTGTGTCCCTTGCATGTTTAGGTTTTGTACCTAGCATGTGCTTTTATAGTTGTGCTTCCTAGTATGATTGATTTGTGTTATCTAGCATGTGTAGGTCACAATGCACTTCATATATTTGTGCGTGTGTGGTTTCAAGCCTTTATTGCTTCATTAGTTGAATCTTCCTTGGCTGGATCATCACATTATGGGGGAGTGCTATGTTTTACGGATATCACAAACCTTAAAGGTGTATGTATGTGGGATACCACCTAGTATTGTTAGTGCAATATTATCAAGGTACTATGTGGTATGTAAAGCTCATTTGAAACTCAAATTCTCATCCATTAATTATCCTTAGTTGGGTTTCATTTGCTTCTTGTGGATAATACATGGATCATCATATTATGGGGGAGTGATATGCTTTGTGCATATCACAATCCTTGTTAATATGAACAATTGAGGGATGCCACCTAGAATTTATATTTGAGATTATCTTATATCTCCGTGGCATGCAATGTCGTGTTTACGTATGGCATTCTTGTGCGGTTTTGCCCATGGTTATCTTTAAAACCATATTTGGAAAATCATTTGATTAAAGCTATTCCAATTATTGCTTTTCATGATTATCTATCTAGTCGGAATGTTAATATTATGCTATCCAAGCATTGTGGTTATTCCTAAACTCTCATGTTATGCTTGTGTTAGTATAGATGATCATGTACTTATTTGGTTTCTACACCCAATGATAACCCAAAATACCATTTTCTTCGAATTCATCTTATTGCTCTATATGAGAGTTTGTTATCTCATTGTTTATAGTGTCCTATATCTACTTGAGTGGGATATTCCTATGAGTATGTGTGCAATGCATATCTTATATGCTCATTGTTTTTTTTCTTGGTTCACATGTTGAACTTTGTGTGCTATCATATGTTGATTTGTCACTTTGATTCATTTTGGACAACATGAATGACTAGTGTTGTTATTGGAAGTATTAACAGTTATGTGGTCATTTGTCCTATTTGTATCTCCCTGGATTTTGGTAGGCTTATGCATGCATATTTACTATGTGTAAATTCACATGCCTTGTTTGCCTTATTTGATCCAATATATATATGGTAAATCCATCAAATTCTTAATAGCTATGATGTGCATGAAATTCAAATTCATATCAATAGGCACATATTTAAGTGGTTTTACCCTATGTGTTGTAGTTATGCTAACTACGTCGGACCCAATAAGTTTGGGGACCATATTGTACTTAAAATGTTTTAGGTACATTTGAGAAGCATTGGGTGCTTGGCTTATTCATGAAGGTGGTGGCACTATGAGGAAATTAGAGCCAAGCTTGGACATTTTATTGATCTACAACTTCATACCAATGCTATCTCGTGATAGCCTAGTGTAAGTTGCTTGC
Organism: Triticum aestivum; assembly: GCF_018294505.1. Taxonomy (NCBI): domain Eukaryota; kingdom Viridiplantae; phylum Streptophyta; class Magnoliopsida; order Poales; family Poaceae; genus Triticum; species Triticum aestivum. Next base: position 433,069,110 of record NC_057804.1, on the reverse strand, counting down.
TTATTTATTTCCTTGTTGTCTTGTTTATTTGTTTACTTGTAGTCAGTGTAGTTCTTTTTCTGTGGTTTGCTAGTGGCTGCAATAACCTATTTTTTAAAAGTAGGCCACAATAATCATGGGCTAATATTTACTGTAGTGACACTGGACCTACGGGCCGTAGAAACAGTGGGCCTTCTACGGGCCGTATAAACAGTGGGCCTTCCACGGGCCGTAGAAACATTGGGCCTTCTACGGGCCACAGAAGCAATGGGCCTTCTACGGGCCATATCATCAATGGGCCTTATACGGGCAGTATGATCGATTGGCCAAACATGGGCCAATAACAGGCCGCATTATGGCCGTAAACGGGCTAGAGTTGGAATCGTCCGTTTATGGGCTGACCATAACGGGCCATCGTTAATAGGCCGTATTTCATGACGCTATGAAAACGGCCCAACGTGTTAACGGACCACAAACGGGCCGACTGTAACCACGGGCTGAATTTGGCCCATAAGCAGAAAATGACAATAACAGGCCGTAAGTAAACGAATGCTGGAAATGAGCCCAAGAATAAATGGGCTCTGAGAAGGCCAAAAGATAACATGGGCTGGAATCGGCCCAACGGAATAACAGGCCCTTAATGGGTATAAAGTGATACACTGTTCATTACGGGCCAGTTTCACCACGGGCCGTTAATAGGCCAAGAGTTACATAGGGCCCCGTATGGGCCGAAAGACGTCATGGCCATACATGGGCTAGAAGTGAAAATGGGCTGGAATCATATTGGGTGGCCCAGATGACGCTACTGGGCCTAATTCGGATAGGGCGTAACATGCCTTGGGTTAGCGGGATGTAAATGGGCTATATGCGAGCAGACCGTCAACAGGCTTTACATGGGCCGGCCCGCCACCTTTTGACCAAGTCAAATGGGTCGGCCTTTTCATAGGAATGGGCCTCTGTTGGGCCGTGCCACGTGTCGACATATCATAGGTGCCTTATGTCCAATGAGTGGATGACATTTGTCCCAACGGTGAGCCGACACATGTTTCCTCCAGCCAATGATGATTTTACACGTGGAAAATCCCCATTGGTCGGGGCTGTTAACGGGTTATCGGATCCAAAACCCGACCCGATAGCTTAACGCATTCCGTTACGGTGGATGCCACGTGTCGGTCACCCTTGACGAAAGAACATCTGTGACACGCGATTTATCGTCATGGAAGTGGACACTTCCGTGATGATAATTTTGGTAATGTCATGGAACACTTCTACCACAGCACATGTATGACTATCTTGATTCTGTCATAAATTTGTCATGGATGTACATGCATGACAAAAAACGCGACTTACTGTGACAAACACGTATCATCACGGAAGTGTATTTTTTTGTAGTGATGGGAGCAGGAGGCCCCTTACTGGTTCGCTAGGGGGACATCACGTTGCACAAAGAGCAGACGAACGTGAGGCAGCATGGCAGAGATCATACGGGCAGTTTTACCCAGGTTCAGGCCGCCGCGAGGCGTAAAACCCTACTCCTTCTTTTGGTGGATTGATGGTGGAAATGTGGTGGTGGAGCGCAGTACACTCACCCGGCAAGGGTTGTCTCAGGGCGGCAGTGACTATGTGTGTATGGGGGTGTGAGTTATTCAACCTTCTAACCTCATCTACGGTTGCCAAGGGCCTCTTTTTATAGATCAAGGGGTCACCACAATAGCAAAGTAGTCATTATGCATTGATATGATAGCGAACAGTGCTATCATACCTAACTCTATGGGCAGACAGTGCGCATTTAATGCACCGCTCAACATCACATCGTTGGTCGCCCGGCAAGGCTTGTCGAGCTATCTTGCCAGCTCCAGGCCTGCTTGTTTGACGCACCGCAGGAAGGGTGTCATCTGTGGGTTTTTCCTGAAGGAGAGGCTGCCATGTGGGGAATGGCTGCCACTTAATCACTCTACAGTTTGACACCACACCGATCGATGACGTGAGTTGTGGTGGAGTGGTTGGTTGGTCGCCTTCTTCCGGGGGTGGCCTCACCCCTTATCGGGTTCGCCTGCACGTCAAAGGAGGCCATTCTCTTGATGATGTCTTGCTTCTCTGGCTTGGTCTTGGACCCTCTGATCTGCTTCTTGGTCCTTCGAATCTCTTGGTTTCTTGTACTCTGTCTTGGGTTGGTGCTTCAATCTCGATCCCGTGCCTGTGCACAGTCAGGGCAACAGACCCAGGGTTTGGTGCACCGACAGAAGCCCCAGGCCTGCCCCGAACGCACTATCGAGCATCATCGGGGTAGGGCCTATAAGTGCATAGGCAGAGTTGCTGAAGAGGCTGGTTGTAGGATCGAAAGTATGTCTAGAGGGGGGTTGATTAGACTACTTGACCAAATAAAAACTTATCCTTTTCCCAATTTTAGTCTTTAGCAGATTTTAGCTATCTTAGCACAAGTCAAGCAATCTTAACACAATTGAAGCAAGCATGCAAAGAGTATATGAGCAGCGGAGAGTAAAGCATGCAACTTGCAAGAATGTAAAGGGAAGGGTTTGGAGAATTCAAACGCAATTGGAGAGACGGATGTTTTTGTCGTGGTTCCGATAGGTGGTGCTATCATACATCCACGTTGATGGAGACTTCAACCCACGAAGGGTAATGGTTGCGCGAGTCCACGGAGGGCTCCACCCACAAAGGGTCCACGAAGAAGCAACCTTGTCTATCCCACCATGGCCGTCGCCCACGAAGGACTTGCCTCACTAGCAGTAGATCTTCACGAAGTAGGCGATCTCCTTGCCCTTACAAACTCCTTGGTTCAACTCCACAATCTTGTGGGAGGCTCCCAAGTGACACCTAGCCAATCTAGGAGACACCACTCTCCAAGAAGTAACAAATGGTGTGTTGATGATGAACTCCTTGCTCTTGTGCTTCAAATGATAGTCTCCCCAACACTCAACTCTCTCTCACAGGATTTGGATTTGGTGGAAAGAAGATTTGAGTGGAAAGCAACTTGGGGAAGGCTAGAGATCAAGATTCATATGGTAGGAATGGAATATCTTGGCCTCAACACATGAGTAGGTGGTTCTCTCTCAGAAACAGCAAGTTGGAAGTGTAGGTTTGTTCTGATGGCTCTCTCCACGAATGAAGAGGAGGTGGAGGGGTATATATAGCCTCCACACAAAATCTAACCGTTACACACAACTTGCCAAACTCGGTGGGACCGAATTGAGTAAACTCGGTCGGACCGATTCAGCAAATCTAGTGACCGTTAGGATTTTCGGTGGGACCGACATGCAACTCGGTAGGACCGATATGGTTAGGGTTAGGGCATAACGTAATCTCGGTGAGACCGATTACACAAACTCGGTGAGACCGATTTTGGTAATAAGCTAACCAGAGAGTTGGTCAGGTAAACTCGGTGGGGCCGGTTCGCTCATCTCGGTGGGACCGAAATGTTACGAAAAAGAAACAGGAAGTTTACATTGCAATCTCGGTGGGACCGATCGCTCATCTCGGTGGTACCGAAACGTTACGAAGGGAAACAGAGAGATTACAATCCCATCTCGGTGAGACCGAGATCCCTATCGGTGAGACCGATTTGCCTAGGGTTTGTGGCAGTGGCTATGACATCTGAACTCGGTGGCGCCGGATAGAAAGAATCGGTAGGGCCGAGTTTGACTTTTGGTTTAGGTCATATGTGGATGTGAGAAAGTAGTTGAGGGTTTTGGAGCATATCACTAAGCACTGTGGAGCAAGAAACTCATTAAGCAACACCTCATCCCTCCTTGATAGTATTGGCTTTTCCTATAGACTCAATGTGATCTTGGATCACTAAAATATAAAATGTAGAGTCTTGAGCTTTTGAGCTTGAGCCAATCCTTTTCTCCTTAGCATTTTGAGGGATCCACTTTTCTCATCCATGCCATGCCATTCATTGAGCTTTTCCTGAAATATTCATCTTGGAATAATGTTAGCTCAATGAGCTATATGTTGTTAGGAATTACCAAAACCACCTAGGGATAGTTACACTTTCAATCTCCCCATTTTTGGTAATTGATGACAACATATAGATCAAAGCTTCGACAAATGATAATAAGAGTGAAAAACATTGTCGCTTTGAGAAGTATGTGATAAGCAAGAGCTCCCCCTAAATTTGTGCATAGTTTAAGATTTGCTTTGGACTGCAAATGCACAAAGAGTTAGGCTCATGGGTTACTCTTCCATGTCACATACATCTTGGTGGAGCGCTCAAAATGATAATGATTGAATACATGCACTCATCACCAAGCAAAGTGAATGATCATATAGAGATAAAAGGATAATGTCATCTAACAAGCACAAATGTAGCATATGATCAAACACATGATCATCCAAGTATCACACAGACATAAAGTATCTCAAACAAGTAAATAAAGTTCAACCACCAAAGCAAGAGAGAATAAAAAGCAACACTCTCTCTCGAAGCCTATGATCTATACATTTTTCTCCCCCTTTGGCAACAAGTTACCAAAAAGTTCATAGAAAATGCATAGCACTAAATCGTCTCTCAGGCTTGATCTTCAGGTGGTGGTGTAGAGATGGCTCCTTGGACGAAGACTTCAGTAGATGTGGATGGAGCTGGAGGTGTAGGTGCTGGAGCTGGTTGCACTGGAGCTGTAGGAGCTGTAGCTGGTGCAGATGAAGTGGCTCTGGTGTCTGTCACTGGCACTGCAGCTGATCTCTGAGCTCTAGGCACTCTGGCAAATGCATCAGTGGTTGTCTTGCCCTTCCTCTCCTGCATATCATCCTGAAGCTGCTCAACAACAGACTGGATCTCAGTTACCTTCACATCCAAGTCATAGAACTTCTGCTCCATGATCCTCTCCAGGCTCTCCTGGTTTTGAGTCAAGGTGGCCAGCCCCTTCTCAATCCTCAGAGTGGATGCAATCAAGTAGCCTAGCTGATCTTGTTTGCTCTTCAAAAAGTACTGAGATGCCTCTTCCATTGTTGGCATCTTGGTAGCCTTCTCTGTCCTTGCCTTCTCCTTCTTTGCTTGAGCATGCACAGAAGATGGTTCATCTTCATCCATAACCACTTGGTTGTCCTCAAAGTCTGGATAGATAGGCATGTGATCCTTGTCCAACAAGTATGTGCATGTGCCCATCTTGGAGTTAATCAGCTCCTGGATCTGTGGGGCATACCCACAACTTCTCTTTTGGCCAGTTGCTGTCCTCTTGATAGTCTCAACTATGAGGCTCATGACCTTGAATTTCTGTGGCATATCAAATAAGTGTAGCAAGTTTATTGCATGGCCTCTGATCATGTCGTGATCACCTGACTTCGGAAAGAGAGTGTGCCTGAGGATCCAGTTGATGGTTGGCAGTCCTGACAGAAGATAATGTACTGATCCAAACTTATGTGTCTCAATAGCAGCATCTGGGATCTCCTTGTACATATGTGCCATAGAGTTGTGATCCATCTTCTTCTTGGCGTAGACATCCAAGTCATCTTCTTTCTCCTTAGGTGCATTGATCAGATTTGCCCATTCTTCAATAGATGATTGGTACCTAGTACCTTCAGACATCCATACTATCCTGCCATCTGGATAAAAGTGCGTTGTGGAGTAGAATTGCATTATGATCTCATCATTCCACTTTGTGAGCTTCTGCCCAACAAAGTCTGCAACTCCACAAGCACTAAAGTTGTCATACACACCAGGATAGTGTTCTTCATTCTCTTCATGTAGGTCCAGTCCACCCACCTCATGTCACACACTATTGGCTTCTTGTCCAACAACATTGTCTCATAGAAATCCTGTTGTTCCTTTGTATGGAACCTGTAGTCAACAATAGTCCTTCTCCTGACTGCATAAGGATCAGACAACCTCCATTGTCTGAGGCCTGCATCCTTTCTTAGCTTCATGTTCTCAGCCATAGGATGAGCATCATTATGATCTAGAATTTTTGGCTTCAACTTTCTCAAGACATGCTCTTCATCATCTTCCTCTTCAGCAACAGCTTCAGGCACTGGGGCCTTGTTCTTCTCAGCAGCAGATATGTTTCTGGTATTCCTCTTTGGTGCAGTCTTGGGCTTGGAGGCAGCTTTGGGTGCTTCTTTGGGCTTTGATGATGCAGCCCCTGACCTGATTGCATCACCCATAAGCTTCTGAGCCTTGGGTGCTGGTGCAGCAACCTCTTCTTCTTCTTCCTTAGAGTCTCTCCTCATAGAGGGATTGCCAAGAACTTTGGCAGTAGTGGTTCTGACTCTCTTTTTCTTTTTGTCTTGACCAGCAGCTTCATCTTCTGACTCAATAGTAAAGTTCATGGTTTCTCCAGTGGCAACCTTCCTGGGTTTGGAAGTGGGAATCCTTCTTACAGGTGCCTTCTTCTGCACTCCTGACTTAGTGGTTGCAACTGAGCTATACTCCTTTTTGAGCACCTTCTTCTTGGAAGTGGCCTCATCCTCAACTGCCACATAGTCTTCATCCTCAGATTCTGAGGTTTTCTTCTTTCTGGCCCTGGTGGCAGCTTTGGGTAAGTTGCTTGGGGTGCTCCTGCTATCATCAAGGTGCTAGAGGGACTAGTGCCCTCACTCATTTGGACCTGCTCATCTTCCCTGTTCTGGCTGTCACTTTGATCAGACATATTGCAAACACTGACTGCAGACCCTGTGAATAGATATAGATGAGATAGAGTGGATGAGCATCACAAAATACAGAGATTTTTGCAAAAGAATGAGTCAAAAACTTAGTTTTAGTTTTCCACAGAAAGCATTTCAGATCAATCGATCTTTAAACTCGGTGATACCGAATCAGCTTTTGGAACCTAAACTAGTGAACTCGGTCAGACCGAGTCACATTTCGGTGGCACCGAGACTGCTAGGGTTTCACAAAGTCCTGAACTCGGTCACACCGATTTGCAATTCTCGGTCAGACCGAGAATTACATGTGCAATGGCCTTAGCCGAATCGGTGGAACCGAGTTCTACAACTCGGTGGGTCCGAGATGGTTTCGGTGGAAACCTAACCCTAAATCTTCAATTCATCTCTAATCTACAGAGTGTTTTGACTGGATAGAATAGTTTCAATCGTGGCAAGATTCATGACAAACACAATGTGCTAGGAATCGGACGGGGATAGCACAGTGATCGAGTCCATACCCTAGTTCGGCAATGAACTCGCTAAGGTGGCAACGGCGGGGATGATTTCCGTTGACGGCGGCGGAGACCAGCGACTGGAGGCGGCTGGCGACGAGGAGGACGATCCGGAGACCCTGGAGGCCGAGCGAGCTACCCGCGGGCGAAAGAGTTTGGAGAAAGTTTCCAAATTTTTGCTCGTGGGTATAAATAGCCCGACCCTGTCGGTGTGACCGAGTGGAACAACTCGGTGGCACCGAGATGCATAACTGCTAACAGTTACAGCAACTCGGTGTGACCGAAAAGTTCAAATTGGTTGCACCGAGATTGAAAACCTAGATCGACTTAGTGATCTCGGTACGACCGAAATGGGAGAATCGGTCATACCGAAACGCACAAAGAAGTTTTGGAAGTTTAAGTCTATGACGAATCGGGGACTCCGAGTGCTCCTCACACAGAGTGGTTCGAATCTGACTTGATCAAATTTTGTGATGTAGCATGAATAGAGTTTGAGACAAGAAAAGCATAGATAGCTAGAGAAGGTTCTTAGGCATTCTTGTCCATCCACTTGGCAAAAGAAAAAGAAACCAATCAATCAAAACAACAAGTGGATGTCCTCGAATGAGTAAAATATGCAACCAACATGCTCACACAATAAAATGGCAAATGAAATATGTGGCAAAGCATGCACAACCAATTCTAGCATCTATCAAACAATTGGCGATGACTAGGTCATCTATATATGAGTATATTGACTTAGGAGTCAAATGAGAACATTTGATCATAGGTCATACTCATCGTTTAAGCTCAAGTGGGGTTACCACTTTTACATAATGCATTGATGTGTTCACACCATTAGAGTTGCTTTGACTCAATTCTTAGAGTTAAGCTCCCCCTAGATGTGAGATCCCCCCTTAGAGGGATGAACTAACCTTGGGTTTTGTCGATGATGACTTCATGTAGGTGTTGAAGATGTGGATGCTCAATGTTGATGTAGATCATTTGGAGCAATCCTTTGGAGTGAGTTGCACTTTCAATACCTACACGGGTTAGTCCCACAAGGAACAAACAAGGATATCCATAGACATAGAGTGATGCACACACAAGATGATGTCTATGAAAGCATTAGGTTACCTTGTCCCTTGTCTTACCAACAAGAGGGTTTGTGACTCCTTGAACTAGTGCAAGATGTGGAAGTTGATTGCACTTGTTGTTGCCAAAATGATATGAGTGAAATATGTTGGCGGAGTCACCCTCAAGAACTCTCTAGTTCTTCTTCTTCGGGATCCACATCATCTTGATGGGAATCCTTGGAGTTGTAGTCGTACTTGATGAAGTAGAACTTGATGTAGTCTTGGGAACCCACTTGACCAAGGCCTTAGGAGCTTCTTCAAATGCATCAATCTCCTCTTGAAGCTTGTCCTTGCCTTTTTGCTTGTGGTCTTGTGGTGGAAGATCATCTTGAGCTTGTGTCCCCTTGAAGGAAGTAGGATCATACTTCTCTTGTTGAGGAACAAACTTCGTCTTGGGGTATTGATCTTCTTCCCACTCAACTCCATTGGCATTGAACTTTCGTTCAAAACCAACACCTTGGTTCTTCCGGTGCCTTCCTTGCTTGCGTACAATTTCCTCAAATTGCTTACTCCCGGCAAGGCTCTTGTAAACACCTTTCTCTATAATTCCCTTCAATAAGCTATTTTCTTGCTCAAGTGTAACTTGGCTAAGAGAATCATTAGTGGAATCAAGAGAACTACTAGAAGCAACAACATTGGATTTAGCATGATTATTGTTACTACTAGAGGAAGAATCCTTCTTGTTCTTGTTAATAGACTTGACTTGAGGCATGTAAGTAGATAAGAGTAAACGCTTGGCAATGTAAGAAGAACTTTTCTTACGAAGATCATCATTGATTGCCTTTAAGAACTCATGCTCTTGCTCAAGGTTGAGCTTTTCAAAGCGTAACTTCTCATGAGTCCTTAAAAGTTCTCGATGATCTTCTAAGATAGTTTCATGAGCTAACTTAAGAGTGTTTAGTTCTTTAGTTAGAAGCTCAATCTTCTCCTTATCATTGTCATTCGTTTTATCTTGATTAGCATGATTAATTGACGTTTCATCATAGTATTCATCACTAGAGTTGTCAACAAGTAAATCATCATCACCTAACAAGTCATCTTCATCACTATTGAAATCAACATACTCGGGGTGTGTTACCTTTGGGCCTTTAGCCATGAAGCATCTTCCAAGTCCTTCATTTGGTGAATCAAATATGTCGTAGGAGTTGGTTGACACAAGTGCTAGACCGGCAACACCTTCATCTTGAGTATATTCGGAGTCGGAGTGATAGCTTCTCTCGGAGTGATTGTCGGAGTCGGAGCCGGATACCCATTCACCAACATGAGCTTGATGTCTTCGTTTTGTGTAGCTCCTTGATGACTTGTCCTTCCTTTCTGAATCCTTGCTTCTCCGAGATGTTCTTCGTTCATAACGATCATCTCTACTCCTCCTCTCTCTTGGTGGTGATTCTTCTCTTCTACTTCTCCTCTTGGGTGATTCTTCTCTTCTTTTGTAGGGTGCCGTACACTCATTGGAATAGTGTCCGGGTCTTCCACAATTGTAGAAATTGCGCTCTCGACTAGAAGATCTTTTGTCATTGTAGGACCTTGACTTGGAGCTTCTCTCTTTGCTTCTATTCTTGTAGAACTTGTTGAAGTTCTTCACCATTAAGCTCAATTCTTCATTGAAGGTTTGTTTCTCACTTGATGATGTAGGGGCTTCACATGAGGCTTTGTAAGCACCACTTGACTTGTTGTGAAGTTCCTCCTTATCCTTGAGTGGCATCTCATGAGCAACAATTCTTCCAATGACTTCCGTTGGCTTGAGATCTTTGTAATTGGGCATCATTTGGATCAATGTGCACACGGTATCATATTTTCCGTCCAAAGCTCTTAGGATCTTCTTGATGATGAATTTGTCGGTCATCTCTTCACTCCCTAAGCCGGCAATCTCATTTGTGATAAGAGCAAGCCTAGAGTACATTTCTGCGACACCTTCACCATCCTTCATTTTGAACTTGTCAAGTTGACTTTGGAGCACATCCAACTTGGATTCCTTGACGGAGTCGGTACCTTCATGCATATCAATCAAAGTATCCCAAATTTCCTTTGCATTCTCAAGACAGCTGATTTGTTGAATTCTTCGGGGCACAATCCATTGAAGGGGATATCACAAGCTTGAGCGTTGTATTGTAGCATCTTCAACTCTTCTGCGCTAGCTTCACGGTTCGGTTCTCTCCCATCAAAGAATTCACCTTGCAAGCCAATACACACAATAGCCCAAACGGCGGGGTTATGTCCAAGAATATGCATTTTCATCTTATGCTTCCAACTAGCAAAATTAGTACCATCAAAGTAAGGACCTCCACGGTGATAATTTCCCTCGCTGGACGCCATACTCTCCTAGGTTGTGAAACCGAGGCTATGACCACCAAAAGCTATGGAAATCAAAGCAAATGGAGACCAAAGCTCTGATACCACTTATAGGATCAAAAGTATGTCTAGAGGGGGTGATTAGACTACTTGACCAAATAAAAACTTATCCTTTTCCCAATTTTAGTCTTCGGCAGATTTTAGCTATCTTAGCACAAGTCAAGCAATCTTAACACAATTCAAGCAAGCATGCAAAGAGTATATGAGCAGCGGAAAGTAAAGCATGAAACTTGCAAGAATGTAAAGGGAAGGGTTTGGAGAATTCATACGCAATTGGAGACACGGATGTTTTTGTCGTGGTTCCAATAGGTGGTGCTATCGTACATCCACATTGATGGAGACTTCAACCCACGAAGGGTAACGGTTGCGCGAGTCCACGGAGGGCTCCACCCACAAAGGGTCCACGAAGAAGCAACCTTGTCTATCCCACCATGGTCGTCACCCACGAAGGACTTGCCTCACTAGCGGTAGATCTTCACGAAGTACGCGATCTCCTTGCCCTTACAAACTCCTTGGTTCAACTCCACAATCTTGTCGGAGGCTCCCAAGTGACACCTAGCCAATCTAGGAGACACCACTCTACAAGAAGTAACAAATGGTGTGTTGATGATGAACTCCTTGCTCTTGTGCTTCAAATGATAGTCTCCCCAACACACAACTCTCTCTCACAAGATTTGGATTTGGTGGAAAGAAGATTTGAGTGGAAAGCAACTTGGGGAAGGCTAGAGATCAAGATTCATATGGTAGGAATGGAATTTCTGGGCCTCAACACATGAGTAGGTGGTTCTCTCTCAGAAACAGCAAGTTGGAAGTGTAGGTTTGTTCTGATGGCTCTCTTCACGAATGAAGAGGAGGTGGAGGGGTATATATATCCTCCACACAAAATCTAACCGTTACACACAACTTGCCAAACTCGGTGGGACCGAATTGAGAAACTCGGTCGGATCGATTTAGCAAATCTAGTGACCGTTAGGATTTTTGGTGGGACTGACATGCAATTCGGTAGGACCGATATGGTTAGGGTTTAGGGCTTAACATAATCTCGGTGAGACCGATTACACAAACTCGATGGGACCGAATTTGGTAATAAGCTAACCACAGAGTTGGTCAGGTAAACTCGGTGGGACCGGTTCGCTCATTTCGGTGGGACCGAAATGTTACGAAAAGGAAACAGGGAGTTTACATTGCAATCTCGGTGGGACCGATCGCTCATCTCGGTGGTACCAAAACGTTACGAAGGGAAACAGAGAGATTACAATATCATATCAGTGAGACTGAGATCCCTATCAGTGAGACCAATTAGCCTAGGGTTTGTGGCAGTGGCTATGACATCTGAACTCGGTGGTGCCAGATAGAAAGAATCAGTAGGGCCGAGTTTGACTTTAGGTTTAGGTCATTTGTGGATGTGAGAAAGTAGTTGAGGGTTTTGGAGCATATCACTAAGCACTGTGGAGCAAGAAACTCATTAAATAACACCTCATCCCTCCTTGATAGTATTGGCTCTTCCTATAGACTCAATGTGATCTTGGATCACTAAAATATAAAATGTAGAGTCTTGAGCTTTTGAGCTTGAGCCAATCCTTTTATCCTTAGCATTTTGAGGGGTCCACTTTTCTCATCCATGCCATGCCATTCATTGAGCTTTTCCTGAAATATTCATCTTGGAATAATGTTAGCTCAATGAGCTATATGTTGTTAGGAATTACCAAAACCACCTAGGGATAGTTGCACTTTCACTGGTCTCTTGAGATCTTCTTTGCTTCTTCATTAGTCTTGATTTTGGGCCCGTTTCCGGTTTCCCCATGCGTTGTGTAAAGCCAATAGTGGTGGGGCCGCTCCATTAATGGCCTGTGAATGACCTTAATGCACGGGGTAGAAACTACCAATTCACTCTTCCCACCATGCCCTTATACTTAGCCATGTATGCTGCATGCATCGCACAGGGTAGGTAACGGAGGTGCGTGGTGCAGGTGAGTATAATGGCAAGGGCTCGGCTTCCTTGAATTGGTGGAGGAGGATGGTGGTTACCCGTTGCGGAACCAGCCCCCAGCCCCCCGCTTGTCTATAAAAGGGAGAGCGGGGGAGGAGTGGAGGCATTCATCCTCACTTTACTTCTCCTCTACCTTGCTTCCTCTTGGATATGCTGGAAGGCAGAGCCCATGACAGGCCTCCAGGCCTAAGCCTTGGGTTGATGATTCCGAGCAATGGTGTTGGCGCCCGAGGAGTGAGCTTCGTCCAAGTCCAAGGTAAAGGGCTTGGGATCATTGGAAATCCCAAAACAGTCCCTCTCCTTGGAACCGGAGTTGGTGTCGATGGGGAGGGCACCTTTTTGCCTGCCATGGTGGAATGTGGTGCGCTTTGGGCCCTCCGGTCGTCTTGGTTGCTCGCCGTCTCCCTGGAGGGGGCGTTAGACCGCGAGGCCGCACTTCTCCGGAGAGGCGTTGATGAAGATGAGGCCAAGGAAGACGGAGAAGGTGGAAGGCATTCCGTCAGGATGGAGTACGACTGCATCGACGTGTTTGTCTTGTCCTGGCGACCTGCCGCCTCGTCTTCTCGTTCCTCCCCTCCTCCCCGGCATCATCATCACCGGCCTCCTGGTTGCCAGGGAGGGGGTTGTTCTATTGGCACCTTCACCTCCTCCAGCAGTCTTCCAGCTGAGCTTTGTTGGATGACTCCATTGTCGCTCGAGCTGGGGCTTCTGGCGGGCCCTGGTGGTGGTGACCAAGGGTACCGCTGGGCTGCTCCACCTACCCTTCTCCTTTGTAGCCTTACCACTCCCGATTTTGTCAGGCCGTGCGTCTGGCAGGCCACGATGAGATCAGGGTGGACTCCGGCTTGGGTGCTGCTCCTGCCCCCTTTCTTCTCTCCGTGCTTCCCGGTGGGAGAAGGAACATGGAGAGGAGTTTACAGGGCACTTATCTTTTTTTAATCTTAAACTTGTAGGCACTTGCCAAATTTTAATTCAAATAATGTAATCTCTCGAGTCCATGTTTGTGTTCTTAATGCTAGTACTTGTATCAGCATGTTTGTGAAAAATATAAACCTTGCCGGGAACCTGTGCATGTATATGTCCATGCAGAGGCGACACGCCCCTTTAATGTAAATAAATGAGTTTTTCCCGGCAGGCTATCTTGCTAGTTCCCTTTTTGTCTGCCGGAGAGTCATATCGACCGGGTTATAGACAAAGGGAATAGCCCCCGCCAGCTTCCTTTTACCAAAGACCACTGCGACCATTCTGACCGAAGCAACGTTCATGTTAGGAATGGGAGCACATAAGTCTAAAACGAGTGGCGAGGTTTTCTAATGCATAAGTTATAGCTTACAGTACACAAATGGACAAGAGGTAGAACTTATCTGTTTGGCTTGCTGGGGATCAGAGTCTTGGGCAATCTTCTCAACTCCTTGTTGAAGCCAAGTTTGCGGCAAGAGCTTGCAGCTTCATGTAGATGAGAGTGAATGCAGGATGCGACCCTATCTATATGCATATGCAAATGCTCATGAAATGCTTATGCAGTGATCTTGAAATGCTCATGCATGCATGTAGTCTAGGTTGCCCCCCCCCCTACAACGCTTCTTTATTTTCTCTTGCACGGGGTCATTGCCTCGGCTTTGTACAAGGGGTTACATGCAGCTGAGGCAAGGCATGTACAAATGGGTGGCTGCCGGGCAGGGCCCAGCAGCCGCACCTTATGGGTAGAACTGCGGAGATTCTCAATATTCCATGAGTTCTGCAACTGAGTGCCATCTCCAGTCTCCAGACAGATTGTGCCAGGTCTGATGACTCGTACTACCCGGTAAGTACCTTCCCACTTTGGTCAAGGTCAAGGACAAGGTAGAACTTGTTTGTACCCTTGGCAGACTGAACGCGCCTAAGGACAAGGTCACCTTCCTCAAAACACCGGGCATGAACCATACAGCTATGATAGCGGCACAGGTCTTGCTGATAGCGTGCAACACGCGTAGCAGCCTGGAGATAGTTCTCCTCAAGTAGCACAGCATCGTCATGTCGGTGCTGATCTTGCACTACTTTATCATAGGCAAGCACTCAAGGCTACACGTAAATGATTCCCGTGGGGATAACTGCTTCTGTCCCATAGACCAGGGAGAAGGGAGTCTGCCCGGTAGCTCGGTTTGGTGTCATTCTGAGGGACCAGAGAACTACCAGAAGCTCCTCAATCCACCGCCTGCTATGCTTTTGCAGCATATCAAAGGTTCTTGTCTTGAGCCCTTCCAACACTTCAGCGTTCGCCCTCTTAGCTTGTCCATTGCTCCGGGGGTGTGCCACAGAGGCGAATGAGATCTTGCATCCGAGGGCATGAACATATTGCATGAAGGCGCGGCACGTGAACTAGGTGCCCTTGTCAGTGGTGATCCTTGCCGGAACTCCAAAACGACACACCAGATCTTTCAAGAACTTGATAGCTGACTGAGCAGTCACCTTTCTTATGGTAGTCACTTGTGGCCACTTTGTAAACTTGTCGATCGCAATGAACAAGAATTCAAAGCCCCCGATGGCTTGGGGGAAGCGGCCGAGGATATCGAGCCCCCAGACCAAAAATGGCCATGATAGAGGGATTGTCTGAAGAGCTTGGGCAGACAGGTGGGTTTTCTTGGAATGGAACTGGCAGGCTTCACACTTAGTGACTAGCTCCACTGCATCTTGGAGGGTTGTGGGCCAATAGAATCCTTGCCGGAATGCTTTCCCAACTAATGTCATTGATCCAATGTGGGAGCCATACATGCCTTGTGTATCTCAGCCAGCAGCTCCTTTCCTTCTTCCAGGCAGACGCACTTCAGTTTCACACCGTTGGGCCTCCTTCTGTATAGAGTGTCATCGACAAACTGATACATATTGGCCCTCCGGGCTACTTTTCAGCTTCGTCTTGGTCGCCGGGAAGCTCTCCGATTTGGACGAAGTGAACAATGTGCCTTGCCCAAGTTGGAGCCTGGGGCTTGGCAACAAGGACTAATGACACCTCCTCTACTGCGGGAGCACATGCCTCGTATGCGGGATCCATGGGCCCGGCTGGAGGGGGTGGCCCGACAGACTGCGGGAAGTTGTTTCCGACAGGGTCTCTACTGGGAGAGGACGGCTCTACCGGGAGAGGCTTCCTGGCGTTCAACTTTCTCCTTTTCCGGGCCATTGTTGCTGGGGATACGGAGGGCTGAGTGAGATGGAAAAAAAGTTCCTTGTTCCACAGGAAGCTTCTGCGCAGCACACTTTGACAGATGATCAGCTATGTTGTTTTCCGCACTGGATACGTGCTCTGTTTGCAATCCGTCAAGGTGCTCCTCTAATCTCCTCACTTCCTCAACGTATGCCTCCATAAATGGACTTTGATAATCCTTGTTGACTTGTCTCACCACAAGCTGTGAATCTCCTCAAATGATCAACTTCTTAATTCCCAATTCAACTGCAATCCTGAGCCTAACAAGGAGCCCTTCATACTCTGTTGTATTGTTGGTTGCTTCTTCCCGGGCAAAATGCATTTGGATGACGTACTTCAAGTGCTCCCTAGAGGGGGCAACAAGAAGCATGCCGGCTCCTGCACCTTGTAGGGAAAAAGCACCATCAAAATACATAATCCATTCTTGGGGTGATTCCTTGCCGGGGATAACTATCTCTGTCACTTCCTCATCAGGGGTTGGCGTCCATTCTACAATAAACTCAGCCAACACCCTGCTCTTGATAGTTGATGTGTTTTCAAACTTCAAACCAAAGTTGGATAGCTCTAAAGCCCACTCCACTATTCGGCCGGTAGCCTCAGGGTTTCGGAGTATACGTTGCAACGAGAAATGCATGACAACCATGATATCATGGGCTTGGAAGTACTAGCGCAATTTCCTTGAGGCCATGATGAGACCAAAGATAAACTTTTGCACGCCAGAGTGCCTCGATCTAGCCCCCTGTAACAAGGAGTTGACGAAGTACACTGGGCGCTGCACCACTTTCTTCTACACCACGTCCTTGGGGTTGGCCTCGTTGTCGTGCTCACTGCTGTCCTGATCCTTATCTGACTCTGTCGGTCTCTGCTCACTTTCTGCCTCATGCACTTCTCGCTGTGCTACCAAGGCTGCACTGACCACTTGGTTGGTTGCCGCTAAGTATAGCAGCAACGGCTCCTGGGGTTTGGGATCAACCAAGGTAGGTACAGAAGACAGGTAGGCCTTCAACTCTTGCCAAGCTGCATCTGCTTCCGGGGTCCACTTCATAGGACCTGCCTTCTTCAAAATTTTGAAGAATGGCAGGGCACGCTCGATAGACTTGGAGATGAATCTACTTAGCGTGGCAACACATCCTGTTAGGCGCCTCACATCCTTAACTGTCCTTGGCTCTTGGATCTTCTCAATGGCCTCAATCTTGTCAGGATTAGCTTTGATCCCCCTATGGGACACAAAGTACCCAAGCAACTTGCCGGAAGGAATGCCAAACACGCACTTCTCTAGGTTGAGCTTCAAGTTGATCTTGCGCAGATTTGCAAATGTCTCCTCCAACTCCTAGATAAGAGTTGCTCTGTCCTTGGTTTTGACCACAATGTCATCCATACAAGCTTCAATGCAGCTGAGGTTCAAAACCAATCTGGACTACCCTTGCAAAAGTAGACCCGACACTCTTTAATCCGAATGGCATGCGGATAAATTAGTATGTACCACACAGGGTGATGAATGAGGTCTTCTCTTCGTCTTCCTTGGACACGAAGATCTGGTGATATCCAGAATAGGCATCCAGAAATGAGAGCAAATCACAGCCTGAAGTGGAATCCACAATATGATGAATACGCGGCAAGGGAAATGGGTCCTTCGGGCAATCTTTGTTGAGATCTGTGAAATCAACGCACAGCCTCCACTTCCCGTTTGCCTTCCAGACCACCACTGGATTTGCTAGCCAAGTGGGATGTAGCACTCCTCTGACCAAACCAGCTGCCTCAAGCTTCCTGATCTCTTCTGCAATAAGCTGTTGCCTCTCGAAGGCCTGCTTCTGGAATTTCTGTTTAATAGGTCTGGCGTGTGGGCAGACATCAAGGTGGTGCTCGATTACCTCCCTGGGAACACCGGAGATATTAGATGGTTGCTAGGAAAACACATCGATATTCGCCCATAGGAAGGCAACGAGCGCGCTTTCCTATTTGTCATCGAGGGTGGCACTGATGGTAAAGGTACCATCAATGCCAGCCAGCCCTGCCGGGACCTTTTTCACTTGTGGAGCAGCAACCTTGGATCTCTTGCTGTTGGAACACTCCGGAACATCGTCAACGGGTGTCGTGCACTCGGTAGGGGCACGCTTCCCAGACTCTTTGCCAGAGGTCCTACAATCCCTCTTCTTTCCTTTACTTTCCTTGGCGGGAACTGCTGCTACCGCTGCCTCTGCCGTGGACGCATTCTGGTAGATCTTGTCCACACAAATGATTACATCCTTCTCGTTCAATGGGATGGTGATAACTCCCAGTGGCCCAGGCATCTTCAGGGTGTTGTAGGCATAGTGGGATGCCACCATGAATTTAGCCAGAGCCGGGCATCCAAGAATCCCATTGTACGGTAGGGGGAGATCAACCACATCAAACACAATATTCTCAATCTAGTAGTTTAGTTCTCCCCCAAACGTTACCGGCAACATGATCTTTCCCTTAGGATGAATCCTGCCAGGATTAATTCCTTGAAACGTGCCGGTAACCTCTAGCTCTTCATCTGCTATCTGAAGCTTGCTGATAACTGTTGGGGAAATCAGATTCAGCCCGACCCCGCCATCCACCAACATCTTCGTGACCTTGAGGTTGCGAATTGTTGGAGAAACCAACAATGGCAGGCACCCTACAGTAGTGGTATGGCCAGGATGTTCCTCCTCGTCAAAGATGATGGACGTACAGGACCATTTGAGCGGCTTCCGGGCCTCTGGCGCTGGTTCCATATCATTGACCTCTCGCGCCCACCGCTCGAGCTGGCAGTGAGAGGTGTACAAAGATGCACCCCCGTCAACGCACAAGGCGTCAGTGTTCTTCTGAAACCCTTGCTCACTGGTTTCCTCTTCATATCGTCCATTACTCTCATCATCACAGGCTTCCTTCACCTGACCCCTGGCGGGTTTTACTTTGCTCCAAAAGGGTTTGCCGGGGCAATTTGCTTCACTGCATCGGCTCTTGCCGCCGGTAGCGTTCTGACCTTTTTCCTTGTCACGCTTCTCATACTCAGCTCTCTATGTCTTGACCAACTGCTCAACCTGATAGCACTCTTGAAGGTCATGGCCCTTGGTCCGATGGATCTTACAATACGACCCATCGCCCTTCCCGGCCTTCTCGGCAGCCGCATCTTCCCAACAATCAGTGCACAAGGCAATCTCCTTGACGGGGACCTCAGCCTTGGCAATCTTGACGGTACTAGGGGTGCCCGATCCTTCAACAGTCATCACTGCCTTATCCCACCACTTCTTACTGCACTTCTTGCTCTTCTTCTGACTGGTTGATTCATCATCATCCTCTGAATAAACATTAATGCAATCTTCCTCTCCGGGCAACTTCCTTCCCTCCTCCATCCGAGCACACTTCTCCACTAATGTGTAGAGCTCCTTCACAGTCTTGAGAAACCACACGTTCATCTTAGAACGAATCTGGTGGTTGCGCACATTGGACTGGAAGGCAACTATCATGACTGCTGGATGGATATTTGGAATATTTCTATGAACTTTGCTGAATCTCTGTAAATACTTACGGAGGGTTTCTCCTTCCTTCTGTTGGAGAAGTTGTAGGTCGCTGGGCCAGCCCGGCTCCTGGTGGCCACTAGTGAAGGCACCGATGAACTCGTGCCACAGGTCTGCCCATGATGAAATGGAGTTCTCTGGCAGGTGCATCAGCCAAGACCTCACATTGGACTTGAGGACCAAGGGGAAGTAGTTGGCGAACACCTTCTCATCTCTTCCCCCGGCAGCCTGAACAGTGATGGTGTAGATGCTCAGGAACTCTACCGGGTTCAACCTTCCGTCGTACTTCTCAAGTATCTCTGGTTTGAACCTGCGAACGGAAGACCAACGGACTTGCCGCAGCTCATGGGTAAAGGCACGGCAGCCAACCTGGAAAGGTAGGCGCCTGCCAACACCGGGCGCGGGCTCGTCGACTTCGAGGCCGTCACACCCGTCGGTCCAGCGGAGTTCGTCGTGGCGCTGCTCGACGACGCACGCGTCTCCTCTCCGCCAATCCTCCGGGGTTCACCATTGACATGGACATGCTCGAGGGTCAGAGGAGGCCATTGAGACGTCGTCGGGGTCTTGATTTGGTTGCGCTCGTGCTAGCTGCCGTGGTGGGGACTGCACCGCGAGGACGACCCGCTCCGTATGGGCAGCAGCATGAGCCGTCATTGTCGCTATGGGAGGCTGCGATGGGTCAGCTCGCCGTGAACCCCCAACTTTGGCGAAACCGAGCAGACTTTGGATGGTGGCACGCCATTCGTCCATCTGCTCGGCCGCCAGTGGAAACCTCAGCAACAGCTGAGCCCGCACCATGGCCTCCGAGGTTGTACTTGGCATGGATGATGATGAAGTCGATCGCGCCGTCGCTCGGCTCCAGACAGTGCCAGCGGCGGCAGCATCGCGCCCCCGCTGCTGTGGTGCAACCACCAGGGTGGCAGGGTGGTGCAGCGACGGCGCTCGAGGGCCAGCGGCTCCGTTGGGCATAGCGGCTTGGTCGACTCGCCCGGGGGAAAGTGCGTGCGCAACGGTGGCCCCTTGCTGGTTCGGCAGGGATACGTCGCGTTGCACAAAGAGCAGACAAACGTGAGGCAGGATGGCAAAGATCATATGGGTAGTTTTACCCAAGTTCGGGCCACCGCGAGGCGTAAACCCTACTCCTGCTTTTGGTGGATTGATGGTGGAAATGTGGTGGTGGACTGCAGTACACTTTCCCAGCAAGGGTTGCCTCAGGGCGGCAGTGACTATGCGTGTATGGGGGTGTGAGTTATCCAACCTTCTAACCTTGTCTATGTTTGCCAAGGGCCTCCTTTTATAGATCAAGGGGTCACCACAATGGCAAAGTAGTCATTATGCATTGATATGATAGCCAACAGTGCTATCATACCTAGCTCTGTGGGCTGACAATGCACATTTAATGCACCGCTCAACGTCACATCGTTGGTCGCTCGGCAAGGCTTGCCGGGCTATCTTGCCAGCTCCACGCCTTCTTGTTTGACACGCTGCGGGATGGGTGTCATGTGTGGGTTTTTCCTGTAGGGAGAGGCTACCATGTGGAGAATGGCTGCCACTTAATCACTCTGCGGCTTGACACAACACTGATCAACGACGTGAGTCGTGGTGGAGTGGTTGGTGCGGTGATTTAGCCTCCGCAAGTCCCGGCAGGCCCTGCCGGGACTCCTTGGTCGCTTTATTCTAGGGGTGGCCTCGCCCCTTGTCGGGCTCGCCTGCCCGGCAAAGGAGGCCTTTCTCTTCACGATGTCTTGCTTCTCTGGCTTGGTCTTGGTCCCTCTGATGTGCTTGTTGGTACTTCAAATCTCTTGGTTTCTTGTAATCTATCTTGGGTTGGTGCTTCAATCTTGAACCCATGCCTATGCACAGTCAGGGCAACAAACCCAGGGTTCGTTGCACCGACACTGACTTTGTTATACTTGAGATGCCCGAGGACAACAACATGTCGATTTTCCTTGGTAGACCCTTCTTGAATACTGTAGGAGCTGTTATCGATTGCAATAAAAGCAAGGTCACTTTTCATATCAATGGTAATGAGCATACTATGCACTTTCCGAAGAAACAATTCCAAGTGAATGGTATTAATGTTATTGAAAAATCTCCGACAATCACTATTGGAAGTTTTCAGCTACCTCTACCTACTGTTAAAAAGAAATAAGAAATGCTTATTGTTTGGGACATTCGTATCCCCATTGAGGTAACTTAGTGATTTATGAAAGTTCTTCGGTTTCATGCTAATTGAAAGTGGTTGTTAATAAGACTTGATCAACCTCATTAATGGATCATTTTTAGAGGTATGAAGTTGATGAATTTAGTGAGCACTACCTTCTGTCCCTACATTTTGTTTTATGTTTTTCTTAGTTAAATAAAATAAAATGCCATGCTTTGTTCTGTTTTCTGAGTTTTTTGTGCGAAAAAATTTAATACGATTTTCCCTGAATATTTAAGAATTTTTGGTGCAAATAATATCAGAGGGAGGTGCACCAGGTGGGCACAACCCACCTAGGCGCGCCAGGACCCCTAGGCGCACCTTGGTGGGTTGTGGTCCACGCGTGGGCCCCCTCGCTTAGCTCTTCTTCCCACATCACCACATTCCTCTAGAAAAAAATCACCATTGCTCT
This sequence comes from Triticum aestivum, assembly GCF_018294505.1. Classification (NCBI taxonomy): domain Eukaryota; kingdom Viridiplantae; phylum Streptophyta; class Magnoliopsida; order Poales; family Poaceae; genus Triticum; species Triticum aestivum. The sequence continues at coordinate 433,047,242 of NC_057804.1, read as the reverse complement.
CTCTCTCTCTCTCTCGTGTTCTTGCTCCCAAAACCGCGGATTCGGTCTCTTTGCTCGAAGCTCCGTTTCCGAAACTATTTCGGGGAATTGCTGCTTGGTATGTGACTCCTGCATGTGTCCAATAAGTTTTTTTCTTTTAGTGGTTTATATTTTGAATAATTAGTTACTCTTGGTTCTGCTGTAGATGAGCTTGCGTGTTGAATTTTTAGAGTTCTAAGTAGTTTGAATGCTTGCTATGGCATCTATACATCCCTATGAGTAGTTGCTTACAATCTTATGAAGTTTTGTTGAGAAAAATTTTGTGGACTAAAAATTCCAGAATTTTGTTCATAGGAAAAAGATGAGTTTCTTTAGTAAGTTTGCTTCCAAGAAGAGATCCAAGGGAGTTATTGGGGAGTCATTTGACAGTGAACTCCACACTTGGAGATTGGCGGAGTTACATCCATGCGAATGGCCGCATAATCCGTTCATGGAAGGGGCTGGAATCCTTCAAGAGTTTGAACAATACGCTGCTAATGCCGGCCTCACCGACTTCATTGCAGCTGAATGCGAACAGTATCATCTCCTCACAAATTCCTTTGTGCAAAATTTTCATTTCCATTCTAGGAATAATCCTCCTGAGGTGCAGTTTAAATTATATGCTGAAAACCACCAGAACCACTTATTGAATTTTGTGACATATGCATGCTTCCTTCTGATGGTGGTCTGGTAGAGCCTAGGCCCGTGGAGTTTGATCGTTTTTACTGTACTTTGACAGTGAGGGATGATAAAGGGGTATCGTATGTCACCGCTACTAGCTTGCATTTTCCTACTGTACATTATTTTGCTCTATTCATTGCAAAGTGCTTACTTGCTACCAAGAAGGTGGGCGCACTTAGCGCTCCAGACTTTGTTGTTTTACGTCGCGCACTTTATGGCGACAACACTTATAGCTTGGGAGCTATTGTGGCACGCCGGCTTCACATTAATAGATCCAAGGGTAACATACATGGGGGCATTTACGCTACTCGCTTGGTGACTCACTTTAACATGCATATACGCCAGCATGATCATCATTTTCCCAAGGTTTACCTAGATCGAGCGGCTATGGAAGACCACCAGTTTATTGTTGTCGATTACCATAATATTCCTTTTTTTACAGAAAGACTGTAAGGGAACCCCCTACAGTATAATTGGTGCAACAAACCCAAATTGCAAGTACCATGCCTTGAACCTAGGTGGGTGGGAAGGCATCAGCCCCTTCCCACCACTAGGCTATGCCTTAGTCTGCATAATATTCCTATTCCTTACAACTTAGTTTTCAGTGTGAGAACTCGTGATATTATTTCACTGCCTGCACCTGCTTTGTTTGATCATATTGCCAGGGGCGGATACAGAATTATGCCTGAGGACATTGTCGCTTACCGAAACAACCTGGCTGCGGCACAGGAGGAGCCTCAGCAGTGGGACCCTCAGGTGCCCGCTCCCTAGCACTTCAACATAGGACCTCATGGCTTTTACAACTGGTGACCAAGTTAGGCCAAAAGCCTAAGCTTGGGGGAGTACGTATTTCCACTGACATTACATTCATGTCCACACATTTCATTCCAGTTGTCGGTGTTCACACTTTTCCATTGTATGATACACGTTAAATTTACGCTTTCTTCTTGTGTGTTTGAAAAACTTTGAGAAAATCCAAAACATATTTCTTACTTCTTTTTGATTTTTCTTTTTAGTGTAGTAGTTATAGTATTTAAAAAGAAAACCCAAAAAGATTTCTTTGTTCTTATTTTGCTTGTTGGGAGCTTTCCCATGTAAATATTTTTTCTCATTTTTGCTTTTCCCTTTTTATTTGCTCTTTTACGAAAAAACAAAAACTCCAAAAATATTTTAGTGTGTTTCTTTGAATTTCTTTTCTTGAGTCATACCAAGGAGAAGACCACGATGAAAATGTTGAGTGGCTCCCATTTGCATTATCGTTAATCTAACGAAGAGCCCATATTACCTTGTCTTCCCATTTTGAATAAAATGTTTGCAGATTCCAGCTTAGTCCACGACACTCCTGCACTATTATTATTTTCAAATCATTCGGTCGTGCAAGTGAAAGGCAATAATGACGATATTCGATGAACTGGCCGTGGCAGAGAGAAACGGGTATGAACTCGACTTGTTCTGTTTTTGTAAGTATGTTTAACCTAGTATCCATGATTCAGCCTATTATGATCAAACATGTTTGCAATGACAATTAGAGATTATAGTTTCTCATGCCATGCATAAGTATCTAGGAGTGGATAATGATTTATCTTGGATGTCAACATTGTGTTAAAATGATTGTGATGTAGTATGATGATATGGTATCCTCCTCTGAATGTTCGGGTGGCTTGACTTGGCACATGTTCATGCATGTAGTTGAATCAAAACCAACATAGCCTCCTATGGTATTTATGTTCATGGTGTTCATATTCCTACTCATGCTAGTATCCAATGTTACTTATGCATAATGCATGTTCATGACCATTGTTGCTCTCTAGCTGTCCGCTTCTCAACCTATTTAGCCTTTGCATGTACTAAGTGGGAATTCTACTTGTACATCAAAAACCTAAAACCCAAGTTATTCTAGATGGGTCCACCATACCTACCTATATGCAGTATTACCCTGCTGTCCTAAGTAAATTTGCATGTGCCACCTCTAAAAACTTCAAATAAATATCCTTTTTGTATGCCTAGATTGTTCATAGAGCAACAAGAGGTAGTTGGTATCTTCCTTGCTAAGCGGGTTATCCTCAGGATGAGTGTTTATTCACTCACCATTGCACGAGAAAGGGGCGGTAATAGGGATTCCCAGTCCCAAATTGCAAAAATAACTTATCAATAAGCAAACAAAAACTCCTATGGAGCAATAACCTTTACTATATTGCTTGGGAACCGCTACTAATGTGTTTAGCATGGAAGATATTGATAACTGATGGTCGCGAAGTAAACAAGAAGGGTGCATGTCTCAAATTTCATTTACCTATGTTTTAAAAACTTGAGCTCTGGCACCTCTGCAAATCACTGCTTCCCTCTGCGAAGGGACAATCTATTTTGTTTTATGTTGTGTCATCACCTTCTCAAATAAGCGCCAGAACCTGAGAGCGATGTTGTCATGCTGATGCATTGTGTGTAGCTAATGTTGGGTGCATCATGACTGGATATTTTCTACCATGAATTACAAAGTTTAGTCGCTGCTTGAACTTTGGAGGTGCTCTGTATTTATGTTTTGCGGTCTCAGAAAGGCCTAGCGAGATACCACTATTGTCATATTGTATCTTGGTTGTTTTAACAACGTGTTGATGTTTGAGATGTCTTATTATCGCTCGCTAGTTGATTATGTCATTGATATGAGTTAATATAATTTTTAAGAGTTATTGTCGACATGGTTAGTTATATTCTTTGCTGAAAACCTGGGTGATGTTTAAGCTTATTTTTGGAAACAAGAGCAAAAGAGTTCGTAAAAGTTTTTCTTTTTCACTTTCAGTTTATCAACTGAATTGCTTGAGGACAAGCAAAGCTTTAAGCTTGGGGGAGTCAACACGTCTCCGTCGTATCTACTTTTGCTAACGCTTTTCCTCTTGTTTTGGACTCTAATTTGCATGATTTGAATGAAACTAACCCGGACCGACGTTGTTTTCAGCAGAACTACCATGGTGTTGTTCTTGTGCAGAAATAAAAGTTATCGGAATTGAACGAAACTTTGAGAGGCTTTTTTTATATAATAAAAGATAATTTCTGGAGCCAAGAACCACCGGAGTGGGGGCACCTGGGTGGGCACAACCCACCAGGGCGCGCCACCCCCTCCAGGAGTGCCTAGGTGGGTTATCCCCACCTGGTGGCCCCGCAGACCCTGAAACCGACGCTATAAAATCCTATTTTTCCAAAAAAAATCAGGGAGAAAGAATTATAGCGTTTCACGAGACGGAGCCGCCGCCATCTCATGTTCTTCATTAGGAGGCCAGATCTTGAGTCCATCTAAGGCTCCAGAGAGGGGGATCTTTGATCTTCGTCATCACCAACACTTCTCCATCGCCGATTCCATGATGCTCCCCACCGGGAGTGAGTAATTCCTTCGTAGGCTCGCTGGTCGGTGAGGAGTTGGATGAGATTCATCATGTAATCGAGTTAGTTTTGTTAGGGCCTGATCCCTTTTATCCATTATGTTCTGAGATTGATGTTGCTATGACTTTGCCATGCTTAATGCTTGTCACTTTAGGCCCGAGTGCCATGATTTTGGATCCGAACTGTTTATGTTATCACCATTATACCCATGTTCTAGATCTGATCTTGCAAGTTATAGTCACCTACTATGTGTTATGATCCGGCAACCCCAGAGTGACAATAGTCGGGACCACTCCCGGTGATGAACGTAGTTTGAGGAGTTCATGTATTCACCTTGTGTTAATGCTTTGTTCCGGTTCTCTATTAAAAGGAGGCCTTAATATCCCTTAGTTTCCAATAGGACCCCGCTGCCACGGGAGGGTAGGACAAAAGATGTCATGCAAGTTCTTTCTATAAGCACGTATGACTATTTACGAAATACACGCCTACATTATATTTATGAACTGGAGCTAGTGTCATATCACCCTAGGTTATGACTGTCTCATGATGAATATCATCCAACGAATCACCGATCCAATGCCTACGATTTTCCTACATATTGTTTCTGCTAAGTTACTATTGCTGTTGTCACTATTGCACTTGCTACAAAATCACTGCTATCACTGTTACCGTTACTATTGCTGTTGCTACTACTATCAAAACTATCATACTACTTTGCTACTGATCACTTTGCTGCAGATAATTAATCTCTAGGTGTGGTTGAATTGACAACTTGGCTGCTAATACTTGCAAATATTCTTTGGCTCCCCTTGTGTCGAATCTATAAGTTTGGGTTGAATACTCTACCCTCAAAAACTGTTGCGATCCCATATACTTGTGGGTTATCAAGGCCCTTGGAGATCCTTCACATTGATCTCTTTGGTCCTCCATCCTTTGATAGTCTTGGTGAAATAAAGTGTTGCTTGGTGATTCTGGATGACTACTCAAGATACACATGGGTGTACTTCTTCAAGAGGAAGAGTGAGACTCAACAAACCGTCATCAACTTTGCAAATGAAGCTCAACGTCAACATGAAGCAAAGATCTTGATGATTAGAAGTGACAATAGGACCGTGTTCAAGAACTACACCTTGGATGAGTTTCATAGTGACTAGGGGATCAATCACCAACATGCCGCACCGTATTACCCTCAACAAACTGGTGTGGCGGAGAGGAAGAACTGGACGTTGATGGATGCGGCAAGGACCATGATGGAAGAATTCAAATCTCCATACAAACTTTTGGGACGAAGCCATCAACGCTCCATGCCATGCTTCCAATAGGCTCTACCTCCGCAAAGGCTTGAACAAGACTCCATATGAGATACTTACCGGCAACAAGCCCAACCTCAAGTACTTCCGGTTGTTCGGTGGTAAGTGTTTCATTCTTAAGAAAGGTGTTCGTTTGTCTAAATTCAAACCTAGAGCTCAAGAGGGCATATTTGTTGGTTATGTAACAAGCTCTCATGCTTACCATGTCCTCAACAAGTCCATTGGACTCATTGAGGAGACGTGTAACATGGAGTTTGATGAAAATAACGGCTCCCAAATAGAGCAAAGTGTTCTTTGTGATGTAGGTGATTAAATTCCTCCCCAAGCCATTGGAAGAATGGGGATTGGTCAAATACTCCCCATTGAGGAACCCCTTGTGGCCGAAGTAGAAGAACAATGCTCTATCCAAGTGTAGCCATCACCTACGCTAGACCCACACGCTTCCGAAGAACAAGTTGAAGGCCCTCAACCCAATGAGCAAGATCAAGGGCAAGATCAACTCCATGGATATGGTGATGCACCAAATGATGCCCAACATCAAGTTCATGGCTCCGAGCTCGCTCAATATCAAGAGCAAGCTCATGGTCAATAGCAAGCTCAAGACGGTGCTCAAGATCAAGAGCAAATTCAAAGACGGTGCTCAAGATGTGCATGATGATCCGCAAATGCCCATTGAGGAACTTTTGGAGCGCCGTGCCTCTAAGGTGGCTTCCAAGCTCGAGCGTCAACAACATGTCATGGATAATGTGCTTAGGAGCTTGAGAAAAGGGGTAAGTACTCATAAACAATTGTCAAACTTTTGTGAGCATCACGCGTTTGTTTCGTGTGTGAACCCCAAACGGTACATGAGGCGCTCGAAGATGAGGATTAGCTTGAAGCCATTCATGACGAACTCAACAACTTCGAGTGCAATCAAGTTTGGAAATTAGTGCCAAGGCCAATGGAGAATCACAATGTCATTAGGACCAAATGGATCTTCAAGAACAAGCAAGATGTGAACGGTGTTGTCATTCGAAACAAGGCAAGATTGGTGGCACAAGGCTACTCCCTAGTCAAGGGCATCGACTATGGTGAAACCTTTGCCCCTGTTGCACGTCTTGAATCTATTCACATGTTGCTTGCATATGCATCTCATGATGATTTTAAATTGCAACAAATGGATGTGAAGAGTGCATTTCTTAATGGTCCTTTGAATGAGTTGGTGTATGTCAAACAACTCTGGGATCCGAGGATCCCAAGTTCCCCACTCATGTATACAAACTCAAAAAGGCGCTCTATGGCCTTAAGCAAGACCCACGTGCGTGGTATGAGCACCTTACCGAGTTGTTACAAGATCGTGGGTTTGAAATTGGGAAAATCAATCCCACTCTTTTTACTAAGAGGGTCAAAGGGGATTTGTTCATATGCCAACTATATGTTGATGATATTATTTTTGGTTCTCCTAACAAATCTGTCAATGAAGAGTTTGCCGCACTAATGATCGAGAAGTTTGAGATCTCTATGATGGGAGAGTTGAAGTTCTTTCTCGGGTTCGAAGTCGAGCAAAGAAGAGAAGGAACATTCATCAACCAAGCCAAGTATACCCAAGACATGCTCAAGAGATTCAAGCTAGATGATTTCAAGCCGGTCAAGTTCCCCATGCCTACCAAATGCAAGCTTGACAGTGATCCCAATGGTAAAGCGGTGGATCAAAAGGTATATCGTTCCATGATTTGATCCTTGCTTTACCTTTGTGCATCTAGACATGATACCCTGTTGAGTGTAGGAATTTGTGCATAGTTTCAAGCCGCACCTAAGGAAAGCCACTATGTGGTGGTCAAGCGAATCTATTGATATTTGGCTCATACCCCAAACTTTGGCTTATGGTACCCCAAAGGAGCAAGGGTCGATATCATGGGTTACTCGGACTCGGATTGGGCGGGGGACTGTGTTGAGAGGAATTTAACTTCTGGAGGGTGACAATTCCTTGGTCACTCTTTGGTGAGTTAGTCTTCGAATAAGCAAAATTGTGTGTCTCCCTCGTCCACCGAGGCTGAATATGTAGCCGCCGCAAGTTGTTGTGCAAAATTGCTATGGATGAGGCAAACTTTAAAGGATTACGGTGTCACTTGTGACAAAGTGCCACTTCTATGTGACATCAAGATCTCTCTCAATCCGGTGCAACATAGCAAGACGAAGCATATTAAGATTCGTCATCATTTCATTTGGGATCACATGAAGCATGGAGATATTAACACTCAAGAGCAACTAGCGGATATCTTCACCAAACCTCTAGACAAAGCAAGATTTTGCGAGTTAAGGCATGAGGTAAATATCATTGATTTGAGCAATGTGGCTTGAATATAGGCACACTCCACCACACTCATCATCATATCTTGTTCTAGATGTAGTCATGGACATAGGGGGAGTGTTTTTCTCTCAATGAACTCTCCCTCCCCCCATTATGCATAAATCGATCACGTCTTTCACATTAGCCAGTTTTTATGGTACTTGTGCTTCAAAGATGAGTTTTGGTCATGGGCCCAAGGTTAAAATCTTCGCGGTGCCATACCAGTTGACTCAAACATAGGTGGCCTCCGCCACCACCCTCTCTTTGAGAGTTGCGTGGTCTTTCTTTTCTCCAATTGGTTTGTTTGTGTTTGTTGTGTGTTTTGTTTCCTGTCTCTCCTTGGGGGCATCTCTGGCTTTTTATTGTGTTTTGCTCTTTAAGTTTCACCCTCGGCTCGTCTCGGTGTTTTAATTTTGTTGGAGCTAGGCCTTTGATTGTTTTGTCTCGACAAATTCTTGCTGGGCGGTACTACTGCTGAGTGGCATCAAGCCGTACTACCGGCCGCCCGAGCGGTACTACCGCTGCGGGGCGGGACTGAGGGTTATTAAATCGGGCAGGCGGAGTTTCACTCCCCCATACCCATTCGCGTTCTCCCACCGTCCGTTCCTCTCTCTCCCGCGACGAACTCGCCGCGGAAGGCCGCCACCGGGCCGCCTTCTCCGGGCCGTCCTTCGCATTTCCGTCCTGTGGGATCGATCCCCACCCCTTCCTCTTGCCATGGATGCTGGTATTGCCCCCGTTCTTCTCTTCGTTGCTTCTAGTTTTCAAATCTAGGCTTTTGGGGCAATAGTCTTAGCATTTATCGATTTTTGGCCAAATCGAGGCTTGAATGGGATGTTGAAGGCTGCTAGACTAGTTGGATTGAAGTTTGGTAGGAGTATTTTTGAATTTGGCACCCCTGGTAGTACAGGATTTGGCCGCGGCAGTAGTCAAACCAGCGTCCTCCGCCTCAGGCGGTACTACCGCTCCCCTGGAGCGGTACTACCGTTGGAGGCGGTAGGCGATAATACCACTTCCTGGCAGCGGTACTACCGCTGAGATGTTAGCCTCCATCTTTCTCACACCACACTTTGATCGTCGTAGCTTTTTGTGCTGGCTTATGCTTGTTTCCTCTCGTTGCCTTTGTGTACGTGTGTTTGGTTCCAGGTGATGGCCCTTCGGAGCACCCTGTCTGTCGTGTCAACCCCGAGCGTTCGGGAGGATCAAAGCGCTATCGCACTCCTGAGACATCGAATGCTTCTTCAATTGTTCCTCCAACTCAGCCCAAGCAGCCCTCCAAGAGTGTTGCAAAGAAGCCCAAGACGAAGCCCAAGTCTGTGACAAAGATGGCTGCTAAGGAATTCTATGCCGCTCATCGCTGCAACACATATAATCAAGATCAAGATCCAGTTCTTGTCAATCATCTTTTCTGGAACCGGTTTCAGTGGTCTGTCTACTTTGATGTGCTCAAGGCAAAGAAGAACCTCTATGTTGATGTGTGCTCCATCGACATTGCGTATATGGAGAATGACCGTGCCTACTGTGGCAAGGCACTGGATATGTGTGCTCAATTGAACATTCTCAAGATCATGGAGTTCAACAAGGATTTTGATGCACAAATGGTGGCTCAGTTTTATGCCACAGTCCATCTTGGGGCTGATGAGGAAAGGACCCTTACTTGGATGACAAATGGCACTCTTCTCTCACTCAAGTGGAAGGCGTTCATGGAATTGTTGGGTGTTGAAGACCAAGGACTTGACAACCTGGTTGGCTTTTGTCCTTGCAAAAATGAAACTTCTACTCACAAGCAAGCTCTTTGGCCTTACAGCACTATGAAGATTCACCCCGTAACGGAGAATAAGACCTATGAGTTGTTTCCTTTTCTGGACATCCTTCATCGCATCTTCAGATAAACTTTGTTTCCTCGTATTGGGAACTTGGATATGGTTCATTTGTACCTCGTGGATATGTTACTGTGTTGCCAGCATGAGAAGGACAACAACATAGGAGATTCTTTGGATATTTCTCATGTCATGTGCTCAGAGCTCCTCTCTGCCATATGGAGTCTCACGGGCAGTATATGGCTCATGTGTTTGAGAAGAAGTCAAGGAGTCGTCACAAGGAGGTCATGCGTCAGCTTGGTGCTACAGTCAACAGTGGGTCTGAGGGCAAGATCATTGATGAGGAGGAATGGATTTCTCAGCACTGCCCCTGGATGGATTTAGAGTCTAAGTAACCCCCCTGCCGATGACGGTGATGCTGGAGATCACGCGGGGATGTGATGATGGAGATCTTTAGCGTTGCTATCACCTGTGACCATAGAAACACTCTTTGTCTGAGTGTGTCTTTCTGTCTCTTATTTGCCATGTCTTTCTCTCTCGCAAACTCTTGTGTCTTGTGTTGTTTGCTTTGGTTTGGGTTGTGCTCGTAAAACCTGGTTACTCTATCATATGGTGTGAGACATATGCTACCCTACCTTATTATTTATCCAATGTGTGTCTTGTTCCTTGGTAGTCTGTGAGATGCATGCTTAACTTGTTATATTCTGCTCACGTACTACTTCTTGCATCCCAGCTTATATTATCTTATTGTTAATGCAAGGGTTGCGAGTCTATGAAATATAGGGGGAGTATTGATCCTAATGTGTGTTCTTTGCATTCCAATAGCACTTCTAATTAAGTGCACATATCTAGGGGGAGCCCGTCTATATTTTGTAGTTTCTGAGGTTTGCTTACTCTCTTGTTATATCTCGATGCAAATCCCGTGTTGTCATGAATCCACCAAAAAGGGGGAGATTGTTAGGGCATGTCTCTCCCTGAGTGATTTTGGTGATTGATGACAATACATTAGTGGACTAATTGTGTGCATTGAGCATTTCAGATACTCATTCATTGGCACAAGATGCATGATTCTTTCCCCTCGAAGCTCAAAGTGAAGACGGTGTAGTCTCTTTCATTTCAGTTTTGGTGGACTTGAGTCGTAGGAGACACCGTACTATCAAGAGGGGGTCCGCATTGGAAACACTAGGATGGAATCATCACTTACACTTCTATCTCACACCCCCAGTTCCTTTACTATTCCTTGGAGTTTTCCGATATCGTGGAAGTGGCACTTGGGTGGTGCCAGCGGCAGTACCGTCGGGTCGGAGCGAGAATACCACTGACAGCCTCAAGCGGTAGTACCATTATTTCGCAGCGGTAGTACCGCTCATGGCCATCAGCAATAGTGCAGCTCTGGCTCTGTGCTGGTACCGCCTCAACTCGAGACCCGTACGTCTCGTGTCGGGTTCCGCGGCAGTAGCTGTTTGGGGGAACGTAGCATGGAATTTAAAAAAATTCCTATGCTCACGCAAGATCTATCTTGGAGATGCATAGCATCGAGAGGGGGAGAGGGTGTCTATGTACCCACGTAGACCGACAGCGGAAGCGTTTGACAACGCAGTTGATGTAGTCGAACTTCTTCTAGCTCCGACCGATCAAGTACCGAACGTACAACACCTCCAAGTTCTACACACGTTCATCTCATTGACGTTCCTCACCCTCTTGATCCAGCAAGTTGTCGAGGAAGTAGATGAGTTCTATCAACACGACGGCGTGGTGACAGTGATGGTGAAGTGATCCGCGCAGGGCTTCACCTAAGCACCACGACAATATGACTGAGGGTGTAAACTATGGAGGGGGGCACCGCACACGGCTAACAATTAATGTTGTGTGTGCTAGGCGCCCCCCTCATATATATATATAGGTGGGAGGGAGAGGGGAGAGGCCAAGGGGCACCCCAAGTGGGGCCGAATCCCACTTGGGCTCCTACCCTGGTTCCCCCCCCCCTCCTTGTATAGGCGCTAAGGGAAGGAAGGTGGAGGTGGCGCCCCCCTTTCCTTTCTCCCTTTAGGAGGGGAAGGAAGGAGGGACTTTCCCTCCCCCCCTTTCCTTTCCCTAGGGATGGCCGGCCTGGTGGAGGCGCGCACCAGCCCCTTGTGGGCTGGTCTGTCCCTTCCATTGGCCCATTAAGCCCATATCTTTGTCGGGGTGCCCGGAACCCCTTCTGGTGACCCTATACGTACCTGGTACCCTCCGGAACACTTCTGGTTGTCCAAATACCATCTTACCATATATCAATCTTTACCTCTCGACAATTTCAAGACTCCTCGTCATGTTCGTGATCTCATCCGGGACTCCGAACAACATTCGGTCACCAAATCACATAACTCATATAATACTATATCGTCATCGAATGTTAAGCGTGCGGACCCTGCGGGTTCGAGAACTATGTAGACATGACCGAGACACCTCTCTGTTCAATAACCAATAGCAGAACCTGGATGCCCATATTGGCTCCTACATATTCTACAAAGATCTTTATCGGTCAAACCATTATGACAACATATGTAGTTCCCTTTGTCCACCTGTATGTTACTTGCCCGAGATTCAATAGTCAGTATCTTCATACCTAGTTCAATCTCGTTACCGACAAGTTTCTTTACTCATTCTGTAATACATCATCCTGCAACTAACTCATTAGTCACTTTGCTTGCAAGGCTTCTTATGATGTGTATTACCGAGAGGGCCCTGAGATGCCTCTCTGATACTCGAATTGACAAATCCTAATCTCGATTTATGACAACCCAACAAACACCTTCGGAGATACTTGTAGAGCATATTTATAATAACCCGATTATGTTGTGATGTTTGATATCACACAAGGCATTCCTCCGGCATCCGAGAGTTGCATAATCTCATAGTCGAAGGAATATGTATTTTACATGAAGAAAGCAATAGCAATAAAACTGAACGATCATAATGCTGAGCTAATGAATGGGTCTTGTACATCACATCATTCTCCTAATGATGTGATCCCGTTTATCAAATGACAACACATGCCTATGGTGAGGAAACTTAACCATCTTTGATCAACGAGCTAGTCTAGTAGAGGCTTACTAGGGACAAGGTGTTTTGTCTATGTATCCACACATGTATCAAGTTTTTGGTTAATACAATTCTAGCATGAATAATAAACATTTATCATGATATAAGGAAATATAAAATAACAACTTTATTATTGCCTCTAGGGCATATTTCCTTCAGTCTCCCACTTGCACTAGAGTCGATAATCTCGTTCACATCGCCATGTGATTTAACACCAATAGATCATTTCTTTATGTGATTAACACCCATAGTTCACATCGCCATGTGACCAACACCCAAAGGGTTTACTAGAGTCAATAATCTAGTTCGCATCGCGTGATTAACACCCAAAGAGTACGAAGGTGTGATCTTGTTTTTCTTGTGAGATAAGTTTAGTCAATGGGTCTGCCACACTCAGATCCGTATGCATTTTGCAAATTTCTATGTCTACAATGCTTTGCATGTAGCTAATCTAGCTAATTGCTCGCATGTCCAATACGTATCTAGATTGATACTTAGAGTCATCTACATCAGTGTCAAAGCTTGCATCGACGTAACTCTTTACAACAAACTCTTTATCACCTTCATAACCGAGAAACATTTCCTTAGTCCTCTTAGGTAACTAAGGATAATTTTGACCGCTGTCCAGTGATCTACTCCTGGATCACTATTGTACCCCCTTGCCAAACTCATGGCAAGGCACATAACAGGTCTGGTACACAGCATGGCATACTTTATAGAACCTATGACTGAGGCATAGGGAATGACTTTCATTCTCTCTCTATCTTCTGCCATGGTCGGGCTTTGAGTCTTACTCAACTTCACACTTTCCAATACAGGCTAGAACTCCTTCTTTGAGTGATCCATTTTTGAATTCCTTCAAAATCTTGTCAAGGTGTGTGCTCTATGAAAGTCCTATTAAGTGTCTCAATCTATCTCTATAGATCTTGATGCCCAATACATAAGTAGCTTTTCCGAGGTCTTTTATTGAAAAATACTTATTCAAGTATCCTTTTATTCTATCCAAAAACTCTATATTATTTCCAATCAATATTATGTCAACCACATATAATATCAGAAATGCTACAGAGCTCCCACTCACTTTCTTGTAAATACAGGCTTCACCGAAAGTCTGTATAAATCCATATGCTTTGATCACCTCATCAAAGCGTATATTCCAACTCCGAGATGCTTGCACCAGTCCATAGATGGATCCTTGGAGCTTGCACACTTTTGTTAGCACCTTTAGGATCGAAAAAACCTTCTAGTTGCATCAGATACGACTCTTCTTTAAGAAATCCATTAAGGAATGCAGTTTTGACGTCCATTTGCCAGATTTCATAATCATAAAATGCGGCAATTGCTAACATGATTTGGACAGACTTAAGCATCACTACGAGTGAGAAAGTCTCATCGTAGTCAACTCCTTGGACTTGTCAAAAACCTTTTGTGACAGGTCGAGCTTTATAGACAGTAACATTACCATCAGTGTCACTCTTCTTCTTGAAGATCCATTTATTCTCTATGGGTCGCCAATCATCAGGCAAATCCACCAAAGTCCACACTTTGTTCTCATACATGGATCCTATCTCAGATTTCATGGCCTCAAGCCATTTATTGGACTCTGGGCTCATCATAGCTTCTTCATAGTTCGTAGGTTCGCCATGGTCTAGTAACATGACTTCCAGAACAGGATTACTGTACCACTCTGGTGTCGATCGTGTTATGGTTTACCTACGAGGTTCGGTAGTAACTTTGTTGGGGGAAATATACAGGGGTACATGTTTTCCCCTGACTCGTGCATGAACGAATCAAGATTGAACCAAGATGAACGAGAAACCAAGAGATTTGAGACATCAACAAGCAGATCAGAAAGGGCCAAGGCCAAGGCAGAGGAGCAAAGTATCATCAAGGAAGAAGCCTCCCTTGCTGGGCAGGTGAGCCCGGCGAGGGGCGAGGCCACCCCCAGGAGAAGATGGCCGAGACATCACGGCAGGGCCTGCAGGGACTCGCGGAGGCTAGATCACCTCACCGACTACTCCACCACGACCCACGTTGTCGATCAGTGCGGTGTCAAGCCACGGAGTGATTAAGTGGCAACCATTCACCACATCAAGGCCACTTCCTACCAAGGAAACCTACAGATGACACCCGTCCTGATGTCTCGAACGAGTAGGCGTGGAGCTGGCAAGATAGCTCGGCAAGCCTTGTCGGGCAACCAATGACGTTACACTAAGCGGTGCATTAAATGCGCACTGATGACCTGCAGAGTTAGGTATGATAGCACTATTTTCTATCATATTGGTGTCTAATGACTAATTTGCCACTGTGGTGAACCCTTAGCCTATAAAAGGAGGCCCATGGCAACAGTTCGAGAGGTTGGAAAGTTAGACCACTCGCACCCTTGTACGTGCATAGTCACTACCACCCCGAAGCAACCCCTGTAGGGCAAGTGTACTATGCACCACCACCACTTTTCCACCATCAACCCACCAAAGAAGGAGTAGGGTTTTACGCCTCATGGCGGCCCGAACCTGGGTAAAACTGCTTGTGTGATCTCTGTCGCGCTGCCCCACGTTGGTCTGCTCTTTGTGCAACGCGACTCCCCCTTGCCGAACCAGCAAGGGGCTGCCCTGGCCCCATAGGTGGCCATGGTTTCCCGCGACATCTTTGGCGCACCAGGTAGGGGGATAGCTTGTGCGAACCTGAAGACGTAAGCAGCACGTCACCTTCATCGCCATTTGCATCTTCAGCAACACCGTCAGCTGTGGCGCCCACAAGGACGCAGGGACGGAGTGGGGCCATCCCCGCACCACACTAATGGTTCCCGCGCCTCATCGGAGCCATGACCATGGCGAATATCTCCGCTGGTAACAGAAGACCCATTGCGACGGCCCGCATGGTGTACCCACCATTCGGGCGCTGCTTGGGGAAAGGGTATGGAGCATGCGGGCGCGAGCTTCCTCCTCCCCTGTCCCTTCCCTTCGTCAGCAGTCGAATCGCTTTAGGCCCGGCAACATAGGAGTCGATGACTTCCGCGCGACACTTGGTCTAGAATTTACCCTACCAAGAGTAATCCTGATCGAAACGCTGGTATGAATCCGTCGATTGACACCCCGACAAGTGTATTTCGGTGAGGCTGTCTGCGTCAGCATGACCCGTGCACCAGCGGCCGCTGGACTGACCGGAAGAGGAGAAGAAAAAGAGGGAGAAGGACTAGAGAAGCTCAGCACTATGCCTTGGTGCCCGCCAACCACACGAAACGCATATTGGTCCCTGCCGGGAACGAGGAAACCACCTGGTCGGCTCTTACTCTGCCGAGTGCCGCAAATGCGCTCGACGCACGCGGCTTGGGAGAGGAGGAAAGAAACTCTGAACAAAAACCTAAGTCCATGTTATCATTTCCTGATTGATGCTTTAGAATTTTGCAATCGTTTATCCCTTAACCCTAGTGAGCGTTCTTATTGTGAAATCCTCATGTGATGGAACCTTGGTAAGGGCTGGACCCTTACGACAATCGCGACAATATGATACCGGCAGGCATCCAAAGCATGCATGTAAACAGATCATATGAACACAAACATATAGGGCTCAAAGGGATAAACGCGCATTTAAGATACAACCAGGGATATTGGTTTCACGTAGACATCAGGGATAAAGTGGCTAAACACAAAATGCATGTCATGTTCCATTACAGGGCAGCACGGAAGCAACGATGGCCCAATGCTTGACTTGGCGACCAAGTGGAGCGATTTAAACTCGAAGGACCCTGTCGGCCCGTGATGCAGCTTTCTCCTTGGTGGCCGCAATGTCGGCACCCGCTGGCGGCTTCTTGAATCCATCGTCGAGGTTGAGATCTAGGTGACGGCAGGCGATGTTGCTCAGGACCATGAAGAGGGTGTTGCGGGCCAGCTTCTGAGATTCAGTCGTGAAGCGCTGGGCCCTCCCCGTTTTGTGCACCCCCAGCTTCTCGATCAGCTCATTGAAGAAGACTCCCAACTTGGCTCTTGGAACCTCGTGCTGGCTGAGCGAGAAAATTGGGTCGTCCATGCCCATTTCTGTAGCCTGAGCGCCAAGGCGCTCAGCTATGTCGATCAGACTCTTGATCCAAAGGTTGCTCAGGTTGACCTGGTTCTTCAGCTTGTCCTAGCATCCCACTGGAGACGCCTGGTTATATTATCTGTTTTGGATGTTTAATGGGCTTTAGTATGCTCTTTTATATTATTTTTGGGACTAACCTATTAACCGGAGGCCCAGTGTCAGTTCCTGTTTTTTGTCTATTTTAGAGTTTTGCAGAAAAGGAATACCAAATGGAGTCCAAACAGAATGAAACCTTTGCGATGATCTTTCTTGGACTGAAAGCAAACCAGAAGACTTGGAGTTGAAGCCAAAAACGCCACGAGGCAGGAGGGCGCGCCCCCACCCTCGTAGCTCCACCGACATACTTCTTTCGCCTATATATATACTCTTATACTCTAGAAACATCAGGGGAGCCATGAAACCACTTTTCCACTGCCGCAACCTTCTGTACTCATGAGATCCCATGTTGGGGCCTTTTCCGGTGATCTGCCAGAGGAGGAATCGATCATGGAGGGCTTCTACATCAACACCATTGCCTCTCCGATGAAGCGTGAGTATTTTACCATAGACCTTCGGGTCCATAGTTATTAGCTAGATGCCTTCTTCTCTCTCTTTGATTCTCAATACAAAGTTCTCCTCGATGTTCTTGGAGATCTATTCGATGTAATACTCTTTTGCGGTGTGTTTGCCGAGATCCGATGAATTGTGGATTTATGAACAAGATTATCTATGAATATTATTAGGTTCTTCTCTGAATTCTTATATGCATGATTTTATATCTTTGCAAGTCTCTTTGAATTATCGGTTTAGTTTGGCCTACTATATTGATCTTTCTTGCCATGGGATAAGTGCTTAGCTTTGGGTTCAATCTTGCGGTATCCTTTCCTAGTGACATGCTATCTCGAGCGAAGCCACTAGTGAAACCTATGGCCCATGGGTCTCTTTTCCGTTATATTACATATCTTTTCCATTATTGCATCTCTTTAAATCTCATTTACTATTTTGCAATCTTTACTTTCCAATCTATACAACAAAAATACCAAAAATATTTACTTTACTATATCTATTAGATCTCACTTTTGCGAGTGACCGTGACGGGATTGACAACCCCTTTATCGCGTTGGTTGCAAGGTTCTTGATTGTTTGTGCAGGTACTAGGTGACTTGTGCATCGTCTCCTACTGGATTAATATTCTCAAAACTGAGGGAAATACTTACGCTACTTTGCTGCATCACCCTTTCCTCTTCAAGGGAAAACCAACGCAAGCTCAAAAGGTAGCAAGAAGGATTTCTGGCGCCGTTGCCAGGGAGATTTACGCCAAGTCAACTCAAGATTTGTCTCCCGTCAACTTGCCGATTTCTGGTGGCGTTGCCGGGGAGATCTTCGCCAAGTCAAGCCATACCAAGTACCCATCATAAACTCTTCTCCCTCGCATTACATTATTTGCCATTCGCCTCTTGTTTTCCTGTCCCCCACTTCTAAAACAATTTTTGTAAACCTTTGCCTTTTCTTCGCCCCTCTTCCGTTCATCTCTTTTCATTTGCTTCTTGTGTGCTTGTGTGTTGGATTGATTGTTTGTCACGATGGCTCAAGATAATACGAAATTGTGTGACTTTTCCAATACCAACAATAATGATTTTATTAGCACTCCAATTGCTCCTACTACCAATGCTGAATCTTGTGAAATTATTACCGCTTTGTTGTATGAAAGATCAATTTTCTGGCCTTCCTAGTGAAGATGCCGCAACCCATCTAAACAACTTCATTGATTTGTGTGATATGCAAAAGAATAAAGATGTGGATAATGATATTGTTAAATTGAAGCTATTTCCGTTTTTGCTTAGAGATCATGCTAAAACTTGGTTCTCTTTTGTGCCTAAAAATAGTATTGATTCATGGAATAAGTGCAAAGATGCTTTTATCTCTAAGTATTTTCCTCCCGCTAAGATTATCTCCCTTAGGAACGATATTACGAATTTTAAGCAACTTGATCATGAGCATGTTGCACAAGCTTGGGAGAGGATCAAATTAATGATATGTTATTGCCCTACACATGGTTTGAATTTGTGGATGATTATACAAAAAAAATATGCCGGATTGAATTTTGCTTCTATAAATCTTTTAGGTTCAGCCGCGGGAGGCACTTTTATGGAAATCACTTTAATTACGAGAAGCTACTAAACTCCTAGACAATATTATGGTTAACTATTCTCAATGGCACACCAAAAGATCCACTAGTAAAAAAGTTCATGCGATTGAAGAAATTAATGTTTTGAGTTGAAAGATGGATGAACTTATGAAATTATTTGCTAATAAAAGTGTTTCTTATGATCCTAATGATGTGCCTTTGTCCACTTTGACTGAGAATAATAATGAATCTATGGATATGAATTTTGTTGGTAGGAACAATTTTGGTAACAAAGCGTATAGAGGCAATTTTAATTCTAGGCCGTTTCCTAGTAATTCCTCTAATAATTATGGTAATTCCTACAACAACTCTTATGGAAATTTTAATAATATGCCCTCTTATTTTGAGAATAATGTTAAAGAATTTATGAGTTTGCAAAAGAATTTCAATGCTTTGATTGAAGAAAATTTGCTTAAGATTGATGAGTTGGCTAGGAACGTGGATAGATTTTCTCTTGATGTTGATTCTTTTAAACTTAGATCTATTCCACCTAAGCATGATATCAATGAGTCTCTCAAAGCCATGAGAATTTCCACTGATGACTGCAAAGAAAGAACCGCTAGTATGCGTGCAAAAAAAGATTGGTTTGTGAAAGCGTGCTCTTCTAGTTTTCATGATAATAATGATGAAGATCTAGAAGTGATTGATGTGACTCCTATTAAATCTTTGTTTTCCAATATGAATCTTGATAAAGATGGGACTGGAGATGAGTCAACTTTAGTTAAAAGGCGTCCCAATGATTCGGAGTTTTTAGATCTAGATGCAAAAATTGATAAAAGTGGGATTGAAGAGGTCAAAACTTTACATAGCAATGAACCCACTATTTTGGATTTCAATGGATTTAATTATTATAATTGTTCTTTAATAGATTCTATTTCCTTGTTGCAATCCGTGTTAAATTCTCATCATGCTTATAATCAAAATAAGGCTTTTACTAAACATATCGTTGATGCTTTCATGCAATCTTACAAAGAAAAGCTTGAACTAGAAGTTTCTATCCCTAGAAAGCTTTATGATGAGTGGAAACCTACTATTAAGATTAAGATTAAATATTATGAATGTTGTGCTTTGTGTGATTTGGGTGCTAGTGTTTCCACGATTCCAAAAACTTTGTGTGATGTGCTAGGTTTCCATGAATTTGATGATTGTTCTTTAAATTTTCATCTTGCGGAATCCACCATTAAGAAACGTATGGGAAGGATTAATGATGTTCTTATTGTTTAAAATAGGAATTATGTGCCCGTAGATTTCATTGTTCTTGATATATATTGCAATCCTACATGTCCTATTATTCTTGGTAGACCTTTCCTTAGAACGATTGGTGCAATTATTGATATGAAAGAAGGAAGTATTAGATTCCAGTTTTCGTTAAGGAAGGGCATGGAACACTTTACTAGGAATAAAATTAAATTACCTTATGAATCTATTATGAGAGCCACTTATGGATTGCATACCAAAGATGGCAATACCTAGATCTATTCGTGTTTTTATGCCTAGCTAGGGGCGTTAAACGATAGCGCTTGTTGGGAGGCAACCCAATTTTATTTTTGTTCTTTGCTTTTTTGCTCCTGTTTAGAAATAAATAATTCATATAGATTCAGTTGAGATGTGGTTTTATGTTTTAATTAGTGTTTGTGCCAAGTAGAACCTTTGGGAAGACTTGGGTGAACTCTTTGCGATCTTGCTGTACAAAAACAGAAACTTTTGCGCTCACGAGAATAGTTATCGTTTTTTACAGAAGAGTGATTTTAGGTTGATTATTTTTTCATATGATTAATAGACAAATTCCTAACGTGCACCAACTTATTTAAGAATTTTTATAGTTACAGAAGTATTCGAAAGTTACAGATTTCTACAGACTATTCTGTTTTTGACAGATTCTGTTTTTCATGTGTTGTTTGCTTATTTTGATGAATCTATGAGCAGTATCGGGGGGTATGAACCATAGAGAAGTTGGAATACAGTAGGTTTAACACCAAAATAAATAAAGAATGATTTCATTACAGTACCTTAAAGTGGTGGTTTATTTTCATATACTAACGGAGCTCATGAGATTTTCTGTTGAAGTTTTGTGTTGTGAAGTTTTCAAGTTTTTGGGTAAAGATTTGATGGGTTTTGGAATAAGGAGTGGCAAGAGCCTAAGATTGGGGATGCCCAAGGCACCCCAAGGTAAAATTCATGGGCAACCAAAATCCTAAGCTTGGGGATGCCCCGGAAGGCATCCCCTCTTTCGTCTTCGTTTATCAGTAACTTTACTTGAGGCTATATTTATATTCACCACATGATATGTGTTTTGCTTGGAGCGTCTTGTATGATTTGAGTCTTTGAATTTTAGTTTAACACAATCATACTTGCTGTACACACCTTTTGGGAGAGACACGCATGAATTGGAATTTATTAGAATACTCTATGTGCTTCACTTATATATTTTGAGCTAGATAATATTGCTCTAGTGCTTCGCTTATATATTTTTAGAGCACGGTGGTGGTTTTATTTTATAGAAATTATTGATCTCTCGTACTTCACTTATATTATTTTGAGAGTCTTTTAGAATAGCATGGTAATTTTCTTTGGTTATAAAATTATTCCTAATATGATGGGCATCCAAGATGGGTATAATAAAAACTTTCATATAAAGTGCATTGAATACTATGAGAAGTTTAATTCTTTATGATTGTTTTGAGATATGAAGATGGTGATATTAGAGTCATGCTAGTAGAGTAGTTGTGAATTTGAGAGATACGTGTGTTAAAGTTTGTGATTCCCGTAGCATGCACGTATGGTGAACCGTTATGTGATGAAGTTGGAGCATAATTTATTTATTGATTGTCTTCCTTATGAGTGGCGGTCAGGGACGAGCGATGGTATTTTCCTACCAATCTAACCCCCTAGGAGGTACTTCGTTTCGATAACTAATAAATTTTTGCAATAAGTATCTGAGTTCTTTATGACTAATGTTGAGTCCATGGATTATACGCACTCTCACCCTTCCACCATTGCTAGCATGTCTAGTACCGCGCAACTTTCACCGGTACCATACACCCACCATATACCTTCCTCAAAACAGCCACCATACCAACCTATTATGGCATTTCCATAGCCATTACGAGATATATTGCCATGCAACTTTCCACTGTTCCATTTATTATGACACACTCCATCATTGTCATATTGCCTTGCATGATCATGTAGTTGACATCGTATTTGTGGCAAAGCCACCATTCACAATTTTTCATACATGTCACTCTTGAATCATTGCACATCCCGGTACACCGCCGTAGGCATTCACATAGAGTCATATTTTGTTCTAAGTATTGAGTTGTAAGTAAATAAAAGTGTGATGATCTTCATTATTAGAGCATTGTCCCAGTGAGGAAAGGATGATGGAGACTATGATTCCCCCACAAGTCGGGATGAGACTACGGACTAAATGAAAAAATAAAATAAAAAAAGAGGCCATAAAAAAGAGAAAGGGCCCAAATAAAAAAAGAAAAAATGAGAGAAAAAGAGAGAAGGAGCAATGCTACTATCCTTTTACCACACTTGTGCTTCAAAGTAGCACCATGATCTTCACGATAGAGAGTCTCATATGTTGTCACTTTCATATACTAGTGGGAATTTTTCATTATAGAACTTGGCTTGTATATTCCAATGATGGGCTTCCTCAAAGTGCCCTAAGTATTCGTGAGAAAGCAAGTTGGATGCACACCCACTTAGTTTCTTTTGTTGATCTTTCATACGCTTATAGCTCTAGTACATCCATTGCATGGCAATCCCTACTCACTCACATTGATATCTATTGATGGGCATCTCCATAATACATTGATACGCCTAGTTGATGTGAGACTATGTTCTCCTTTTTGTCTTCTCCACAACCACCATTTTATTCCACCTATAGTGCTATGTCCATGCCTCACGCTCATGTATTGCGTGAAGATTGAAAAAGTGTGAGAACATCAAAAGTATGAAACAATTGCTTGGCTTGTCATCGGGGTTGTGCATGATTAAATACTTTGTGTGATGAAGATAGAGCATAACCAGACTATATGATTTTGTAGGGATAGCTTTCTTTGGCCATGTTATTTTGAGAAGACATGATTACTTTGTTAGTATGCTTAAAGTATTATTATTTTTATGTCAATATTAAACTTTTATCTTGAATCTTTCGGATCTGAACATTCATGCCACAATAAAGAAAATTACATTGATAAATATGCTAGGTAGCATTCCACATCAAAAATTCTGTTTTTATCATTTACCTACTCGAGGACGAGCAGGAATTAAGCTTGGGGATGCTTGATACGTTTCCAACGTATCTATAATTTTTTATTGTTCCATGCTATTATATTATCTGTTTTGGATGTTTAATGGGCTTTAATATGTTGTTTTATATTATTTTTGGGACTAACCTATTAACCGGAGGCCCAGTGCCAGTTTCTGTTTTTTTGCCTATTTTAGAGTTTTGCAAAAAAGGAATACCAAACGGAATGAAACCTTCGCGATGATCTTTTTTGGACCGAAAGCAAACCAGAAGACTTGGAGTTGAAGTCAGAAACGCCACGAGGCGTCCACGGAGCAGGAGGGCGTGCCCGGGGGTAGGCGTGCCCCCACCCTCATGGGCCCCTCGTAGCTCCACCGACATACTTCCTTCGCCTATATATACTCTTATACCCTAGAAACATCAGGGGGAGCCACAAAACCACTTTTCCACTGCCGCAACCTTCTGTACCCGTGAGATCCCATCTTGGGGCCTTTTCCGACGATCTGCCGTAGGAGGAATCGATCACAGAGGGCATCTACATCAACACCATTTCCTCTCCGATGAAGCGTGAGCAGTTTACCACAGACCTTCGGGTCCATAGTTATTAGCTAGATGGCTTCTTCTCTCTCTTTGATTCTCAATACAAAGTTCTCCTTGATGTTCTTGGAGATCTATTCGATGTAATACTCTTTTGCAGTGTGTTTGTCGAGATCCGATGAATTGTGGATTTATGAACAAGATTATCTATGAATATTATTTGGTTCTTCTCTGAATTCTTATATGCATGATTTGATATCTTTGCAAGTCTCTTCGAATTATCAGTTTAGTTTGGCTACTAGATTGAGCTTTCTTGCCATTGTAGAAGTGCTTAGCTCTGGGTTCAACCTTGCGGTGTCGTTTTCGAGTGATAGTAGGGGCAGCAAGGCACGTATTGTATTGTTTCCATCAAGGATAAAAAGATGGGGTTTATATCATATTGCTTGAGTTTACCCCTCTACATCATGTCATCTTGCTTAATGTGTTACTCTGTTCTTATGAACTTAATACTCTAGATGCATGCTGGATAGAGGTCGATGTGTGGAGTAATAGTAGTAGATGTAGAATCGTTTTGGTCTACTTGACACGGACGTGATGCCTATGTTCATGATCATTTCCTTAGATATCTTCATAATTCTGCACTTTTCTATCAATTGCTCGGCAGTAATTTGTTCACCCACCGTAATACATGTTATCTCGAGAGAAGGCACTAGTGAAACCTATGGCCCCCGGGTCTCTTTTCCATTATATTACATCTCTTTTCCATTATTGCATCTCTTTAAATCTCATTTACTATTTTGCAATCTTTACTTTCCAATCTATACAACAAAAGTACCAAAAATATTTACTTTACTATCTCTATTAGATCTCACTTTTGCGAGTGACCGTGAAGGGACTGACAACCCCTTTACTGCGTTGGTTGCAAGGTTCTTGATTGTTTGTGCAGCTACTAGGTGACTTGTGTGTTGTCTCCTACTGGATTGATACCTTGGTTCTCAAAACTGTGGGAAATACTTACGCTACTTTTCTGCATCACGCTTTCCTCTTGAAGGGAAAAACCAATGCAAGCTCAAGAGGTAGCAATCCACGCTGCTCCTTGAGCTCCAACCACTTCTGATTGTGTCGGGCCTATATCTCCTTTATGCCCACCGCCCTGGATTCCATGAAGGACAAGTCCATGGCAAGGATGATCGAGTCATCGGCCTCCCCATCTTCTTGATAAAGTGGAGCCAAGATACGTTGAAGCACTTCGACAAGCTCGGCGTCCGTCGTCGAGGACGGGCCGGCGGCTCCAGCTCCAGGCGGCGACAGCACCATGGCCAGCGTGCTCGAGGAGGACGACGGGATCTCAATGACAGATCCGGTGGCAGGGTGTGAGCCCATGGTCTGGAGAGGAATCTTCACCTCTATGGCCGCTCCTTTTGTCGGGACAATCTCTAGAGAACGCTCCATCACCGTTAGGGACCCCCGCGCATCCCCGGCAACAAGATCCTATCCCTTCGCTGCGGCAATGTCCGTGGCTTCCTCGGTGGCGGCCTTGCCTATGTCAACCGCCACCTCCAATGGCTCTAGCTCTGCGGCTTGGTGACCTAGGGAAGGGGGGACAGGAGACAACGAGGAAGCAGAAGTTAAAAAAGAGAAGAAGAAAGAAGCAAAGAAATAGCAAGTGTAGTACCTGGAGAAGTCTGTCAGGCAGGAACCTCAGTCCCCGACAACAATGATTGTCGGGCCCGAGCTTCATCCTCTGCCGTGATAATCCCGGCAGCCTCCAATGCGGCTTCGTCCACCAAGGGTTCCACGGGGCTATCTCCAGCTCAAGTGGCAGGGAAGTATGCCCCTCGGGGAGGGGCTTGCCCTGCTTCACATCACCTCCGCCACCTAAAGGGACAGGAGAGCCGTCTCCGTCGTCTCCGGCGGGTGGAACCAAGTCCTCGCTCCCAAGCGGGGGGCTGGGCTGGGGGCTCGGCATGGGATCCTCTGCCTCGCTCCCCGCCAAGGCCGGGCTCTCTATGCCCTCCGATGACCCGAGACGCCGGAGCTTCCTTCGGAAGTGATGGATGAGGGCTTTGGTCTCCTCCTGCACCTCCCTGCCGGCAACAACAAACGCAAGAGGTCAGTTAGCAAAAATACCTGGATATGCACGAGCTATTCGCAAAAGAAATTCTCCTTACTCTTCCGCAATGAGCATGGATTCCAAGTCGAACTCCATGGGAGATGAGGGCTCCCTTCTCCTCTTCGGGGGTGCTGGGGCAGAGCACTCCGGCGGCCGTAACGCCCGGCGTGAAGCCGTGAGATCAAACGAAGATGAGTCCTGCAAATAACTCAAACTCGGGCTGGAGTCGGGGTCGTCCTCAATCACCGCTTGCTCGGTAGAAGGGGCCTTGATCTTAGCGAGACGAGATGATTGGCGGCATGCCGCCTCAGCCTTGGAGGCTTTGGTGGTAGTCTTCTTCACCTTCCTGGCGGCTGGATCGGCAGCGACACGTTTGCGGGTGCACTGCTCAGTGTCCACCTCGGGGGCTTGCGGCCCAGACGTGAGCCACTCCTCAGGCTCTGCCACCTCGCCGACCTCCTCCTCCTCCTGGAGCTCCGTTGCTGCCATGACTAGGGCATCTAGCATGGCAAAGTTACCTCCGGCAAGCTCTTCCCCGGCAGCTCCTTCCATGGCTTGCACCTCGCTGCCGCCTTGCGAAGAACTCATGTCGCCAGCCTTCCCCTTGCTCTTCCCGGCCTTCGCAGCCTTCGCCATCTCCATGAGATAGGTCGCCTTGGCCTCCTCGACCCTCCTCGGAATATGCGCCACCTCTATCGGCGTCCTAGATATGGGGGTATCCAGTCCTGCCTGCTTGCGGTCCACCACGTGGCTCCAGCGACGGCCTGGTACGGCCCAGCTTCAGCATCAACAACTCAAGACAATCGCGAGGGGCCAAGCCTCGCGAGGCGGACGACGCCAAGACCCCCGAGGGGATCGGCCTCCTCAGGCTGGCTCCCGAGGGGCGGAGAGTTCTATGCAAGGTTTGCCTCACGAGGCTCAGCTGACGTGAGCCATGACGACCAAGGCCACGCGGGCGCCAGGCGGGCGCAGAGCACAGGTTTCCTCTTCGGTGCGAAGGAGGCAAGCCACAGGCATGGAGTCCCAAGGAATCAGCCAAAGGTTTCCATTCTGGTGCAACGAGACCAAGACCGCCAGGACGGCGGGACAGAGGTCATTGACGAGCCCACCGCAGCGTCCTGATCAGAGGCTTTTCGCAGGCGAAGACTACTTTTGTCAGGATAAACTGTACTACTTGTCCCCTTTCAAATCCGGCCATTGTGGGATCCCTTCCCACCAACAATTGGGAAGACGACCAACGCCACTATAAATAGGACTAGACACCACCATAGAGGAGAGACAAGCTGAACTAACTCACACCCCACTAGCCCCCTCGAGCTCAAGAACACCTCACCTCCTGAGGCTAGTTCATCCACTGTACTAGTTCATCCTCAGCCGCCAAGGCAATCCACCAAAACGCTAGAGTAGGGTATTACACCGCAAGGTGGCCCGAACCAGGATAAACTGTTGTGTCTCTTTGTCTCTTCGAGCTCGTTGCGCTAGGCTTAGGAGGATCGCGAGTAGGTAGGCTGGGTAGGTTGAGATCTTCGCACACACCCTAGAGTTCGAACCTCTCAAGGGTTTGCGGAACTCGTAATCCGACAACCTCCGCAGAAGAGGTGGGCTTATACATCCTAGTTTCAACCCTGGTGTCCACCTCCACCAGGGTGCTCGACCACTCGAGCTCTTCATCCAGAGTGGGCATCTGCCAAGTGCTCGCCACCCCTTCAGCATTGCAGTCCGGCATCCACTTCTATATCTGGTCCCGGGCAGAATTGACGTTCAGGGGGATAACGGTTGCTGGGAGCTTGAACATATTGAAGCGGCTGAACAGTTGGTCGCACAACCAGGCATGGCCATACACCGACAAGTTGTTGCCAAACCCAGGGAGCAACCTCATCCTGTCTGCCGCATCACCATACAGCCATGCAGATCTGTCCCTTTCCTCCAATGGCGAGATGCAGCAGAGAAGAAAGTCCGCCCCCACATGCTCGATGGTTTACCCGGCAGCCCTCAAACGGGTGATTATGTTGATTGTCGAGCGCAGCCTATCTTTAGTGAGGCCCTTGGTGCTCCAATCCCTGCCGCACTCGACACATTCCTTCCAGACTTCACAAAAATCGGGGGCTTCCTTGTCCTCGATCCAGCACCAATCGCCTCTCCATTCATCCCACCTCTCACACTAGTACCCAAGGAGGTAATCCTAGATCTTCCTCTCCACACGCGGCATCCAGATAATGACTCCGGAATGGTAAGACCTGCTCTCCACCCACAGGATGAAGTAGTGCCAAAATAGATCCACATTGGGATTAACCCTGACAAAATTCTTGCACAAATGAGCAAAGATGGCCATGGTCACCATTGCATTTGGCGTGAAATCAAGGAGGTGGAACCGGTAGATGTTCATGATCGCCTCAAAGAATCCAGAGAAAGGAGGGCCAAGACCGCAAATGAAATAGGCATAAAAGAAACGATAAGAATCCTGTGGAACCTCCTTCCCCGCCACGATAACCACCGGCGCCCCGTGCCCTTCTCGACAGACCTCCCCCAGAGATACCCATACCTTTCTCCAAGGACGGGACCGCTCAAGTTCGATGGAGTGAAGACGACATCTTCGCTCCGCCTCTTGCTCAGCTCCGCCCCTCTTTTGCTCCCCTCGGCGGCGGCCTCCTTCACTGCGGCCGTCTGCTTCTTCTCGTCCGCGGGTTTCTTCCCCATTCCGGCGACGGCGGTGGGGAGAACTGCGGTGGAAGGGAAAGAAGGGGAATTGTTGCTTGGCTTGCAGGGGAAGAAGATGGGGAAGCGGAGCAGAGGACAGATGAATCGCACCGCTCCACTTTTTCCTGCTCTTAAGGGGGGGGAACACATAACAAGAGCGCGACGCTTCAGAGAGTTACCATTTTACCATAATTGCTACAGTCCCACGACCCCATGACATGCGATAATCACGCAAAGTGGACACTGGATTGACCGGTCATCATGGCAAACCGGCACGCGCAGCCCTCTCCTGCCACGTGTCCGCACATGGTTTGGGGCCTAACCCAATGTGCCAGTGACACGTATGCCTTAGGTCCGGGGGCTTATGTCGGGGAAAATATATAGGGGTACATGTTTTCCCCTGACTCATGCACGGACGAACCAAGATCGAACCAAGATGA
The DNA here is from genome assembly GCF_018294505.1 of Triticum aestivum. Taxonomy (NCBI): domain Eukaryota; kingdom Viridiplantae; phylum Streptophyta; class Magnoliopsida; order Poales; family Poaceae; genus Triticum; species Triticum aestivum. Next base: position 433,018,330 of record NC_057804.1, on the reverse strand, counting down.
ACGAGAAACCAAGAGATTTGAGGCATCAACAAGAAGATCAGAAAGGGCCAAGGCCAAGACAGAGGAGCAAAGTATCGTCAAGGAAGAAGCCTCCCTTGTCGGGCAGGCGAGCTTGGCAAAGGGCGAGGCCACCCCCAGGAGAAGATGGCCGAGACATCCCGGCAGGGCCTGCTGGGACTCGCGGAGGCTAGATCACCTCACCGACTACTCCACCATGACCCACGTCATCGAATCAGTGTGGTGTCAAGCCGCAGAGCGATTAAGTGGCAACCATTCGCCACATGGTGGCCACTTCCTACCAAGGAAACCTACAGATGACACCCGTCCTATGACGTGTCGAACGAGCAGGCGTGGAGCTGGAAAGATAGCCCGGCAAGCCTTGTCGGGCAACCAACGTCATGACACTAAGCAATGCATTAAATGTGCACTGACGGCCTGCAGAGTTAGGTATGATAGCACTATTTGCTATCATATCAGTGTCTAATGACTAATTTGCCACTGTGGTGACCCCTTAGCCTATAAATGGAGGCCCATGGTAACAGTCGAGAGGTTAGAAAGTTAGACCACTTGCACCCTCGTACGCGTGTAGTCGCTACAGCCTCGAAGCAACCCCTGCTGGGCAAGTGTACTACGCACCGCCACCACTTTTCCACCATCAATCCACCAAAGCAGGAGTAGGGTTTTACGCCTCATGGCGGCCCAAACCAGGGTAAAATTTCCCGTGTGATCTCTGTCGTGCTGCCCCACGTAGGTTGCTCTTTGTGCAACGTGACTCCCCCCTACCGAACCAGCAAGGGGCCGCCCTGGCCCCATAGGTGGTCGTGGTTTCCCGTGACAAACTTGATCTGAAGTTTCATGATCATCATCATTAGCTTCCTCTCTAGTTGATGTAGGCATCACAGGAATGAATTTCTCTGATGAGCTACTTTCCTAATTGAGAGAAGGTACAATTACCTCATCAAGTTCTACTTTCCTCCCACTCACTTCTTTCGAGAGAATCTCCTTCTCTAGTAAAGTTCCATTCTTGGCAACAAATATCTTGCCTTTGGATCTGTGGTAGAAGGTGTACCCAATTGTTTCCTTAGGTTATCCTATGAAGACGCACTTCTCCGATTTGGGTTCGAGCTTATCAGGCTGAAGCCGTTTTGACATAAGTGTCGCAACCCCAAACTTTAAGAAACGACAACTTAGGTTTCTTGCCAAACCACAGTTCCATACGGTGTCGTCTCAACGGATTTATACAGTGCCCTATTTAACATGAATGTGGTTGTCTCTAATGCATAACCCCAAAACGATGGTGGTAAATCAGTAAGAGACATCATAGATCGCACCATATCTAATAAAGTACGGTTACGACATTCGGACACACCATTACGATGTGGTGTTCCAGGTGGCGTGAGTTCTGAAACTATTCCACATTGTTTTAAATGAAGGCCATGTTGGAAATATGCCCTAGAGGCAATAATAAATAAGTTATTATTACATTTCCTTGTTCATGATAATCGTTTATTATCCATGCTATAATTGTATTGATAGGAAACTCAGATACATGTGTGGATACATAGACAACAGCATGTCCCTAGTGAGCCTCTAATTGACTAGCTCGTTGATCAATAGATGGTTACGGTTTCCTGACCATGGACATTGGATGTCGTTGATAACGGGATCACATCATTAGGAGAATGATGTGATGGACAAGACCCAATCCTAAGCCTAGCACAAAGATCATGTAGTTCGTATGCTAAAGCTTTTCTAATGTCAAGTATCATTTCCTTAGACCATGAGATTGTGCAACTCCCGGATACCGTAGGAATGCTTTGGGTGTACCAAACGTCACAATGTAACTGGGTGGCTATAAAGGTGCACTACAGGTATCTCCGAAAGTGTCTGTTGGGTTGGCACGAATCGAGACTGGGATTTGTCACTCCGTGTGACGGAGAGGTATCTCTGGGCCCACTCGGTAGGACATCATCATAATGTGCACAATGTGACCAAGGGGTTGATCACGGGATGATGTGTTACGGAATGGGTAAAGAGACTTGCCAGTAACGAGATTGAACAAGGTATCAGCATACCGACGATCGAATCTCGGGCAAGTATAATACCGCTAGACAAAGGGAATTGTATACGGGATTGATTGAGTCCTTGACATCGTGGTTCATCCGATGAGATCATCATGGAACATGTGGGAGCCAACATGGGTATCTAGATCCCGCTGTTGGTTATTGATAGGAGAACGTCTCGGTCATGTCTGCATGGTTCCTGAACCCGTAGGGTCTACACACTTAAGGTTCGATGACGCTAGGGTTATAAAGGAAGTTTGTATGTGGTTACCGAATGTTGTTCAGAGTCCCGGATAAGATCTCGGACGTCACGAGGAGTTCCGGAATGGTCCGGAGGTAAAGAATTATATATGGAAAGTTGTTGTTCGGGTTCCGGGAAAAGTTTGGGTTTTTCCGGTATTGTACCGGGAAGCTTCCAGAAGGTTCCGGAGGATTCCGGAGGGGTCCGGAGGTCTGGAAATTGTTCCACCACGTCCAGTACAGCAGCATGGGCTGTAGGGGGGCCCTAGCCTTAATGGGATAGGGGCACCAGCCCCCCCAAGGCCCATGCGCATGGGAGAGGGGAAACCCTAAGGGCGAGGGCCTCCACTTGACTTGGGAGGCACTCCTCCCCCCTTGGCCGCCGCCCCCAACCCTAGATGAGATCTAGGGGGCCGGCCCCCTCTTCCCCCACCTATAAATAGTGGAGGGGTGGGAGGGCAGCCGCACCCCAAGTTCTGGCGCAGCCCTCCCCCTCTCCCAAGTCCTCCTCCTATCTCGTGGTGCTTGGCGAAGCCCTGCAGGATTGCCACGCTCCTCCATCACCACCACACCGTTGTGCTGCTGCTGGATGGAGTCTTCCTCAACCTCTCCCTCTCTCCTTGCTGGATCAAGGCATGGGAGATGTCACCGGGTTGTACGTGTGTTGAATGCGGAGGTGCCGTCCGTTCGGCACTAGGATCTTCGGTGATTTGGATCCGACGAGTACGACTCCTTCAACCCTGTTCTCTTGAACGCTTCCGCTTAGCGATCTACAAGGGTATGTAGATGCACTCTCCTTCCCCTTGTTGCTGGTTTCTCCATAGATAGATCTTGGTGACATGTAGGAAAATTTTGAATTTCTGCTACGATCCCCAACAGTGGCATCATGAGCTAGGTCTATGCGTAGATTCTTTGCACGAGTAGAACACAAAGTAGTTGTGAGCGTTGATTTTGTTCAATATGCTTACCGTTACTAGTCCAATCTTGATTCGGCGGCATTGTGGGATGAAGCGGCCTAGACCGACCTTACACGTACACTTACGTGAGACAGGTTCCACCGACTGACATGCACTTGTTGCATAAGCTGGCTAGCGGGTGCCAGTCTCTCCCACTTTAGTCGGATCGGATTCGATGAAAAGGGTCCTTATGAAGGGTAAATAGCAATTGACATATCACGTTGTGGTTTTTGTGTAGGTAAGAAATGTTCTTGCTAGAAACCCATAGCAGCCACGTAAAACATGCAAACAACAATTAGAGGACGTCTAACTTGTTTTTGCAGGGTATGCTATGTGATATGATATGGCCAAGAAGAATGTGATGAATGATATGTGATGTATGAGATTGATCATGTTCTTGTAATAGGAATCACGACTTGCATGTCGATGAGTATGACAACCGGCAGGAGCCATAGAAGTTGTCTTAATTTATTGTATGACCTGCGTGTCATTAAACAACGCCATGTAATTACTTTACTTTATTGCTAACCGGTAGCCATAGTAGTAGAAGTAATAAGTTGGCGAGACAACTTCATGGAGACACGATGATGGAGATCATGGTGTCATGCCGGTGACGATGATGATCATGGAGCCCCGAAGATGGAGATCAAAAGGAGCAAAATGATATTGGCCATATCATGTCACTATTTGATTGCATGTGATGTTTATCATGTTTATGCATCTTATTTGCTTAGAACGACGGTAGTAAATAAGATGATCCCTCATTAAAATTTCAAGAAAGTGTTCCCCCTAACTGTGCACCGTTGTGAAAGTTCGTCGTTTCGAATCACCACGTGATGATCGGGTGTGATAGATTCTTACGTTCACATACAACGGGTGTAAGCCAGATTTACACACGCGAAACACTTAGGTTAACTTGACGAGCCTAGCATGTACAGACATGGCCTCGGAACACAAGAGACCGAAAGGTCGAGCATGAGTCGTATGGTAGATACGATCAACATGAAGATGTTCACCGATGATGACTAGTCCGTCTCACGTGATGATCGGACACGGCCTAGTTGACTCAGATCATGTAATCACTTAGATGACTAGAGGGATGTCTATCTGAGTGGGAGTTCATAAGACGAACTTAATTATCCTGAACATAGTCAAAAAAACCTTTGCAAATTATGTCATAGCTCGCGCTTTAGTTCTACTGTTTTAGATATGTTCCTAGAGAAAATATATTTGAAAGTTGATAGTAGCGATTATGCGGACAGTAGAAAGCTTATGTCCTTAATGCACCGCTCAGTGTGCTAAACCCCAAACATCGTCTGTGGATGTTGCGAACATCGGACATACACGTTTTGATAACTATGTGATAGTTTAGTTAAACGGTTTAGAGTTAAGGCACCAAAGACGTTTTCTAAACGTCGCGAAACATATGAGATGTTTCGAGGGCTGAAATTGGGATTTCAGGCTCGTGCCCATGTCAAGAGGTATAAGACCTCCGACAAGTCTCTTAGCCTGAATACTAAGGGAGAAATGGCTCAATCATTGAGCTTGTCCTCAGATTGTCTGAGTACAACAATCACTTGAATCGAGGGGGAGTTAATCTTCCAGATGAGATAGTGATGTTTCTCCAAAGTCATTGCACCAAGCTATTGGAGCTTCGTGATGAACTATAACATATCAGGGATAGTTATGATGATCCTTGAAGTATTCGCGATGTTTGACACCGCGAAAGTAGATGTCAAGTAGGAGCATCAACTGTTGATGGTTAGTAAAACCACTAGTTTCAAGAAGGGCAAGGGCGAGAAGGGATACTTCATGAAACGGCAAATCAGCTGCTGCTCTAGTGAAGAAACCCGAGGTTGAACCCAAACCCAAGACTTAGTGCTTCTGTAAAACAAGGAACAGCCACTGGAGCAGAATTACCCTAGATACTTGGTAGATGAGAAGGCTGGCAAGGTCGATAGAAGTTGATTGGATATACATTAGTTAATGTGTACTTTACTAGTACTCCTAGTAGCACCAGGGTATTAGATACCGGTTTGGTTGCTAAGTGTTAGTAACTCGAAATAAAAGCTATGGAATAAACGGAGACTAGCTAAAGGTGAGCTGACGATATGTGTTGGAAGTGTTTCCAAGCTTGATGTGATCAAGGATCGCACGCTCCCTCTACCATCGAGATTGGTGTTAAACCTAAATAATTGTTATTTGGTGTTTGCGTTGAGCACAGACATGATTGGATTATGTCTATCACAATACGGTTATTCATTTAAGGAGAATAATAGTTACTCTGTTTATTTGAATAATACCTTCAATGGTCTTGCACCTAAAATGAATGGTTTATTGAATCTTGATCGTAGTGATACACATGTTCATGCCAAAACATACAAGATAGTAATGATAGTACCACCTACTTGTGGCACTGCCATGTAAGTCATAAAACGCATGAAGAAGCTCCATGTTGATGGATCTTTGGACCCACTCGTTTTTGAAAAGTTTGAGACATGCAAACCATGTCTATTGGTATGTACGCATGAAGAAACTCCATGCAGATGGATTGTTTTAGACTCACTTGATTTTCAATCACTTGAGACATGCAAATCATACCACATGTGCAAGATGACTGAAAGCCTCGTTTTCAGTAAAATGGAACAAGAAAGCAACTTGTTGGAAGTAATACATTTTGATGTGTGCAGTCCAATAAGTGCTAAGGCACGCAGTGGATATCGTTATGTTCTTACTTCACGGATGATTTGAGTAGATACTAAGTATATTTACTTGATGAAACACAAGTCTGAATTATTGAATGGTTCAAGTAATTTCAGAGTGAAGTTGAAGATCATCGTGACAAGAGGATAAAATGTCTATGATATGATCATAGAGATGAGTATCTGAGTTACGAGCTTTGGCACGCAATTAAGACATTGTGGAAATTGTTTCACAATTAATACCGCCTGGAATACCATAGTGTGATGGTGTGTCCGAACATCATAGTTGCACCCTATTGGATATGGTGCGTACCATGATGTCTCTTATCGAATTACCACTATCGTTCATGGGTTAGGCATTAGAGACAACCGCATTCACTTTAAATAGGGCACCACGTAATTCCGTTGAGAAGACACCGTTTGAACTATGGTTTGGAGAAACCTAAGTTGTCGTTTCTTAAAAGTTTGGGGCTGCGACGCTTATGTGAAAAAGTTTCAGGATGATAAGCTCGAACCCAAAGCGGATAAAATGCATCTTCATAGGACACCCAAAACAGTTGGGTATACCTCCTAATTCAGATCCGAAAGCAATAGGGATTGTTTCTTGAATCGGGTCCTTTCTCGAGGAAAGGTTTGTCTCGAGAATTGAGTGGGAGGATGGTGGAGACTTGATGAGGTTATTGAACCGTCACTTCAACAAGTGTGTAGCAGGGCACAGGAAGTTGTTCTTGTGGCGCCTACACCAATTGAAGTAGAAGCTTATGATAGTGATCATGAAGTTTTGGATCAAGTCACTACCATACCTCGTAGGGTGACAAGGATGCGTACTACTTCAGAGTGGTACAGTAATCCTGTCTTGAAGGTCATGTTGCTAGACAACAATGAACCTACGAGCTATGGAGAAGCGATGGTGGGCCCATATTCCAACAAATGGTTAGAAGCCATGAAATCCGAGATAGGATCCATGTATCAGAACAAAGCATGGACTTTGGTGGACTTGCCCGATGATCGGCAAGCCATTGAGATAAATGGATCTTTAAGAAGAAGACGGACGTGGACGGTAATGTCACCGTCTATGAAGCTCGACTTGTGGCGAAGAGTTTTTCACAAGTTCAAGGAGTTGACTACGATGAGATTTTCTCATCCGTAGCGATGCTTAAGTCCGTCGGAATCATATTAGCATTAGCTGCATTTATGAAATCTGGCATATGGATGTCAAAACTAGTTTCCTTACCAGTTTTCGCAAGGAAAGGTTGTATGTGATACAATCAGAAAGGTTTTGTCGATCCTAAGGATGCTAAAAGGTATGCTAGCTCCAGCGATCCTTCCATGGACTGGAGTAAGCATCTCGGAGTTGGAATATGCACTTTGATAAGATGATCAAAGATTTTGGGTTTATACAAAGTTTATGAGAAACTTGTATTTCCAAGGAAGTGAGTGGGAGCACTATAGAGTTTCTGATAAGTATATGTTGTAAACATATTGTTGATCAGAAATGATGTAGAATTTCTAGAAAGCATATAGGGTTATTTGAAAAGTGTTTTTCAATGGAAAAACTAGATTAGGCTACTTGAATAATATGCGTTAAGATCTATAAGATAGATCAAAATGCTTAATAATACTTTCAAATGAGCACATACCTTGACGTGATCTTGAAGGTGTTCAAGATGGATCAGTCAAAGAATGAGTTCTTGCCTGACTTGTAAGGTATGAAGTTAAGACTTAAAGCTCGACCACGGCAGAAAAAAGAGAAAGGATGAAGGTCGTCCCCTATGCTTTAGACGTAGGCTCTACAGTATGCTATGCTAAGTACCGCACCTGATGTGTGCCTTGCCACATGTCTGGCAAGAGGGTACAAAGGTGATCAAGGAGTGGATCACCAGATGGCGGTCAAAATTATCCTTAGAGGAATAAAGATATGTGAGGGAGTCCTGGATTAGGGGGTGTCCGGATAGCCGGACTACCATCATCAGCCGAACTATCATCGGCCAGACTATCATCATCGACCGGACTCCAAGACTATGAAGATACAAGATTGAAGACTTCGTCCCGTGTCCGGATGGGACTTTCCTTGGCGTGGAAGGCAAGCTTGGCGATACGGATACGTAGATCTCCTACCATTGTAACCGACTCTATGTAACCCTAACCCTCTCCCGTGTCTATATAAACCGGATGGCTCTAGTCCGTAGGACACAACAACAACCATTACAATCATACCATAGGCTAGCTTCTAGGGTTTAGCCTCCTTGATCTCGTGGTAGATCCACTCTTGTAAACATCCACAATATCAATATCAATCAAGCAGGACGTAGGGTTTTACCTCCATCAAGAGGGCCCGAACCTGGGTAAAACATCGTGTCCCTTGTCTCCTGTTACCATCCGCCTAGACGCACAGTTCGGGACCCCCTACCCGAGATCCGCCGGTTTTGACACCGACATTGGTGCTTTCATTGAGAGTTCCTCTGTGTCGTCACCGATAGGCTTGATGGCCTCTTCAATCGACAACGACGCAGTCCTGGGTGAGACTTTTCTCCCCGGACAGATCTTCGTATTCGGCGGCTTCGCACTGCGGGCCAACTCACTTGGCCATCTGGAGCAGATCGAAAGCTACGCCCCTGGCCGTCAGGTCAGGTTTGGAAGCCTAAACTTCACGGCCGATATCCGCGGGGACTTGATCTTCGATGGATCTGAGCCACAGCCGAGCGTGCCGCGCTGTCACGATGGGCACGACCTAACTCTGCCGCCGGACAGCACCTTGGAGGCCGCACACGAATCCGCTCCGACCCATAGTCCGGAGCCGATCGCTCAGATCGAGGACGGATGGCTGGACACCGCCTCGGGAGCTGCAACTTCTACGGCGATGGAGCCGAACACTTACCTTGTCCCGCATAAAGCCCATGACTCCGAGGTGCCGGACCCCTGCCGGACTCCGAACCTCCTGCGCCCCTGCCAGTCGAATCCGATTGGGCGCCGATCATGGAATTCACCGCTGCGGACACCTTTCAGCACTCACCCTTCGGCGATATCTTAAATTCGCTGAAGCATCTCTCACTATCCGGAGAGCCCTGGCCGAACTACGGCCAGGATGGTCGGGACGCGGACAATGAAGAAATTCAGAGCCCACCCACCACCCACTTCGTAGCCACCGTCGACGATCTAACCGACGTGCTAAACTACGACTCCGAAGACATCAACGGTATGGACGACGATGCCGGAGACGATCAAGAACCAGCGCCTACAGGGCACTGGAAGGCCACCTCGTCACATGACATACATATGGTGGACACCCCAAAGGGAAGCGATACGAGGAACAACGGGACGCGGCAGAGGATAATCCCGCCGATAAACAACCAAAACGGCGACGTAGACGCCGCCCTAAGTCCCGCCTCGATCAAAGCAGCATTCCTAACGACCCAGCGATAGAGCAGGGCAAACCAGCGGACGACGAACATACAACCAAGCAACCATCCGAACAGGACGAACCGGATAATCAACCCCTTCACGGAGCAATCAACAGTCCGGACACACCACCGGAGCATAAGAACCTTCACAAAAGACTCGTCGCCACTGCAAGAAGTTTGAAGAAGGAAAAACGGAAGCTCAAAACAGCGGAAGACATACTCAGAATGAAGTGGAGCAAAATACTCAAGACCGCAGACAAATATGGCAATGGCCATCAAACAAAGAGCTACCCGAAGCGCAAGCTGCTGCCAGAATTTGACGAGGAAGCCATAGAGCCCTCACAGTCAAAAAATAAAGAGGCCGCCTGGCCGGATAGACGGCCAGATGACAGGCCAAAAGCGACAAGCGGCGCCGCACACAAGCCGACTTATGATCCTGGGAAAACGGACGGCCCAACTAGGTCCATCTACGGGCCAAAAAGGAGGGCCCCAGGAAGTAACACAACACGACAAGTGTTCGAAGACAGCGGCACACCCAAATACAGGGGCGCCGCACACCCGCTATGTTTTACCGATGAGGTGCTGGATCATGAATTTCCAGCAGGGTTCAAACCCATAAACATAGAGGCATACGACGGCACAACAGACCCAGGAGTCTGGATAGAAGATTACATACTACACATACACATGGCTAGAGGAGATGATCTCCACGCCATAAAATACCTACCCCTCAAGCTCAAAGGGCCAGCTCGGCATTGGCTCAAAAGCCTCCCAGAAAACACTGTTGGAAGTTGGGAAGAGCTTGAGGACGCGTTTAGAGCAAATTTTCAAGGGACTTATGTCCGCCCTCCGGATGCAGACGATCTGAGTCATATAACCCAACAGCCCGGAGAGTCAGCGCGCAAATTCTGGAACAGGTTCCTTACCAAAAAGAACCAAATAGTCGACTGTCCGGACGCGGAAGCCTTAGCAGCTTTTAAACACAACGTCCGAGACGAATGGCTCGCCAGACACCTCGGCCAAGAGAAGCCAAGAACAATGGCCGCGCTAACAAGCCTCATGACGCGCTTTTGCGCAGGAGAAGACAGCTGGCTAGCAAGATGCAGCACCAGCGACCCGAGTACATCCGAGATCAGAGATGGAAACGGAAAATCACGGCGCAGGAAAGATCAGCGCCGGAATAAAGAAAAAAGCCCAAAGGGCACGGCGGTCAACGCCGGATTCAAAAGCTCGCGGCCAAACAATAAAACACTGCCTCTTAAGGACAACAGCGACGAGCTATCAAATTTAAACAAAATTTTAGATCGGATATGTCAAATCCACAGTACCTCCGGAAGGCCTGCAAACCATACCAACCGAAATTGTTGGGTTTTTAAACAGTCCGGCAGACTCAACGCCGGACACAAGGGGCTCGATGCGCCAAGCGAGGACGATGACGAACCCCACCAGCAGAGCACCGGAAGTCAAAAGACTTTCCCACAAGAAGTCAAAACAGTAAACTCACTTCATGTGATAGTACGGAAAACCAACACGGCACTCGCTAAGACAAGTGTCGCACGGTCCACCCCAGCGGAACACCGAGATTGGATGTCAAAACCAATCACTTTCGACCATCTGGATTAGTCCAGAAGTATCCGGAACGCAGGATAGACTGCCCTGATATTGGATCCCATAATAGACGGACTGCAATTCACGCAGGTTTTGATGGACGGCGGCAGTGACTTAAACCTGCTATATCCGGACACAATCCGCAAGTTGGGATAGACCCTACTACAATTCGGCATAGCCGCACTTCCTTCAAAGGAGTGGCGCCAGGCCCTTACGCCAGGTGCACAGTTTCATTATTACTAGAAGTTGTGTTCGGGTCACCTGACAACTTCCGACGAGAAAAGCTAACCTTTCATGTCGCCCCATTTAAAAGTAGCTATCAAGCATCACTGGGACGGGAAGCTTTCGTCCGCTTCAATGCAATACCACATTACGCGTCTCTTACGCTTAAAATGCCCGGTCCACGTGGCATCATTTCATTAAAAGGTCGCCTGAGACCCCGGACACGGCTGGACGAGTCCGGAATAAATAAGCTAGGGGCTACCTAGCCACACACCCCTTCACAAGGGTTTGTACATATAAGCCATAATGAGCTAGCATAGGCTCAGCTTTATTAATCTATATTTCAATTTTTTATGCACTTTCTCGCACGATTTCTTTTCAAACTAAGTTCCTCTCTTTTTACAGATGAACAGCGTGCACACCCGTCCAGGATACGGCACAACGGAGACACAGGCGCAGACGTGCAGTAGGGACCCGTTGCAAGGACTCTTTTCAGACTAAGACCCTACGTAAACCTTTCTTACTGTCTCTTGTTGCTATAATCCCCTGGTTTCTCATTATAACCAGAGTGGAGACTGGCGTTTTGGCATCGGCCGCGCCAGAAGAACTTGCCCGTACCTGGACACAAGGGGCTTAGGGCATTGTTTTGCCCGCTATTGTAAAGACCGAACACCTTCGGGAGTGTTCGGCGTCTCGAGTTAGGCCTTATATGCATCAGCTCCGAATCATGTCTTTGGTCAAATGTTGGGTTTGCCCGGCTCCTGTGTTTTGCTGCCTTACGTTCCGTATCATCGGCTAACGCGGCACCAGGAGAACTACTGCGATTGTGCCCCAGTTCGGCTGGGCGAGCACCTCAGTAGAGAAAGCCGAAAACTGACTGTCATGATACAGCGAGAGACTGGTCAACCACTCGATCGACCATGGGAATGTTTAGAATTCCTCCGCTTTGACGAAGGGCCGTTTCCCGGTCAGGCACATACGCGCCCCAAATTCGGAGAGCGCGGTGCCCCCAGGGGCTATGTCGTAGCCCCACCCTCGAACTCCATGGCTAAGTGAAAGTGATAAAGCATTATAGTCCGGTTGCCTCGTTTGCTACGCTACCACCTCCTTTACAGGACCGAGACGTCGGATTAAGTGTGAAAACGCGCTATTTTTTGCGAACACCCCCGCACCTTGTGCGTGGGGGCTGAAGCCGACGACTGCCATCTTTCAGGTTATACACACGTATACATGAACGGCCGCATAGGAGATATTCTATTACTTGAACGCACAAGTATAAAAGGCGCTTACATCATAAATATTGTTTTACATCATAAAAACGTTCATTCGAACGTAACATTTTTTGAGCACTGCGACTCTATTACACGAGCACCACGCAGCACTTCGCCAAAATAGTGCTCGGCGGGTAACCGGTTATCGTCCGAACCCGGGGTCGCAACAGCGGCGGCATCCATCTCTGTCCAATGTGTCTTCACACGGGCGAGTGCCATCCACGCACCCTCTATGCAGGCCGACCGCTTCATCGCCTTGATATGCGGCACCGCTCCAAGAAATTATTGCAATAAGCCAAAGTAACTCTTCGGCTCGGGCCTATTCGGCCAGACATGGGTCACTATATCCGTCATAGCAAGCCCGGACAACCTATTTAGCTCAGCCCACTCGGCCAAACGGTCGGTTAGCGGAAGTGAACACCCCGGACTATGGAATTGAGACCAAAACAGCTCTTCCGTCTCGTGATCCTTCTGGCTTCAAAAATGCACAACGGCTTCCGCCGCACTCGCTGATAAGTCCATATAAGGGTCCTCTGGACCCCACAGTTGGCCCAGCTGAGCATACTTTGGATCCGTAAACCTTCGGCGCAGCAGAAAAGGCTTGCCAGCTACAATATCTCCGGCCTGGCGCAACTCTTCCTTTATAGCCCGCATTGCAGAGCGGGCATCCTTGTCTTCGGCGGTGGCCTTCTCCAGGTCTTCTTGCCCCGCTAGGCGCTCCTTCCCAAGAGCCTCATTGCGGTCGGTAGCATCTTTTAACTTCACGGCCATTTCGGCCATCTCTTCCCTGCTCCGGCAGTGTGCGACCCTTTCGGCCGCTAACTCCTCGGCCGCCCTCGAGGCCGCCGCATTACTCCTTCTGGCCTGCTCCTTGGCTTGAGCAAGTTCGGTCCGAAGGCTCTCCACAGCAGCGGCACTATCTGCATTTCACACACATGTTGTAAGGAGCTGGCTTCGGCTCCCTTACCAAGTGACCGCACAGAAACACTTACCTTGCGACTCATCAAGTCGCCTGTTGACCAGCATGATGTCCGCATCCGCAACAGCAAGTTGCCGCTTTAGTTCAGCAACTCCATCAGTCCGGCTGGCCCCCGGACGACCCGCCACCTGCATCGGCACGGCGGAAATTTAAACCTGCGATTTTGATCCTCGGCACGCTGTCGATTTCGACAACCTACCGAGTCTCAGGGGCTACTATCTATACAGGGCGCATTCTATATGCAAAACTGTTAAAAGGTGTGTCATTTTTACGTACCTCAAACCCCGCCAGCAAACTCCTGACGGCATTATGCAACCCGCCTTCGGCGGACGAAATCCTTTCAATCACCATGCTCATCAATGCGTGGTGATCTTCTGAGATAGACGCCTTCTCAAGCAGATCCTTCAGCCGTACACCAGTTGGCGCCGAACTATCCGGCTTTGCCAAACCAGGGGGCTCCCTCCGTGACGACACTTCAGGCTCGTCCGCCCTATCCGACGGCGCCCCGGACGGAGGCGTCTCGCTCTCCATCATCTCCGGACGAAGGTCCCCCGAAGACGAGCTCATTTGCGAAGGACGGAGATCCGAACTACAAGGTAAAAACTTTAGTTATCCTCAGAAGCACAAATAGGGATGTCCCTTATTATAAAACTCCTTTCTTTCTACTTACAGCTTGTTGGAGGGCTGATTCTCTAAGGGAGATTGTGCGACCGGGGCCTCCCCGGACGCAGGGCCCTCTGGCGAAGACTTCTTCCCCCGTTTAGGGGCTTTTGCCCCCGGGTCCTTGGAGGCAGTCCTCTTCTCCCCTTGGAGGGAGGGATTCTCGATCCCCCCTCTCTCAAGAGCCTCCTTAGGCGAGGCAGTAGCTTTCCTGCTTTCCCCTTCACCTTCCTCTGGAGGCGCAACCTCAAGCATCCGGACCAGGACGGAATCCGACGCGCTCTCGGGGAGGGGGGCCGGACACCATATCAATTTTGCTTCCGCTATCCACTCCTGTGTAGAAGGAAGTTGGTCATACGGTGAATCATCGAAAGGCAAACAAACGGTATGTCCGGACTTGGAACTACTTACTTGAGTATCCGGGCGATTGCAGCTTAGGCCAGCATCCTCGGTCAATTCCGGACGCGCCTCTTGCGATCCGAAGAATAATTTGTACATCTCCAGGGGTGTCATGCCCATGAAGTGTTGAAGAATCCGTGGGCCCTCCGGATTGAACTCCCATAGCCGGAGAGGGCGGCGTTTGCAGGGCGGAAGACGCCTAATCAGCATAACCTGCATTACCACCACCATATCAACCTCCCTCGTTTGGAGATCTCGAATCCAGCCCTGCAGTAGGGGCACGTCCTTTGACGGCCCCCAGTTGAGCCCTTGGGTGACCCACGACATCAACCGTCGTGGAGGTCCCGAGCGGAATAAGGGCGGCGGCTTTTGTCTGCGGCCCCTCGGAACGGTAATATAGAACCACTCTTGCTGCCATGGGCCGAGCTCCTCTTGGAAGGAGCCAGCGGGCCACAGGGCATCGGCCCTCCTACTTATGGCCGCCCCGCCGCACTCCGCTTGACGCCCCCCGATCATCTTCGGCGCCACATTGAAGGTCTTCAGCCACAGGCCGAAGTGTGGCGTGACGCGGAGGAAGGCTTCGCAGACGACAATAAATGCGGAAATATGGAGGATGGACTCTGGAGCCAAATCGTGGAATTCCAACCCATAGTAAAACATGAGCCCTCTCACAAAAGGATCCATCGGGAAGCCTAAACCCCGACGGAGGTGGGATACAAAAACGACTTACTCGCCGGGCTCGGGGGTGGGGATGGTCTGCCCTTCGGCAGGCAACCTGTGCGAAATCTCATAAGCCAGGTACTTGGCCTCCCGCAGCTTTAGCACGCCCTCCTCCGTGACGGAGGAGGGCATCCACTGGCCCTGGAGGTCGGAACCGGACATCGTTGAAGGTCCGAAGCGCTCGAATCTGGAGCTCTAGGTGCTGGAACTTGGAGCGGGGAGAGGATTCGATGGAGGATTGAAGAAAAGAAACGAGCCTTGGTCCCGTTATAAAGAGGGAGAATACCGAGAGTCGTCTCTGTGACCGTTTGGGACTCGCCTTTGATAGAGGGGGCGTGGCGACGGGCGCGGTTGGGTTACCCACGTCCGTATTGATGAGAATCCCGGATTAAGGGGGAACACGATCTCTGCTTCGACAAGACGTGCCAAGGAAACCGCTTCGCTAAATGCGCTGAGGTGGTAGAGTAAAAAACGATTCAAGTAATGGCTTGGTAGTGGCGTGATGTCATGCCGCAAAAAACGTCAGCAGATTGAACTTGTGTATATATTATTCTCTCTACGGTGGAATGTGGAATTTATTTTGCAGAGCCGGACACTATCCTGGTGTTCACCATCTTCTATCATTTGGAGGAGGAACCCGCCTTGCAATGCCAAGCAATATACGCGCCGGACTTATCGTCATTGAAGCCTGGTTCAGGGGCTACTGAGGGAGTCCTAGATTAGGGGGTGTCCAGATAGCCGGACTACCATCATCAGCCGAACTATCGTCGGCCGGACTATCATCATCGACCGGACTCCAAGACTATGAAGATACAAGATTGAAGACTTCGTCCCATGTCCGGATGGGACTTTCCTTGGCGTGGAAGGCAAGCTTGGCGATATAGATACGTAGATCTCCTACCATTGTAACCGACTCTATGTAACCCTAGCCCTCTCCGGTTCTATATAAACCGGATGGCTCTAGTCCGTAGGACACAACAACAACCATTACAATCATACCATAGGCTAGCTTCTAGGGTTTAGCCTCCTTGATCTCGTGGTAGATCCACTCTTGTAAACATCCACAATATCAATATCAATCAAGCAGGACGTAGGGTTTTACCTCCATCAAGAGGGCCTGAACCTGGGTAAAACATCGTGTCCCTTGTCTCCTGTTACCATCCGCCTAGACGCACAGTTCGGGACCCCCTACCCGAGATCTGCCGGTTTTGACACCGACAAAATGTTTCTCGGTTATGGAGGTGATAAAGAGTTCGACGTAAAGAGTTGCGTCGATGCAAGCTTAACACCTATCCGGATAGCTATGAGTAGAGAAGCCGGATACGTATAGTGGAACAACCATTTGGAATAGCTCCAAGTGGAGTGTGGAAGCAACATTTACAATATGACCTAGAGATTTGCAAAGTACATACAGATCTGAATGTTGCAGACCCGTTGACTAAAACCTCTCTCACAAGCAAAACATGATCAAACCCGAGAACTCATTGAGTCTTAATCACATGATGATGTGAACTAGTTTAGCGACACTAGTAAACTCTTTGGATGTTGGTCACATGGCGATGTGACCTGTCAGTGTTAATCACATGGCGATGTGAACTAGATTATTGACTCTAGTGCAAGTGGGAGACTGTTGGAAATATGCCCTAGAGGCAATAATAAATAAGTTATTATTATATTTCCTTGTTCATGATAATTGTTTATTAGCCATGCTATAATTGTATTGATAGGAAACTCAGATACATGTGTGGATACATAGACAACACCATGTCCCTAGTGAGCCTCTAATTGACTAGCTCGTTGATCAATAGATGGTTACGGTTTCCTGACCATGGACATTGGATGTCGTTGATAACGGGATCACATCATTAGGAGAATGATGTGATGGACAAGACCCAATCCTAAGCCTAGCACAAAGATCATGTAGTTCATATGCTAAAGCTTTTCTAATGTCAAGTATCATTTCCTTAGACCATGAGATTGTGCAACTCCCGGATACCGTAGGAATGCTTTGGGTGTACCAAACGTCACAACGTAACTGGGTGGCTATAAAGGTGCACTACAGGTATCTCCGAAAGTGTCTGTTGGGTTGGCACGAATCGAGACTGGGATTTGTCACTCCGTGTGACGGAGAGGTATCTCTGGGCCCACTCGGTAGGACATCATCATAATGTGCACAATGTGACCAAGGGGTTGATCACGGGATGATGTGTTACGGAACGAGTAAAGAGACTTGCCGGTAACGAGATTGAACAAGGTATCGGCATACCGACGATCGAATCTCGGGCAAGTATAATACCGCTAGACAAAGGGAATTGTATACGGGATTGATTGAGTCCTTGACATCGTGGTTCATATGATGAGATCATCGTGGAACATGTGAGAGCCAACATGGGTATCCAGATCCCGCTGTTGGTTATTGACAGGAGAACGTCTCGGTCATGTCTGCATGGTTCCCGAACCCATAGGGCCTACAAACTTAAGGTTCGATGACGCTAGGGTTATAAAGGAAGTTTGTATGTGGTTACCGAATGTTGTTCGGAGTCCCGGATGAGATCCCGGACGTCACGAGGAGTTCCGGAATGGTCCGGAGGTAAAGAATTATATATGGAAAGTTGTTGTTCGGGTTCCGGGAAAAGTTCGGGTTTTTCCGGTATTGTACCGGGAAGCTTCCAGAAGGTTCTGGAGGATTCCGGAGGGGTCCGGAGGTCCAGAAATTGTTCCACCACGTCCAATACAGCAGCATGGGCTGTAGGGGGGCGCCCTAGCCTTAATGGGCCAGGGGCACCAGCCCCCCAAGGCCCGTGCGCATGGGAGAGGGGAAACCCTAAGGGGGAGGGCCTCCACTTGACTTGGGAGGCACTCCTCCCCCTTGGCCGCCGCCCCCAACCCTAGATGAGATCTAGGGGGCCGGCCCCCTCTTCCCCCACCTATAAATAGTGGAGGGGTGGGAGGGCTGCCGCACCCCAAGTTCTAGTGCAGCCCTCCCCCTCTCCCAAGCCCTCCTCCTCTCTCGTGGTGCTTGGCGAAGCCCTGCAGGATTGCCACGCTCCTCCATCACCACCACGCCGTTGTGCTGCTGCTGGATGGAGTCTTCCTCAACCTCTCCCTCTCTCCTTGCTGGATCAAGGCATGGGAGCGTCACTGGGTTGTACGTGTGTTGAACGCGGAGGTGTCATCCGTTCAGCACTAGGATCTCCGGTGATTTGGATCACGACGAGTACGACTCCTTCAACCCCGTTCTCTTGAATGCTTCCGCTTAGCGATCTACAAGGGTATGTAGATGCACTCACCTTCCCCTCGTTGTTGGTTTCTCCATAGATAGATCTTGGTGACACGTAGGAAAATTTTGAATTTCTGCTACGATCCCCAACAGGCCAAACACGTAACTCAAATATTCGCCTCCACGACCAGATTGTAGAAACTTTATTTTCTTATTACGATGATTCTCCACTTCGTTCTGAAATTCTTTGAACTTTTCAAATGTTTCAGACTTGTGTTTTATTAAGTAGATATGCCCATATCTGCTCAAATCATCTGCGAAGGTTAGAAAATAACTATACTTGCTGCGTGCCTCAACACTCATTGGACTGCATACATCGGTATGTATTATTTCCAATAAGTCATTGGCTCGCTCCATTGTTACGGAGAATGGAGTTTTAGTCATCTTGCCCATGAGGCATGGTTCGCAAGTATCAAGTGATTCCAAAAGCCCATCGACATGGAGTTTCTTCATGCGCTTTACACCAACATGACCTAAACGGCAGTGCCACAAGTATGTTGCACTATCATTATCAACTTTTCATCTTCTGGAATCAATATTATGAATATGTGTATTACTACGATCAAGATTCAATAAACCATGCACATTAGGTGTATGACCATAGAAGGTTTTATACATGTAAACAGAGTAACAATTATTCTCCGAATTAAATGAATAACCACATTGCAATAAACATGATCCAGTCATATTCATGCTTAACGCAAGCACCAAATAACATTTATTTATGTTCAAAACTAATCCCGAAGGTAGAGGGAGTGTGCGATGTTGATCATATCAACCTTGGAATCACTTCTAACACACATCGTCACCTCGCCCTTAACTAGTCTCTGTTTTATTCTGCAACTCCTGTTTTCGAGTTACTAATTTTAGCAACCAAACATGTATCAAATGCTCAGGGGCTACTACGAGCACTAGTAAGGTACACATCAATAACATGTATATCAAATATACCTTTGTTCACTTTGCCATCCTTCTTATCCGCCAAATATTTGGGGTAGTTCCGCTTCCAGTGACCATTTCCTTTGCAGTAGAAGCACTCAGTTTCAGGCTTAGGTCCAGCTTTGGGCTTCTTCACGGGAGTGACAACTTGCTTTTCATTCTTCTTAAAGTTCCCTTTTGTCGGATTTCAGGTTCCGCAAACCCTTGAGAGGTTTGAACTGTGGTGTGCGTGAGGAGATCTTGACCTCCCCAGTCTGCCTACTTGCCAATCTCACAGCCTAGCATGACGTACTCGAAGGAAAGGGGACACAACAGTTTACCCAGGTTCGGTCCACCTTGCGGTGTAAAACCCTACTCCTGCTTTGTGGTGGATTTGCCTCGTGGGGCTGAGGATGAACTAGTAAGTGGTGAACAACCTCAGGAGGTGTGTTATTGAGCTCAAGTAAGCTGGTGATAGTGGAATGGATTCGGTCGACTTGATCTATTGTCCCCCGCCCATGGTGGTGGCTAGGTCCTATTTATAGTGGCCTTGGTCCTCTTCCCAAATGAAGGTGGGAAGGGATCCCACAACGGCCAAATTTGAAGGGAGATAACTAGTACATCTTATCCTAACTAAAGTGGTCTTCGCATGCAAAAGCCTCTGGTCATGACGCTGTGGTGGGCTCGGTGATGACCGCAGTCCTACCATCCCGACAATCTTGGTCTTGTTGCACGGGAATGGAAACCTTTGGTTGCTTCCTTGGGACTCCATGCCTGCTGCTTGCCTCCGTTGCACCAAATAGAAAACTGGTACACTGCGCTCGCTGGCGCCCGCTTGGCCTTGGTCGTCATGGCTCATGTCATCTGAACCTCACAAGGTGAGCCCTGCATAGAAATCTCCGCTCCTTGGGAGCTAGCCTGAGGAGGCTGCTCCATTTGGAGGTCTTGGTGTCGTCCGCCTCGCGAGGCTTGGCCCCTCGCGAGGGTCTTGAGTTGTCGATGTCGAAGCTAAGCCACACCAGGCCATCGATGGAGCCACGCCATGGGCAGCAAGCAGGCAAGTTTGGGCACCCCCATTCCCGGAACGCCAGCAGTAGCCCCCGGGACCAAGGCGCGCTCAGACTTCGCTTCGAGGCAAAGCCAAAGGAGCAAGTGCGGAGCACCGCGGGCCCTAACCACCTGCAGCCTTGGGAGACGCATGGTGATTGATGGGACGTGGGTGTATCCGCTTCCACGCGCTGCCTTGGCAACCGTTCGACTTGACAAGTCGCTGTTGCATAGAAAAAATACATCATTGCGTGGGATCGTGGAGGCCGGTGGTTGGACTCCCTCTGGCTATAAATGAGGGGAGGGGCGGAGCCCCCCTTACTCATCTTCAACTTCATCTTCTTGCTGCCCGTTCCTTCTTCTTCTCCATCTTGCTGCATCATCCATGGCGCAGATCAGAAGATTCTCCACGGCGAAAAAGGGAAAAGCCCCTCGGGAGGAGCCCGAACTGCTTCTGCCGAAGAAGAGATTCAGCCGCCCTCGTGACGCTGGCACTGGGCAGGGAGTGACTCGGCCTTGGAGTGAGCAGCCCCCGCCTGGCTTCCCGCTTCCCCTGTATGCCCGCGTGTAGGGCGACAGAGCCCACCGTCGCACGGTTGGGGGTAGCGGTGGGCAGCCCGTAGTCGAGCAGCCAACTGGCCCGCAAACTCACACCAATGGTAGCTCGCGTGAGTTTGTGGTGTGGGTGGTAATGCCGCCTCGCTCGTGGATCCGATTCCTAAGGTTCTTCACCGACAAGATGTCGTTGAGGGGGTCCCTTGAGCTGTGGTTGCAACACGTCGGGCGCTGCAACCTGGCCACTAGAGCAGAGGTCGAGGTGGTGCCTCTGGGCGGCATCTTCATGACCCACGGATGGGGCAAGGTTGCCCGCGCCTGTCGTGCAGAAGGGGCCCTCGCCATCCACTTCAAGTATGACGACGTCTCCACATTGTTCTTCAAGCTCTTCGACAGGGAGGGCCGGCGGCTGGAGTGTTGCCCCAGGGGAAGCAGACCGCGGGGCACGGGTCTGAGCGCCGAGTCCCCTCTGATTCTGCCGGCATCTCCTCCAGTAGCAGCGATGACTCCTGGGAATCCAGCGACTCTCACGAGCCCAGCAATTCTCCGGAGTCTAGCAATGACAGCTACGTGCCGCCGAGCTCTCGCCGCGCCCAGAGCACGGCAGCGGTGTCCGCTCGGCATCACCGATGATGCCCATCGGCCAGGTCCTTCGAGGTTTTTCCTTCTTTTGATTCCCTGCGCGGAATTGTGACAAGCTCCGTGGGGGTATGGAAAAAACTGTAATGCTTTTGCTTCAACATTATCCTTCCTAGTACTATGTTGAAATTGCGCGTCCTGTTCCAGCATGGTTCCCCTTTCCGTTCTCGAGGTAGCTCAGCGCTCTACACCGACAGGACCTAGTCCCTAGGCAAGCTTCAGCCGTTGCTGGTATGCCAGGTCGCGATGTTATGGTCAAGGCGAGGAGGTGAGCGGCTCGAGGTCCAGTGAGAGCTCCTGAAGCGGGATGCTCAAGAGGTCCCCTTTGGCATGCAAGAAGCTCCCTAAAAGCCGGAAAGGAAGGCGACATTGCCCGAGCGAGGCCAAGACGGTCGTGGGATTGAGTTGTGGGGTTCACGCTGATATGCATGGGTGACTTATCTTAGTGAGCCTGCGGTGATTCCCTTGCGCGGTGCCCATCGTGACTTAGTGGTGACGCCTTTAGGTAGGGATCGCATCGGCCATCCCCTTCCCTCGCTTGTTTAGATGCTCTACGTCCTCAGGTCCCGGCCCTCGAGCGAGGCTCAGCCGTCGCTGGTATGCCAGGTCGCGATGCTGTGGTCAAGGCCAGGGGGTGAGGGCTGGAGAGCCAGTATGAGCTCCTGAGGCGCAGTGCTCAGGAGCCCCCCTTTAACGTGCAAGCAACTTGCATGAGGAGAGGGCGACCGTCGGGCCTGCCCGTGGTTAAGCTTCGGAGGTCCCTGCGAATTAGCCTATGGAGGAGAACATGACCCCGAACCATGCTTGTTGCCTGTCCATTGATCTTTCCGCAAGAGGATGAAGGCATTGAGGACATGGTGAGGTGACGTGCCCAGGGCAGGCCGCGAGCCAGAGCTTGATCTCTCAGATTTGTCAGCGTTGCAGGGACGGACCCGAGCACAAGCATCATGCCAGCATGTGTAGCCCCCGTTGCAGGATGAGCAAAAGGCGGGTCAGCAACATGGAGAGGTCATGAGAAGTAATAGACCTCCAAGCATGCGGATGATAACCATAAAGCAACTCATGGAAGAAGGTAAACCGAGTTTTGATGAATGCAAGAAGGATACATGCCGCAGGGATGGACCCACACGGCTTCGGGGTAGTGCAGCCCGAGGGGTGCCCCCAACTTAACAAACTAAAAGATGTCACATGATACCATTGCTGAAGATATGTTGGAGTAGTAGAAGATGCGCGCTGCAGAAGTCGCTCCTCATGATCCGCCCTGGCCCTGAACCTCGGGAGGCCCTGGAGGTCCGGGGGGCTCGTGAGGATCCATCGCCATCTCTGCCTGGATTGCCTGGCACCTGGCCTCCTGAGCTGCCAGGGCGCCTTGCATGTGGAACTGGGATGCGACAGCCGCGTTCAGCAAACCGAAGGGCATGCAAACGTAGTTGTGAGGGGGACCCTCGCATCGGCCAACATAGGATGGCCAGAAGTGCTCCTGAGATGCGGCCCTGTTGATCCTAGGGCTGTCAACGCAGACGCGCAGCTCCCATCCTCGCCTGGGCAGGGAGCCGCGCCGGGTGGTGGGCGGCGATCGCCCTGCATGGCTCTTGCCTCCTGGATCTCCTTGGTTGCCTTGGTGATGAACTCCTGAGCGCCTGATGCCTCGCGCCCTGCGCTTTCTTCGTGGAAGCGCGCGTTGAAGCACGCCTCCGCATGGTGCCCAAGCGCCTCCCTCGTGACGTTGGCTAGGTCAGAGGCCCTCCAAAGGAGAGCCCCTGAGCCTAGCCTGAGAGGGGCGTCGGGCATGCCTTCCTATGCGAGAGGGGAGGGCGCCCCGTCCGGATGCAAGGCTCAAGGCGACATGGTCGGACGCCCCCCCCTCCTGAGATCCTTGGTGGAGCAGTTGCTTCTTATTTTTGGAAACGGCCTCCGGAGGTTAAGTAGCGCCCTCGTCGTCTAGGTTCTCGTTCGCTGCAGCCTGGTAGGCGCGCTCGAGAGAGCACACCGCGTTCTTTTCTTTGCAGGCGACCGTGATGATGCCACTGTTTCCTGGCATCTTGAGTACGTTGTAGCCATGGTGGGTTGCCGCCATGAACTTGGTGAGAGCTGGGTACCCGAGGATGGCATTGTACGGCAAGCAAATGTCAGCGACGTCGAAGTCGATGAGCTCGGTGCAGTAGTTGTTGCGCTTGCTGAAGGTGATGGGGAGGCGGACCTGTCGATTGGATGCATGGATCCGTCGGTAACCCCTGAGAAGGGCTTGGTAGGCTGAAGCTGGTGATTCGGCACTTGGAGCATGTTGAACGTATGGACTGAGAGAATGTTGAGCCCTGCACCGCCATTAATGAGTGTCTTGGTGACGAGTACGTTGCTGATGATGGGCGAGCAGAGCATTGCGAGCGCGTCGGCTGTGGCCGTGCACTTGAGCTGGTCGGAGGAGTCAAAGGTGATGGCGTACTTGGACCACCTGAGCGTGCACGTTGCCTCGAGCTTAGGGAGGGTTGTGTTCACCTCGCGCGCGAACTACTTGAAGATGTGATGGGTGGCTGGGGCCTGGGAGCCGCCTAGGATGCAAGCGATGGCACGAGGCTCCTGGAATCCCCGAGCCCCCTCATCCTGGTGGTGGTCTTCATTTCTTCTTGGTGGTGGCGGCAGCGAAGGAAGGCCAGTGTTGCCCTGAGGACGGTCCTCGCGAGGATGATCCCTCCAGGCACCCTCATGGGGCTGTCCCTGCCAGAGGTCCTCTCAAGGCTGGTCGTGCCACTCCTGACGATGGTCACGGCCGTCCCAGCGTCCTCCACCTCAGCCTCCTCCACGACTGTTGCCTCGATTTTTGCGCTCGGGGCAATGACCGAGGTGCTCGTCATGAATGGACCTGAGCTCCTGGCATTCATTGGTGTTGCGGCTGTGCACGTTGTGGAAGACACAGAACGGGCGGCTGCCCTTGGATGACTCTGGGTGGTCGCAGCCATGCTTCATCTCTGGCTTGTCTGCGAGTATGGCCAGTCCCTTGTGATTGACGTCCTTGGCCTTGGCCCTCTTCTCTTCTGGGTTTGTGTCGGGGAGCTCGAGAAGGGAGAGGCGTCCCTCCTTAGCTCTTGCACACTTGGTCGCCATGTTGAACATCTCCAGGGCCGTGCACAGGTCTTCGTGTATGGCGAGCTCCTCCTTCATCTTGACATCGCGGACGCCATCAATTAACACAGAGATTATGGCTTCGTCCGACACCTTGGGGATCTTGAGGCGTACGATGTTGAAGCACTGGATGAACTTCTATAGGGTCTCACCTGGCTGCTGCTTGATGCATCGTAGGTCACCTGCGAGTGCCCTGGAAGTTGGCGATGAAGCGTTCTCGCATCTCGTCCCAGGAGGAGATCGATCCCGCGGGGAGGTTCAGGAGCGACGAGCGTGCGCCGTCCTTGAGGGCCATGGGGAACTAGTTCGCCATGACCTTCTCGTTGCCGCTGGCCGCCTCGATGCTCAGCTCACAGAGCTGCAAGAACTGAGCGGGCTCGGGGGTGCTGCCATAGCATGGAGGCAGGTCGGGCTGGAAATTCCCCGGCCATACGATGCTGCATAGCTCAGAGTGAATGCACGGCACCCTGTTGTGGTCATGGGAGCCCATTGTGAAGGTGGAGCCTGGTCTTGGTGCTCGCGTGCCGCCACCACAGGCGGCGCACAGTCTTGACGTGGCGGTGGCAAGAGCACACGTGCATCTTCTTGTGGCCACTGCACCACCTGGCAGCTTGTCTCATCGCGCGCGGGCGCCTGACGCTGCGGATCGCACCGAGGCGCCACCCGCCTTGGCTCAATGATGGCATCCTGCCTGGAATGTGGAGGAGGCGCCCCGTGAGCTACATCTCCCGCAGCAGGCAGTGGTTGGGGCAGCGAGCAGGACGGTGCAGCAGAATCTCCAGCAACGTTGATGAGCTCGGCGAGGCGGTCGAGCCAGTTCTCGTAGAGGTTGTCGACCGGGCGGTAGCGCAGGAGCTCGCGTGCCATGAGCAGCGCGGCCTGCGCGTTTGCCGGGCCACAATGAGCATGGAAGGATGAAGAAGCGGGAGTCAGCAATGGAGTGGCTGTGCGCCCATCGGTGCACGGAAGGATGAAGTGAGAGGCATGTTGCTCGTGGCCGGCAGGGCCCGTGGCGGCGTTCTCCACCGGCGAGGGGGGCGGCGGCGGTGCCCATCGCCCGCCGGTGCCATCTCAGTGAAG
Organism: Triticum aestivum; assembly: GCF_018294505.1. NCBI lineage: Eukaryota > Viridiplantae > Streptophyta > Magnoliopsida > Poales > Poaceae > Triticum > Triticum aestivum. The sequence goes on along the minus strand of NC_057804.1, from coordinate 432,992,470 downwards.
CGGGCAGCGAGAGTGGCCCGGCGCTTAGCACAAGCTCGACGTGCGTCAGCCATGGAAGCAGTGGAGCGGTGGCGAATCGACCGACAGAAGAGAGGCTCCGACGCACCCCTACCTGGCATGCCAAATGTCGGATTTCGGGTTCTGCAAACCCTTGAGAGGTTCAAACTCTGGGGTGCATGCTGAGATCTCGACCTCTCTAGTCTGCCTACTCGCCAATCTCACAGCCTAGCACTACAAACTCGAAGGAAAGGGGACACATCAGTTTACCCAGGTTCGGGCCACCTTGCGGTGTAAAACCCTACTCCTGCTTTGTGGTGCATTTTCCTCGAGGGGCTGAGGATGAACTAGTACAGTGGTGAACATCCTCAGGAGGTGTGTTCTTGAGCTCAAGTAAGCTAGTGAGAGTGGAATGGATTCGGTCGACTTGATCTATCGTCCCCCGCCCATGGTGGTGGATGGGTCCTATTTATAGTGGCCTTGGTCCTCTCCCCAAATGAAGGCAGGAAGGGATCCCACAACGGCCAAATTTGAAGGGAGACAACTAGTACATCTTATCCTGACTAAAGTGGTCTTCACCTGAGAAAGCCTCTGGTCGTGACGCCGTGGTGGGCTCGGTGATGACCGATGTCCTGCCCTCCTGGCGGTCTTGGTCTTGTTGCATGAGAATGGAAACCTTTGGGTGATTCCTCGGGACTCCGTGCCTACTGCTTGCCTCCTTTGCACCAAATAGAAAACTGGTACACTGCGCCCGCTGGCGCCCGCCTGGCCTTGGTCGTCATGGCTCGCATCATCCGAACCTCACGAGGTGAGCCCTGCATAGAAATCTCTGCTCCTCGGGAGCTAGTCTGAGGAGGCTGCTCCCTTTGGAGGTCTTGGTGTCATCCGCCTCGCGAGGCTCCCTCGCGAGGGTCTTGAGTTGTCGATGTCGAAGCTGGGCTGCACCAGGCCGAGCCACGCCATGGGCCGCAGGCAGGCAAGTCTGGGTACCCCCGTTCCCAGAATGCCGACACCTTTCTTTCCCTTGCCCTTTTTCTTGAAACTAGTGGTCTTGTTAACCATCAACACTTGATGCTCTTTCTTGATTTCTACCTTTGCCGATTTCAGCATCGCGAAAATCTCGGGAATCATTTTCATCATCCCTTGCATATTATAGTTCATCACGAAGTTCTAGTAGCTTGGTGATAGTGACTAGAGAACTCTGTCAATCACTATCTTATCTGGAAGATTAACTCCCACTTGATTCAAGTGATTGTCGTACCCAAACATTCTGAGCATATGCTCACTAGCTGAGCTATTCTCCTCCATCTTGTAGGCAAAGTACTTTTCAGAGGTCTCATACCTGTTGACATGGGCATGAGTCTAAAATACCAATTTCAGTTCTTGGAACATCTCATATGCTCAGTGGCATTCAAAACGTTTTTGAAGTCCCGGTTCTAAGCCGTAAAGTATGGTGCACTAAACTATCAAGTAGTCATCATATCGAGATTGCCAAACGTTCATAACGTCTGCATCTGCTCCTGCAATAGGACTATCACCTAGCCATGCATTAAGGACATAATTCTTCTGTGCAGCAATGAGGATAATCCTCATATCACGGGCCCGGTCCGCATCATTGCTACTATCATCTTTCAACTTAGTTTTCTCTAGAAACACATCAAAAAACATAGGGGAGCTACAACGCGAGCTATTTATCTACAACATAATTTGCAAATACTATCAGGACTAAGTTCATGATAAATTAAAGTTCAATTAATCAAATTACTTAAGAACTCCCACTTACATAGACATCCCTTGAGTCATCTAAGTGAAACTGATTCAAATCAACTAACCCATGTCCGATCATCACGTGAGATGGGGTAGTCATCAATGGTGAACATCTCTATGTTGATCATATCTACTATATGATTCACATTTGACATTTTGGTCTCCAGTGTTCCGATGCCATGTCTGTACATGCTAGGATCGTCAAGTTTAACCCGAGTATTCAGCATGTGCAAAACTGTCTTGCACTCGTTGTATGTGAACATAGAGTCTATCCACCCGATCATCACATGGTGTCTCAACACGAAGAACTGTCGCAACAGTGCATACTCAGGGAGAACACTTATACCTTGAAATATAGTTAAGGGATCATCTTATAATGCTACCGTCGTACTAAGCAAAATAAGGTGCATAAAAGATAAACATCAAATGCAATCAAAATATGTGACATGATATGGCCATCATCATCTCGTGCTTTTGATCTCCATCTCCAAAGCATCGTCATGATCTCCATCCTCACCGGCTCGACACCTTGATCTCCATCGTTGCATCCTGATCATCTCGCCAACTATTGCTTCTACAACTATCGCTAACGCATAGTGAAAAAGTAAAGCAATCACATGGCATTTGCATTTCATACAATGAAGAAACAACCATAAGGCTCCCGCCGGTTGCTGTTAACTTCTACAAAACATGATCATCTCAAACAATAACGTATATCACATCATGTCTTGACCATATCACATCACAACATGCCCTGGAAAAACAAGTTAGACGCCATCTACTTTGTTGATGCAAGTTTTACGTGGCTGCTACGGGTTTCTAGCATACCTACGGCACAAAAACCACAACGGTGATTTATTAAGTTTGTTGTTTTAACCTTCAAAAAGGACCGGCCGCAATCAAATTTGATTCAACTAAAGTAGGAGAAACAGACACCTGCCAGCCATCATGTCTATCGATGGAACCGGTCTCATGAACGTGATCATGTAAGGTTGGTCCGGGCCGCTTCATCCAACAATACCGTCAAATCAAAATAAGACATTGGTGGTAAGCAGTATGACGATCACCACCTGAGGGAGTCCTGGATTAGGGGGTATCCGGACAGCCGGACTATGTACAACGTCCGGACTATTGAAGCGTGAAGATACAAGACTCAAGACTTCGGCCCGTATCCGGATGGGACTCTCCTTGGCGTGGAAGGCAAGCTTGGCGATTCGGATATTGTGTTTCCTTTCTTGTAACTGACTCCATGTAAACCCTAGCCCTCTCCGGTGTCTATATAAACCGGAGAGGTTGGTCCTTAGAAGGCCGATCACAATTACAATCATACCATCATAGGCTAGCTCTTAGGGTTTAGCCTCTACGATCTCGTGATAGATCTACTCTTGTACTACCCATATCATCAATATTAATCAAGCAGGAAGTAGGGTTTTACCTCCATCGAGAGGGCCCGAACCTGGGTAAACATCTATGTCCCTTGCTTCCTGTTACCATCAGCCTTGACGCACAGATCGGGACCCCCTACCCGAGATCCGCCGGTTTTCACACCGACATTGGTGCTTTCATTAAGAGTTCCTCTGTGTCGTCGCCACAGGGCTTGATGGCGCCTCCAATCATCAACAACATGGTCCAGGGCGAGACTTTTCTCCCCGGACAGATCTTCGTGTTCGGCGGCTTCGTACTGCGGGCCAATTCGCTTCGCCATCTGGAGCAGATCGACAGTTATGCCCTCGGCCACCAGGTCAGGTTTGGAAACTTGAACTACACGGCGGATATTCGTGGAGACTTGATCTTCGACGGATTCGAGCTTGCGCCAGGAGCGTCGAACAGTCATGATAAGCACGGCTTAGACCTGCTATCAGACGATGCTCGGGATATCACCCCGGCAGAAGCCTCGAATCTAAATCCGGGGCAGGTTGTGTTGCCCAAGGACGGAGGGCTGGACCCCGCCCCACAGGCCGTGCCCTCATCGGCGATGGAGCTGAACACAGGCCTCACTTTTGAGGAAGCCTGTGACTCCGGACCCCCAGACTCCCGTCCGGTTGTCGGTTTCGGTCCGTAGACCCTTGAGCCAGCCGAGCCAGGCTGGGTTTCGATAATGGAGTTCACCGCTGTGGACATCTTTCAGCACTCGCCCTTTGGCGACATGTTGAACTTGTTAAAATCTCTCTCTTTGTCAGGAGACTCCCGGCCGAACTATGTCTGACTCGAGTGGGAAGCAGGCAACGACGGAATTTGATGCCCACCCACCACCCACTTCATTGCCATGATTGACGACTTAACCGATGTGCTTGACTTTGACTCCGAAGACATCGACGGCATGGACGACGATGAAGGAGAATCACAGGAGCCACCGCTCACAGGGCGGTGGACGGCCACCTCCACATATGATATATATATGGTGGACACTCCGAAGGAAACCAATGGCGACGAGGTAACAGAGGATAACCCCTCAGGAAGAAAAGCAAAGCATGGGCGTCGTCGGCGCCGCTCCAAGCCCCGCCACAGCAATACCGGCCCCGGAGACGAGAGCAATCCGGATGGCACCGAACAGGAATACAACCCTGACCAGCCCGCCTTCAAGCAGGCCGAACAGGAAGATGAGCAGATCAGCTCAGAAGAACAGGCGACGGACGGATACCCGGAGGAGGACAATTACATGCCCCCCTCCGAAGACGAGATTAGCCTCGGTGTCAGGACCCCGACTCAATGCCACATCGATCTAGCAAGTAACACCTTATATCACTTTGCGGCCTCACGCACGGTATTCCCACAGGTGTCGCCTTACCTTTGCCCGGGACCGTTTGCGCCTTTTGGCACACGTAAATGATAGTGTCGCTAGCATCCATATGATAAGGAGACCGGGCTGGCATGGCTAGTCGTAAACCCAAAGTGGCACAAACTTACAGGGACAGGCATCCATGACCCAGCATCAAACGTGTCGGTCATCAGCGAGTGAATCCAGGCTGTAGCATTGGGCTAGCAGGACTCCGGTGAACTGGGCTGTAGCGGGCTAACAGGACTCCGGTATTCATCGCGTGACATTTCCCCGAAGGGACAGACACAGGAACAAAGAAGGACACATGCTGGCCAGCCTAAGTGTTCCGGAGCAGTAGCAAGCTACCATGGCTCAGTGGAAGCACTAGGAGACATTTCCTGGTAAGAAAGGCTACTAAGGATAAACAACTAGATAGTCAGATCCCACACATACCAAGCATTTCAATAACATACACACAATATGCTCGATAAGTGCAAATACAACATGGCATCACAACATGACTCTACAACATAAGTATTTTATTCAATAGGCTCCGAGGAGCGAGATATTACAAACATGGGTCTCATGACCCAACATTCAGAGCATACAGATCAAGCACATGCGGAAGCTTAACATGTCTGAGTACAGACAACTACAAAAGAAAAAGGCTGAGAAGCCTGACTATCTACCAGATCCTGCCGAGGGCACAAGATCGTAGCTGAGGTAACAAGCTAAACGTCGAACTCCAAGCGGAACTACTAGTGAGACTGAAGTCTCTCTGCAAAACATAAAATAGGCAAATGTGAGTACAAATGTACCCAGCAAGACTTACATCAGAACTATCTACATATGCATCATTATCAACAAAGGGGATGGTGGGGTTTAACTGTAGCAAGCCAGCTTTGACTCGGTGGCTATCCTGAACTATGACTGCAAGTAACTTTTGAGGTGGCGCACACGAGTCCACATATTCACCATATCAATACACCACTATGGATCCGCTCCCGTCTCCCTACGAGAACGCCATCCATAGCACTCACGCTTATCTTGCGCATTTTAAAGTATCCACTTTCACTTGTCTATGAACTGTACAGGCAACCCAGAAGTCCTTTACCGCGGACACGGCTATTCGAATAGATTATGTTAACCCTACAGGGGTGTACTTCTTCACACACGCTCTCACCACTTATTGTCGTTTACACGACATGTACTCGGCAACCTTCAAGCGGAAGCCCAACGAGGGTGTCGACCACGACCTACCTAAACACTCAAGTCTCTAGTCCAGGTTTATCGCCTATTCGGGTTCCATCCGCGAGGAGATCCGGCCGGAGTTTCGCTCACAGCCCCAAACGATGTGTACAGGGTTCCGTGACACCAAACGGGCACCCGGTATACCCAGCCACGTGCCCACCGCATCACAGCCCACCCCTCCGGTCAGCGCTGCCCACGGCCTCCAGCATACTACAAACACCAGAAACTACTTGCAACTCCTGGACAGAGGACAAGGGTGATTAAGAAGCCGAGAGGGTCCATTGGTTTCGGGCCCAATGCGTGGTAGTATCTGTTTCATGGATCACAAACACAGAACTCAGTTCCTGAGGACGGTTTCAGTGAGACAACCCACCATGTACTCCTACATGGCCTCTCACCGCTACCTTTACCAAATCATGTTCACACACTTAGCTCTCAATAGTAGGACATGTTCACACTCCTCTGACTCATCCCCGATGAACCAGACCTGACTCAACTCTAAGCAGTAGCAGGCATGACAAACAAGCATGAATGAGTAGGCACAACAGGGCTCAAACAACTCCTACTCATGCTAGTGGGTTTCATCTATTTACTGTGGCAATGACAGGTCATGAAGAGGATAAAGGGGTTCAGCTACCACAACAAGTAACAGATGATTCGTTGTTGTCCTAATGCAGTAAAAGAGAGCAGGAGCGAGAGAGTAGGATTGTATCGGAATGAACAAAGGGGTTTTGCTTGCCTGATGGAGTGATAGTAGGGTACTGCCCTTCAGTCGGATAATCGTAGGTATCCTCGGAGGCAGAACCTACCACGAAAGATACGTCGAACACAATCATCACATGACGATATGCAACAATATGATGCATGCTATGACATGGCAATATGAATGTGTTTTGGGCTAATGCAAGCTAGAACAGATTGAGATGAGTCCATTTGAACCAAAGATTCAAATGCAAACCCATTTTATGAAGTCATAAAGGTGCATTAACTTGTTTCATCTAAACATCAAGGTTAGGTTGCTCTAACATGCATGAAACCAGTAAATATGGATAGATTGAATTTTTCTGATCATTTTTCATATATAATCTTTGCATTTGGAGTTACAGATTAATTTCTATGAATTTTTGAAGTTTGCAAGATTTTCTGGAATTTCCTATATAAGAATAAACCCAGAAAAGGATTTACTGCGTCAGCATGACATAGATGTGACGTCAGCAGGTCACTGGGTCGCCCAGGTCAAACCTGACCAGTGGGGTCCATTGGTCAGTAGCTGGGGCTGGTTAGTGACACTGACAGGTGGGTCCGGCCAACGGGCACGTCAGCAAAGTCAACATGACATGTGGGGCCCGTCAACAGCCATGTCAGCGCGGTCAAAGCTGACGGGTGGGGCCCAGGTGGTTAGTTAAACTTAACAGAAAATAAACAAAGATTAATTAAGGGCGTGGGGCCCATACGTCAGTGAGAGAGGGCTTAATTAGCAGGGTGATTAGCCCCTAATGATGGCGCCACGTCAGCATGTCGGAGACCAGCCGGCGGCGACCACAGAACACGGCGGGGGCACGCCGGACTTGCGCTAGAAATGTTGGTTTAGCGCGCTGAGGGCACCAGGGCATAGCCCTTGTTCTTGCGCATCCAGAGAGCCAAGTAGGAGGGGCTGGGGTCGAACGAGCTCTCCGGAGTCGAGCTCGTGGCGGCGGCCGGCGTTCGGGAGCGATCGAGTACGGTGCTAGAGGGCATGGGAGGGGGAGCTACTGGTGGCTGCAGGTTCCTGGAGGCGCGCCGAGCACGCTGGTGTGCTCGGATACGGGCTGCAGTGCCCATGGCCTCGTCTGCACCATCGCCGGCGGCGAGGAGCTCACGGCTTCGGTGGAAACGGTGGCTGTAGGATGAATTAGGCGACGGGGTATGGGGGAAACGGTGCAGAGGCTCACCGCGGTTCTTCTGGTGCTGCTGGAGAGGCAGGGGAGACACGGGGTCCAGCGAAACGTCGGCGGGGATCTTCGGCACCCGAGGACGGAGACGGCGGCGCTGGCGGCGTCCAGGGGCTTCCGACGCCGTGCGGCTTGGTGAGAAGGAAGAGGGGGACCAGGCCGAGCTCGTAGGCCGATCGGGGGAGCGAGGTGGATACGGTGGACACGGCGGCGGCAAACGGTGGCGACGAGCATGCTCGGGTGTTCGCGGGAGGGAGAAACAGAGGAGGGGGAGGAGGTCCAGCGAGAGAGGGGAGAGGTGTAGAGGGTCCGGGGGTGTCGTGGCGTTCACAGCCGCGTCGAGGAAGCGGCGGGAAGCAGGAGGTGGCGCGGTGCGTGGCTTCGCGCGCCGGGCACGCGCCCGTCCTCCTGGCAGGGAGGAAGACGACAGGGAGGCTGGTGGTGGGCTGGGCCGCAGGTGGGCCAGCACAAGAGCTGGGCCGGTTGCTGGCGCCAGGTAAGTCCTTCTCTCCCTCTCTTCTAATTGTTTTTGTTTTTCTATTATTCTGTAACTTCAGGGCTTTATTAAAAATACTTCAACAGATCCAGAAATCATGAAACTGCTCAATGCCACTGTTTGGAATATAACCAACAGCAAACATTTTAGTTTATGATTATTTGAGCATTTAAAATATTGTATAGCATTTAAATGCCCAAATGCAAATAGAGTATGATTTAATTCAGAGCCCAATATGTCCTGAAAAAATATAAACCATTTTTGGTAGATGCTTCCACCTCAAACCAGAAATGTTGAACATTTTTAGAGGGCATTTTGAGTTCAATGAAAAATATTTTATTTTGACCCTAGTTGAATTCATTTGGTGCTAGGGTTTAGGCAATCCCCATTTCAAGTTTCATAAAATTTAAACATGATGCATGGATACTAATGCAAAGACAAGCAAGGCCTGAACTAGGGCTGTGACACTCGGTGACGACGAGTTCGGCGTGCCTGAGAATCCCGTGGAGCAGGAGCACTTCAAGCGTAGGCTTATAGCCACTGCGAGGAGCCCGAAGAAGAAGCAACAACAACTCCAAGCTGATCAAGACCTGCTCACAAACAGATGGACTGAAGTCCTGACAGCCGAGGAATATGGACTCGAGCGCCAAACGGCTGACCGGCCACCCTGTGGCCGGGATAAAATGGGATATCAGCCTGAATACCAGCCCGCACCCCCACGCCGATACACTACGGCCCAGGGCAATAGGCAGGACCTGCAAGATATTCTGGAAAACAAAGCAGGACAGCCAAGATCGATCTACGGCTCGCAGGGGCGCGCCCCAATGCGCGATGATGATCGTCGCGCCGGATACATCATCAACAAATCCGGTCAGGCCGAACACAGCAACCCAGACCGATTTGAGCTGCGTAGCCACATAGCCCGGCACAGAGGCGCCGCACACCCCCTCTGCTTCACTGACGAAGTAATGGATCATGAATTCCCAAAAGGATTCAAACCCGTAAACATCGAATCATACGATGGCATAACAGACCCCGCAGTATGGATTGAAGATTTCCTTCTCCATATTCACATGGCCCACAGAGATGATCTACACGCCATCAAGTATCTACCCCTTAAGCTCAAAGGACCAGCTCGGCATTGGCTAAACAGCCTGCCAGCAAATTCCATTGGCAGTTGGGAAAACCTGGAAGACGCATTTCTCGACAACTTCCAGGGCACATATGTGCGACCACCGGATGCTGATGACCTGAGTCATATTACTCAACAGCCCGGAGAGTCAGCCAGGAAATTCCGGACTCGGTTCTTAACTAAAAAGAACCGGATAGTTGACTGTCCGGATGCCGAAGCCCTGGCGGCTTTTAAGCATAATATCCGTGACGAGTGGCTTGCTCGACACCTCGGCCAGGGAAAACCGAAGTCCATGGAAGCTCTCACAACACTAATGACCCGCTTTTGTGCGGGTGAGGACAGCTCGCTGGCTCGCAGCGGCACCAAGCCGCATTTTCGCACTTCGGACGGCCACGATACTAACGACAAGCCACGGCTCAACAAACATAAGAGATGGAGCAATGGTGACAGCACTGAAGACACGACAGTCAACGCCGGATTCAGCGGATCTAAGTCCGGTCAGCGGAAAAATCCATTCAAAAGAAATAATCAGGGACCGTCCAGTCTGGACCGCATACTGGAGCGCTCGTGCCAAATTCATGGCACCCCAGACAAACCAGCCAACCACACCAATAGAGACTGCTTGGTGTTCAAACAGGCCGGCAAAATAAACGCCAAAAACAAGGACAAGGGGCTGCATAGTGACGATGACGAAGAGCCCCGGCGTCCGAACATGGGGGGTCAAAAGAAAGCCCCCCCCCCCCAGGTGAAAACGGTCAATATGATCTACACTAGTCACATCCCCAAGCGGGAACGGAAGCGTGCACTACGGGACGTCTATGCGATGGAGCCAGTCGCCCCCAAATTCAACCCATGGTCAGCCTGTCCGATCACCTTCGATCGTAGGGATCATCCTACTAGCATCCGTCACGGCGGCTCAGCCGCATTGGTCTTAGACCCAACATCAACGGATTCCACCTAACGCGAGTCCTTATGGACGGCGGCAGCAGCCTGAACCTGCTTTATCAGGACACAGTGCGCAAAATGGGCATTGATCCTTCAAGGATCAAGCCCACCAAAACCACCTTTAAAGGTGTAATTCCTGGAGTAGAGGCCCGCTATATGGGATCTATAACATTGGAAGTGGTCTTCGGATCCCCGGATAACTTCTGGAGCAAAGAGTTAATCTTCGATATCGTCCCTTTCCGCACTGGTTACCACGCACTGCTCGGACGAACCGCATTCGCTAGATTCAATGCGGTACCACATTATGCATACCTCAAGCTCAAGATGCCAGGACCTCGCGGGGTAATCATTGTCAATGGAAATATGGACCGCTCCCTTCGAACATAAGAACATACAGCAGCCCTCGCGGCAGAAGTACAATGCGGCCTACTCCGACAAACCAATCCGGCAACAACTCCGAGCACCGTCAAGAGAGTCTGGAGCACCCCGCAACAGGATCATCAAGCACGCCAAGAGCGCGACTAGCAGTCCGGCCTCCGCTCAAGCCCCGTAAAAGCAGCATTCGTGCCACGCGTACACAATTACGCACTCAAGATACCATGGGCACGTGCGGAGGCGCATCAACGACTCAGTCAATAGTGCGGGTAACCACCAAATACCTTCATAATCTTTCCCTCTTACCTTTCAGGACATCACTTTAGTGCAGCATCCCCAGAAGAGCCGAATTGCCGGACTCACACAGGAGGGACATCCAAGGAGGCAACAGACACTGTACACAGAAGGAAATACCCAGGTGGAATCCGTTTACGATCATTATACCTACTTTATCTATCTGTACACAACTTGGCCTTGGATAGGACATGTCAAATAGTCCTATTTATCTCCGCTTAATGCATCCATTGTAAACATACGCTTAAACGTATTATTTGTCAATGGGAGATCATATATAGTGTCAGCTTACCATTCTTATTTGAACATTTTTTTCTCTTATAAATGTTTATTTGATATTGCATCCATACACCTTGGTACGATCAGCTTGCCCGGGGCTTCTAATGGCGCCCTATAATATGGCAAGTGAAGTCCGAACACTTTCAACAGTGCGGCACCCCAAACTTATAGCATTATATGCATCGGCTCTGAATCATGTCTTGGGTCTATAGTTGGGATAGCCCGGCTCCCTTGTTTTGATGCCTTACGTTCCGTTATATCGGCTAAGGTAGTGTAGGGAGAACTACCGATTGTGTCCCGATTCTCCCGGACGAGCACCTCAGTAGAGAAAGCCGAAAACTGACCGGCATGATGTGGCGAGAGCCTGTTGCTGTTCGAGAGGTCTTAAAATCCTTAAAGATTTTCCTCTTTAGGCGATAAATCGGCTTCGTCCGATCTAGGCGTGTATAGCGCCCCAATTCGGCCTTCCGAATTCTAGGGGCTTCGCCGAAATTTAAAATTGTAGACTTCTATGGCTAAGTGAAAGTTATAAAGCCGCATAGTCCGATTGCCTTGTTCGCTGCGCCGGACACCTCCTTAAGGGACCAAACATTTGGATAAAGAGTGTCCGGGTTTTCCACGAACACCCCAGTATTAGTTATGTGGGGGCGGAAGCCGACGACTGGCCTACTTTCAGAATTTATAAACAACCGCACAGAAGGTAATATTTTAAATAACAAATGCGCTACATAGCACAAGTAACTTCGTCCTTAAATTACAAACATGACAGAAGTGAATTTATTCAAAAATGGTGTCCTTGGTACATTCATCAGCCATGATACGAGCACCCTTCATAACGCCATCATAGTACATCTCGGGATGGCGATGCGCCTTGCCCTCTGGCGGCCCGTCCTTGACCAGCTTCTCCGCATCCAGCTTGCCCCAATGCACCTTGACACGAGCAAAGGCCCGGTGGGCACCCTCGTTGCAAATTGATCGCTTGATCACTTCAAGCCGCGGACAGGCATCCACCATCCGCTTGATCAGGCCAAAGTAGCTACTGGGCAGGAGCTCACCAGGCCACATCCGGACTATGAAACCCTTCATAGCCAGTTTGGCCGCCTTGTGGAGTTCGACCAACTGCTTCAGTTGGTCACTCCGAGGCATTGGATGTTCGGCCCCAGCATACTGGGACTAGAACAACTTCTCCGTTGAGCTCCCCTCCTGGGCACGGTAGAACTCCGTAGCGTCTGATATGCCGCGTGGCAGATCTGTGAATGCCCCTGGAGAGCTCCGAATTCGAGTAAGCAAAAGAAATGCCTCCTTCACATGTTTGCTTTGCATAAAAAACTTCTTACCCGCAGCTATCTTTTTGGCCTCCTAGATCTCCTGTTGTGCCATCTCGTCTTCGGCCTTGGCGTCTTTCAAACTCACAAGGGCCTTTGCAAGCTCGGCCTCTTTCGTCTTCAGATCATGTTCCATGGACTCGTACTTCTTGCCGAGGTCATGGAGCTCTTGTTGTACCTCGCCCACTCTAGCACTCTGCTTTTCGCGCTCCTTGCATTCCAAGGCCGCTTTGTCTTCGGCCTCGGACAACGCTTTCTTTAGGGACGCCACTTCGGCGGTGGCCCTTGTTACACAGTCACAACGCTTTGGCATTAGACTAGCTAATTTTGCCTATCTTTACATATATGCGAGCGGGGAATCGCTTACCTTTATTCTCCTCGAGTTGCCTCTTCGTGAGGCCGAGCTCTCCCTGCGCTTGCTCCAGGACCCACTTTAGTTTGACAACCTCGGCGGTGCGGGCAGCAGCAGCAAGCAGCACAACCTGCTTATTCACACGAATACTTATTATCAGACTTCTGCGGATTATAATTGACCCTCCGTTTGGCTTTTCTTTCCGAACACCAAACAAAGTATCAGGTGCTACTACCTATCGGGTGGTAATTTTACACATATTTATTACTTACCTCAAAGCCTGTTAGGAGGCTGGTGCAAGCTTCGGTTAGTCCGCTCTTGGTGGATGAAACCTTCTGAATCACCATACTCATAAGAGTACGGTGCTCTTCATCTATGGAAGCGCCGCGAAGCGCTTCCAGCAGACAATCTGGCGCCTCGGGCGCAGCGGAAGTCCTCGATGCAGACGGCTCGCCCTCCCTAATGAGGGGTTGTCCGCCTGAGTTCGGAACCATTCAAAGTTTCGTGGCCGTGTTCGGCTGAGAGCCCGGCCTGCCGTGGCTCTCATCGACACGATCCGCGGGGATCTTGAACCCCGCGTGTCCGACCTCTGGGACCCCGCTTGGGGGCGTCTCCAGAGGCACCTCCCTCCGCTCTGGGAGCCTTTGGGACAACACCTCCGTGTCATCCGCAGGCCGAGGAGTAGTGGCTGTCGGCAGCGAATCCATCTCTGAGTTGCTCAGGGACCCGGAGGAAGATACCTCGGGGTGATCCCTGGACGGACTGCACATATGTTCGGTGTTAATCAAAAGCCATGGAGTGAAGTTATGATGGAGTGCGGACACTTACGATCGCACTGGGGGCTTCCCCCTGGGCAGCCACCCCTCCTTGCTGTGAGCGGCCGTGGCGAAGTAGTCCGGAAGGGACACCTTCCCCTTCTTGGACGCCCCAGCCTCCCCCTCCGGGGCGGCTTTTCTCTTCTTCTCCCCCCCCAGTGTGGGGAGGCAGAACTTCCTCTTGATTCCCCTGACCTCCGCAGGAGGAATGCGTCTTGTCCTCGTCGGACGACAGGGGTATGACGGCCTTGCGCCGAGGGCCTTTCCCGGCCCCCTGGTCCGCTTCTCCGGGCCCTTCATCCTTTTCGGATGGGGCGTCTTCTTCTTCTTCTTCTTCCTCCCCTTCGTGGGAGGAGTGTGCCTCGTAATCTTCGGACGAGGCTTCTGGTATAACCTTACGCCGGAGACCCTTTCGGGTCCCCGGGGCCTTCTTTTCGGCCTTCTTCTCCGGCACCTTGTACGGTGCCGGGACCAGCATCTCTGTCAGGAGAGCATCAGCTGGGCCTTCTGGCAACGGAACCGGACAGTAAACCTGCTCCGATGTCTCCACATAATCCTGAACAAATGTGCATGACTAATTAAGGCACTCCCATGAATATATGGGGAAGAACCGAATCCGGTGGTAGTCTAAAAACTCACCTGACTAGGAGCCCGCGCGGGATGGATCCCACGGTCCTCGGATATGGGAGGAGGTACTTCGAAGGCCTTGAACAACACCTTCCATGCGCCTTTGTGCGTCATATCGTAGAGCTTCCGGAGCGTCCGGTGTTCGGCCGAGACGAACTCCCGCAGATTGAATGCCCCGCCTTTGGCATGCCAGAATCCGGCGAACGAGCATGACCTGGATCACATTGACAAGCTTGATGTTCTTGTCCTTCATGCTCTTGATACAGGTCTAGAGTCCAGTTAGCTCCGTAGTTTCGCCCCAGGAGAGGCCCTTCTCTTTCCAGGAGGTGAGCCGCATGGGGGCTCCGGATCTGAACTCGGGGGCCGCCGCCCAGTTGGCGCCGCGTGGCTCGGTGACGTAGAACCACCCTGATTGCCACCCATTTACGGTCTCCGCAAAGGAACCATCCAGCCAGGTGACGTTAGGCATCTTGCCCACCATGGCCCCTCCGCACTCCGCTTGCTGGCCGCTTACAACCTTCGGCTTCACGCAGAAGGTTTGCAGCCATAGGCCAAAATGAGGCCGAATGCGGAGGAAGGCCTCGCACACGATGATGAACACTGAGATGTTGAGGACCAAATTCGGGGCTAGATCATGGAAATCTAGCCTGTAGTAGAACATGAGCCCGCGAACGAAGGGATGGAGTGGAAATCCCAGTCCACGGACGAAGTGGGCGACGAATACGACCCTCTCATGGGGTCCTGGGGTCAGAATGACCTGCCCGGCGTCCGGTAGCCGGTGCGCTATGTCTGCGGCCAAGTATCCGGCTGCCCGAAGGTTTTTGATGTGCTTCTCCTTGACGGTGGAAGCCACCCACTTGCCTCCTGCTCCGGACATGTTTAGCTGTGCGGAGGAGACTTGAGCTTGGGCGCTGGAGCTCAAGGGGGCAAGAGTGGGCAAAGGAGGGAGAAGGCGTGGGTAAAAATGAGGAAATCTTATCCCTTTATAGAGGCGCCGAAAGCGGTGCGCCTCCCCACTTGCCCGTTGGGAATCGCTTGCTTCCCAAGCGCCACGCTTGATGGCGTGGTGGGATTACCCACACCCGTATTGATGAGAATCACGTGAAAAGGGGACATGATCTCTGCCTTGACAAGACGTGTCAAAGAAACTGCCTCGCAATATGCGCTATGGCAGGTAGTGGGAAAAATGGTTCGAATAATGATCCGACCGTCATAATATATCACGTCGCCTAAAAAGTTGTCAGCAGATTGCATTTGTGAAATATCATTCTCTCTACAGTGGTGTATAAAGGTCATTTTGTGGATCCGGACACGATTCAGGTGTTCGATAATTACTTTGGAGTATTCGGAGGAGGAACCCGCCTTGCAATGCCGAAGACAAAACTGCGCGCCGGACTCATCGTCATTGAAGCTTGGTTCAGGGGCTACTGAGGGAGTCCTGGATTAGGGGGTATCCGGACAGCCAGACTGTGTACAACGTCCGGACTATTGAAACGTGAAGATACAAGACTCAAGACTTCGGCCCGTGTCCGGATGGGACTCTCCTTGGCGTGGAAGGCAAGCTTGGCGATCCGGATATTGTGTTTCCTTTCTTGTAACTGACTCCATGTAAACCCTAGCCCTCTCCGATGTCTATATAAACCGGAGAGGTTGGTCCTTAGAAGGCCGATCACAATTACAATCATACCATCATAGGCTAGCTCTTAGGGTTTAGCCTCTACGATCTCGTGGTAGATCTACTCTTGTACTACCCATATCATCAATATTAATCAAGCAGGAAGTAGGGTTTTACCTCCATCGAGAGGGCCCGAACCTGGGTAAACATTTGTGTCCCTTGCTTCCTGTTACCATCAGCCTTGACGCACAGATCGGGACCCCCTACCCGAGATCCGCCGGTTTTCACACCGACACCACCCACAAGTCTTTGTGTTCTACTCGTGCATATCATCTACGCATAGACCTGGCTCGGATGCCACTGTTTGGGGAACGTAGCATGCAATTTCAAAAAAAAATCCTACGCTCACGCAAGATTTATCTAGGAGATGCGTAGCAATGGGAGGGGGAGAGTGTGTCTACGTACCTCGTAGACCGAAAGCGGAAGCATTTGACAACACAGTTGATGTAGTCAAACTTCTTCTAGCTCCGACCGATCAAGTACCGAACATATGGCACCTCCGAGTTCTACACACGTTCAGCTCGATGACGTTCCACGCCCTCTTGATCCAGCAAGGGGTCGAGGAAGTAGATGAGTCCCGTCAGCACAACGGCATGGTGACACTGATGGTGAAGTGATCCATGCAGGGCTTTGCCTAAGCACCGCGAGAATATGACCGGGGGTGTAAACTGTGGAGGGGGTGCCGCACACGGCTAACAATTGATGCTCTGTGTGCTAGGCGCCCCCCTCCTCATATATATAGGTGGGAGGGAGAGGGGAGAGACCAAGGGGCACCCCAAGTGGGGCCGAATCCCACTTGGGATCCTGCCCTGGTTCGCCCCCCCCCTTCCTTGTGGAGGGGCGCACCAGCCCCTTGTGGACTGGTTTGTCCCTTCCCTTGGCCCATTAAGCCCATATCTTTGCCGGGGGTGCCCGGAACCCCTTCCGGTGACCCTATACGTACTCGGTACCCTCCGGAACACCTTTGGTTGTCCGAATACCATCGTCCTATATATCAATCTTTACCTCTCAACAGTTTCGAGACTCCTCGTCATGTCCGTGATCTCATCTGGGACTCCGAACAACATTCTATCACCAAATCACATAACACATATAATACTATATCGTCATCGAACGTTAAGCGTGCGGACCCTACGGGTTCGAGAACTATATCAACATGACCGAGACACCTCTCCATTCAATAACCAATGCGGAACATGGATGCCCATATTGGCTCCTACATATTCTACAAAGATCTTTATCGGTCGAACTGTTATGACAACATACATAATTCCCTTTGTCCATCGGTATGTTACTTGCCCGAGATTTAATCGTCGGTATCTTCATACCTAGTTCGATCTCATTACCGACAAGTCTCTTTACTCGTTCCGTAATACATCATCCTGCAACTAACTCATTAGTCACTTTGCTTGCACGGCTTCTTATGATGTGTATTACCGATAGGTCCCAGAGATACCTCTCCGATACTCGGAGTGACAAATCCTAATCTTGATCTAGGCCAACCCAACAAACACCTTCGGAGATACGAGCATCTTTATAATCACCCAGTTATGTTGTGACGTTTGATAGCACAAAAGGCATTCCTCCGGTATCCGGGAGTTGCATAATCTCATAGTGGAAGGAATATGTATTTGACATGAAGAAAGCAATAGCAATAAAATTGAACGATCATTATGCTAAGCTAATGGATGGGTCTTGTCCATCACATCATTCTCCTGATGATGTGATCCCATTTTATCAAATGAAAACACATGTCTATGGGGAGGAAACTTAACCATCTTTGATCAACGAGCTAGTCTAGTAGAGGCTTACTAGGGACACGGTGTTTTGTCTATGTATCCACACATGTATTAAGTTTTCGGTTAATACAATTCTAGCATGAATAATAAACATTTATCATGATATAAGGAAATATAAAATAACAACTTTATTATTGCCTCTAGGGCATATTTCCTTTAGTAGCATCGGCAGTAGGGGCGGTAGTACCACTCACGAGCGGTAGTACCGCACCTACCACTGTTGTTAGTGCCGCCCGGGCTAGCGCTCCAGTGCCCCTTCCCCCTCTGAGGCCTCTGCTCTCTATCTCTGCGGTAGTACCACTGTGGCTCGCGGTAGTACCGATGCTGCTAGTGGTAGTACCACTCCCCTCAGTGGTAGTACCGCTCTGTGCGGGCTGAGGAGGGGGTAACGGTTGGATTGGTTCCCCCACTATAAAAGGGGGTCTTCTTCTCCAAGAAGACTCACCTCTTTTCCGCCAAGCTCCATTGTTGCTCCAAAGCTCATTTTCGCCCGATCTCTCTTCCTAGCCAATCAAACTTGTTGATTTTTGAGGGATTAGTTGAGAAGGCCCGGATTTACACTTGCACCAAGAGAAATTTGATTCCCCCCACTAATCCCTTGTGGATCTTGTTACTCTTGGGTGTTTGAGCACCCTAGACGGTTGAGGTCACCGCGGAGCCACATTCCATTATGGTGAAGCTCCATGGTATCATTGGGAGCCTGCAATCAAGTTGTGGAGATAACCCCAACCTTGTGTTGTAAAGGTGCGGTCGCCGCCTTCAAGGGCACCACTCGTGGAATCACGACATCTCGCATGGTGTGAGGGCATGAGGAGAATACGGTGGCCCTAGTGGCTTCTTGGGGAGCATTGTGCCTCCACACCGCTCCAACGGAGACGTACTTCCCCCAAAGGGAAGGAACTTTGGTAACACATCCTCTTCTCCACCGGCTTCTCTTTCCTTTACTTTGTGCAAGCTATTATTGTGTTGTACCCTTTGCTTGCACTTGTTGTTGTTGTTTTTTGCATCATATAGGTTGTTCACCTAGTTGCACATCTAGACAACATTTTTGTTGCTAAACCTAATTTTTAAGAAAAGCTAAAGATTGGTAGTTGCCTATTCACCCCCCTCTAGTCAACCACATCGATCCTTTCACTTGTGCACTTGTTAGCATTCAAACTTCATAAATTATTTCTTTTATCATTTACCTACTCGAGGACGAGCAGGAATTAGGTTTGGGGATGCTGATACGTCTTTAACGTATCTATAATTTATGAAGTATTCATGCCATGTTTACAATAATTTTATATGGTTTTGGTATGATTTGATTACAACTAACCCGGACTGACATTGTTTTCAGCAGAACTATCGTGGTGTTTTTTTTTGTGCAGAAATAGAAGTTCTCGGAATGGGTTGAAAATTTATGGTGATTTTTTATGGACCAAAATAGACCCCCAAAGCACAAGAGCTAGGCTAGGAAGTAGATGAGGTGGCCACAAGGCGCCAGGGTGCACCCTAGGGGGTAGGGCGCTCCCCTATGGCTTGTGGGCCCCTTAGGCACCCCCTTGACATGAGACCAACGCCAAACATTCTTATAAATACCGAAACCTCCAAAAAGAAACCTAGATCAGAAGTTCACCGCTGCAAGCCTCTGTAGCCACAAAAAATCAATCTAGGCCCTCTCTGGTACCCTGCCAGAGGGGTCATCATCACCGAAGTTCATGGAGGAGGAAGCCGGAGGGGACCATCATCACCATGGAGGCCAAGGACCAGAGGGAGAATCTCTCCCTATCTAGGGGGAGGCCATGGAGGAGGAAGCACAAGGGGAGACTCTCTCTCCCCTCTCTCTCTCGGTGGCACCGGAGTGCCGTCGGGGGAACCATCGCTGCAATGATCTCCTTCATCAACATCACCATCTTCATCACCTTCCTCATCTCTTTTAAGTGGTCCACTCTCCCACACCCCGATATAATCCCCTACTTGAACATGGTGCTTTATGCCACATATTATGATCCAATGATGTGTTGCCATCCTATGATGTTTTGAGTAGATCTCTTTTGTCTTTTGTGTTGATTGATGATCTATATTGGTTTGAGTTGTATGTCTTATTTTGGTGCTGTCCTATGGTGCCTTTCGTGCCGCGCACATGTGAAGGATTCCCACTGTAGGGTGTTGCAATACATTCATGATTCACTTATAGTGAGTTGTTACAGTGACAGAAGCTTAAACCTGAGTAATGGGTTGTTGCGTATAGGATAAAGGGGTCTTGATACTTTAACGCTATGGTTGGGTTTTACCTTAATGATCTTTAGTAGTTGCAGATGCTTTCTAGAGTTCCAACCATAAGTGCATATGATCCAAGTAGAGAAAGTATGTTAGCTTATGCCTCTCCCTCATATAAAATTGCAATAATGATTACCGATCTTGTTAACGATTGCCTAGGACAATTCCGCATACCGTTCCATCATTATTCCACACTCGCTATTTGTAATATATTATGATATATTCTAACTTTATGATAACAACACCTATTTTTATATCTTAGTTCTCTGGTATCATGCAAAGCTATCCTCTTCATACCCACAACATAATTTTATTTCTCGTTTCTAGATGGTAGCAAACGTTCGGTGTACATAGAGTCGTATCGGTGATATATAGGACTTGAGAGAATATTGATCTTACCTTTAGCTCCTTGTGGGTTCGACACTCCATACTTATCACTTCCACCTTTGAAAATTGCTACGATGATTCCTTGCACTTGGGGATTATCTAGGGCCCTGCCTGGCCTCGGGGTGCCACGCTGGTCGGGCATGTAGCATCTATCGATCAGGTGCTACATAGTGTAGTGTAGCGCTGACGCGTCAGGAGCTACAAAAAAGAGTGAGCTGGGTGAAAAAGTTTCACCCACGGTTCACTTTGTGAATTAGTTGCGTCTCGTGCTTATTTTTGCCCATTTTGCCATTTGGAGATGCCTTCGAGGATAGAAGCTATCATGGTCACGCCTACAATGCTTGGAAAGATGGTAGGGATCAGCATGATAGGCAGCGTTTCGCTCAGCATTTTGCTCTCCTCTTTGGGAGTGAAATTCACAAAACCTCCATAATACTCCCTATGTAGATGGCACACTTGTTACGGAGGGAGTACCAACTAGCGTAACTGGGAAATAGATGGCACACTCTGTTATTGCTTCGAAAATTCTTAGAAATTACAAGGAGGCAATAGAAGGTTTTCCAAGAGTTGCGGTGATTTCGAATGGAATAATTGGCAGTTATGAAGGAAAGGTTTTTGCAACCACTACATCCGCTGAACTTTTCGGCGATTCCGACTAAAAGTGCTCCACAACTCCAAAGTATGGAAGTTGGACAAATGTACTGAAAGAACTTTGAAGGTTTTTGAGGGTTTTGGAGTTTGATCTTTATTAAGCACATATGCACATGGAGGAAAAAATCATCACAACATCCTCATCCCCTTTTGATAGTATCAACATGCCTATGGACTCAATGTGATCTTGGATGAAAATGCAGAATCATTTTACTTGATCAACACTTATCTTCATGTAATTTTGTGGGGATCATCGTCAATTCCTTTGTTACACTCGCAATAAATTTTTCTAAAGTAATTTTGTAATAGGCATTACCTCCTTAAGATTTGTTAATATTAATTACCAAAATCCACCCGAAAAAATAGTTGCCTTTTCAGCGACCTCCTCGCTTGAGGCGAGACGATGCTCTAACTTGCATAAAGTGAGAGAGATGCGTCACCATTGTTCCTATGAAGATTCTACAATCCTTGTGGTGAATTTTGGGGGCTGCTGAGGGGGCGCAACTATGTGTCGCCCGCAACGACTCCTAGCATAGGATCGCCCACAGGAAGCCGGTGCTGGGCCGACACAGTTACCACGTGGAGTCACGCGTGTTTTTTTCTTCTCCTTTTTTCAGTTTTTTTACCTTTATTTTTTAACTATTGTTCATATTTTGGAATATCTAAATACTACAAAAAATACTTTACATAAATTTTGAAAAATAGCAGCCATGCATTTGGAAAAGGTTATATGTGTACATAAAATATTTTAGATGTATACAAAAAATGTATGATGTGAATGAAAAAAGTAGAAAATGTTAATCATGTGTATAAAATATGTTTATGACATTTTAAGCAAATGTATGTGACATTTTATAAATGTAAAATAATGTTCACATAATACAAAAAATAATGTTTGTTACAATTGGAAAAAATGCATGTTACATTTAAAAAAAGGTTACATGAGTTTGCAACATGTGTTTGTGATATTTTCGAAAAATGGTTGCGTAATGGTACACGGGGTGGTCACCGCCCTGGCACTGCCTTTGGCCAAGGGTGCGTTCTGTTCTCCTGTCGTTAATTCCAGTTCCCGTAGCCTAGAACTGAGTCGTGTTCCGGAGGAGGAGTACCACCACTCGCACCAGGCTCGTTGGGCCCTTCCAAAGTTGGATTTTCCGCAATTTGACGGGGAAAATCCACAATTCTGGAAATCCAAATGCGAAAAGTACTTTGATGTGTACGAAATTCCCAAAGAGATGTGGGTGCGGGTCTCGACTCTGCACTTTACAGGCAATGCAGCGCGTTGGTTGCAATTGCACGAGTTGGGTACGAGATCCTTCACTTGGGAAGAGCTGTGCACTTCTCTGTGCGGCAAATTCGAACGCGACCAATACCAGGCACAACTCCGTCAGTTTGCAGCACTCAGTCAAACGGGGACAGTGTCTGATTACATGGCACGCTTTGAGGAGTTGATGCATCAGATCCTAGCTCACAATTCTGGGTTTGATCCAGTGTATTTCACCACCAAATTCTTAGATGGGTTGCGAGTAGAGATTAGAGCGGGTGTTGTGTTACATCGACCCCAAGATTTGGATACTGCTTTCTCCTTGTCTCTGTTACAGGAGGAGATATTGGACGCGATGCCTCGCAAGGAATTCAGGCGCCCGGACCCGGGGCGTGTTCAGCAGAGACCCCTGTTGGCATTGGCCGCGCCTCCACCGTGAGCAGTGCCGCCTCCTCCACCAGCCGCAGCAGAGGACAGGCGCGGCGTTGAAGGGGCACACGCAGCAGATCGACGACCTGATCAAGGTCGGGTCGACGATCGAGTGGCGGTGCTACGCAACTACCGCAGAGCGAGAGGGCTCTGTTTTAAATGTGGGGAACGCTGGGCCAGGGTCACCAGTGCGCCGCCATGGTACAGCTCCAGGTGGTCGAAAAGTTACTAGATTTGCTTCAGGCTGAAGGAGATGATCATCAGGAGCAAGTGCAGAGGAAGGGCAGGAAGAACAGCTCATGTCCATCTCGAAATTGGCAACCACAGGACAAACAACGCCTCGCATGGTCCGTTTGTTAGGGCACATTGACCAGCAAGAGGTGCTTATATTGGTTGACTCAGGCAGCTCTCATAGCTTCATTAGTGAATCAGTAGCAGAGAGTTTTGCCCATCGCATTTGCAAGCTGAAGCCGGTGACAGTCAGAGTGGCAGATGGTGGGAAACTCACTTGTTCCAGATACATTCCAGCATGTCAATGGTAGACACAAAAGCACAAGTTCAGCACTGATCTGCGGGTGCTTCCTCTGGGCTGCTATGACATGGTCATAGGCATGGACTGGTTGGAAAGTTGCGGACCAATGTTGATAGATTGGACTAAGAAAACATTGCAGCTCCACCACCAAGGCCAGCTGATATAGATACATGGATTACGCCAGGAGGTTCAGCAACCAACACAGATCTCAATTGAGCAGTTGGAACTCATGGAACAGACGAATGCAATCATCGGAGTGGTAATGCTCCATTTATCAGAGCAATAGGAGCAACAAGAAGCCCTTCCGGCTGCTGTTCAGCGTGTCCTGGACCAGTTCCAAGTGGTGTTTGACGAGCCGTCCGGACTGCCCCAACGGAAACCTTGGGATCATGCCATTCCTTTGGTGGCAGGCGCCAAACCAGTGAACCTGAGGCCATATCATTACACTCCGGAGCAAAAAAATGAGATCGAGGCGCAAGTGAAAGAGATGCTACGGCTAGGGTGTATCACACCCAGTGTCAACCCGTTTGCTTCTCCGGTACTCTTGGTAAAAAAGAAGGATCAGACTTGGAGATTCTGCGTCGACTTCCGACATCTCAATGCAATAACCATCAAGTCAAGATATCCAATGCCCGTGATCGACGAGCTCTTGGATGAATTGGCAGGTTCCACCTGCTTCTCAAAGTTGGATCTCCGGGCAGGCTACCATCAGATCAGATTGTTGCCGGAGGACGAGCACAAAACGGCTTTCAAGACCCACCATGGCCACTTTCAGTTTTGGGTACTGCCGTACGGCGTGACAGGTGGGCCTCCTACTTTCTAGGGTACCATGAACATCGTGCTGTCACCCGTGCTGCGAGAAGGAGTCCTAGTGTTCATGGATGACATTCTCATCCATTCGAGAACCTTGGAGAAATATGTGAGTTTGATGTCGCAAGTATTGGGATTGTTGCAACAGAATGGGTTCTACGCCAAGCGTTCCAAGTGTGCCTTTGCTCAGAGAAAGATTAGCTACTTGGGGCACGTAATCAGTGAGCAAGGGGTGACAACTGATGACACCAAAGTGCGCAACGTTAGGGACTGGCCAGTACCTGATACAGTGAAGAAGCTCCGTGGCTTCCTCGGATTGGCAGAGTATTACCGTAAGTTCGTCCGAAACTTTGGGATCATCAATAAGCCGCTCACGGATCTGTTGCGCAAAAATGTGGTGTTTGTTTGGACGCCCACAATGGATGTTGCCTTCGGGGCTATCAAGAAAGCATTGATTGAGGCACCCGTGTTAGCCCTGCCGGATTTTTCCAAAACCTTCGTGGTCGAAACTGATGCCAGTGCAACAGGGATCGGTGCAGTGTTGATGCAGGATTCCCACCCAGTAGCTTACCTCAGTTGAGCCCTGGCTCCGCGCAACTTGGGGCTGTCAGCGTATGAGAAAGAGTGCTTGGCCCTGCTCCTGGCTATTGACCACTGGCGACCGTACTTACAGCACGTAGAGTTCGTGGTGCGCACTGACCAAAAAAGTCTCTTGCACCTGACAGACCAATGCTTGAACACACCCATCCAACAGCGAGCATTTACAAAGCTACTCGGGCTGCAGTATGTGATCCAGTACAAAGCTGGTATCTCGAACAGAGCAGCTGACGCCTTGTCAAGAAGAGAGCACGGGCAAGATGCAGAGTTAGCAGCCTTGTCAGTTTGCAAACCAGTGTGGCTGGAGGCAGTGCGAGCAGGGTACCAGGAGGATGCTGCCACAAAAAATTGTTGGCGCGGGTAGCGTTGAACCCAGGTGCCGAGCCTGATTATCAGCTCCAAGGAGGGGTAATGTGATTCAAAGGGCGCATTTGGCTTGGACCGGACACTGACACACAACAACATGTCATCAGGTCGCTACACGACAGCGCCACGGGGGGGGGGGCACTCGGGATTTCACGCAACATATAACTGCATCAAACGCCTGTTCGCTTGGAAAGGAATGAAACAGCAAGTGAAGGAGTTCGTCAAGCAGTGCCTAACCTGTCAACAAGCCAAGACAGAGAGAATCTCACCGGCTGGGTTGCTTCAGCCGCTCCCTATCCCCAAGAGACCTTGGGCGGTGATATCCCTGGACTTCATCGAGGGCTTGCCCAAATCAGGTGACTACAACGCTATCCTGGTAGTGGTCGACAAATTCTCCAAGTATGCACATTTTGTGCCGCTAAAGCATCCGTTCACGGCCCTGGACATAGCAAAAATCTTCATGCATGAGATTTACAGACTTCACGGGATGCCATTGGGGATAATTTCAGACAGGGACCCCATCTTCACAAGTCAAGTGTGGCAGGAGCTGTTTCGCCTGTGCCGAACTGAACTGAGGATGAGTTCTTCGTACCATCCGCAAACGGACGGGCAAACCGAGAGGGTCAACCAGTGCCTGGAGACGTACTTGCACTGCTTAGTGCATTCCTGCCCGGGGAACTGGTCCAAGTGGCTCTCGTTGGCGGAATATTGGTACAACACCCGTTTCCACTCGGCGCTAGGGCGCACTCCATTCGAGGTAATCTACGGGCAACTGTCGTGTGAGTTTGGCATCGATCAGGTGGGCAGCAGCACTGTGCCGGACTTGGCAGCGTGGTTGCAGGAGCGTGAGATCTTACTAGACCACCTGCAACAGCAACTAAAGAAAGCTCAGGACCGCATGAAGAAACATGCAGACTGCCACCGTACAGACCGGTCATTTGAGGTGGGCGACGCGGTGTTGCTGAAGCTGCAGCCCTTCATTCAAACCTCAGTGGCGAAGCGGCCGTTTCAGAAGCTGGCCTTCCGCTACTATGGACCGTACATC
Source organism: Triticum aestivum (assembly GCF_018294505.1). Classification (NCBI taxonomy): domain Eukaryota; kingdom Viridiplantae; phylum Streptophyta; class Magnoliopsida; order Poales; family Poaceae; genus Triticum; species Triticum aestivum. The sequence goes on along the minus strand of NC_057804.1, from coordinate 432,966,309 downwards.
ATCCTGGCCAAAGTGGGTGCAGTAGCGTATCGACTCGACTTGCCAGCTACCAGCAAAATTCACCCAGTGGTGCATGTGTCTTTGCTGAAGAAAGCGGTGGGAGCGACAGTTCCAGTCTCTGCAGAATTACCACCACCTGACTCTGTTTTGCAGGCACCTCACTCTCCTAGCCAAGTGCTGGAATGCAAGATGGTTCGTTCCCAAGGCGAGATGAAGCTCCGCACCCTGGTGCAGTGGAGCGACCTACCGGTTGACTTGGCTACCTGGGAAGACCTAGAGAAGCTCCAAGAGAAGTTTCCGTCGACACCGCCTTGGGGTCAAGGCGGCTCGCAAGGAGGGGGGAATGTCACGGCTGACAGGCGGGCCCTCTTCAAGGAACCAGCACTGATGGGTGGGGTCACCATGGCAGAGACACAGAGTGGCTCCTTCGTCGAGTGAACGCTCCAGCTGGGACGGTGTGGGTTGGTGGGAGTGTTAAGTAGCGAGTTGGGCGTCGATCCAGAGGCATCGAGAATTATTGTAATCAAATCGACTAAAGAGAGAAGTTGTACTTCTCCTTCCTGGCCTCCTTCCTCTCTAAGAAATCCCCTCCTGCCTCCTCCTTCCTTCGATCTAGATCGGGCCCCTAACAGTACTTCCCTCCCAGCATATCGGATTAACGCCCTACAAATCTGTATGGAATTATTTATGGATGCAGAGGAGAGAAGGCGTTGGAGGGCACCGTTTCCGTCCACCCAGTTCAATCCAGCCATTACGCTGACAAGACAATCGAACCGATTCGCGACACACCATGATTCGGCAATGAGACCTGACATGGAACCCCTCCGACAGTGACGGCAGGAGGAGGAATCATCTCGGTCACTCCGTTCATCACCGGTGGCCACACTTGCATGGATTGCTCGGCGGTTCTGCGGTTGGACTGCAGATTTACATTTCTTCAGGGCTTCAGCAGTCCAGAAGAAGCGGAGACGAACGCCCGTGGCTGATGGTGCTCACAACGACTTGGTACTCATGCGAGTCTTCTTACTTCTAATTACCCTGAATCTTCCATTGTACAGTACATTTCAAGCTCCGAAAGAAATACTACAGAAAGAAAGAAACTGCAGGAAGAAACACGGTTGGCACCTACCAAAAGCAAACAAATAGAGTACTAGCAGAAGCGAGCCAGGCCAGCCAGTGACTTCACCCACCGCCACCTCGACTGCTGCTGGAGCCTTGGATTCATTCGTTCATTATTAATTAAAAAAAAGTGAGGTAAATTTATTCATCATTTTTAATAGAGTAAATAGCATAAAACTACTACTTTACAGGTTAGGGTTCCAAAAAACTACCGGTTTCAAATTTTTCGCTGATAACTACAAACTCAGGGGTTGGCTGTTTCAAAAAACCCAAATTGTTGAGTCTTTATCAGTTGATACCGATTATGACAGGTCGGGCCCACATGTAAACACACCGTTAGTTTGACCTTAGTTTGACCGTTAACTTACATGTGGGGTCCATATGTAAGTTTCCTCTTCCTCTCCATCTCTTCTCTTCCCTCCCCCTGTGTCTCCCGTCCCGGCCATCTCCCCTCCTAAGCCGGCGACCTCCCTCCCCTCCAGAGCCGGCGACCCCCCTCCCTTCCCAGGCCGGCGACCCTCTCCCCCGAGCCGGCGACCCTCCCCCATTCCCCCCTCCCCGAGCCAGCGACCCTTCCCCCCGAGCCGGAGCTCCTGGTGGTGACGAGGCCGGCCTCGTCCGCGAGTCATGGCGTGGCGGCGCCCCAGGCGAGGCACGACGGCGGCCCCAGGCGAGGCATGGGAGCCGCGAGTCATGGCGTGGCCGCGGCGCAGGTGAGGCACGACATGGCGGCCGTTGCGGGCGCGGCTCGGCGCTGCAGGTGATGCTCGGCATGGCGGCCGCTGCGGGTGCAGCTCGCCGGCCTCAGGTGGTGCACGGCGTGGATTCCGCCGTTGTGGGCGCGGCTCGCCGGCCGGAGATCGAGCTCCTGCCATGGTGGGTGCGCCTCCTCTGGATTTAGGGACCTGATTGCTTTTTTTGAAAACTTATAGGGACTCGATTGCTTTTTCAGAAAACTTCCAGGGACCCGATTGCTTTTTCAGGCACTGACATGTGGGCCCTGTATATCAGTTAACGGTCAAACACACGGTCAAATGGACGGAATGTTTAGGTGCGGGCACGACCTGTCATAAACAGGTTTAATTTTTAAGCAATGGACATTTAGTGTTTTTTGAAACAGCCGATCCCCAAGTTGGTAGTTATCAGCGAAAAATTTGAAACCGGTAGTTTTTTGGAACCCTAACCTGTAAAGTAGTAGTTTTATGCTATTTACTCTTTTTAATCACCGAGCATACATACTCCTCAGCGACAATAATTGCTTGGGCTGCTAGACCACGCATCACCGGCACCCGTAGACCAATGAGAACGCTCTCTTCCGGCCCAACGAACGCGCAAAACGCTCTTTCCTCCGCGGCCGCGGCCAGCATCCAGGTCCAGGTCCAGGCCCTCGGTTTCTGTGCCCGCACGTTTCACCGGCCAATTCGAACAGTTCCCATTTTCCCCGTGCGTCCTCCCTTCCCTTCCCCTTTCTCTTTTCGCTCCGGCGTCGGCGACGGCGGCAGATCTGCGCCGGGCCTAGGATGGTGAACGTCAACTGGGAGCTGCAGGGCTGCTGCCAGCACAACCAGGTCGTCTTCATCGCCGCCGTCGGCGTCTCCACCGTCGTCATCCTCGCCGTGAGCCCAACCCGCCGCCGTCTTTTTCCTTTTCTTTTTTGTTCGAGGGAGGGGCCGGCCGCCGCCGTCGTGTTTACACGGGGTTGCTCAAGTGGCGGGGAGTTCCTGATTTGGGGTTTTTGCCTTCCTTGTGTGCAGCTGTGGAGGACGTTCCTGCTCACGCCTTTCAAGCTCATCACCGTCTTCCTCCACGAGACCAGCCACGCCCTCGCCTGCAAGCTCACCTGCGGAGATGTAAGCCCACCATTTTCCCAGTTACCGATCTGTTTTTTCTTTTTCTTTTCTAATGCGGGCACTGACGACGCTTTAAGCTGTAAGGCGCTGTGCACTGCAATCTCAGCAGCCATGGGTTAGGCTAAAAACGATTAGGCCTGAAACGTGCGGGGACATATTTTACCCACCATTTTGGGTTGGTACTGCTAGCTAGGTGATTTATTAGCACTTTGAAGCAAAAGTAGCCAAGTGGGTGGCCAATCCACACCAGTTCGGATGATGGATTCCGTAGCACAATGTGATAGCGCCTTTTAACTGTTTGCTTTTTTTTCTTTCTTTCTTGGTCACATGGAGTAGTTCACATCATGAAAGTATGAATATTCTCATTTTTCAGATAAGAGGGGTATCCAAGGCACCTACCCCTTTTTTCCTGCTCCTTTTATGTTTTAACTACAATTTGCAACTGAGGGATTCTGGTCAAAAGATGTTCATTTTCTAGAGAATGTGTGCTCTCTTGGGCATTTTCTTATGCTACGGTGCTAAAATGGACTGGTCATGCAGATTAGTGATTCGATGATAGCAGGCGCTTGAATGGATCTTTGCTCACATTGTTGGCACATCATGTGAAGTACCACATGCATCTGCATTCTGCAGGTGCAGCTAAAGGGACAAACTGCATGATTAGGGTGCATGAAAGTTTCTGTTTAGTGTGTTTTGATGTATAGGCATTTGCAGAATTGGAAATTCTGATTAGTAGTCATCGGAGTTGTATCGCCATTAGCCGCAACAAAAGGAGGAGTTGTACTGCCATTACCCGCAAGAAAGAGAGGAGTTGTATCGCCGTTGATCTATTCTGTCGTTTATTGCATAATTTGTATGGTGCCCAATATTTGTTTTTGTCTGTTCTTTTTTTTTCCATGTTCAAAACTTCGCTGAACTAACTGATATTTATTGCTGGAAACCCTTGTTCTGTATGTGGACAACCCTAGAAGTAAGAATAAGATAAGAACGGTGATTACTGATTCTGGAACATTTAGAAGGCGCATTCTGCGTTCCTTATCTAGCTCTGTCCTTTAATTTTCAAATTGAGGTCTTCCTTTCAGAAATTTAGCGATGATGGATTCCATACAGAATAATGTGGTAGCACCTTTTTGGTTGCATGTACTACATGGTTATATACCATGAAATTGTGATTGTTTGCATTCTTCTTGCAATCTTCCAAAATGAGAGATTTCATCAAAGACCTACGACCGCTAGCCTCCACTAGCACCATTTTCAAGTGAGGAGTGCTGGTGATAGATCGTATTCTTTTTTCTGGAGAATGTATCCTCTCTTGGCATTTTCTTGTACTAAAACGCTAAAATGGACTAGTCGTGTAGATTAATGGCTCCTATATAGCAGGCATTAAGTGCGTTATCGCAGGCAGGGGGCGTTTCTATGTGTTATCTGTGGGGTCAGCTTGTTTGATTGCAAGCTTAGTTCTATTCATATTTGTGCAAAAATTAGGATATTTTGGAGAGATTAGGGCACTTGAACCCACAGCTTTTTGGTGCTGGCACCGCCACTGGTCGCAGGATTTGAATTATGACATGCATCTGCTTTCTATAGGCGCAACTAGAGAGACAACTGCAGGATTAGGTGTAAAATATGGGTGCATGAAAACATCTGTTTGGTGTATTTTGATATCGGCATGGGTAGAATTGGAAGTTCTAATTAGTGGTCATCGGAGTTGAATCGCCATTGGGTTAGAACAATCCACGGGTTATTTTATGGTTATTATTATTGCTTAATTTGTGACATGGCAATATTTGTTTATCTTTGTTATTTCCTCTTTTCCTCCATACTACATACTTTGTTGAACTAACCGTTATTTATTGCCGGAGAGTGTTGGTTTTATTTTTGGACAACCCATAGTTAAGACAAGAATGATGATTTAAAAGGCATCTTCTGAGTTCCTTGTCTAAGTATGTCCTTTAGTTCTGAAATGTAGGTGCAAAAATGTCTAGTCTCTTTCTATGTTTGGATTGGATCTTTTTTTTCTTACGTAGCCATGCGGTTTTAAGTTTTCGTTCTTGAATGGAATTCACAGGCTGATAATAATATTTCAATCTGATTGGCTTTTGCAGGTTGAGGGAATGCAGGTCCATGCTAATGAGGGTGGTGTTACACAAACTCGCGGTGGCATTTACTGGATAATCTTGCCTGCTGGATGTAAAACGCTTACTCACCCCCCCCCCCCCCCCCCCCCCCCCTCTGCCTTATACAAGTCTCGGCAATAACACAAACAAAAAAGCGAAAGTAGCGGGTTCTCTAGTTCAGTTTGCGGTTGCCGAACTGTGTTGTGCTGAACTAATTTTATACTCTACCGCGGGAGGATAGCCACGTAAGCAGGAAAACATTCGTTAGCCAAACGGTAAAATAGCTAGAAGCTCATTGGAAAAACAGGACTATCATTATCCAACGCAATGCCAAACACAGCCTTTGTCACTGAAATACCTATGGTTGTTTCTCTACCTGATTGAGAGACTGATTTTCTTGAACCTCTTGCACAAATAAATAACTAAACGATCTCTCCGTAAGACTCATGTGCTGTCTTACTAAATTCCTTAGGTTCTTATGACTGACTATTTTTTACAATTTATCTTTCTTCTCATGCCTTCAAATAAGAAACTCAAATTCATACTTTGAATTCTCTGTAATGATTTGTTGATCATTTCTCACTTGTTCTTATTTTAATACTTTGGTTTTTATTTTGGTGCTACTGTTTTGTTCCATGCAGATCTGGGTTCATCATTTTGGGGAATGGTGTTCATACTTTCATCCACACATCTCCTGGCTACAAGAATTGCGGCTGGTTGCTTCATACTTGCATTAATTATTGTTCTCTTTGTTGCCAAAAATGTAAGTTTGCTAAATTATAGTTACAACTGTTGATTTCCTTCATTTGTTTCTTCCCGCTTGCTTTAGTCAGTAACAATGATGGTTTACTAAAGTATTACCATCTATTACTTGAATTATGCAGTGGTTTCTGCGCTGGCTCTGCATTGGTATGCATAAATATGACTCCATCTTCATTTACAATTTCCCTCTGCAGCCTGCTACTTACAATATAACTTTCCAGGTTTCATCATATTCATTGCTGTTGTTTGGGTTATACAAGAATTTACAACTTTCCATGTTCTGAAGTATGTTATTCTATTCATAGGTGAGTGCTTAGACCCCCTGTGCTTATATTATTTTCGTTTATTTTGCACCCCGGGTTTCTGGGATAAAAATGATTATATTTGTAAATGTGTTCTTAAGTTTGTTTGTATGCGCAGGTGTTATGAACAGCTTATTTTCAGTTTACGGTAAGGAACAGCAACCTTTTCCTTGTAATTTCATGTTAGAGCAATCAGTGAGTTGCAGACTGTATATATAAGTTAAATGTCGTTGAATTGTGTAGATATCTATGATGACACCATATCCCGAAGAGTGAATTCAAGTGATGCTGAGAAATTTGCTGAAATCTGCCCTTGCCCTTGCAATGGCGTTGGATGGGGTGTTATATGGTATGCTATGCGATTCAGCCTTTTCCATGTTTTCATTTTCGAGAGCATGTTTTCCTTGTTCCCATGATATTGTATGAAGGTGATCCTGACGCTACGAACTTTTGTATTCATTAACAATTGATATTCTTTGTTTCAGGGGCTTCATCTCATTTATTTTTCTCTGTGCGTCGATATATCTTGGACTGGTTATATTGTCCTGAGGTAACACTTACAGTTCTCTGTTGCAGTATTCCATGTTCTTGTCGTTGAGATGCTCATTGCTAGACATGTTGTAGACATAGATAGAGGATTAGCGTGGAGACATTGCTACATAAAAAATAAATCATATCGCCATTCATGTTCTGCAGAGAGTACTTAACTTTATTGCAGAAACCAGTTTACCCAAAGCTATTGAGAATCGATATGCCTTTTAGCCTTCAGACGATATGTTGTTTCTCATTCTTCTTTCACAATGAATTAAGCTCATACTGACTTTGATGTAAGTTTTGAATATTTTTTTTTCCTTTGTTCAGGGCTTCCACCTCCCCGTATACCATTTTGACCTGACAGGGCAGGCGGTGCTTGTTGTTTGTTTCCATTGGTCCGGGCATTGGCTGCAGCTTGTATTGATCCATGGTGGACAGGTTGTACAAAATTTATACATAGGGCAATCAGTTTATGCCATAATTAAGGTTGATTGAAATTGGATAGGGGCAGTTATTCATGCGATTCTTGCGTTTATAGCTCATGTAGATGGCATTTTTCTTGCATTTGATATGCACAGCTGATATAGTATTATGTTGTTGTTGAGATGGTATTCATGGACCAACTGAAACTTAGGGCCTCTTTGATTCGTAGGATTGCAAAAACACAGGAATAGGAAAAACGTAGGATTGAAATGGCATGTCCATTGGATCCCTATAGGATTTGAGTTTGTTTAGATTGTGGCATGGGGAAAGCAAAGGATTTCTTCCAAGAGGTTGGAGTGGATGTTAGAATTCCTGTGAAATGCAGTACAAATAAATCCTTAGGAAAAAATCCTACAAGATTCAATCCTACGAATCAAACGATCAACGTAGGAAAAATTCCTAAGGATTCCAATCCTTCAAAAATCCTATAAAGATCCTTTGAATCAAAGAGACCCTTATTCAGCAATGCCTGTAGTCTCATAGACCTTTTTCTTGCGGGGTAGTCTCATAGACTATTTACTGTGGCAGCAGTAGTAGCATTCTTGTGTGACAGTTTTGTCAAAATAGTTTTGATGTGATGATGATGGCCCCACCAGGAGTTGGGGCATGTGCCTGGCACCCTGATCTCTTTGATGGACGGAACTGGCCAGTGTCCATCGCTGTTATGGGTTCATTGCCCGGTCTCGGTGCGGTCTGCTTTGCCCTTGGCAGTTGGGAAACTGTTGGGAAAAAGACCTCGCCGCACGCACAGTAATGCAGGCGAGTTGGCTTTTGTTGGGTTGCCTGGCGGGAAAGGTGCTTTGCACCCCGCCCATCCTCTTCTACCTATGCTGCTGTTGAATGGTCGCTGTCCAGGATCCGGGCGAAATGATGACTCTGCTGTGCATTGCATATGGTAGAAAGCGGAGCGCTCGCCGGCCGCCGTATCGCCGGCGACGCTGAGGTCCCACGGGCTTGATTTCCTTCCGCTCAAAATGATGGTATGCATACATATAGGGATATTTGCATTGGGCTGTGCTATCTCTTCCCTCCACCCAAGTTTTACTTTAGCCGTGTGTGTGTGTGTGGACTATGGAGTACTCGAGTCCCTACAACTGCAGGTTGGTGGGGCAGTTGGTGGGCAGCCGAGCCGGCCGGGGCCCGTGGAGACGACGAGCGACCTGTTAACGAGGGAGCTGCAGGAAAGCGTCCATGGATTGCAAATTTTGTCTTGCCCCATATGCGATCATGTGCTACGGCCAGTACGCCTCCCCGAGTCGTCACTAGTCAGCGTGCGTACCTGCCCGACCCTGACTCCTTGTCCATCTGCGTCGTCCTTCCGTTGCTGTTCCCTCCTCTTCCTGTCTTCAGGACTCCAACTCACTACCCAAACGGAGGTCCGTTTTATCCGGATTTCGTCTGTTTGCTGTTCCCTCCTCTTCCCGTCGTCAGGACTCCAACTCACTACCCAAACGGAGGTCCGTTTTATCCAAATTTTGTCTGTTTGGGGTCAGAATGGGGCCGTGTCTGCTTGGATCTGGGTTTACGTCGGCCGGGCGCCCGATGCATGGCCGCATCTCGTCCGCAGACAATTTTTTTTAATATTTTCATCATTGATTTTTGTGATACATTGGGTTTGCGTCGGCCAGGCGCCCAACGCATGGCCGCATCTCGTCCGCCGACATTTTTTTTTTAATATTTTCATCATCGATTTTTGTGATACATTCGAATACATTCACCAAATGTTGGCTAGAATAACAAGCACAAAGAAAACAAGAACTACAAGAAAGCATTTTAAAAGATATCCAACTTTCATAACTGCTCCCGTAAGTTGGATTACTGCCTTCTGATGCATTCATTGTTGATCTGCGGAGTCTTGATCTTGAATGCTTCGTTCTTCTTCGCGTCTAAAGAAGTAGACGTTGCTTCCGCACATCTACTCTCATCTCTAGCGTCTACTCCAGCAAGAAAGTGCACGAACATCTATCAAGTTGTGTGCTATCAGTACATCGATGTATTCTTCTTCCCAAAACCAAAAGTTGCATCCATCCTACACAATAAATATTTGATTGTAAGCAAAACAAACCGAATCCGGAATCACAACCGAAGCTAAACTAGCATGTACCTCATCATTTTTGCACTCGACAAACACCCATCCGGGATGTTCCGGCGTTGTAGAGACGCGGCGCACGACCTTCGGTGAACAGTTGTCGCACTTTATGAGCGGCATCGGTGCGCCGACGAGCATTTGAGCCAGCTCGGAGCTCGGACGATGGTTGTTGGTGTATTTGACGAACCGCCGACGGGGTAGATCCGAGCGACTAGAGGCGGAGTCAGTACATGCATGCGGCCTGAGGGCATTGCCGGGGCTGTGCGGACCGGTACCCGGCCAGCCCATTGCGCGCCGCACGCAAATCCGGCTAGATCCGCTCCAAATCCGGTCGCCGGTTGCGCTGAAAGCGAGGCGGGGGTGGATACAACTCGTGGTGTGGAGAGCACGCGGTCGTGCTCGACAGCTACACGGCGGCGGAGGAGGCGGCTAGAACGACAAGGGAGAGGGGCGGGGTGTGCGGCCGGAGTTTGAAGGGAAGGGAGAATAAAAAAGGAACTGTTGTGTCATCGACGGGCGGGCTAGGGGTAGACAAGGGCACGCGTCGCGACCGTCCGCGCGTATCTGTTTAACAGCAAACGCGGCCCAAACTTGGGTCAGGAATGGGTCAAAAGCAGATTGAAAAAAGGACATTTGCTCGTTTGTTCTCCTGCGTTGGGTCACGGTTTTTGTCTGTTTTTTCTTTCAAACAGACACGGACGGACGATTTGGGGTAGTACGTTCGAGTTGGCCTCACCCCGTCGCCTTGCTCCGTCCGGAACTGCATGCGCCTGGACCCGCAGCTTGTACGTAGCGGGGCAGTTCCGTCACCTGCTCCCTCCCCCCCCTTTCAATTCAATGCGGCGGGCTGCGGCAGCAGACGTGGTGAGTGACTGGCCGGTGAGATGAGATGAATGAGCGATCGTATCTGAGTTGGATTCCTCACGGTCACCCGTCATCTCCGCTGCACGTACGTCCGACACTCCATCGCCCATGCCCCCTGCCCCCTGCTACTAATTGCTTCCGATCCTTCTTTGGGTAAAAACGAGAACTCTCTTGTCCTCCCTGGCCCGTCGGTCCATCGTACTTGACCTCTCATCACCCACGCTCATCTGCTCCAAGTACCGGCCACTGAGTAGCCTTTAATTTGGTTTCCCAGCAAAAAATTGTATACTGCTAGGTGCTAGCATTAACTTGGTGAACTTACTTCTCCCACGATCTGAGCTAGACAAGTGACTGAGTTGAACCCGCGCGCGTCGCACAACATGGGCATCGATCCCACGTAGACACAGACCGTTGATGCCCCCGGATGGAGATGGCCGCCATCGCCATGGCAACGACACCACGCACGCGGCCTTGCCAATATACAATGGCGCGCGCCCGCGTCCTGTCCCTTCCCCGCTTCCCCGTCTCGTCTCGTCTCGTCTCGTCTCGTGCGCAAGGCAAGAACCGGCCATCCCTTCAGAGTTCAGACAGACTTATCTAACCCCTTGATTAGCGACAAGAGGAGACAGGCACTGGGTTCACCTAACACTAACACTGCCAGGCGTATTCTTTTCTCAGATGAATGGCGTTCCCGTCGTTTTATGGGACGTGTCGATGCTGCATGACTATAAATATCGGCAGGGGTCGCGGCGGCGGACGTAGGTGACGCTCTAGAGCAAACGTCGTGCCCGGCAAAAGCTGGGATCCGCGACTGTGCTCGTGCCCTTCGCGGCGGCACGACAAGCGACGCGGAGCACGAGCCGGCAAGTAATGTTTGGCGGAGAATCTCGTTGACTCAAGGCGCATGTCCCCTGCCCAGGCCTTGTGCTGCCTGCCAACGACACAGCCCACCCCTATACTAGTGTCAATTAACTTCCCGAGCCGTGGCGTGCGCATTGTGTTAGTACTTGTACGTCATTCTTTCCTGCATTTCCAGTACCGCTAGCGGTGCAAAGGTTTGCTGCGTTACGGCCACTACCATATTTTATGGTACATACATAGATGTGCAGTATACGCGCCTCAAAATATTCTTGGTCGTCAAAATTAGAGTGCCCATAGGACTATACCTGGCCATACCTCAGGCCGGGCCGGGCCTACCCAAGCTCGATGCAAAAAACCCAGGCCCGGCCCGGCCATCGGGCCTGGGTTTTGGGCCCAAGCCTGGCCCGCACGCATAAAAGCCCGCCGGGCCTCAGGCCACGGTCCGGCCCCCTTCATGAAAACGTGAAAACGACGGGCCCGGGGCCGGCCTTCGGGCTCAAATTTTAGGCCCGGGCCCGGCCTGGTTTTTGGGCCCAAGCCCGACCCGCGCGCGTAAAAACCCGCCGCCCTCGGGCCACGGTTCGGGCCCCTTCAGGAAAACGCGAAAACGACGGGTCCGGGCCCGGCCTTCGGGCTCAAAATCTAGGCCCGGGCCCAGCCCGGGAGCAACGTCAGGCCGGGCCGTTCGGACCGGGCTGCCCATGGTCAGGACTACATAGGACCATGTATTGCTCGTGCAGGATGGTTGTGAATCGATTAAACAACTGTGTCAAGAAGCTCAAGACAGCCTTGTTGACATTGTACTTGAATATTTCTCCCCCGCTGTAAGTGTTAGTTATCGACTAGAGGTGGATGAATAGGCGATTTTTATGAAAGTCTTCAAAACACGAGGGGCTTTGAAGACAAACAGGTAATACTGAACCTAAATGATATGTAGCGGAATGTAAACTACACTAGCAAGTAATAGTCAAGCAAGCAGTACAGAGAAAGCACGAAGACTAACAACAGCTAGGTAGACAGGATCAAAACGGAAGACAGTATGAAGCCAAACAGATACAAGTCTTCACTCAGTGAAGTCAAAAGGATCAAGCAGTCAAACAATGACTTCACGAAGACAGACTGAAAACTAAGGAGAGTAGGGGATAGAACCAGTTGCTTGATGAAGACAAGGATTTGGTACACCAGTTTCAGTTGTTGTGACAACTATACTTCTGGTTAGGGAGGCTGAGATTGAACTCAGAAGACTGTGTCTTCACCTTATTCCCCTAGAGCTTAGGACACTTAGTCCTCACCCTATCACTCAGGTAAGTCTTCAAGGTAGACTTCCAAACCTTGACAAACCTCGTTCACGGGCAATCCACAATAACTCTTGAATCCTCGGAACGCGACGCCTAACCGGTTGGAGGATGCACAGTCCTCAAGTGCAACAAGTCTTTAGATCACGCGGACAGAAAGACTTCAGTGATGCCTAACACTCTTTGGCTCTGGGTGTTTTGGGCTTTGTCCTTGTAAGGATCTCTCTCTCAAATGCTTTGGAGGTGGGTTGCTCTCAAACGACAAAAGCCGTGCACTAACTCTGAGCAGCCACCAATTTATGGTGTAGGGGGTGGGCTATTTATAGCCAAGTGGCAACCACCTGATATGTCTGAAATGACCCTGGGTCATTAAGGAACCGACACATGTCCAACAGTTGGATTTCAAACACACGTGACAACTTGGCTTGGGCTACAAGCAAAGCTGACTCATCCAGCTCTAGATAAGATTTGCTCTCATTGTCTTCGCTCGAAGACATAGGATTTGGTTGAGTATCACATCAGTCACTCTGACTTTGTTCACTTGGACCCCACTTAACAGTACGGTGGTTCCTATGACTCAATAAAGAATAAAGGAAACTACGAAACAACTATGTCTTCGCACTCCATAGTCTTCAAGTGAATGTTTTCACGCGTCATTGTCTTCATCATGAATGTCTTCACGAACCACCATTGTCTTCAATGTCTTCACACATTTTTAGGGTCGTCTCTGATAGGTAAACCTAATCAATGAGGGATTACTACCTGTGTTATCTTGCAATTCTCACAAACACATTAACATGACATCATCTAGCAATTTAATCAAAACATGGCATGTCATCATAAAATTGTGCTGAAAATAAACTACCAGTTACATCCCATGTAGAAATAACATGCTAACTTTATTCAACAACCTCTTACTCTACCACGGCTCCTCGGAGCAAACTTATGACTCACAGAGACCTCATCTCATGATCATATCAGAACATCGCAACTCATGACTCACCGAGACCTCGTCTCGTGATCATATCAAAACATCTCAACTCATGACTCACCGAGACCTCGTCTTGTGATCATATCAAAACATCTCAACTCACGACTCACCGATACCTCATCTCGTGATCATATCGAAACATCTCAACTCATGACTCACCAAGACCTCGTCTAGTGATCATATAAAAACATCTCAACTCATGACTCACCGAGACCTCGTCTCATGATCATATCAAAACATCTCAACTCATGACTCACCGATACCTCGTCTCGCGATCATATCAAAACATCACCGCGACTTCTCACGACTAACTCATAGTCCAAGTCACCACATTATTTATTACACATTATTCATCAACGTAGTTATTTCAGGTTTATCCTCCATTTCGACCAAGACCTGATAGTGTGACCTACTACGTAATGTGCCCATGACCGAGGACACGACTATCGATAGATTTAACACACACTCTGCATAGGTTAGCACATTGTACCCACACCACAGAACCCATGGCCTTGCACTCTCATTCGGGTGGACCAACGGCGTTTCGACAAAACCGCTCTACTGCCCATGACACTCTCCCGGCCACTCCGACCAACTCCCCTTTGGGCTAGGTCCTGGGTGGCCCCGTGCCTACCAAAGGCATCAATGCCACCATCGTGGCAAAACACGGCCACCGTCATGGCAAAACATAAACTGTCCCAAATGGGGACATGCACATATAACTGAACTCAACAACGGGCACACAACGCTTATGTCCGCCTACCTGATCAGGGTAGCGTGCGCCCATAACCTTCCCTCTTTGGAGGCACCGGCGAGAGGCATGTCAATAGACCCAGTTAGGACCTTCCCATAAAGGCAAGTGTGGCTGCACTGGAGAAAGCTCGATTTGGTGGCACTACGACTCGACCCATCGATGACTGAGGAGGTTTATTATTAAGTCATTTTATTATCTTTTCCACCATCATCAACATGCAAGCATTTTTTAACAATAATGCAACAATGAGCATGCAACATACCAATGCACAAACAAAATATCAAGCTTCTCAAGTGAACAACTACAACATATGATACATGGCAATGCCAAATACTAGCAATCTCACTAGTGTAATAGAATCATCATAACATCGATACTACTAGCATGAAACTAAACCAAACAAATGCATGACATTATCAACAACAACATCCAACTAGCCGACCAAAATATATCATGAAAGCACAAGCATGCATGGCACACAACACAACATATAGCATGGCTGAAATAATGGCAGATGAAACAGACAAGAAACTACTGCAAGTAAACACACACACGAGGTGCAAGCAAATTCAACATGCAAGTTCGTGGCTCATGATAAGAGGTTGGCTTGCCTGGGGGTCGAGGAATACTCCGGGAAAAGTGCGATCACTTCGCGGAAAAATTTGCCGGAGAACGGTTCTCTCTCAAAGGGGCTGAATTAGGGCAAGGGAAAAATGGTATTTTTAGAATGTGCAAACATAAAGAAAATAGTCCCATCGAAAATAGCTCGACGAACAGAGAACGTGAGCATTGGAATCACCTCAAACGGAGTCACGGTTGGAAAGTTGTGGCCGTTCATTCGGTAAGCAGAAAAACAAACAAATTTTGTCCATTTTTGCTGCTAACGGGTGAACGTTCACAATATAACTGGTTCGGCCGGCGGGGCTCAAAACAGAAAGCGTAAAACTGAGAATACATTTTCGTTGAGTGGAAGCGTAAAGGTGTCGGGGGCGTTTCCACTTATTTGACGTGGCGGCTGGGCCAGGCCCTTCAGGCATCGACAGGTGGGGTCACGCGGGTGGGGCCTGCCTGGCCTGTCTTCTCCTTCCTCCCGCTCAGGGGCACGACGAGCCAAGGGAGATGGCCGCCTCGACGGCGACTCCGACCACCGCAGGAGGTGTGCGACCCACTATTTTGCTCAGGGGAGCGAGACGCAACAAGAGCTGGTGGTCATGGACATCGAGGAGCACTGGAGAGAGAACTGCAGGGCCCGCAGCAGGGCGGTGCTCCAGTCGGAGGAGGAGATGAGGCTAGGTGGTGGAGATGGGTGGGCGAGGCAACGGGGAGACTCGGCGGACTCTGGGGAAGGCAGGGGTGGAGGAGGAACGGCGAGGGGAGCGCGGCATCGCCGGAGTCGAGCGAGACCCGAGGCGGCAGCCATGGCGATGGTGGGGGTCGGAGAGAGCTTCTCTGGCTCAATGGAGAGGTTGGGGAGAGAGCTAGAGAAGAGGTGTGGCTGCTGGCCGCTAAAACGAGCGAGACAGGGCTATATATAGCCGAGGTGAGGAGGTGCCGAGCCGATCGCCGCCGAGCGAGTCCGACCGAGGCTCTGTCGGCTGCAGGGCTCATGGGGGGGGGCACGGGAAGACGCCGAGGGGGATGCGGACGAGCGCCAGAGGGTCACAGAGACGAGCTGCGCTCGGAGATGAGAGGGGGAAGAGGACAGGGGGAGGAAGGCGACGATGGCCACGGGAGCTCACTGTGCGGCCATTGGAACGATGCACCGGAGAAGAAAATGGAGGGGGAGAGGTCTCCAGGGAGAAGGTGACATCGAGGGGGAGCTGTAGGACACACAGGGACAAGCCGGAACTGGCCGGAGCAGATGTGCCGACGCCAACAGTGGCTAGACCATCGTTTTGGCAGGCATGACTCGTGGTCACCATGGACAACGCATGCTTCGGCCTCCTATTCCATGCCAAACCATGTCAGCAGTGGAGTCCTTCCAAGATAGAGTAACACCAGTAAAGAGTCGAGCAAAGGCATATGGAGTGGAGTAAACCAAGCTCCACAAGTTTACTGTAGCAAACTTGACCACATCCTTGAGATTAATCTAGTGGGGTTAAAAAGTAAATTTGATGTCTGGGAAGTTTAGGGTAGCAAGGACTACGGTCCTAGGGATTATGAGGCCATTAGGACAAGAGTTTAGCATGATTGCAGTGCAAATGCCAAATCCGGTCCAGAAACTAAATGAGGAAGAAGCACTCACTAGGAGTGTAGGATTAGGCTAAAACTTGGCAAATCTTGGTGATTTGGACATATATAGATGCTGAACAAATTTCATACCAAATGGACTTGCCAAATTGGTACTTGTTTCACAAGCATCTCCTCTGTCCAGAAACTTGGGAAAGTTCTATAGAAATATTGGCTAGATGAAATGAGCCAAAATCTTGTGGAGGTGGGTTATATTGATTGGAGAAGGATTAGGAATATTTTCAGCCATAATGGAGCAAGATAAAATATACTTGCTTCACAAACTAAATTTTTTGACAGAAACCAAGAATTGCTCCTGTGCTCACATAGTTCAATGGAATGAGCTGAATTTTGATGGAGGCTAATGATTTGGTAGGTTTGAGAAGCTGGCAAAGTTTCATCCCATTTAGAAACTCCATGAAGGTCCTTCCTTCACAAAGTTGCAATCTGGTCAGAAACTTTGAAAAATTGCACAGGGAGCTAGGATGAAGGGATTGAGCTGATTTTTGGTATCCATGTGTGACTTACCAATGTTAATCACCCTGCCAAATTTCAACTCAATTGGAATTAGGAATCAGGCACTTCCTTTGCAAAATTTCAGAGAAGGCGGAAACTTGCATTGGATCATGTGCCCAATTTTTGATCAGTGAAACATGAGATAAGGATGCAACTAGTGAGGATATAGCAAGGACAAGCTCCACAATTTATGTGGGAATTTTCTCTGCTATAAAATGTTAGTTCCTTTAGAAAGTGGCAGAAATGGAATATTAGCATTAAATAGGAAAAGGCAATTTTCCTTATTTAATTATGGCCAATATTTTTTGCTAGAGCTTGGATTAGGCATAATTATCAACTCCACCAATTCTCATGAATTTAGGAGATGGCTAGCTATGCCTTTGGATTTTATTCCTCAAAAAGACAAGAGAAGGAATAAATCACAAGTGAAAGAAATTGCATAGGACATAGCAATATTTTTGCATATCCAAGGTTTAGAAAGGTAAGAGGGTCTCTGGGAACAGATGGGATGATCAACAGATCAAGGAAAATGATGCCTCCGTTGTATTCACAAAGGGCACATTCAAATTCCAAAAATTTGGAATTAGTGTTTGAATGGGTTTGAGATGATGCAAATGAGGTCTTGCCCACTGAGAAAGACATGAGCAAGGATTTGAAAGGTTGGAAATGACAAGAATTCTCAGATTCATCCAGCAAACTCAGGAGAAAGATTTTGAAAATGATTGCCAGGAAAGAATAACAGCACAAAAATTGATAACCCAATTTTTGGGGTTGTTACATGAAACCAATGCCAAAAAATCCTATAAATAGAGAAACCATCAGAAATAACCCTAGATTAGAAGTTCCGCCGTTGCAAGCCTGTGTAGCCATGAGAAAAACCAATCTAGACCCCGTTCCGGCACTCCGCCGAAGAGGGAAATCATCACCGGTGGCCATCTTCATCATCCCAATGGCCGCCATGATGAGGAGGGAGTAGTCCACCCTCGGGGCTGAGGGTTTGTACCAGTAGCTATGTGTATAATCTCTCTCTCTCTCTCTCTCACTCTCGTGTTCTTGAGATGTCACGATCTTGATGTACCGCAGGCTTTTTTAATATAGTTGGATCATATGGTGTTTCTCCCTCTCTATATTGTTGTGATGAATTGAGTTTTCCCTTTGAGATTTCATTTTATCGAATTGAATACTTTTATGGATTTGAGAGCACTTGATATATGTCTTGCATATGAATACCCATGGTGACAATGGGGTATTATATTGATTCACTTGAGATATCTTTTGGCACTCAATTCACGGATTCCCAGGTGACATTGGGGTAATCTATGCATAGGGGTTGATGGACGCTCTCGTCTTTGTTTCTCCGGTAAAAATCTTGGGGCACTCTTTGAGGTTCTTTGTGTTGGATTGAGTATTATGAATCTGAGTTTGCTTTGGTGTTATTTTAGTACAAACTCTTGATAGATCGATCAGAAAGAATAACTTAGTGGTATTTTAGTACTAACTGTTGACAGATTGATCAGAAAGAATAACTTGGTGTTATTTTATTACAAACTCTTGGATAGTTCAATTGGAAAGAATAGCTACAAACAATTTCTTCTTATATTCTCCGCTAGATAAGAACTTTGGAGTGATTCTTCATCGCACCTTGATGGATGGTTATGTGATCCAATTAGATTAGCATTGTTGAGAGATTGCACTAGCGAAAGTACGGACCCTAGGCCCCATTTTCGAGCATGGAAATACCACTTGTGCTATGTTTTATCAATTGCTTCCTTGCTGTTTTTATTGTTACTATTACAAAAATCAATATTTAATATAATTACTACACTTCTATCATCATCTCTTCGCCGAACTAGTGCACCTATACAACTTTCCATTGTATTTGGTGTGTTGGGGACACAAGAGACTTTTTATTATTTGGTTGTAGGGTTGTTTCAAAGAGATCATCTTCATCCTACGCCTCCCACGGATTGATAAACTTAGGCTATCCACTTGAGGGAAAATTGCTACTATCCTACAAAACTCTGTGCTTGGAGGCCCAACACAAGTCTACAAGAATAAAGTTGCGTAGTAGACATCAATCTCTTTTCTGGCGCCGTTGCCGGGGAGGTGAGTGCTTGAAGGTGTATCTTTAGACCTTGCAATTGAATCTTTTAGTTTCTTGTTTTATCCCTAGTTTGGTTTATAAAAAGGAAATTACAAAAAAATGCAATTGAGGTGGTCTCATATTGTTCATCTTTATAATGTCTTTCGTGCAAATGATGGATCGGAAAATTGTGCTCAATTGATAGAAGAAGAATATAATAAAATGTTTGGCACAAAATCCATGAATTATGAGCATGATTGCAATGTTTTTAGTATGAATTCTTTGAATATCCATGATGCTAATGATATGCAAAGCCATAAGCTTGGGGATGCTATTTTCGATGAAGACGATAATTTTGGTCCCCCAAGTTTTGATGAGCAAGTTTATTATGATCATATCATGCCTCCTATTTATGATGATTATATTTATGAAAGTGGAGTTGGAGAGGTCATGACTTTGTCAAATCAAAGTTGCTATCTATGATGATTATGGTGATGACATGTATGCTATAAAGAATAATGATAACCATGAAACTTGTCATCATGATTTTAATGTTCAATATGATTATGCCAATCAAGTGTCACATGATAGTTATTTTGTTGAGTTTTCTCCCACTATTGTTGATGAGAATAAATTTGCCTATGTGGAGAGTAATAAAAATTATATGCTTGTGGATCATGAAAATAATGCTTTATGTGATGGTTATATTGTTGAATTCATTTATGGTGCGAGTGAAAATTATTATGAGAGAGAAACATTTGCTTTTACATATTGAAATAATATCAAGTTTTCTCTCTATGTGTTGAAAATCTTGAAGTTTTGCTTGTTTTGCCTTCCTATGCTAGTTGATTGTTGTTCCCATAAATTGTTTGCTCAAAAAATCCCTATGTATAGGAAGTGGGTTAGGCTTAAATGTGCTTGCCATGTGATTCATGATGCTCTTTTTCATGTTCCAATTCTTTACTTTTATGCGAGCATCATTGAAATCATCATGCCTGGCTAAAAAGGAATTAAAGAAAAGCGCTGGGAGACTACCCAATACTTATACCTACTTTTTTTTGGTGTTCACATGATTAGGATACTGTAGTAATCATGTTTTATAGCTTTTGTTTCAATAAAGTGCCAAGTAAAGCCTTTGGGATAGTGTGGATGATAGTTGACTTGATTCTGTCCAAAAGCAGAAACTTTTGCTCTCAGTCCAGGAATTTTGAAAATTCACTGGAACGTGATTTTGATCTGAAATTTTTAAAGATGATTGATATACAAATTCTCAATGTTTTCCTATTTTTCAGAAGTTTTAGAGTTGCATAAGTATGGTCATTTGTCAGATCATTACAGACTATTCTGTTTTTGACAGATTTTGTTTTCAATGCAGAGTTTGCTTGTTTTATGGTTTCTATGTCTTATATTGCTTAATATAAATTTTGTAAATTATATATTATAGTAGTCATTATGTGGAAACAATTATGAATCTTGTATTTATAGTACCCAAGTGAATGATTTGTTTTATTATACTAACGCATCTCACGAAGTTCCGTTAAGTTTTGTGTGATTGAAGTTTCAAAGTTTTGGGTGAGATATCAATATGAGGAGAATAAGGAGTGATAAGACCCTAAGCTTCGGGATTCCTAAGTGAAAGGATCGATATAGTTGACTAGAGGGGGTTTGAATAGGCAACTAACAATTTTTAGCTTTTCTTTACCAAATTCAACTTTGCATCAAAGTAGGTTGTCTAGATATGCAACTAGGTGAACAACCTATATGATGCAACAACAACAAGCACACAAGCAAGCAAAGGATATAACACAAGTAAGCTAGCAAAATTAAAGGCGCGAGATAACCAAGAGTGGAGCCAGTGGAGACAAGGATTTGTTACCGAAGTTCCTTCCTTTTGAGGGGAAGTACGTCTCCGTTAGAGCGGTGTGGAGGCACAATGCTCCCCAAGAAGCCACTAGGGACACCGTATTCTCCTCACCCCCTCACACAATGCGAGATGCCGTGATTCCACTATTGGTGCCCTTGAAGGCGGCGACCGAACCTTTACAAACAAGGTTGGGGCAATCTCCACAACTTAATTGGAGGCTCCCAACGACACCACGAAGCTTCACCACAATGGACTATGGCCCCGAGGTGACCTCAACCGTCTAGGGTGCTCAAATACCCAAGAGTAACAAGATCCGCTAGGGATTAGTGGGGGAATCAAATTTCTCTTGGTGGAAGTGTAGATCGGGGCCTTCTCAACCAATCCCGAGCAAATCAACAAGTTTGATTGGCTAGGGAGAGAGATCGGGCAAAAATGGAGCTTGGAGCAACAATGGAGCTTAGGGATGGAAGAGGCGAGTCTTCTTGGAGAAGAAGACCCCCTTATATAGTGGGGGAACAAATCCAACCGTTACCCACCACTCAGCCCGCGACCTGCGGTACTACCGCACCACAAGAGCAGTACTACCGCACGGGCCTGCGGTACTACCGCGGCGGACCGCGGTACAACCGTGGGTGCGGCAGAACCTGGACATGAACAGATGAGCACAGACAGGGTGCGGTAGAACCACAGGCGCGGTACTACCGCGACCCTGTGCGGTACTACCGCAGGGCAGCCACAGTCCAGGCACGGTAGGCACAGATGTAAAAAATTACATCCGTGCCTACCTCCGCCGAGATTTTATCGGTGCAAAAATCCGACATGGTACTACCGCGAGCAGGGGTGCGGTACTACTGTGAGGGGTGCGGATGTAAAAAATTACATCCGCCCTACCTCCACTCCTGCTGCTGCACTTGGCCAGGCGACACGGTACTACCGCTCCACAACATGGTACTACCGTGTAGGGCGCGGATGTAAAAAATTACATCCGCCCCTACTACCGCTTGAGCAGCGGCGCCAGGCTAGACCTCACGATACTACCGCTTAGGAGGAGCGGTACTACCGTGGAAGCCCGCGGTACTACCATGCCGGAGCCCAGTAGTACCGCTGGCTTCTGCGGTAGTACCGCTGAGAGGAGTAGTACTACCGCCAGCCTGAGAAGAGCAACTCGAAGTCCTTCATTTCGCAGAGACAAGGTGAGATGGAGGAGAACTCCAAAGAGCCAAAGGAAAGGAGGTGCAAAGGGGACGTGTACGTGAGATTCCACCCAAACCTTTCCAAAGCGGACCCCTATTAATAGTACGGCTTTCCTATGACTCAACTCCACCGAAAAGAACCATAGAGAAACGCCGTCTTCAATAATCTTCGAGGGGCAACAAATCGTCTTGTGTTTAGTCATGATATATCTGAAAAGCTCAGTACACACGATTAGTCCGCAAAAGCCTTGTCATCAATCACCAAAACTACTAAGGGACAAGGATGCCCTTACAATCTCCCCCTTTTTGGTGGATTGATGACAATACGGGATTTGCACAAAGGGAAAGAATATAGCACAAGCAAACCCCACATCTCTAGAATATAGACGAGCTCCCCCTAGATTCGTGCTAGAGAGTAAGGTGCTTTGGACTGCACGGCACGAATACTAGGATCACCACTCCCCCTATATTTTAGAGACAAAGCATATCTTGCAAAGATAAGGCTGGCACTAAACAAGATAGTAAATATGAGCATAACATGAATAGCACGATATAGCATAAGTTCAATAAGATAATAAGGTACGATAGAGTGCATATATAGTGGAGCAACAAATCATATGACCGGGAGCAAGGAGTTGGTGGTGGACGTGGACAAGATTCCTTCTATGCCCACCAATGTCGAGTGGGGTGATGCCTCGTCTTCTAAGGTATTGGGTCTTGGCAAGGTTGTCATTTCTCATGATCTAACGATCGAGAAAGTCATTCTTGTTGAGTCCCTTGCATTCAATCTTCTTTCCGTTCGTCAACTTGCACTCATGGGCTTTGACACTTTCTTTGATATTGATACCGTGTCCCTCTTGTGGAGCAAGACTCTTAAAGTAGCCTTTGTTGGGCATGTCGAGAACGGTCTTTATGTGATTAACTTTTCGGAGCAACCCACTAAGACCGCGACATGCCTAATGGCTAAAGTTGATGTGGGATGGCTTTGGCATCACCGTTTATCCCACGTCAATATGAGGTCTTTGCAAAGTCTCCTCAAGGGGGACCATGTTCGTGGACTAACAAATGTTAGTTTTGCCAAAGATCGTGCTTGCAGTGCTTGTATCGATGGGAAGCTTCATGAAAAGGCTCACCCTCCCACGACTATCATCTACTCGAAGAGACCCTTGGAGCTCCTTCACATGGATCTTTTTGGGCCTCCATCCTTTGATAGTCTTGGAGGTAGAAAGTATTGCTTGGTGATTGTGGACGATTATTCAAGGTACACTTGGATATTTTTCTTCAAGAGGAAGAGTGAGACTCAACAAACCGTCGTCGATTTTGCAAATGAAGCTCAACGTCAACATGATGCAAAGATCTTGACAATAAGAAGTGAAAACGGCACTGAGTTCAAGAACTACACCTTGGATGAGTTTCTTAGTGATGAGGGGATCAAGCATCAATATGCTGCACCATATACCCCTCAACCAAATGGTGTCGCGGAGAGGAAGAACCGGATGTTGATTGATGCGGCAAGGACCATGATGGCGGAGTTCAAGTCTCCATACAACTTTTGGGCTGAAGCCATCAACACAGCTTGTCATGCATCCAATCGGCTCTATCTCCGCAAAGGCTTGAACAAGACTCCTTATGAAATTCTCACCGGTAACAAGCTCAATCTCAAGTACTTCCGGGTGTTCAGGTGTAAGTGTTTCATTCTCAAGAAAGGTGTTCATTTGTCTAAATTTGAGGCTAGTGCTTATGAGGGCATATTTGTTGGTTATGTTACAAACTCTCATGCTTACCGTGTCCTCAACTAGTCCACTGGACTCATTGAGGAGACATGTAACGTGGAGTTTGACGAAAATAACGACTCCCTAGTGGAGCAAAGTGGTACTTGTGATGTAGGTGATGAAATTCCTCCCCAAGCCATAATAAGAATGGGTATTGGTCATATTCTACCCATTGAGGAACCCCTTGTGGACGAAGGAGAAGGACAATGCTCCACTCAAGTGGAGCCATCACCTCCTCAAGACCCACACGCTTCCGAAGAACAAAGTGAAGGCCCTCAACCTCGTGAACAAGACCAAGGACAAGATCAACCTCAAGATGGTGGTGAACCACCAAATCTTGCCCAAGGTCAAGTTCTCCCCCTCGAGCAAGTTCAAGATCAAGAACAAGCTCAAGACGACGCTCAAGATAATCAAGTTAACCCTCCTCCTTCCACATCTGAGGAGGAATTAGAGCGTCGTGCCGCGAAGATTGCTTCCAAGCTCACCACCAAAGGTCATCTCATGGAGAATGTGGTTGGAAGCCTAAGAAAGGGGGTAAGCACTCATAGACAATTAGCAAACTATTGTGAACATCACGCGCTTGTCTCTTGTGTTGAACCCCAAAAGGTCTATGAGGCGCTCGAAGATCCGGATTGGCTCAATGCCATGCATGAAGAACTCAACAACTTCGAGTACAACAAGGTGTGGAGATTGGTGCCAAGGCTGTCAAGGAACCACAATGTCATTGGAACCAAGTGGATATTCAAGAACAAGCAAGATGCTCATGGGAACATCATTCGCAACAAGACAAGATTGGTAGCACATGGCTACTCCCAAGTCGAGGGTATCGACTACGGTGAAACCTTTGCTCCCGTTGCTCGCCTTGAATCCATTCGTTTGTTGATTGCTTATGCTTCCCATCACAACTTTAAGTTACAACAAATGGATGTGAAAAGTGCTTTTCTTGATGGTCCTATTAATGAGTTGGTTTATGTCAAGCAACCCCCCGGGTTCGAGGATCCCTACTTTCCGGATCATGTGTATCAACTCAATAAGGCACTCTATGGCCTTAAACAAGCCCCACGTGCATGGTATGACCACCTTACCGAGTTGTTACAAGATCGTGGATTTGAGGTTGGGCAAATCGATCCCACTCGTTTTACTAAGAAGGTCAAAGGGGAGTTGTTTGTATGCCAACTATATGTTGATGATATTATCTTTGGTTCCCCTAACAAAGCTTTCAATGAGTAATTTGCCGCTCTCATGACCTCTAAGTTAAAGATGTCTTCCATGGGAGAGTTGAAGTTCTTCCGTGGTTTTGATATCAAACAAAGAAGAGAAGGTACCTTCATCAACCAAGCCAAATACTCTCAAGACATGCTAAAAAGATTCAAGCTAATGATGTCAAGCCGGCTTCTACTCCAATGCCTACCAAGTGCCAACTTGACATTGATCCCAATGGTAAAGCGGTGGATCAAAAGGTATATCGCTCCATGATTGGCTCCTTGCTTTATCTTTGTGCATCTAGACCAGATATCATGTTGAGTGTGGGAATATGTGCACGGTTTCAAGCTGCACCGAAGGAAAGCCACTATGTGGCGGTCAAGCGAATCTTTCGATATTTGGCTCATACCCCAAACTTTGGCTTATGGTACCAAAGAGGAGCAAACTTCAAGCTTGAAGGATATATAGATTCCGATTGGGCGGGAGACAAAGTGGATAGGAAGTCCACCTCCGGAGGGTGCCAATTTCTTGGTTTCTCTTTGGTGAGTTGGTCTTCCAAGAAGCAAAGTTGTGTGTCTCTCTCGTCCACCGAAGCGGAATATGTGGCGGCCGGTAGTTGTTGTGCACAACTCTTATGGATGAGGCAAACTTTAAAGGAGTACAGTGTCATTTGTGACAAAGTGCCTCTTTGGTGTGATAATGAAAGTGCCATCAAGATTTCTCTCAACCCGGTGCAACATTTCAAGACAAAGCATATTGAGATTCGGTATCACTTCATCCGGGATCACATTAGGCGAGGGGAGATTGAGCTCAAGTATGTCAACACTCATGATAACCTTGCAGATATTTTGACGAAGCCCTTGGATGAAGCAAGATTTTGCGAGTTAAGGCATGAGCTAAATTCGAGCAATGTGACTTGAACCGTTGCACCTCCCACCACACTCAACTTGTTGTCTAGTTTAGGTGTAGGCATGGACATAGGGGGAGTGTTGTTCTCTCAATGAACTCTTCCTCCCCCATTATGCATAAATTGATCAACTCTTTCACATTAGCCATTTTTGATGGTAGTTGTGCTTCAAAGACGAGTTTTGGTCATGTACCCAAGGATAATTCTTCACGGTGCCGTACTAATTGACTCAAACATAGGTGGCTCCGGCCACCGCCCTCCCTTTGGAGAAGGTGTGTCTCGTAGTTAGTCTTCGTTGTCGTGTGGCTTCCTCTTCTCCTTGCCGTGTTTGGGTCGTCGTATGTGTTCGCTTCTTAGTTGGTCGGTGTTCTTCCGGAGGTTGTTTTGCTTTTTCTTCCTTTCTGTCGTGTGTTCTTGCACTCTCTTGGTTTACGATACTACCGTGGTGAACCACGGTACTACCGCAGGAGTTGGTGGCTCTATGTTTAGTGCGTGGCCCTCCAGGGGCACGGTACTACCGCTACCTCCGCGACAGTAATTTTTTACCGCCGTTTAAAGAGCGCTACTACCGCCCATAGTGCGGTACTTCCGCCCGGGCGGTACTACCGTGTTGACCCGCGGTACTTCCGCGCCCACGCGAGT
The DNA here is from genome assembly GCF_018294505.1 of Triticum aestivum. NCBI lineage: Eukaryota > Viridiplantae > Streptophyta > Magnoliopsida > Poales > Poaceae > Triticum > Triticum aestivum. The sequence continues at coordinate 432,939,879 of NC_057804.1, read as the reverse complement.
GGGTGGGGGTTAAGAGCGGGACAGGCGGAGTTCTGACTTCCCCATACCCATTCATCTCTATTCCCCACCCCATCTCTCTCTCCTATCCAAGAACGGCGCCAGAGTTCTTCGCCGGATCTCCGATTCCGGCCGCTCTCCTCGGATTCCGACCGGTGGGATCGTTCCCCACCTCGCCCTCTTGCCATGGACCAAGGTTTTTCCCCAAGTTCCTCTCCCTTTTGTCCTTTGTTGTGCTTTTAGGTTTCGGGGAGATGCATGTGGTGTTCTTGATATTTTTGGCTAAATCTTTGCAAGTGGGATTCGTAGGAGAGTGGTAGTGTAGTTTGCATGCTCTTTGTATAGTCAAAATAGTTCCGGTTGATCAACGGTAGTATCAAAGTTGTCGTGCGGAGGTTCTAGATCCAGATCCACGACCTCTGTCATGGTTTTCGATTCGTGCGGTACTACCGCTCCTCTTGGAGCGGTACTACCGCAAACTGACCTGGTTCTGACACCTTGCAGTACTTCCGCACCTTGGTGCGGTACTACCGCTTGGTGTCCAGAAGTAAAAAGTTACTTCCGCCCCAAGCGCGGTACTACCGTGCCACCCCGGCATGGTACTACCGCGGCTGGAGCGGATGTAATTTTTTACATCCGTAACCCTGACCGGTACTACCGTAGATTCATCCTGCGCCCTTTTGTGTTGTCCAGATCTCATGCTTTGTGTTTCTTTCGGTTTGGTTTTTGATCGGTCTTGTTCCCGTGCGTGTTTTTGTGTCTTTGTGTCTAGGTGGTGGCTCCGGTTCCTTTGCTTGTCGCTAGAATCCCAGCGGTGACACAGGGTCAAAGCGTCCGCGCAATCAAGATGAAGCTCCTAAGGGCTCCAATGCCCCCCAACGTAGGACCAAGACCACCGCCAGCAAGCAAAAGGAGCCTGTCATGGGCATGGATGAGATGCCCCAGGCCGAGTTTGTCATTCAAAGGAGGCTCAATCCCTATGTGAATCCCTGGGCTAACTTGCAAGGCAATGATCTCTTCTGGACCAAGCAGCAGAATCTGATCTATCTGGATGTGATCAAGGCCAAGCAGAACCTCTACATGGATGTTCACTACATTGACATGCATCATATGAGGCAGGACAAGCACCATGGGTACTTTGGAGAGGCCTTGGATCTAGTGGAGCAGTTCGGCATTGAGCACATGCTCACCTTCCACAAGGATTTTGATCCAGAGATCATCGCACAGTTCTTTGCTTCAGTCTACTTCGGCATCGATGATGCAAGGACCATGACTTGGATGACTAATGGTCGCCGGATGTCTGCTACTTGGAAGGAGTTCATGGAGTTGCTTAACGTTCTAGATGAAGGGCTCGACACGCCAGTTGGAGTTCGCCCTCATGCCAACTCCGAGTCTGCCAACAAGAACAAGCTCATGGCATTCCTTGTTCCGAAGACTCTTCCCAACAAGAAGACAACATGGGTGCTTAATCCCTTCCTTGACATCATGCATCGGCTCTTCCGGAACACCCTCTTCCCACGCATTGGTGACATGGGCCAGGTGCATGCTTACCTCGTTGACATGATGCTTATCTGTGAGGAGGTCCGTCAGGCTCAGACTCAGCCACTTGATGTCTCACATATCATGTGGTGTGAGCTTCAGTTCGCCGTGTTCAACCGTAAGGTCCCCATCTATGGGCCTTACCTGTTCCACCTGATCTCCAAGACTTGGGAGAAGCATTTTCCCAATGATGAGTTTGAAGCTCCAGGGTAGATTTGTCATGAGCCCATCAGGCTCCGCATCAAGCCACAATGGGCTAACACCACCACTTCTGCTGAGGCTGCCAGGAGGGCTGTGGTTGAGGAGGAGATTGAGGAGGAAGAAACTGTTGCGGACCGTTCTACATTCACTACTCCCTCTACCGAGCCCTCTTGGGCGAAGAAGCTGAAGATCAAGATGAAGAGGCTTTTCTGCATGCAGGTCCAGAGTCAGTACAAGGCTCATGTTGCTCAAAAGGAGGGTGATACGTCCATTTTGCATCATGCATTTATATCAATATTTATTGCATTATGGGCTGTTATTACACATTATATCTCAATACTTATGGCTATTCTCTCTTATTTTACAAGGTTTACCATGAAGAGGGGGAATGCCGATAGCTGGAATTCTGGCTGGAAAAGGAGCAGACGTTGAAAACCTATTCTGCACAGCTCCAAAAGTCCCGAAACTCCAAGAAAAAACCTTTTGGAATTAATAAGAATTTCTAAGCAAAAGAAATACGCCAGGGGGCCCACACCCTGTCCAGGAGACAGGGGGCGCGCCCCCCTATAGGGCGTGCCCTCCTATCTCCTGGGCCCCTGGTGGTCCTCCGGCGTCCATCTTCTGCTATATCATCACTTTTACCTTGGAAAAAATCGTGGGCAAGCTTACGGGACGAAACTCCGCCGCCACGAGGCGGAACCTTGGCAGAATCAATCTAGGGCTCCGGCGGAGCTGTTCTACCGGGGACACTTCCCTTCGGGAGGGGGAAATCATCACCAACGTCATCACCAATGATCCTCTCATCGGGAGGGGGTCAATCTCCATCAACATCTTCACCAGCACCATCTCCTCTCAAAACCCTAGTTCATCTCTTGTATCCAATCTTGTATCAAAACCACAATGGTACTTGTGGGTTGCTAGTAGTGTTGATTACTCCTTGTAGTTGATGCTAATTGGTTTACTTGGTGGAAGATCATATGTTCAGATCCTTTATGCATATTATTACTCCTCTGATTATGAACATGAATATGCTTTGTGAGTAGTTACGTTTGTTCCTGAGGACATGGGTGAAGTCTTGCTATTAATAGTCATGTGAATTTGGTATTCGTTCGATATTTTGATGAGATGTATGTTGTCTTTTCCCCTAGTGGTGTTATGTGAACATAGACTACATGACACTTCACCATTATTTGGGCCTAGAGGAAGGCATGGGGAAGTAATAAGTAGATGATGGGTTGCTAGAGTGATAGAAGCTTAAACCCTAGTTTATGCGTTGCTTCGTTAGGGGCTGATATGGATCCATATGTTTAATGGTGTGGTTAGGTTTACCTTAATACTTCTTTTGTAGTTGCGGATGCTTGCAATAGGGGTTAATCATAAGTGGGATGCTTGTCCAAGTTAGGGCAGTACCCAAGTACCGGTCCACCCACATATCAAATTATCAAAGTACCGAACGCGAATCATATGAACGTGATGAAAACTAGCTTGACGATAATTCCCAATGTGTCCTCGGGAGCTCCTTTATCATTATTAGAAATTGTCCAGGCTTATCCTTTGCTACATAAAGGATTGGGCCACCTTGCTGCACTTTGTTTACTTTATTTACTTGTTACTCGTTACTATTTATCTTATCACAAAACTATCTATCACCTACAATTTCAGTGCTTGCAGAGAAAACCTTACTGAAAACCGCTTATCATTTCCTTCTGCTCCTCGTTGGGTTCGACACTCTTACTTATCGAAAGGACTATGACGGATCCCCTACACTTGTGGGTCATCAAGACTCTTTTCTGGCGCCATTGTCGGGGAGTGTAGCGCTTTTGGTGAGTGGAACTTGGTAAGGAAATATTTATATAGTGTGCTGAAATTTTCTGTTACTTGTCACTATGGAAACTAATCCTTTGAGGGGCTTGTTTGGGGTATCTTCACCCCAACCAGAAGAGCAAAGAGTTTCACCTCAACCTACTGAACTTTATGAAAATATTTACTTTGAGATTCCTTCGGGTATGATAGAGAAACTGCTAGCTAATCCATTTGCAGGAGATGAACATTGCATCCCGATTTACACCTTATCTTTCTGGATGAAGTTTGTGGATTATTTAAGCTTGTAGGTATTCTTGATGATGTTGTCAAAAGGAAGGTCTTCCCTTTATCTTTGAAGGGATATGCATTGACATGGTATAGGCTATGTGATGATACGAGATCTTGGAATTATAAGCGATTGAAGTTGGAATTTCACCAGAAGTTCTATCCTATGCATCTTGTTCATCGTGATCGTAATTACATATATAATTTCTGGCCTAGCATCGCTCAAGCTTGGGGGAGGCTTAAGTCAATGTTATATTCATGCCCCAATCATGAGCTCTCTCGGGAAATGATTATTCAGAACTTTTATGCTCAGCTTTCTCTCGATAATCACAACCTGCTCGATACTTCCTGTGCTGGTTCTTATATGCTAAAGACTATTGATTTCAAATAGGACTTATTGGAAAGAATTAAACGTAACTCTGAAGATTGGGGTTCCGACGATGGTAAGGAGTCAGGTATGACACCTAAGTTCGATTGTGTTAAATCTTTTATGGATACAGATGCTTTCCGTGGATTTAGCGCTAAGTATGGACTTGACTCTGAGATAGTAGCTACTTTCTGTGAATCTTTTGCTACTCACGTTGATCTCCCTAAAGAGAAGTGGTTTAAATATAATCCTCGTGTTGAATATAAAGTAGTTGCACCTATTACAGTCGATGAAAAGACTATTACCTATAGTGACCCTATTGTTCCTACTGCTTATGTTGAAAAACCTCCTTTTCCTGTTAGGATAAAGGATCTAAAGCTTCGACTGTTGTTCGTAAGAGTAATACTAGGACTTATACACCTCCTGAGCAAATTAATGTTGAACCTAGTATTGCTATGGTTAAAGATCTCTTGGATGAGGACTTAGATGGGCATGCTATTTCTTTCTTGGGGGAGACTGCTAATATTGCTACACCTGATACTAAGACACGTAGACCTGTCGTAGGCATGCCTGTTATTTCTGTTAAAATAGGAGATCATTGTTATCATGGCTTATGTGATATGGGTGCTAGTGCTAGTGCAATACCTTACACTTTATATCAAGAAATTATGCATGACATTGCACCCGTTGAATTAGAAGACATTGATGTTACTATTAAGCTTGCTACTAGGGATACCATTAAACCTGTTGGGATTGTTAGAGATGTTGAAGTTTTGTGTGGGAAGGTTAAATACCCTGCTGATTTTCTTGTTCTTGGTTCTCCACAAGATGATTTTTGTCCCATTATTTTTGGTAGACCTTTCTTGAATACTGCTAGTGCTAAGATTAATTATGAAAGGAATATTGTCACTGAGGCATAGATGGTGTGTCTCATGAGTTTAATTTTGCTAAGTTTAGTAGACAACCTCGTGAAAGGGAACCACCTAGTAAGGATGAAATTATTGGTCTTGCTTCCATTGCGTATCCTCCAACTGATTCATTAGAACAATATTTGCTAGACCATGAAAACGATATGTTTATGAAGGAAAGGGAGGAAATTGATGAAGTGTTCCTTAAACAGGAACCTATGCTGAAACATAACCTTCCTGTTGAAATTCTTGGGGATCCCCCTCCACCCAAGGGTGATCCCGTGTTTGAACTTAAACCCTTACCTGATAATCTTAAGTATGCTTATCTTGATGAAAAAGAAATATATCATGTTATTATTAGTGCTAACCTTTCAGAGAAAGAAGAAGAAAGATTATTGAAAACTCCGAGGAAGCACCGAGCAGCTATTGGATATACTCTGGATGATCTTAAGGGCATTAGTCCCACATTATGTCAACACAAAATTTCAGTGGAGAAAGATGCCAAACCAGTTAGAGATCCTCAAATACGATTAAACCCAAGATGAAAGAAGTGGTAAGAAAGGAGATACTAAAGCTCCTTGAGGCAGGTATTATTTATCCCATTGCTGATAGTGAATGGGTAAGCCCTGTTCATTGTGTTCCTAAAAAGGGAGGTATTACCGTTGTTCCTAATGATAAAGATGAATTGATCCCACAAAGAATTATTACAGGTTATAGGATGGTAATTGATTTCCATAAGTTAAATAAACTACTAAGAAAGATCATTACCCTTTACCTTTTATTGATCAAATGCTAGAAAGACTATCCAAACACACACATTTCTGCTTTCTAGATGGTTATTCTGGTTTCTCTCAGATACCTATATCAGCGAAGGATCAATCTAAAACTACTTTTACTTGCCCTTTTGGTACTTTTGCTTATAGACGTATGCCATTTGGTTTATGTAATGCACCTGCTACCTTTCAAAGATGCATGATGGCTGTATTCTCTGATTTTTGTGAAAAGATTTGTGAGGTATTCATGGATGACTTTTCCGTTTCACTACAAAAAAATACACTTCCGTGATGATACGTGTTTGTCACAGTAGGTCGTGTTTTTTGTCATGCATGTACATCCATGACAAATTTATGACAAAATGAAGATAGTCATACCTGTGCTGTCGTAGAAGTGTTCCATGACATTACCAAAATTATCATCACAGAAGTGTCCACTTCCATGACGATAAATCACGGGTCACAGAAGTGCTTTCGTCAAGGGTGACCGACATGTGGCATCCACCGTAACGGAACGCTGTTAAGCTATCGGGTCGGGTTTTGGATCCAATAACCCATTAACAGCCCCGACCAATGGGGATTTTCCACGTGTAAAATCATCATTGGCTGGAGGAAACACGTGTCGGCTCACCGTTGGGACATATGTCATCCACTCATTGGACAGAAGGCGCCTATGATACGTCGACACGTGGCACGGCCCAACAGAGGCCCATTCCTGTGAAAAGGCCGGCCCGTTTGACTTGGTCAAAAGGTGGCGGGCCGACCCATGTAAAGCCTGTTAACGGCCTGTTCACATATAGCCCATTTACAGCCCGCTAACCCAAGGCCCGTTATGCCCTATCCAAATTAGGCCCAGTAGCATCATCTGGGCCACCCAATATGATTCCAGCCCGCTTTCACTTCTGGCCCATGTATGTCCCATGACGTCTTTTGGCCCATATGAGGCCCTATGTAACTCTTGGCCTATTAATGGCCCGTGGTGAAATTGGCCTGTAATGAACAGTGTATCACTTTACACCCATTAACGACCCGTGGTGAAACTGGCCCGTAATGAACAGTGTATCACTTTATACCCATTAAGGGCCCGTAATTCCATTGGGCCGTTTCCAGCCCATGTTATCTTTCAACCTTCTCACAACCCATTTATTCTTGGGCTCATTTCCAGCATTCATTTACTTACGACCCGTTACTGTCATTTTCTGCTTATGGGCCAAATTCAGCCCGTGGTTACAGTCGGCCCGTTTGTGGTCCGTTAACACGTTGGGTCGTTTCCATAGCATCATGAAATACGACCTATTAACGATGGCCCGTTATGGTCGGCCCATGAACGGACGATTCCAACTCTAGCCCGTTTACGACCATAATGCGACCTGTTATTGGCCCATGTTTGGCCAATCGATCATACTACCCGTATAAGGCCCATTGATGATACGGCCCATAGAAGGCCCATTGTTTCTACGGCCCATAGAAGGCCCACTGTTTGTACGACCCGTAGAAGGCCCACTGTTTCTATGGCCCGTAGGAGGCCCAGTGTCACTACAGTAAATATTAGCCCATGGTTAATGTGGCCTAGTTTTAAAATGTAGGTTATTGCAGCCACTAGCAAACCGCGGAAAAAGAACTGCAATGACTACAAGCAAACAAATAAACAAGACAACAAGGAAATAAATAAGCAAGCAACCTACGCTAGGCTATCACGGCTATCACACATATTACATCCACTGGGCATCAAAGTTCACCGCCAGTGCAAATAAACGCGCCGACAAAAGAATATACTAAACTGAGAGCACTTCAGAAGGCACTAGGCCTGGCCAGGTCGGCCCCCCAAACAGCGGAAGAAGCTGAGTAGACCTCAGTTGTGTCAACGATAGATGCATCAACACTAGATTTAAGGCATGATGGTGCGCACGGTAGTCCTCTGACATCTTCATTGCATCTTTGACTTCAAGTCGAAGCTGAGCTGAAGCAAGCCTTTCCGCTTTAAGTTGAGACTGAAGAAGTCGAACTGATTGAGGCAGTGACTGCACAGAGGTTGTCTCACACCTGCTGGTGAGTAGCTTCAACTCACTGTCTTCATCAAGACAGGACCTTGGGGCCATCTCACTGTCCTCAAGATGGTTTGGCTCACTATCTTCCCTAAAGTTCTGCCTGGCGTAAGAGATACGACTCTGAAAGAGAAACAAGGAGACACGTAACAGGTTTCACAATTATATAAGCAAATAAATGGATCTGTTCTGCATAAGGAACATGTTTTTACAACTACAATTTGAAACTGGTAGTTGTTGCAAACATCCAATCAGATGTAAACAGCAAAGCAACCAGTAGTGGAGGCAATGATGCCTATCCAAATCTATACTAGAACAAAGTTTGAAGGCTTGAGAAGGATGAACTTACATTACATGTTAACACGGGCTAGACAAAGCCCTTCTCCATGTTGATGGAAGGATAATTCAATAAATTCCCCAAAGAATATTCTTTATAAGCTTGCCGTTATTCTACATTTTGCAAAGAGTAAATATAGATCAAATAATATTGGAAGAAACAGAGGATAATGAAGCTTAGGTGCAGACTGATGATACATAATCAAATTGCAATTAATTAAGTACAGCGTTACAAGGCAAAAGGGAGAGAGGTACTGACAAGAGCAATGCAGAGCCCATTATTGTTTTGAGATCGTATGATCCTTTGAGCAAGGAGATTCATCTGAACTTAGTTTTCATACAAGAGAGAAGGTAAGGCACAAGCAGAAATTTAGGACTTCAAATTTTGAATTGATATCATAGACAGTACCTGACGCTGGGCTCCTAGCAGTTCTAATAGGGGTTTGGCCACTGGAGTAGGGGTAAAGTGTGGTATAGTTGGGCCTATGTTTTCTGTGGCTGCTGATCTATCTGATTTAACATGTACCACTACATTTTCCAAATACCTAGTTTTTACTCCTTGAGGATCTGCATTCACCCTCTTCCTTTTGGACATCTATCACGAAAGAACAACATTTGACTGGAAAAACATAGTGTGACGACACATGGAATAGGTACAGAAAATGGATAGTTATGGCATATACTCATATATGATGCTTAAACTAAGCAGATGGTGTAACAAAGTAGAAGAAATGCAAGAGGTCAGATGCAAAATATGTGCGACCAATACAACTTTGCAAAGTTAGAGCAAGCACCTTGATGGGTGAATAAGATAGGCCATCCTCCACCATGCCAAGTTTGTTAGCCAGTGGATCATTCCGCAATATTCCTCTTGTGCGCCCGTTCTCATATTCATTTTGATAATGTTCAATATCTGACATGCATGAAAACATAAAAACAAGTGAGATTTTCTTTGTAATGCAGAAGTGATTCTAATCCAATACTGCCTCCCTGTAAACCCCTTTGTGCTATCTCTGCAATTCTTTTAAAAGATGCCATGCATGCTGTAATTTGTTGTGTGCATTAATATAATTTGGCCTACTATTCAAAATATGAGAGCTCCAGAAGTGATGATACTTCGCAGATGATAGCTTCAACATATAGTAAAGAAGAACAAGTCAACCTGACCTGACAGATTCAAAATATACTAAGGGAGAACAACTCGACCAGACCAGTCGACCGTAAGAGAAGAGTATCATCTTAAAGAAGAGCAGAAGAGCAAGCAGATTGAAGATATTACAAGTGTTTCAATACAATGTCGGTTGGCCACCCATGATGAACCAGAGTGCACAGAGAAATACTATTCTTTCCGGTCTCTCCATATGTGGCTCACATGCATTTCGAAACTAAAGTAGGAACATTTAGCTAACTAATTAAACATCTCTCAGTTTTACTAATATCAGCAATAATATCAGATATGAATTTGTACAACTAAGCTTGTTTAGCTCAATGGGTGGAGCAGTGCTATTACGACACGAACCACGTAGGCTGATTGTGGTCATCATAAAATGGGGAAAACATAAGCATGATGAGTACAATGTTGACCGTGGCAGTGGGATGGCAGATCTGAAGCTGCAAACCACGCAAAGGGTAGTTAGCAACCGATGTTTGCTTTGAAATAACAACTAAGATTTGGTATGGACAAGAAAGTACGGTCAACAAGTGACAACGAAATGCTATTATGCTGTCTCTCTATATGTCGCGACATGCATTTGGAAACTCAAGTGGGACCTTTATCTAACCAATTAAATGTGTCAGTTAACTAATATCAGTATCATATCACAATCATATTTGAACAACTAAGCTTTCGAATTCTGAGTGTTGTGTTGTTTAGCTTGAAGGGTGGAGTAATGCTAGTACGACAGAAAGCACCTACGGAGATCATAGTAGAGTAGATAAAAGGGGAAAACCCTAAGCATCAAGAGAAAAATTAGGAAAGTGGAACTAGCTGGACCAGTGGGTGGCGCACATGCTTTTCGAAACGAATATAGGAACATTAGGTGACCAGTTAAATGTTCTCTGTTTTAGTGATATGAACATCACATCATATTCATATTTCAACACGTAAGCTTTGGGTTGAGGTCTTGAGGAGCAGTGCTAGCATGACACGAAGCACCTACGATAATGGTAATGAATATAAAGGGGGGAAACCATAAGCTTTACGAGTATAGTGCCCGTGCCATGGCGGATCTGAAGGTGCAAACCGGACAAAGCTACTTCGCAACCAATGTTTGCTTTCAACTAGCCACTACGATTTGGTACGGACAAGAAAAGTACAGTAAACAAATTATGATCTATTTTCCGGATGAGATCAATAACTTAAGCACATATGGAAGAGTACCACCTCTCTTGCGATGCTGTGTAGGCCTATGCTGATACGTTGAGGGTGCTGCGGGTGCGATGGCTGTCGGCGGCGGGGAAGAAGACTTTAGACGGCAGACAGCCGGGTCGGGGGATATATCCTGTTGCCGTGGACGAGGCGGTCGTAGGAGCGGCAACGGCAAGGTGGACGACGGCGCCGATGAAGCGAGAGGAGGCGATGAAAGGATCCTGGTCCAGCACCGTGGATGAGAGACGTCCATCTCTTGCAGTGGACAACAGGGTAGGGGTAGCGGCTCCGGCAAGGTGGAGGATGGGGTGGCGGACGGAGGAGGCTGGCCGCAGTGCGGAGGTTGTCGTGCCGCGGATGGTGTATGAATGGGGAAATGGAGGGGAGGGGGGGATCTCAAACTTTGGGACGCGCTTCTCTGAAATGGGGGAAAGTTACGAACTTATCCCCCGTTTAAAATTTCAGACATCGCGTCGGTTGGGGATAGGACGGTAATCTCGCATCTCCCAAATATTTGCCGGTAACTATTTCGGGCGAGGAGAGGGTGTTTTGCCGCCCACGATGTATGAACGGGGCTGACAGGTAGGGCGGTTGTGTCACGTCTGATGGAAGTTACACATCTGCCCCTATTTAAAATATTAGCCTACATCGATTTCAGACGAGGAGAGTTTGTTTTGCCGCCCACCGTGTATGAATGGGGAAATGGAGGAAGAGACACATGTCTTTTGTACGAGCTTGAATCAAATGTGTTTTGCCACCCACGTTTGGCGCCCACTGTGTCTGAATGGGCTCAGAGGCCATCGTTGCATGTCTGATTGAAGTTACTAGTCTACCCCTATCGACAATAGTGTAAATCCGGTCGATAAGGATGTCAAGTGTTAGGGGTAGACAGTAATTTCCATCTCGCAAACACTTGCTTTGGGCAGCCCACAAATTATAGTGGGTGTTTAGCTGCTTCGTTCAAAACTTGGGAGAATTAGCATTCACGTTTGCCCTGGGACCTGGCAAACTAAATTCAAATCCAATTTGTATTCGATTACGAATATCCACAGATAATTATACGTTTTTTATTTATTTCTTCAAAACCACAACAAAGATTTATTCCACCTTTATATATGATTATGATTTAGAAATGCCGTGATCCTCGAATTCAGTAGGTTGGATACACTCTGATTCAAACAGTTATTTCATCCAATACAATATGCTCACACGAAAAATAGTTCACCTTATGTCAATCATACAAGTACTGAGGATTACCTCGCCTAAAAAAATCAGATCATTACAACACATGGACAACATGGAATTCCAGACAACATAGGGGGTCTTGCAACATAATCCATTCAGAGACATGACACAACATGCAAGTACAATAATCTAATGACAATTTCAATTGGTATCTAAAGAAGAACCGGGATTACCTTGGGCTTCAGATAGCAGAAACAGCAGGACCTCCTCCATCTTCAAATGCAACATTCTTACTTCCTCCAATTCTTGGGTTGCTTGCATAATGCGTGCCGCTAATTCTGTAATTTCCAGCCTCAAGATAAAGATTACCTCATTCATGGCAGCCACACCATCTCTTTCTGCCTCTAGTAGAGCCTCAAGCACTATAATATCTGTGCTCAGACTGCTCTCCGACGGTGTTGCCTCTGAACTGCTACCATCTGGTAACATGGATGGCGCACTGCTTCCACAAATAGATTCTGGGGTTGTACATTGTGTCCTAGTGTGAACGGCATCCTAAAAGGTTTCCGCTGGACATAAGTAAGAGATAGTTATCGTATGATCCAGGCAGTAAGCTTACATGGTAAACGACGGACGAATTATTGCCGAGCATGGCAAACTATATTTAAATGGTTCGAAGCAGCATCATCCAAAAAGAAATTAAAATGGTAAGATGAAAGTTGAATGGGAGTGTACAACCGCTATATTTAAGTTGCCAAGGCATCTAAGCAGTTGAAATAATCTGAGAAAGCACTTAACAGTGTGGCCTCATATAAACTACGAAGACAGTCTTGTGATGAAGTTGAGAGGAAAAGTTAAGGACTCAAATGAAATAGGCATGCATTTCTTTACGATAGTACAATAGGCACTGCTGACATATTGGCCAACTCAGGTATAACGTAACAACAAACAAGCATTCGAATCAAGCAATACAACAAAGCACACAACTGAACTATTTGTAATTCGGTAGGATTACACATTGAGGGCACAAGCCAAGAAAGCAGCCCACTCGCATTACATTTAACATGTACTAAAACACACTGGCTTACCATATGTTGCTATGAAGCCTAGCTGCTGTTGCAATGTTCTTTGAAGATATCGTCAGCATCCCGTGGTTGCAAATCTAGTTGTTGTAGTTTATTCTGCACCATCTATTTAGGTAAAATTAATTTTAATCACATGCACTGGTCCGAATTGATCATCAATGGTTCATCTAAACTAATGAAAGAAGGGTGTGTGCATACACGACAATATATCTGCTTCCCTCTATTTTTATGCTTGTTCGAGGTGCCATCCCCAAAAGAACAAATATTTTGTTTGATGGAGTTGGCAGCTCCATAACTAATAGAAGCATCAAATTAGTCATGCAACTTGGGAAGATCAAGAACACACAAACAAGTAATGAACAGAGGCGCGGAGCAGTGATGTAATAGCTAGCATCAGAAGATGTAGGGTAAAACAAACAAAAAGCAGCGGAACCACATGCTAGTTTGCTGATGTGTAATTAAGCATAGAGAACATTAAGCAGTCTGATGGAACCAACAGGTGGCATCAGAACAAAACTAAAGCATATTAACTATATGTGCACTGGTATGTAATTTAACACATGTAACATGTTCACTGCCAGAAGTATGGCCCTACAGGTGCAAGCAGAATAACACGTCTCATGAAAAACTGAATGATGCCCTAAAGAAATTCAAAGGTGCGGTGCTTATGCTAGGAAAGTGAACGTAGGCGCCGGCCGTTGGATAATAGTACCTGATTCTCGGCGGCGTATGGGTATCATTGTCATACTTGATAGCTAAGGATCGTCGATGGTGCTCGTGTTGCGGTTGAGTTTGGGCCAGCTGTCGCCGTCGCTGAAGCGGCTCCGGTGCTACGGTTGCGGCGCCTGTCGACATACAAGAAAGCTCATCTGTGGTAAGTGAACAGTTGCACGATGAAGAGAAAAACCGAAGGTGTACAAATTGAAATAACCTGATGAGGCTGCGGCGTCGGTAAAGCAGGGCCGGTGGAGTTGAATAGGGCGTCCGTGGAGCGGGTCCGGTGCAGTGGACGAAGGGTTCAGCGGGCGCGTTGTATAGTGCTTTTGGTGAGGCGGATCTGTTGCGTCGGACGAGGGCTTGTATGAAGGGCCAGCGAAGGGGCGGACGAGGGAGTCAGTGAAGGGCCTAAGCTGTGGTGGAGGGCACCGGTTAAGCAGATCAGGTGCGGTGGACCATGATGGCGGTCAAGGATATCTGGAGCGGTGGACAAGCCAGTCGCTAAAGCGGCTCCGGTGAAGTGGTGAGTTGGCAGTTGGGGGTTCCAAGGTGCGGAAGGTAGATCCGGCGGGGTGTGAGGTCCACCGCTGCAGCGGAGGACTAGATTCGGCGGCTTGCCGTGGTTGGGGGGGTCGGGGAGGGGAAGGGGAGGGGCTCTGGGGAAGAATGTTGGGGGCAAAGAGGGGAAAACAATGGAGTTACCAAAGCAGCCCTTTTCCGTTCATGTGGCAGGGGTAAAACAGGAATATCGCAGGGCTAAACTTTCGGGCGCGTGATATTTCGATGTGAGCGGGAAGTTTGAAAGCTTTTGGCGCCTAAAATTATAAGTATTCTGCTCTCGTACGGCCGACTATGATATCATGGCCGACAATTTGTTTGTTTTGCACGCAAAAAAATGTGCAAGTTTTGAAAATCAATGTCTCCAACTCGAAACTTAGATTGTCCATTCAATTCAAATATGGATCATTGAGCTACTACAAGCAAATACCATCATACGGTCCAATTCAAATGAAATTCCAAATGTGTTTATCCTAAATATGATGACAAAAGCAAAAATGTGTATGTGTATGAATAAAGTGGATGATTATAAAGTTTGAACATGCCCGTATGTGTATATCTCTAGGTTTGATATATGAATTTGAAATCACGAAATCCCGGCTTAAAAAATGTACCTCCGTTTAAATGAATTACAAAAGCTAATGATGGAGTCGAATTCCAAAATTCCAATCTTAGGTTTGTAATTCTGGTACATCAAGGTATATCACGCATGTTCAAAAGTATCGTTATCTCATAGTACAAACTGTGAAACAAATGGATCAACCATGAGTGCACAATATCTCAATTACGCTAAAGTCCCTCAAATATAGACACCTCACTCTTTATCTGAAGTCAACCCCCCCCCACCACCACACACACACACACACATAGAGAAGTCGTTCTCTCCCCCAAACACCAACACACGAGCACATTAACACCCCTCTCTCTTGTAAAGTCCGGACCCCAACATAGGTCTCTATCACTTTGTCTCTCGGGCATGCACACATCTCTTCCCTCACTCTCTAGGTCTCCCGCTATCTCTCTTACCCAAGCACACGCACTATGTAGAGTGTATATTTCCCATACACACAAAACGTCGCCCCCAAACGTCTATCTCCCTAGTTATGTGGTTCTCGCGCACTCACCTCACACACCACCCCCACTGCAAACAAGCACACTTTGTCTCCTTGTGCACCACTCTCCTCTTTCTATCTCTCCCACATGCGGACCCGCCCCAGCTCCTTCCCTGCATACATATATGTCGTGACTCTTTGCATAGCTCCCTAATGTATAATCGTTCTCGATTTCGCACATTGTTCTCTACACCATCTATTCTAGATCTCTCATGAAGTCCCTATCACACACACGATGACTCGCTTCCCTTGCGTCTCCGTTCATAGGCCAATTTCGGACAACATCAACATTGTCTCCCTATCTATACGCCATTTATGGACACAAACGACCCCTCTCGCCCCCTCTCTTCCTCTCTCTCTCTCTCCGTCGCTAGCTCTCTCTTTCTCTCGCTCTCACACCCCTCTCCCACACACACACTCGATGTCTCTTCCAAATAGTCTGCTCCCCCAGCCCGCACCCGTGCTATCCCGCTACTACACATGTCACACCATTCCCCCTTCCCTTATACTAGGTTTACATCATCAGTGGTCTCTCTACTCCACGTACACTCTCTCCCTCTCACACACAAACGCATGCACAAACACACACAAACACGCACAAACACCCATTTATCTGGATCCTCATCTCTCCCCATGTCCGCATGTGTATCTCACACACTCACTCTCTAATTACGTATATGTGTCTCCACGTTACACAACACAAAGCCCCATGTACATGTCTCTCTCTATCCTCCACACACATAGACACAAAGAATCTGTTATCATTGCCTCAGTCTCTAACATATCACACACGCACACTGTCTCTCTCTCTCCTCGCAAACACGCTCATCAAGGGTTTCCCCGTGAATAACTTACCGTCTATTCATCAACAGTCGTGGCAGTACGGCGAACACGAGACGTGAAAAAGAATAAATCTACACGTGCTTAGACCACCTAGTATGACTACTAGGACTAGAGCAAGCCAAAAAGCGCGCCGCCGTCACCCCCTCCTTGTCGGCGACGGGAAAATCTTTGTTTTACACAGTCGAGAAGTCATTGTGCTAAGGCCCCACATGCCGAGGCGTTGAATAGAATGTAGATGCTAGTTTACGGAAGCAAGTATCGATAATACGTTTGTATCTCCATACTTATATTTCTTCTCTTATAAAAAACCGAGTTGGTGATGATGGTACGTGTGCCATCTTGCAATATAGACCGTCCGATCTATATCTGACGGATGGAAATTAAACTAAAAGATACCCGCACCCCTCTCCACATTTGCAGACAAGGCCTTCCCTCGTTCATCCCTATCTCCAACAAACCTCATTGTTGAGCAATTAAGAAAGGAAGCCTCTGGAACAAACTGGCCTGGTGGCCGCTGCCGGCGTCGTCAATCCCCATGCCTCCGCTCAGTCCGACCACCAACCACCACCACACCCCACTCCTCTTCACCTTATCTCATATTTCTCGAGATATCATTAGTTTTTACACATGGGATTACTCCCGCAAGGGTCAATCACAACAAGTGTTTTATAAAAAAATGCATCTTGATGTTCCGTGCAATGCACGGATCTTGCTAGTACTCCTACACAAGACTAAGTTGGTGATGCTGGTGTGTCTGCCATCCGTCGTTTCTGACCATTAGATCTACATCTAACGATTGTGAGGTAAGTTGTTGCCTTTTCTCACCAACATCCCACTTGTCTACCAATTTGCAGAAAAACCCATAATTAGTATCTTAAAACCAACCACATCCCTCCCTGACCTCACCAAAACAGCCCAAGGAATATATTCTAATTGAAACATAATATATCTCTAGTGACATATGTATATCAAAATTAGAGTGTTTTGTACCAAGTTTGTGAATAAGTATTATTCTAATTATGATTCGTTGCAACGGACATGAACATTGCTAGTATTTCCAACCATGCATTTTTTTTCTAGTATTCCATAGTTTCGAGTTTTCCATCAAGATATTAGTCACTCATGGTTGATATTTACTTTCAATCATGTACACATATGCACTATGTAACTAGCCTTGCTTATTGGCTTCCAAAGCTTAACTTTCACTCCTACTTACAATATGTAGAGTATTTAACAAAAAACTACCACTTTCAACCAGCCCTAGGAAGAATCTATTGTACAAAAAATAGCAAAAACATACGCAAAATTTCTTAATCCACGCCAAAAACTACTACCAAGTACTCCTACCGATTAGGTTCGTTTAAACTCATTTATGACTGGGGTGGCCCACACGTCTGTGCTGACGAGGCAGCTTAAACCAACATATTTTGTTTGACCGTTGACACTAGGGACCCACATTTGACCTTCTATCCTGTTATTCCCCCTCAAATCATTATTTGTCCTGAACATTACTTCAAACAGTACTGATGCATGTTGGTCGGTGGAGCCGGTGATGAGCGAGTTGGCTGCTGCTCCGCCGGACGGGCCGGACGCCGCGCTGGCCTCCGCACGGGTTGGCAGACTGGCCCGAGCGTGACTCATGAGCGAGCAAGCCGCCGTGCTGGCCTTCGCTCGAGCCAGATGGCTGGCCTGAGCGCGGCGCATGCGAGCAAGCCACCGTGCTGCCGTGCCAATCTAGCTAGCAAACCTTGTAGACAAGCAGCTGGACGGAGCTATCTTGGCTAGCTAGCGGCCGCGAGCGCCAGACGGAGCTGTCATCTGGGCTGCCGCAACATGGGCTCCGCACCGCCTGCGGTTTTGACCTCGCCTTCTGCCGGCGGCGGTAGCTGCGTCCCATGGCCGGGGATGACTAGGTGGACGGGCCGGAGGTAGGAGGTCACTCGAGGATTTTTGTTGGTAAGAGCATGTACAATGGTTGATAAGGTAGTCTTATCTTAAGTCTGCCACGTATGCAAGTGGTAGTAGTTTCTTGGCATTTTAGTGGTTTCTTGCATTATTAGGGGTTTCTTGTAAGGAACAATGTACGTACTACTAGCGACAAAAGGCGATTCTAGGTTGCGTTGTACTCCAACGAGTACTACTAGTGGTCGCGGGAGTGTATACCTCGTTTTGTGGGTTCGATCCCGGCCGAACGCACGGCGGCCTTTTTTTAAAATAGTACTACTACACTTCGCTGCGAGCCAATATTTTACACGGGTAGTTTGAGTTTTGAAGTCGAACGGACGTGCGGCCCCACAATCTGGGTGCACTGGACAGGCTAGCCACGTGAACGGGTTTTCCTTCCCAGCATCCCGTGGCTCGCGTGCTCGCCCTAGCCGCACCTCGCTTGCAGCTTCCTCATCAACTAGTAGCATATTTAAACTAGCGCCTCCCAATTAAGCCCGAGGAGCCGGAAAAGCCTGGCGGGGCATTGGGAACTGTGCAATATGGCTCTGTACGTAAAGTGCTCTACTACTACTATGTAGCTTGTGGCGTTGCACGCATGTACTTCACTCCATTATCGGCTCTACTATAAAAGAAATTCCTCTTGACGTGTTTTTTTAAACGGAGGCAAAAGCTTTGCTTCATCTCATTCATAAAGAAGGAACTACTAACAAAGTTCGACGAGATCCATTACACCTCCACAAATGGAAGCGAAAAGCCTAGTCTCGCTGTATCAAATAACTCAAATGTTCTGCCCCCGCAGTAACCGTCGCTGATAAACAGGCTGCTAGTGTGTGCGTGAGAGGAGCGGCTGAGTAGGCCAGCTACTCCTACGTGAGAGGAGCGGCTGAATATAGCACCGAGAGTACCCACTAGGCCACTACGCAGGTGTACTTCCCCTGCATTGATAGTACAGCGATGGTTCTAGAGAACAGTAGTACCCTCCACTTCCAACTGTAGCTCCTTGGCCCTGAGATTCAAGAGTTCAAAACTGGTGCACTATACTAGACTAGACTAGAAGTACAGTACATCGCACTACTAGTTGAGAAAAGTAGTACTGGTACTGCTACAGTACGAGTACGTACTCCTCCGTCACATAATGTAAGACGTTTTTTGACACTAGTTGGCGTGTACAAAAAATGGCAAAAACATACCCAAAATTTCTTAATCCACGCCAAAAACTACTACCTAGTGCCAAAAATTTCTTACTAGTGCTATTATTTACAGTATAATGCAATCCCATAACGTTCCATAATGCTAGTACTAGTAGTAAATAATAGCCTCACCCCTTCGCTGAGGAACGATCTACAGTTGGAAGGGACGAGGCCCTGCGGTTACTACGCTCTTATCTCCTCCTCGCCAGTTCCCCTCCCCCCGAAGAGAAGGCAGTTCGTCGCTGCTCCCATGGATTCGCCAGGCGGTTCTCCTCCTCGTCGGGGCTGGGAGACCTTGGACGACGATCCTCTGGGAGAAATCGCACGCCGCTCCGACGTCCTCACCGCCGCAAGACTCGGTGCTTCCTGCACCAACTTTTTCAAGACGCTGCTTAAACAGGCTTGGGAAAAGGCCATGCTTGTTGGTCTTCCATGCGTCCTCGAGGAGAAGGTTCTTCTATGGGACAATCCTTCGAACAGTCCACCGCTCCCTGGCCATGGTTGCACGTTGACTCCGCTAGAGTTGCCGACGTTGAGAGGTAGTCGGATTTTGTCCGATGAGCAGGTCAGTAATGGAGTTTGATCATGTAGTACTTAGTTATTCCATTTCCATCCCGTAATTTCTCCGCTGCCCACCGTCTTATATATAGGTCTGGGTCGGTGCCAACGAAGATTGGCTTGCATACCTCCGGCCGGATACCACCATCATTTTGCACAACATCCACAGCAGTGCGGCCGTTCCGGTAGACCCCTTCTCCACCATTGGGATCGGCCTTCCGGACTGGCTGGGCTTGAATACGTATGATGATGCCTACATGAGATTGAAGAAGATAGCAATTGCGGACCCGCCGACAAAGCGACGCGGCTACGACGATTACTATCTCATCGCGGTGTTCGACATAAGGATTGCCATCAATGCAAGACGCAGTAACGGCAGAGGCTGGCGCATGTTGGCGGCGGCAGATTTGTACCCCTACACGTTCGAAGACGCCGTGCGCCATCTAGGCCGCATCTTCGTGGTGACAAGCCAGGGGACTTGTTTCATCTGGTTGCCATCCTACGGTACGGGAGATTACAAATGGAATGCACAAACCATCATTTGCATCCCTAACGGTACTCCATTATTTTGCAGGGACCAGTCATCCCCCGATCAAAATAAGATCGCCGATCCTGGATGTGCATTTGCATCCGCGATTCGGTCTAACCTGGAACCTTGTAGCTGACTTTGGCATATTGGGATCAACTATCTTAGCAGTCGTTACCCATGGTACCACTGATGTGCAACATGGTCACACAATCTACCACGATCGGACCGTCACCATCTACCCAGGTATTCCATTTTTTAACCCTCTCGCCTTCTCTTTCATTGTTGTACTAGTAGTATACTTAGTAGTACTAGTAGGAGTACTTTTTACCTTGGAGGACGCGTATAGCTAGCTAGGCCCTTGAAGACTTGAACCCACTAGCTGCCACCATTTTTGTTTTTCCATGTCTTACTATCTCATCCATGTAGCCAAGAGTGGCTATATATAATAAGCCGGTTATTTTACTTCCTCTATACCGGAGTAGTACTATTTGCTGCACAGTATTACTGACCGCCATATTTGAGCACAACATTATTATGCATGGACCTTGACTATGTACGTCACCATGTGTCCAGATCTGGGATGCCGCGTGTACCAGATGAACGGCGCCGAGTTCGACCCCCGTGATGCTACGTGGGTGCCGAGGAACACTCTTGGAGAGTACTCGCTTTTCATCGGGGACAGCTACCCCATTGTGAAGCGGATGCCACCTTCCGTGCACGACACGGAAGGCCTGCCATTCATGAAGCATGGTTGTGTCTTCATTGTGCACCGCCGGATGAACGACATGCTGGGACACGCTATCCCTGATTTATGCCGCTTCAGCTTGGATGAGTCTCCATCGTGTGGAACCGGACTAGAAAGCTGCGACAATGATTCCCGTTGCCCACCGCTATGGATCGTGCCATCCATGAAGAACACCTGGGACTGGAACCTGGAGGAGGACATGCATGTAGCCCATCTATAACGTGTAAGTGGAGTACGGTAATTGTGAACGGTAGCGCTGTGAATATATGTAGACTAGTCGTGCACAAATTTATCACATGAATTGGAGATGAACTTGTGTGGCATACTGGCATTTGTCCTTTAGAATTTATTACTAGTAAATGTGTTATGTGTACGTGCAACTTGTGTGGTTGTTGCACGGGCTCCAACACGCTCTTTGAGAAAAAAAGGTGGCACAGCTTTGGATATACGTGACGTGGCGGCATCATACAGTAGCATCGTTCGCTATAGTTGTAGTACACTCCTACTAGGACGACAACTCCTATAAAACCTTGCGCTTGGCTCTTTGCCTCTTCGGGAGGTTCAACAGTTCGTACTCGTGTGAACCTTGCACTTGGCTCTTCGCCTCTTCGGAAGGTCCAACAATGATGATACTACAGTACAATATGCTTCTGGCAATCTGACACCGATTGAACTGCTGCACGTCCACCGCGAGGGCGAGGGCGAGGGCGAGGGAGAGGGAGAGGGAGAGGGAGAGGGCGCTGTAGTCAAAACCCTCTCCTCGTCCTGCGAACCACCGCGCGCGTGGGCGAGGGAGAGGCGTAGTAAGCAAGCTTCTCCTCGTTCGGCGAGTTGACGGGACACATCAAAGGAGTACTAGTACTAGTAGTAGTCCATACTGCGTCCTTTCCGATTAATATGGCTTAATTTGAAACGAGAAAAATACACTGGCGGTCAACGTATGTAACAATACGCTCTTTACGGTCACTATATATAGTTTTGCGGCGATTATACGATCACTAGCTCATCATAGAGCACCGTATTGCATCCTACTGACCGGCCACATAGTCGACGTGGCACTTTGTTGACTGGTTAAATTGTCACCTGGTTTCTGGGTCCCACCTGTCAGTTGGCAGAGCAAAGAAATCAGTTAAACAAAACTTTACGCAGGCGCGACACGAGTCCAACCCTTGCACGCCAACCACCCTGGCTGTGTATGTGAGTGCATGCACGTGTCCTCCCTCGGTCTTCCAACAAAGAGTGTACATTGGCTACAAAACAAAGAGTGTGGTACATAATGTACATCTACACTTCCAATGCATTTAGCATTTAATCTAAATCGATATTGATTGACTAATGCACCAACTTGTGCTGTAGGTATAGGCTACATGTCTATCCTGAATTACAGCATGCAACGGCCTTCATTTAATCTTCTTATCTCAATGGTCGCATGCACGCATAAGTCTGCTACTTTTGGGCGTTAATTATGCCCTGGTCAATGTGTAAATCTCTAAATGTACAGTCTTTCACGGACGTAGGGAGTAGGTTGAGCACTTGAGCGTGAGCGTGTGTGTTGCGTCGTGTGCTGTGTGCCGCATGGGTGCGTGAGTGTTGCGTGCGTCCATGTGTATGTGTGAGTGTTGCATGTTGCATGCATGCATGCATGCATGGGGCTTACTCCCTGCCATTGACATGTTCATATTTCAAGCTTCCCCTGTTGCCTCCATATGGTGATACTCCCTCTGTTCCCAAATAGTACGGAGTAAAAGCCTCCCTCTGTTCCCAAATACGGAGTATTTGTCTTTCTACAGATTTCAACAAGTGACTAGGTACGGAGCAAAATGAGTGAAGTGAGCGTAGAGGCATAGGGATACTGTAGAAAGGAAGTCCTCGCGATCCATTATTCCCCATCTCGGTCAGAGAGAACTATTCAACTAGTCTTCGCAGTGAAGTGACAATACACGCTACAGCAGATGGGACACGTAATTAATAAGCTGAACCAGCGTGTTGTTGTTACTAAATCAGCCTTACCCAGTACCGCCATCATGTTTGCCAGTAGAGCATGCTTCCGCAAATATGCCTACGCACCTCTGTCCTCCATTAAATGACATATGGGCCCTCTTGTGGTAGACCCACATGTCATCAATGTAACTATTTACACTCCAAAGGACGGTATATCCGGGTAGTAGTACTAGTAGAATTGAAATTTGATGCACTTTCTTCCCCGTCTTCCACTCTTCTTCCTCCTCTCTTCCCCATCGTTGGCCGCACACCATTTACCCCCGCTCACTGCTCGCCCGCCCGCGCCATCTTCCTTGGTAGCACGCGCGTACCATATCCCCCCTGCTCACTGCTCGGCCACATGAGGAGAAGCTTCTTCGCCCGCCCGATCGAATCCACTTCCCCGCTGGCTCGCAGGCACCGAAAACCCCAATGGCAGAACCAATTGACACGCAGAGCCGCGATTGGAATTCCCTCCCCGATGTTCTCTTGGAGCAGATCTGTAGTCGTATGGACCTACTCAGCACCATCTGTCTGGCCACATGCTCGGTGTCTTTGTACCGTCTACTCATCTGCAACCGGGCGGCTCTTTTGAAGACACCCTGCTTGCTGATGCCCGATCCTCGCAGGTGGCCCAGACACCGACTTGACAATCCTACGGAGGTTGCCGTGGTGCCCCTCGACATGCTACCACTATCCGTCCACATGTCCTTCATGCGCGGCCACTACTGGGCGGGCATGAAGGCCAACTGGATCGTCCTCATCCACCACACCGGTAGTCCATGGCGTCTCATGGATATCTACACTCTGCGAGAGATCACCCTTCCATCGTTGGATACCGCCGACATCGAGCCTCGCGGCCCGCCGGACACTCCTGCCTACTACGCATGAGACGCGTCAAGTTTTTGGCTCGACCTCTGTTTGCAGAAAGTTGTAATCTGCGAAGTGCCCACACCATCAGAAGACTACATGGATTACAAGCTCATTGCCTTGTTCAACATGGGATTAGTCTATCTGGAATCCGGTCGCCATACATGGTTATGGCTCATCATCAATCCTGTTGAGGCAACATTTCTGTCTGATGCTATAGTGCACGATGGCATCGTTTACGCGGTCGACACACAGGTTGGCTGCCTATACTGGTAGAATCTATCGTCGTGTAATTGTTCTATCTCATCTCATCTTTACCTTATGAATACGACTGCCTATTCATTTGTTACAAATTTAGAATGCATAGCATGTCTATAACCACATCATTGCTATGTGTTCCTCTCATCTCCTAGTTTTTTATGACCACACATGTTATTGTTAGAGTTGATACGAGAACAATTGGCATCTAATGATTGTTAGAATACATATTATGAGCATAACATCATGATTGCTATATGTTACTCTTGTTTACAAGATTTTTATAACAACGCATGTTATTGCTTAGAGTTGATATGAGAACAGTAGTAGTAAGTGCTATGGTAGAATATGAGTAGGCGCTGTCATAGCTGTTTTCCTCTCATTGTTACATGATGTTTGAACCATGACATATTGCTAGAATATGAAAGCCATTGGCTTATTTTTTTAACTTGGGGTATGATTATGACCACGACATTGCCATTCTCTGTCTATGATATGTGTCACTGTTATAATAATCTTAATTCCACACATACTCTGAACATGATTGTTTATTTTTGTCCTTTTGGTCTCCAATTTGAATTGTTGCAGTAGACGCCAATGCACTGGCCTTCATGATTCCAGGACCTGGAATCATACCAGCCGATGGGTGGTGGTTTATCGCTCATTCAGCTGACGGCGATCATTTGATGCTCATTCGCACGTACCAAATTGACCAAACCATTACATCAAACCACATGCAGTACAATGCGTGGGGCGTTCGTGACATTGATGGTTATGGCTGCTTCGTGTTCGAGAAAGATCCCAGCTTCGTAGGGCCAGGCGTATTCAACTGGAGGCGGGTTTACAGCCTCGGCAACCACTCCTTGTTCCCCGGGTTCAATTAAACGATCATCCAACCAATCATCGATCATATCACCGACGATGATTACTGTGCTATGCAACTTCCATTCACGAGGGGGGGCTGTGTTTACACATCATACCATGGGTTTCATGAATCACCATATCCAGAGATTCATCGACACAGCTTGTTGCCAGGTAATCTTCAGTGTGTGAAAGGCATCAAGCTTCCATGCGATGGATGGCTTTTGCAAACCCGACATGCGGTGATGTGGTTCATACCAACAGAAAATATGCACAACTTGATTCGTGCTGATATCTAGACTGAGCCATGTATTCTGCTGCTGTAGCACGACCCTCTTTTGTTGGATATTATGTACTATTGTTAGTTTGAAGCACTCCTCTGGTTCGAAGGATAGATACCTTCCTGGGATCAAGTGCATCCTAACTCACCTGCGTAGGATGTACTGATAATGATGATGGAGATGCTGTGCAGAAGCCATATATATCAGTTAGGCTTCAAGTGCGTACTTGTTAGTTAAACCTATGTATAAATTGTGACACTAAATACGACTAGTAAGTAGTACATTAGCAGTACTAGTATACGTCGGTCAAATTATTCATCATGTCCACACATTGAATTGACGTGACAACACGTTGCACGTGAGGTGACACAAGAATCCCGGCGGCGTGTTCGGGTATTCTGGACTTCAGATTTGGAGTACCACTTATCTGTCGAAATCTTTCATCATTCACTTAAAACAGTCGATTGATCATACATTGAGTACCATATAACTAGAATTACCGATGCAAGTCCAAGAAGGATTGGCCGGTGCTGTCGGCTGGCGTCAAGATCGATCCCACGGATCAGGAGCTGATCGAGCATCTTGAGGCCAAAGTGAGTGCTGACAGCGCAAGATTTCAGTCTCTCATCGATTTGTTCATACCAACCATCGACAGCGAGCACGACATATGCTACACCCACCCTGAGAAACTTCCAGGTAAGACACCGATCGGCCGTCTACTTGCACAAACATATTCCTTTGTTTATAGCTCTATTTTTCTTTTTAGATGCAGACCTGGTGAAGCAATTACAATTTGACAGTTAATAAAAAGTGAATCAAGTGACTGCAACATGCCAAAGATGTTATGAAAATGCCAACTAGGTACACTAAAACCTGTATTCCATAATACTGCAGGTATCACACTGAGTGGCCTAAGGAAGCATTTCTTCTAGCGCAATTCCAGGGCGTTCAAAAGGGGCACGTGGACGCGTCGCAAGATACAGTCGGAGTGCGGCATGCACGCGATGTGGCACAAGACCGGCAATACCTTGCCGGTGATGGTCAACGGCGGGCAGACGGGCAGCAAAAAAGGTTCTGGTGCTGCACACCAACAAGAACTTCGACCAGCAGAGGACCAACTGGGTGATGCACCAGTACCACCTCGGGGACCTGGAGCAAAAGAAGGAGCGGGAACTGGTCCTCTGCAAGATTTTCTACCAGACGAACACTAGGGCCAGGAGTAAAAAGATTATAAGTTAGTTAGGTATTGGTAGTTGTACTACCTTATCGTCTGCAAGTTGGTATTGTTGTTAACGATCTTTTGGTATGAACTTGCATTTGCTTCCAACCATCATGCCAAGGGTTGGCATAGATATAAAGCTGAATAATTTGTTTCGAAACGAATTTTCAGGCACCTGATTTTTATTTGATGGGTAGCATAAGCACCCGTCGTTTGAATTCCCATTACTCCAATTTTTTCGAAACAAGTGCATGCACTTATTATCACGATAAAAAACAATATCCGTGCTGCATCCCAGTTATCAGTCTGTACTTGCAGAATTCTCTCGTTTATTGAGCACGTATATTGTTTTTTCAGGTCGAGCAAGTTTCAACTGGGCTGCAGACTGCCCAGGGTTGGTTTTGTTTTTAACAGGCCCAGCCCATGACGACAACGGGGCACAAAGATCCAGTAGGTATCTACTGGCCTCCGGCCCGCCAGCGTTAGTTATATTTTGTCTTACAACATCCGCAGACAGTTTTTTTTACTGGATCAAACACACAGCCCAGTTCTATTTTCCTCTTGAAATGCATGTCCTACATCCATTTTCTAATCTCTACCTATAGTTTTACTAGTTCATATACACGTATCATTATATTGAAAACACATGAAATTCCCTTTTCATATTTACATCCTTATTTTTGTTGTTTTTTCCCACCCAGCGCTGATTTTTTTACCACCAGTTTTCCCTTAAACCAACTCAATTGTACCACGTCTTATTTGCTTAACAAAACAAAACGATTTTTTGGCAAATCAATAAGTTCTTAAGAAAATGTTTATCATTTCAGGATTACAACAGTTCAGACTCCATCGAAATATGCAAAATAAGGTTGAACTTTTTGATCATGGTCCTCGGCAGAAAATGGGCTGTAATAAATTACTTAATAATTAGCAAATGGGTTGCAAATTATAAAAAATAGCAAATGGGCTTTATGTTGTCTGCCACAGATTTGGAGGCTGACTTGTGGGCCTACTAAGTTCATGCGTACACAAGGTTTCTCAAAAAATAAACTTAGTCAACAATCGACTCTACCAGCGTCAGACCGTTAGATGTCAATCTAACGGCAATCATGCTTCTTCAGTCTCTGATCTTCCTGCCCAGCCGCCCAAACCAGCGCCATCGGAACCGCCTACTCCCGCCTCCCTTGGCCGGCAGTGCTGCCGGGCAGGCCTCATGGCCCTATCATACTCGCATCCCTGGCATGCCTATCCCTCTACTCACCCACACCTCCTGTTATTTTCCGGCGACAACAGCCGAACCAGTCAACCCTCATACTCTCCACCGCGTGGGCAGCCACTGCCGTGTATTCCTCGGCTCCGTGTCTTTCCCTTCGTAGGCCTCGCCATTGTCCACCGCCCTGGTGCTCTCGGCGCGGCGTGGTCAACGATGTCCATCCAACGGCCGTAGTGCTTCTTCAACCTCTGGTCTTCTTGCCCCAGCCGCCCAAAGCAGCGCCGGTCGTGCCGCATGCTCCTGCCTCCCATGGCCGGCTGTGCTGCCGCGGAGGCCTCACCATCCCCATACTACTCCCACCGCTGACCAGCCCATCCCTCCACTCACCCACTCCCCCTGTTATTTTGTGGCGACGGCAGCCTCACACCGTAGCCGAGCCAGTGAACCCTCGTACTCCTCTCCACGTGGGCATCCACTGCCGCGTCTTCCCCGGCTCCGCGTCGTCCCCTTCCTAGGCCTCGTCGTCGCCCACCGCCGTGGTGCTCTCGGCACGACGTGGTCAACGACCGACTTCCATCGGAAGATTACTGTACGTGGAGAGGCTGACAGCTGGGTCCACGGTAGCCGCAAGGAAGTGCCTCCTTATTACGCACAAAATAATTATTCCTCCACCTGACAGCAGGGACCCACCGGACGCACCACTAGTATTTCGCGGAAAAACGTTTCCCCTGACTGCTGGGACCCACCGGACGGGCCACCGTATTTCGCGAAAAAACATTTGCCCCTGACTACTGGGACCCACCGGGCGGACCAACATATTTCGCGAAAAAACGTTCCCCCCGCTGTCAGCTCGGACCCACCGGAAGTGCCTCCTTGTTACGCATAGAAAAATCAATACTCCCCCTGCTAGCTGGGACCCACCATGGGGGGAGGTTGACTTGTGGGCATACTAAGTTGACGGGGACGGAGGGCTTTGTCAACTTAGTCAATATGAATGATTCTAGCTCCAGTGACTGTACGATGTCCATCCAACGACCGTCATGCTTGTTCAATCTCTGCTCTTCCTGCTCCAGCCGCTCAAACAAGCGCTGGTGGGACTGCCTGCTCCCTCCTCCCCGCGGCCGGCTGTGCTGCCGCGCAGCCCTCACCGCCCCACCGTACTCCCATCGCTGGCCTAGCCATCCCTCTACTCACCCACACCTGATGTTATTCTCCGACGACGGCAAACGAACCAGTAAACCCTCATACAGTCGTACTCCCCTTCGCGTGGGAAACAACTGCCGAGTCTTCCCTGCCTCTGTGTCGTTCCCTTCCTAGGCCTCGCCGTCGTCCACCGCCCTGGTGCTCTTGGCGCGGCCTGGTCAACATGGTCAACAACCGACATGCATCTGAAGTGGATTGTACGTGGAGAGGCTGACAGCTGGGTCCATGGCCGCACGCAAGGAAATACCTCCTTATTATGCGCAAAATAATGATTCCTCCACCTGACATCAGGCACCCACCAAAAGGGCCTCTGTATTTCGCGAAAAAACATTACCACTGCTGACAGCTCGAACCCACCAGCTATATCTTCGCACGCAAGGAAGTGCCTCCTTATTACGCACAAAAAATGAATACTCCCCCTGTTAGCTAGGACCCAGTATAGTGGCAGGCTGACTTGTGGGCCTACTAAGCTGACGGGGACGAAGGGCTTTGTCAACTTAGTCAATATGCATGATTCTAGCTCCAGTGACCGTATGATGTCCATCCAACGGCCGTAGTGCTTCTTCAACCTCTGGTCTTCTTGCTCCAGCCGCCCAAACCAGCGCCGGTCGTGCCTCGTGCTCCTGCCTCCCGTGGCCGTCTGCGATGCGGCGGAGGCGTCACCGCCCGTACTACTCCCACCGCTGGCCAGGCCATCCCTCTACTTACCCACACCCCCTGTTATTCTGCAGCGATGGCAGCCTCACACCGCAGCGAACCAGTGAACCCTCGTACTCCTCTACGTGTGGGCATCCACTGCCGCGTCTTCCCCGGCTCCGTGTCGTCCCCTTCCTAGGCCTCGCTGTTGTCCACCGCTCTGGTGCTCTCGGCGCGGCGTGGTCAACATGGTCAAGGAACGTCTTCCATCGGACGTGGAATGTACGTGGAGAGGCTGACAGCTGGGTCCACGGCTGCAGCAAGGAAGTGCCTCCTTATTACGTGCAAAATAATTATTCCTCCACCTGACAGCGGGGACCCACCGGACGGGCCACCGTATTTCGCGAAAAATACATTTCCCCCTGACTGCTGCGACCCACCAGCTACATCTTCGCACGCAAGGAAGTGCGTCCGAAAAAAAAACGAATCGCCCCCCTGAGTGCTGGGACCCACCAGCTACATCTTCGCATGCAAGGAAGTGCCTGACAGTCGGGACCCACCTGGTCGAAGCGTACGAAGCGTTGTCATTCTGGTCGCGAACGTGTACGTACATATATACTGGTGGATGTAGAGGCGCACATGTGTCGTAGTAGAGGTGCGCACGTAGCATGTACACGTACGTACAGCGGCCAAGGTGCAAGAAAGAAAATACGGCCACATATGTGTACATATAGGCGGGGTCTCGAATGCCTACTCGCGCATACGTACAGCGAGGGCTCGTGTACATGGCTGGGTCGAAACGGAGAAACAACATTGTCGTCGTGTTCATGGGGAGGCAATGAAATGCGTCGTGTTCATGGGGAGGCAACGGAATGCGTCGTGTTCATCGGGAGGCAACGAAACGCGTGGGAGCCAACCGGTTAGACGGAACAGGCGATGGAAACGAGGCCTGGCGTATCGCAGAATGGAGGAAACGGCCTTGTGTTCGACCGGCCACGTCTGAAACGGGATCCTGTTGATCGGGAGGGGCCTGGCGTACCGTAAAACGGAGGAAACGGACCTCCTACGGTCGAAACGGGGGTCCTGTTGATCGGGAGGGGTGTGGCGTACGGCAAAACGGACGAAACAGACCTCCTACGGTTGAAACGGGGGTCCTGTTGATCGGGAGGGGTGTGGCGTACCAGAAAACGGATGAAATAGACCTCCTACGGTCGAAACGGGGGTCCTGTTGATCGGGAGGGGTGTGGCGTACCGCAAAACGGATGAAACGGACCTCCTACAGTCGAAATGGGGGTCTTGTTCATCGGGAGGGGTGTGGCGTACCGCAAAACAGGACTCCACGGGATACTGTTCATCTCCACCATCGACCTCCTCCAGCCTCCACGGGCTACCGTCGACCTCCTCCAGCCTCCACGGGCTCCTGTTCATCCAACCTCCACCGCGCGCTACTCCACCGGCTACTGTTCAACCACTCCTCCACAGGCACCCCTCCACTGTCTACTGTTCATCCAACCCTCCACACCACGGGGTCCTGTTCAACCACCCCTCCACGGCCACCCCTCCACCGTCTACTGTTCATCCAGCCCTCCACACCACGGGGTCCTGTTCATACAGAGGCAACACCACCGCTCACTGTTCATCCACCCCGCCCCCCACAATGCTCACTGTTCATCCAATCGATCGGCTTCAGTTAGCAGCAGTAGCAAAGGAATCACTCCATCGGGTTTAGTTAACAGCCATCGATCGATCGCTCGGGTTCAGTAACGCGTAGCCTGCAGTGCAATCGGTCAGGTTTAGTTAGAGCCCAACGCCTCGCTCGGGTTCAGTTAAAGCCAACGCCTCGCACACACGCGCATACGTGTACGAGAGAAACGCGCATCGCTCGGCCCCCGACCGCCCACCGTAACCAGCAACTCCCCGAAATTTTCCTCCCCCTCGTTTCTACAACGGTTTTTTCCATCATGGACGGCCCAAAGAATGTCATGCAACTGCGTCTCCGGCCCACCCAGGACGAAAAGCCCATTTTCTGTCATGATTTTTTGTCATAGAAGTAGGAGCCCACCACATCTATGATGATACCGGGTTTTGTCACAATTATCGTCATAGAAGTGTCATATGTATGACAGAAAAAAAAATTGTTCGGCCCAAAATGTCACGGGTGTGTCTTTTTTTATAGTGTTTATGGATCCTCTTTTGACGTTTGTTTGAGCAACCTTGATCGAGTTTTGCAGAGATGCGAAGACACTAGTCTCGTCCTGAATTGGGAAAAGTGTCACTTTATGGTTAATGAAGGCATTGTCTTGGGGCACAAGATCTCCGAGAGAGGTATTGAAGTTGATAAAGCCAAAGTTGATGCTATTGAAAAGATGCCATGTCCCAAGGACATAAAAGGTATAAGAAGTTTCCTTGGTCACGCCAGTTTTTACAGGAGGTTCATTAACGACTTTTCTAAAATCTCTAGGCCTCTGACTAATTTATTACAAAAAGATATTCCTTTTGTCTTTGATGATGATTGTGTAGAAGCATTTAAAGTACTTAAGAAAGCTTTGATCACTGCACCTATTGTTCAGCCACCTGATTGGAATTTACCTTTTGAAATTATGTGTGATGCTAATTACATTCTCTAACCTAGACAAGTTATCTGCAACGGGGTTCTCAGCTTTCCTGATGAACAATTAGCGATCGTCAATGCTTCTCGTACTGCTCCTTGGTATGCTGATTATGCTAATTACATTGTTGCTAAATATATACCGTCTAGTTTCACATACCAGCAAAAGAAAAAGTTCTTTTATGATTTAAGACATTACTTCTGGGATGATCCACACCTTTATAAAGGATTAGATGGTGTTATTAGACATTGTGTGCCTGAGCATGAACAGGAGCAGATTCTACGCAAGTGTCACTCTGAATCTTATGGAGGACACCACGCTGGAGATAGAACTGCAGACAAGGTACTACAATCTGGTTTTTATTGGCCTACTCTCTTCAAAGATGCTCGTAAGTTTGTCTTGTCTTGTGATGAATGTCAAAGAATAGGTAACATTAGTAGACGTCAAGAAATGCCTATGAATTATTCTCTTCTTATTGAACCGTTTGATGTTTGGGGCTTTGATTATATGGGACCTTTTCCTGCCTCTAATGGTTATACACATATTTTAGTTGCTGTTGATTACGTTACTAAGTGGGTAGAAGCTATTCCAACTAGTAGTGCTGATCATAACACTTCTATTAAAATGCTTAAAGAAGTTATTTTTCCGAGGTTTGGAGTCCCTAGATATCTAATGACTGATGGTGGTTCACATTTTATTCATGGTGCTTTCCGTAAGATGCTTGCTAAGTATGATGTCAATCATAGAATAGCATCTCCTTATCATCCGCAGTCTAGTGGTCAAGTAGAGTTGAGCAATAGAGAGCTCAAATTAATTTTGCAAAAGACTGTGAATAGATCTAGAAAGAATTGGTCCAAAAAACTTGATGATGCATTATGGGCCTATAGAACTACATACAAAAATCCTATGGGTATGTCTCCATATAAGATGGTTTATGGAAAAGCGTGTAATTTACCTCTTGAACTTGAACATAAGGCATATTGGGCTATCAAAGAACTCAATTATGACTTCAAACTTGCCGGTGAGAAGAGGTTGTTTGATATTAGCTCACTTGATGAATGGAGAACCCAAGCCTATGAGAATGCCAAGCTTTTCAAAGAAAAAGTCAAACACTGGCATGATAAGAGGATACAAAAGCGTGAGTTTAACGTAGGAGATTATGTGTTATTATTCAACTCCCGTTTAAGATTTTTTGCAGGAAAACTTCTCTCAAAATGGGAAGGTCCCTACGTTATCAAGGAGGTCTATCGTTCTGGTGCTATAAAAATCAACAACTTCGAAGGCACAAATCCGAGGGTGGTAAATGGTCAAAGAATTAAACACTATATTTCAGGTAATCCTATCAATGTTGAAACTAATATTATTGAAACAGTAACCCCTGAGGCATACATAAGGGACACTTTCGAGAATGTTCCAGACTCCGAAAAGTTATAGGTATGTGGTACGGTAAGTAAACCGACTCCAAAACAACTCCAACGGCAATTTTTATCAGTTTTAGGATATTTAAGAATTTTAGGAAGAAAGAAGTAGTCCGAAAGGGACACGAGGCCCCCACGAGAGTGGAGGGAGCGCCCCCCTGTAGGGCGCGCCCCCCTGTCTTGTGGGCACCTCGTGTGTCTCCTGGACTCCGTTTTCTTGCACGTTACGTATTTTTGTCGGTAAAAATTCATTATATATACTCCCGAAGGTTTTGACCACCGTATCACGCAAATATCCTCTGTTTTCATTTCGAACTGTTTCTGTTGCAGATCTAGAGCACCATGACTTCACCCTCATCCAACAACGAAGACAAGGATGCTTGGCTATTGAAGATAGAGCTGAAAACAGAAGAACTAGAAGAGATCAATAAGGATGAAGGGACCAAGAAGGCCATGGAGGTTCAAGCTCCGGCGGTGAAAGAAGAAGACATCCCTCAACCTTTACCTAACCTTTTCACTCCAACAGAGATTGAAGCTTTCAAGATGATTGACTTAGCTCACATACAGAACAAATATCTTACACAGGAGAATAACCTTTTGAAGGATCATATCGCCGGACTCAAGGGCATTATCCGCAAGTTGGAGGAGCTTTTACGCTCGATGTGCGATTATCCACCGTCATCATCACCACCTCCATCACCTCCGAAGAAATAATCACATGAGTATGGGCACTCCCCTTGGCAACTGCCAAGCTTGGGGGAGGTGCCCCGGTATCGTATCACCAGCACACTCTTATCTTTACCATTTTATTTAGTTCGATCCTTTTAGCAGTATCTTGATCTAGTAGTTTGAAGTTTTGATATCAAATAGTTTTGGGTTTTGCTTTGTGATCTCTTTATGTAATCAAGTCCGTGAGCTATCTATAATAAATATTAGTGTTGAGTCAAGGGCTTTGCTATGTTGCTATGATCTTGAGAAAGTAGAAAGAATAATGGAGTTCATATTGATCTTACGGATAGTGATAACTTCACACATAGAAAGTATGAAGCATAAAAATTGTTGAGAGGTGATAAACTTAGCCTTGGTCATCGTTGCAATTAATAGGAAGTGATAAGGAAAGAGGGGTTCACATATAAATATATTATCTTGGACACCTTTTATAATGGGGAACACTCATTAAGTATGACATGCTAAAAGAGTTGATGTTGGACAAGGAAGACAATGTAAAGGTTTATGTTTTCCGGCATCTCACTTAAAGTATATTGTCATTGACCTTCCAAACATGATGAGCTTGCCTTTCCCCCTCATGCTAGCCAAATTCCTTGCACCAAGTAGAGATACTACTTGTGCTTCCAAATATCCTTAAACCCAGTTTTGCCATGAGAGTCCACCATACCTACCTATGGCTTGAGTAAGATCCTTCAAGTAAGTTGTCATTGATGCAAGCAATAAAAATTGCTCTCTAAATATGTATGACTTATTAGTGCAGAGAAAATAAGCTTTGTACGAACTTGTTGTGGAACTAATAAAAGCGACGGACTACATAATAAAGGTCCACATACAAGGGGCAATATAAAGTGACGTTCTTTTGCATTAAGATTTTGTGCATCAACCCTAAACGCACATGACAACCTCTGCTTCCCTCTGCGAAGGGCCTATCTTTTACTTTATGTTTTTACTTTATGCTTGAGTCAAGGTGATCCTCACCTTTCCCTTTTTCATTTTATCCTTTGGCAAGCTCCTCGTGTTTGAAAGATCATGATATATATATATCCAATTGGATGTAAGTTAGCATGGGCTATTATTGTTGACATCACCTAAAGGTGAATACGTTGGGAGGCAACACAATAAGCCCCTATCTTTCTCAGTGTCCGGCTGAAACTCTATAACCACAAGTACTACGTGAGTGTTAGCAATTGTAGGAGACTACGAGATAGTTGAGTATGTGAGCTTGCTGAAAAGCTCTATGGTTGACTCTTTCTGATGTTATGATAAATTGCAATTGCCTCAATGACTGAGATTATAGTTTGTTAGTTCCCAATGAAGTTTTTGAACCATACTTGACATTGTGAATTGATTGTTACTTAAGCATAAGAAATCATATGTTAAGTTCTATATATGTTGCTGTTATAAGAATGATCATGATGCCCTCATATCCGTATTTTATTTTCATCGACACCTCTATCTCTAAACATGTGGACATAATTTTCGATTTCGGCTTCCGCTTGAGGACAAGCGAGGTCTAAGCTTGGGGGAGTTGATACATCCATTTTGCATCATGCTTTTATATCAATATTTATTGCATTATGGGCTGTTATTACACATTATATCTCAATACTTATGGCTATTCTCTCTTATTTTACAAGGTTTACCATGAAGAGGGGGAATGCTGGCAGCTGGAATTCTGGCTGGAAAAGGAGCAAACGTTAGAAACCTATTCTGCACAGCTCCAAAAATCCTGAAACTCCATGGAACAACCTTTTGGAATTAATAAGAATTTCTGAGCAAAAGAAATTCGCCAGGGGGCCCACACCCTGTCCAGGAGACAGGGGGCGCAACCCCCCTATAGGGCGCACCCTCCTATCTCCTGGGCCCCCTGGTGGGCCTCCGGCGTCCATCTTCTGCTATATCATCACTTTTACCCTGGAAAAAATTGTGGGCAAGCTTACGGGACGAAACTCCGCCGCCACGAGGCGGAACCTTGGCGGAATCAATCTAGGGCTCCGACGGAGATATTCTGCCGGGGACACTTCCCTTCGGGAGGGGGAAATCATCACCAACGTTATCACCAACGATCCTCTCATTGGGAGGGGGTCAATCTCCATCAACATCTTCACCAACACCATCTCCTCTCAAAACCCTAGTTCATCTCTGGTATCCAATCTTGTATCAAAACCACAAATTGGTACCTGTGGGTTGCTAGTAGTGTTGATTACTCCTTGTAGTTGATGCTAATTGGGTTACTTGGTGGAAGATCATATGTTCAGATCCTTTATGCATATTATTACTCCTCTGATTATGAACATGAATATGCTTTGTGAGTAGTTACGTTTGTTCCTGAGGACATGGGTGAAGTCTTGCTATTAGTAGTCATGTGAATTTGGTATTCGTTCGATATTTTGATGAGATGTATGTTGTATTTTCCTCTAGTGGTGTTATGTGAACATCGACTACATGACACTTCACCATTATTTGGCCTAGAGGAAGGCATGGGGAAGTAATAAGTAGATGATGGGTTGCTAGAGTGACAGAAGCTTAAACCCTAGTTTATGCGTTGCTTCGTTAGGGGCTGATATGGATCCATATGTTTAATGTTGTGGTTAGGTTTACCTCAATACTTCTTTTGTAGTTGCGGATGCTTGCAACAGGGGTTAATAATAAGTGGTATGCTTGTCCAAGTTACGGCAGTACCCAAGTACCGGTCCACCCACATATCAAATTATCAAAGTACCGAACACGAATCATATGAACATGATGAAAACTAGCTCGACGATAATTCCCAATGTGTCCTCGGGAGGTCCTTTATCATTATTAGAAATTGTCCAGGCTTATCCTTTGCTACATAAAGAATTGGTCCACCTTGCTGCACTTTGTTTACTTTATTTACTTGTTACTCGTTACTATTTATCTTATCACAAAACTATCTATCACCTACAATTTTAGTGCTTGCAGAGAAAACCTTACTGAAAATCGCTTATCATTTCCTTCTGCTCCTCGTTGGGTTCGACACTCTTACTTATCGAAAGGACTATGATAGATCCCCTACACTTGTGGGTCATCAAAGGTCCGTCGTCACGACAACAGGATTTTGAGAGCGTGCAGCGAGGACGTGGCCAGCGGCTCTGAGAGGCACATTACCCCCGAGGCTGCCTGGATGGCTAAGCAGGGCTACAAGTGGACCGATTCTGAGGAGGAGTACATTCCTGCTGCGGAGTCCGACGACGAGGAGTTTTTTTCCGCCTGAACTACCACCCTTGTTGTAGGTGCCCTCTTTGCCTTTTTGGTGTCTCGATGCCAAAGGGGGAGAGAGTGTAGGATTTGCGTGTCGTGTGTGCGTGTGCTTCGTCATTTGCTTTGCTTTTCGTCTGTTGAACTTGTTTGCTTTGATTTGGTTGTGCTCGTAAGACTAAGTTTATCATATGGTGTTGACATACTTGAGCTTGATCTCCCCTCGCCTAATGTGATCCCGGATGAAGTGATACCGAATCTCAATATGCTTCGTCTTGAAATGTTGCACCGGGTTGAGAGAAATCTTGATGGCACTTTCATTATCACACCAAAGAGGCACTTTGTCACAAATGACACCATACTCCTTTAAAGTTTGCCTCATCCATAAGAGTTGTGCACAACAACTATGGGCCGCCACATATTCTGCTTCGATGGACGAGAGAGACACACAACTTTGCTTCTTGGAAGACCAACTCACTATCGAGCAACCATGACCCCCCACCGGAAGCAAGCACCTACAAAAGATCAATGCTTGGTTTTAGGTACCCATTTAGTAATGGGTCCTTTGATGTTAGTAACAAGGGTCTTAGGAACCCAAATAGACCATTCAATGTATTCATAAGGTGAACCAACAAATTTAGCATAAACATGCCCATCACTAGCACGGCACAACACATAAGAAGGGTTGAAGTCGCCGGCTTTGTTGGAGGAGGTGGTTTTTCCCTTTTTGACATCAACACCCTTCACATTTTTCTTCTTCTCTTTAGGAGCACCCTCTCCCTCTTTCACGAAGGTTTGCTTGAGAGGAGGAGGTCGTTTGGTCTTGTCGTTCTTCTTCTTGTTCTTGGACTTGTGTGCGAACCCAATTCCCTCCTTGGCCACAACTTCCTTTTGATTGCTCAAAAGGTCATTGAGGTTCTTCTCACCTTGAATACATGTCACAAGGCCTTTCTCAAGTTGATCCTTCAACTTAGCATTCTCCTCCACAACATGCACATGCTCACAACACGGGTTAGTGGCATATGCATTATCAATCAATACCATATGAGGAAAGGTGGCCTTTTCCTTGGTTAGCTTAACTTGGAGTTGAGCATGAGACTCCTTGAGGTTAGCGTGAGCACCCTTAAAGACCTTGTGGGCCTTGTCAAGTACATCAAACTTCTCCTTGAGTCTAGCATGATCAACCCCAAGTTTAGCCTTCTCGGAAGTTAGCACACGAGACACAACAAGAGCATGATCAAGATGTTTCTTTAACTTAGCATGGTCATCGTTGTGTGACTCCTCAAGAGTCAAACGATGCCCACGCTCTTCCTCAAGAGCATTAGAGAGATCCGAATATCTCATCGGTGTAGTCACGACTATGACCTTCCATCTTAGAGATGGTTTCTTCGTGAGCCTCGATCATGTCATTGGCTTCACCAAGTTGTTCCAAGAGAGCAACAAAGTGCTTCTTGGATTTGACCTTGAGATTACTCATAAATGACTCAAATTCATTCACATCCTCATTAGACCCCTCATGTTCATCAATGCAACCCATCAAAGAGGGATTAGTAATGATGGTGGTTTTGATGTTGGGGGTTACCTTGTTAGAGGCTTTGGCCATGAGGCACTTGGCGGTGATGTTCTCGTTAGGTGAATCGAAGAGAGACATCCGGGGAGTTGTGGCAATGGCAATGGATGTCATGGACATTTCTTCACCATCTTCATCATCATCGTCATCATCACGGTATTCTTCTTGAACCACCAACCCAGAGTAGGAGTCCTTTTGATGAAGTTGTTCTTGTTGGGGAAGGACTTGGCTTTGTCTTTTCGGATAAGCTTGCCACCATTGTCTTCCCGCTTCTCGTAAGGACAATCCACAATGAAATGGCTCAAATTGCCACAGTTGTAACATGTTCTTACTCGTTGCTTGCCCTTGAAGCCACTTGAGTTGGTCTTGTTGAAATTTGGCCTTGAGTTCTTCTTGCTCCAAAATTGTCTTGAAGCAAGAGCCATGTGCTCATGATAATCATATTTCGTATCTTCGGGGTTGCTCTCCTCATCCTCCTCTTCTTCCTATTCTTCCACAATAACCTTGGCCTTCAAGGCAAGGTTGGGCTTCTTTGCCCTTTGAGAGCGGAGCACCATGTTGTCGGCGGTCTTGTCCAAGATGCTCATTGCAACGAACTCATCCAATACTTCACTTGAGGTCATGGAGTGGAAGTCTGGTATTTGACGAATGATGGAGGACATGGCCTTCTTGTAGGGCATCATGGCCTTGAGGAACTTGCGCTTGATCCAATTGTCATCCATGTCCTTGCTCCCATGATCTCGGAGTGAGACCGCGAGTTTGGTCACTCTTCGAAAGAGCTCATGAGGTTCTTCATCTTCTTTCATTGCAAACTCATCGGCTTCATCTTGCACCACTTCATAGTTGGAGCGTTGAATGCTTGCACTTCCCCGATAGAGAGACACGATGCATTGCCATGCGTCTTTGGCAATGGCATGGGGTCGAAGATGAGGGAGATCTTTGGGGACGATAGCATCTTGGATGATGAAGAGAGCATTCTCATTGAATTGATTATCCACTGCTTCTCTAGGGGTGAAGTTGCTTCGGTCATGTGGATAGAAACCTTCTTCAATGATTCTCCAAAGATTAGTATTCACATGATTTAAATGATGCTTGAAGCGATACACCCAAGAATCAAAATCCTCATTTTTCACAATCTTAGGAGGAGGATCGGCATGATTTAAGTGAGTAGAGGGAATCGGTCCTCCATAAGTTGGAGGTTCTACATGGGCAAAGATGCCAGTGCCATTTCTACCACTAGTAGAAGGACCCTTCTCACTATTAGCTTCCCCCTTATCGGAGTGAGCACCCGTCACCTTGTTAGTGGGATCACCCACTTTCAACGGCAAGGTAGGTAGTTTAAGTCCTTCTAAGAATTTATTAAACATGCTTTCAACCGTGGTAGTCATTGAGGTTTTCAATGTGTCCAAGGCCACATTGAATTCCTCATGGGACACCGTGGTTTCCCCATCACCCGTAGACGAGATCGGATTCACACCGGAGTGCTCCTCCTCCCCATCGTCTACGGTGTCAACCATACTCTTTGGTCGGCAAAGTCCTTAATAAAGAGACGAGGCTCTCATACCATACTAAAGGATCGATATAGTTGACTAGAGGGGGGGGGGTGAATAGGCAACTAACAATTTTTCGCTTTTCTTTACCAAATTCAACTTTGCATCAAAGTAGGTTGTCTAGATATGCAACTAGGTGAACAACCTATATGATGCAACAACAACAAGCACACAAACAAGCAAGGGATATAGCACAAGTAAGCTAGCAAAAGTAAAGGCGCGAGATAACCAAGAGTGGAGCCGGTGGAGACGAGGATGTGTTACCGAAGTTCCTTCCTTTTGAGGGGAAGTACGTCTCCGTTAGAGTGGTGTGGAGGCACAATGCTCCCCAAGAAGCCACTAGGGCCACCGTATTCTCCTCATGCCCTCACACAATGTGAGATGCCGTGATTCCACTATTGGTGCCCTTGAAGGCGGCGACTGAACCTTTACAAACAAGGTTGGGGCAATCTCCACAACTTAATTGGAGGCTCCCAACGACACCACGAAGCTTCACCACAATGGACTATGGCTCCGAGGTGACCTCAACCGTCTAGGGTGCTCAAACACCCAGGAGTAACAAGATCCGCTAGGGATTAGTGGGGGGAATCAAATTTCTCTTAGTGGAAGTGTAGATCGGGGCCTTCTCAACCAATCCCGAGCAAATCAACAAGTTTGATTGGCTAGGGAGAGAGAACGGGCGAAAATCGAGCTTGGAGCAACAATGGAGCTTAGGGATGGTAGAGGTGAGTCTTCTTGGAGAAGAAGACCCCCTTATATAGTGGGGGAACAAATCCAACCATTACCCACCACTCATCCCGGGACCCGTGGTACTACGGCAACACAAGAGCGGTACTATAGCACGGGCCTGCGGTACAACCGCGGCGGACCGCGGTACTACCGTGGGTGCGACAGAACCTGGACATGAACAGATGAGCACAGACAGGGCATGGTAGAACCGCAGGCGCGGTACTACCGCGACCCTGTGCAGTACTACCGCAGGGCAGCCACAG
The DNA here is from genome assembly GCF_018294505.1 of Triticum aestivum. Lineage (NCBI taxonomy): Eukaryota > Viridiplantae > Streptophyta > Magnoliopsida > Poales > Poaceae > Triticum > Triticum aestivum. The sequence continues at coordinate 432,898,180 of NC_057804.1, read as the reverse complement.
TCTAGGCATGGTAGGCACAGATGTAAAAAATTACATCCGTGCCTACCTTCACTGAGATTTTATCGGTGCGAAAATCTGACACGGTACTACCGCGACCAGGGGTGCGGTACTACCGTGAGGGGTGCGGATGTAAAAAATTACATCCGTCCCTACCTCCGCTCCTGCTGCTGCACTTGGCCAGGCGTCACGGTACTACCGCTCCGCAGCACGGTACTACCGCGTAGGGCGCGGATGTAAAAAATTACATCCGCCCCTACTACCGCTTGAGCAGCAGCGCCAGGCCAGACCTCACGGTACTACCGCTTAGGAGGAGCGGTACTACCGTGGAAGCCCGCGGTACTACCGTGCCGGAGCCCGGTACTACCGCTGGCTTCTGCGGTAGTACCGCTCAGAGGAGCAGTACTACCGCCAGCCTAAGAAGAGCAACTCAGAGTCCTTCATTTCGCAGAGACAAGGTGAGACAGTGGAGAACTCCAAAGAGCCAAAGGAAAGGAGGTGCAAAGGGGACATGTATGTGAGATTCCACCGAAACCTTTCCAAAGCGGACCCCCTCTTAATAGTACGGCTTTCCTACGACTCAACTCCACCGAAAAGAACCATAGAGAAACGCCGTCTTCAATAATCTTCGAGGGGCAACAAATCGTCTTGTGTTTAGTCATGATATATCTAAAAAGCTCAGTACACACGATTAGTCCGCAAAAGCATTGTCATCAATCACCAAAACTACTAAGGGACAAGGATGCCCTTACACCAAGGCACATCAAGTTAATATTCAAGTAAGCAACTAAGTTTGGGGATGCCCCGGAAGGCATCCCCTCTTTCGTCTCCAACACTATATGGGTTTTGCTTGGAGCGTTTGATGACCCACAAGTATAGGGGATCTATCATAGTCCTTTCGATAAGTAAGAGTGTCGAACCCAACGAGGAGCAGAAGGAAATGACAAGCGGTTTTCAGCAAGGTATTTTCTGCAAGCACTAAAATTATCGGCAACAGATAGTTTTATGATAAGATAATTCGTATTGAGTAACATGTGTAACAAAGGTGAAACAAGGTGGCCCAATCTTTTTTATAGCAAAGGACAAGCCTGAACAAACTCTTATATAAAGCAAAGCACTCCTGAGGACACATGGGTGAGGGAGTCCTGGATTAGGGGGTCCTTGGACAGCCGGACTATATGCTTATGCCGGACTGTTGGACTATGAAGATACAAGACTGAAGACTTCGTCCCGTGTCCGGGTGGGACTCTCCTTTGCGTGGAAGACAAGCTTGGCAATTTGGATATGTAGATTTCCTTCTCTGTAACCGACCCTGTGTAACCCTAGCCCCCTCCGGTGTCTATATAAACCGGAGGGTTTAGTCCGTAGGACAACAACAATCAGAATCATAGGCTAGCTTCTAGGGTTTAGCCTCTACGATCTCGTGGTAGATCAACTCTTGTAATACTCATATCATCAAGATCAATCAAGCAGGAAGTAGGGTATTACCTCCATAGAGAGGGCCCGAACCTGGGTAAACATTGTGTCCCCCGCCTCCTGTTACCATTAGCCTTAGACGCACAGTTCGGGACCCCCTACTCGAGATTCGCCGGTTTTGACACCGACATTGGTGCTTTCATTGAGAGTTCCACTATGACGTCGAAAAAAGGTTTGATGGCGCGCCTTCTTATTAGGGACAACATCACCTCCGGGGGAGCCCTGGCCTCAGGCCAAACCCTCCGATTAGGCGGCTTCGTCATGACTGCCCGTTTGGCCGCCGTGCCAACGATGACTTCTCGGGTCATCAAAACAGCCTCCACGTCAGCTCGGAATATGCCGAGCAGATGGATCCGATGGAACTTTCGTTCTTGACCGAGCTCTTGGATCGCATCGCCACCATGGGAGTCACTACCGACTATGATCGGATTGGGCTTAAACCCGATCAAAGAGAGATTAACTCTCCGCCGGTCACCCATCAAATAGCGGTGGTGGAGGAGCAATGCAGCGATTCTTCCTCTATTTTGAGGACGAACTATGTCCGGATTCTCAAGCTCTCTGAGCCGGATACCCGTTCGCGGGAGGACATGACCCAAACTCTGAACTTAGAATCAGACAGCGGGACAGAAAAATTGGGCAACATCCTGGAACCCAAATTCCCAAGTTCGGAGGTTCCTTCGCCCCTGGGTCTCAGATCGGGTCAGGGTTCGGACAAATCCACCCACCCACCCAGATACAAGCGATCTTTCCCACATTAGACAACAATCCCAAGAGACAGTACATCACTTTTGGGCCAGATTCCTCCTTGTAATGAGCAATGTCAAGGATTGTCGCGAGGAAGATGCAATCTTGTTATTTTGCAAAAATTGCACGGACAAGGGAATCCTTAACGCCATAAGTCGCCGTGACATATCACACTTCGCTGACTTGGCGGCCATAGTATAGAAGTACTGTGCGATGGAAAGCGCCTGGCAGACCCATGCAAAATTATGGGATCCTCCGGCTCTCACTAAATCCCTCGTCCGAACCAAAAGGGTGCACTCTCGCAAGTCACCCAATCCAATCATAGAGAAACCAAAGCCCACTATAGGGCGTGGAACCGTATTGGAGGGATGGTTGAATGGGCCATGCAAGATTCACACCACACCAGATACCATACCAACACACAACCTTACAACATGTTGGATACTTCGGCAGGTGGCCAAGAGCAGCGAGGATCTCCTCATTAACAATACCGCAGAGCATTATCCCGCAGAAAACAACAATACAGCGTTGACAGTCTTCGAGACTTTCGCCTCAAATAACAGGCGCAAGAGAGCACTCCGCGGCCTCGCCGAAGTCTGCCACGTTGCAGCAATAAACCCCTGGAACGGCACAACTATAACCTTTAATGCCAGTGATGAACCTCAATTCCGAACAGTCCGAGCACCAGCCGCTCTGGTCCTTAGTCCAATTGTGGAAGGCTTCCATCTTACAAAAGTGCTCATGGACGTCGGCAACGGATTAAACCTCATCTACGAGGAAACTCTCAACAAAATGGAAGTAGACAAGAGCCGCATTGAGCAAAGCAACACGACCTTCCGAGGGATCATCCCTAGTCGGGAGGCACGATGTGCGGGAAAATTCACACTCGATGTGGTATTCGCCATGCCGGAAAATTACAGGTCCGAAGAGGTAACATTCCAAGTGGCCCCGTTCAGTAGTGGATACCACGCCCTTTTAGGGAGGGACACATTCGCGAGCTTCCAAGCTATACCCCATTATGGGTAGATGAAGCTCAAGATGCCCGGGCCCAATGGAATCATCACTCTAGCCAATGATCCGGACATAGCACTTCGCACCGATAATAAAACCGCCGCCCTGACCCTTGAGGCATTATCCGAAGCCCTTGCGGCAGAAGAACTAACTGCATTACGCTCAATAGTGGATAGGGATGACATGATACTCGATAAGCGATCCAAGTCCACCTCTTTCAAAACTGCGGACGAAATCATCAAATTCCAAGTCCACCCAATGGACTCTACAAAAACAACAACCATCGGGGCACAGCTGAACCCCACAATCAACACCGCACTGCGGGCGTTCTTACGCGAGAATTGGGACATCTTCGCCTTGCACCCTTCAGATATGCCAGGGATCCCACGCAGGCTGGCCGAGCATAGCCTCAACATATTGAAGGGATACAAGCCGGTCAAGCAGACACTACGATGCTTTTCAGATCCTAAACGACAGGCTATGGGAGAGGAGCTAGCCAAGTTACTCGAAGTCGGATTCATTAGAGAAATAAAACACCCGGATTGGCTAGCAAACTTGGTGCTGGTGCCAAAGAAGGATAAATCCTGGTGCTTATGTGTCGATTTCAAGGAGCTCAATAAGGCTTGCCCAAAGGAACCCTTCCCTCTCCCCCGCATCGATCAAATTATCGACACTACCGCAGGACACGACTCATTGTGCTTCCTCGACGCATACTCCGGATACCATCAAATCAATATGGCGGAGTTCGATCAAGCCGCAACGGCATTCATCACTCCATACGGCCCTTTCTGTTTCAACACCATGCCTTTCAGGCTAAAAAACACCGGCGCAACATACCAACGCATGATTCAGACATGCCTGGAAAAACAAATTGGGAAAACACTTGAGGCATACATGGACGATGCGGTCATTAAGACCAGACACGTTGAATCTTTAATAGACGACTTGAGGCTCATGCTCGACAACCTCCGAACATATGACATCAAGCTTAACCCGGAAAATTGCGTTTCAAGCGTTCCTGCCGGAAAGCTCCTGGGCTCCAATAGAGGAATTGAAGCAAACCCGGCTAAAATCCGAGCTTTGTCACAGTTGGCTACCCCAACAGACCTCAAGAAAATCCAGAAATTAACTGGATGCGTGGCTGCCTTAAGCTGCTTTATCTCCCGATTGGGAGAAAAGGCACTACCTCTTTATCGCCTTCTTCGATGCACCGAACACCTCAAGTGGAAGGATGTGGCTACGGCTGGACTGGAAGAAATAAAGGCCCTCTTGGCCAGCAACCCAATCCTGGCCGCACCGAACATTGGCGAACCCATGTTGTTATATATAGCTGCAACACACCAGGTTGTAAGCGCAGTGCTCATTGTCGAATGAGAGGAGGACAGACATAAGTTCCCGCTTCAAAAGCCGGTATACTACGTATCCACTATCCTCACACCATGCAAGCCACGGTACCCACATTACCAAAAGATAGCATATGCGGTCTTCATGGCATCCTGGAAACTACGACACTACTTTCAAGAGTGTTCAATCACGGTGGCCTTCGAAGTACCACTCAATGATATAATTAACAACCGCGATGCCACGGGCCGGATTGCTAAGTGGGCCATCAAGCTCCTCTCGTTCAACATTATATATAAACCACGGTGAGCCATTAAATCACAAGTACTGGCTGACTTCGTCGCCGAATGGACAGAAGCCGAACTCCCTAAAGAGTACGGTGCATGCTCCAATTTGATCATGCACTTTGACAACTCTAAAATGCTAGCTGGTCTAGGAGAGGGCGTTGTCTTGACATCCCCCACCAGAGATACAGTCCAATATGCACTCCAAATTCTATACACAGACTCCAACAATGCAGCCGAATACGAGGCTCTATTGCACGGTCTTCGGATGACGGTCTCCATGGGCATTCAATGCCTAGAAGTGCGTGGGGGTTCGAACCTCGCAATATCTCAAATAAACGGGGACTTCGATGCCAAGGACCCTAAAATGGCGGCTTACCATAATGCCGTCCTCAAAATGTCAGCTCGATTCGAGGGGCTTGAATTTCACCATGTGGTTCGAGAAAACAATCAAGCGGTGGATATCCTTGCCCGCATCAGCGCTAAGCTCGACCCTGTCCCACCTAACATCTTCTTGGAAAGGCTGTTCAAGCCATCCGTGGTGTGGCAAGGGGAGACCGACAATACTAGTGTGGATCCGACCATAACCCCAGAGCCCGAACACACTGACATAATCAGAGGCTCCGCCACCGAAATAACACCTTCGGCCCACGTAATTATGGCTGTCATCGCCCCCTGGACCGAAACATTCTAGCCTACCTAAATAGGCAAGAACTCCCCGAGGACCAAAATGAGGCACGTTGCATTGTGCGGCGCTCTAAAGCCTACAAGGTCCACGAGGGAGAGATTTACAAGAAAAGCGCTACCGGAGTACTCCAAAGATGTATCTCCGAAGAGGAAGGGCGATAGCTCTTGGCCGAAATTCATGCTGAACTCGATGGCCACCACGCTGCAGCTCGGGCCCTTGTAAGCAAGTCCTTTCGTACAGGTTTCTACTGGTTGACAGCCCGCAGACGCACAGGACCTCGTCCAACATTGTGTCAGTTGCCAGCTCTTCGCTAGCCAAAGCCATATGCCACCCACTGCCCTCCAAACAATCCCCATAACTTGGCCCTTTGTGGTCTGGGGGCTTGATATGGTCGGACCCCTTAAAGTAGGAAGCCATAAGAAGAAATACCTGTTGGTCATGGTGGATAAATTCACCAAATGGATAGAGGCCAAACCAGTTAAAACGGTTGAATCCGAACTAGTGATAGACTTCATATCAGGGGTCGTGCACCGTTACGGTGTCCCCCACAGCATCATCACCGATAATGGCTCCAACTTCACAGCCGATGAGGTGAAAACTTGGTGCGACAACATGGGCATTAAGCTCGATTACGCCTCCGTCTATCACCCCCAAACAAACGGTCAAGTCGAACGAGCGAATGGTCTTATTATGAGCGGCATCAAACCCAGACTAGTGCGATCCCTGAAGGAATCAGACACGCACTGGGTCGAGGATCTCGACTCCATACTATGGGGGATGTGGACCATGACAAATCGCACCACCGGATACACACCATTCTTCATGGTGTACGGTGCAGAGGCGGTATTGCCCTGCGATATCATTCATGACTCACCTCGAGTGCGCATGTACAAAGAGAGAGAAGCCGAGCTCGATCGGCAGGACAATTTAGATGCCTTGGAGGAGGAGCGTGACGTCGCAAAAGCCAGTTCCACATTCTATCAGCAACAAGCTCACATGTATCAAAGCAAAGAAGTACGGGCCAAAACCTATAACATTGGCGAACTCGTTCTACGCCTACCGAAGAAGAAAAAGGACAAGCTCAAGCCCAAGTGGGAGGGTCCCTTCATCATTGATAAAGTTCTCACCGGAGGAGCGTACCGCCTGCGTGATGCATCAGATAATTGACTCGAGCCGAACCCATGGAACGCGGCCAGACTCCGGAGATTCTACGCCCAGCGTCAAACTCTATTTTCGTCCCCTTCCCTCCGCCTTTTTTTATTTTATACATATATATCCTCTCTCTTTCTTTTTATGGCTTTGAGGTTTTAAGTGTGACTCGACTACACACTCTTGATGCACTAAATCCTTAAGTATTGCGCGCTCACTATACCTGGGGGCTTCTTATATAGAAGCTTAGTATAATTATCTTCCGGGCTTCATGCCCACTGCATATGTGTCGCTTCTCCATATGTACCTTTTCTTCACCATTATATGCATCGATATGACTTAAGTTTCGGCCAAGCTGGGTTACCTGGCTCCTGTATTTATGCCCTACGTTCCCGCTAGTTCGGCTAGGGCATAAGGGGAGCACCTCTGCGATTGTTACTGCCGGGTACTCCGGACGTGTACCTCAGACTGGGTGAAGCTGAAAGCTAGCGTTCTTAAGGGAATATTCGGTCGGTGAACTAAAGATGTCTCTTACCTATTACAATACAAACCCCCAGATGTTTCATATACCGCGTCTCTGATCGCAGTTCGAACATGCACATTAATGCATGCATACCCAGGGAAAGGAACCCTTAACGAAACCATTCTCCGTGGAAGATGTTTCTTACTACCCATGTAATATAACATAGCTAGTTGGGTACTTGTCTGTTCAAGCAATCATGACCCCTACGCCTGGTTTCCACACGCACCCCGGTTTACATAACTGAGCAGATATTCGGAAACACTCCGGACTGTCGGGTCCGGAGGCTGAAGCGAAAAGGTCTGCCATGACAAATGATTTACAATCTAGCTAGGGACAAAATATGTCAACTGAAGTACACAGTCACTTTGACCCACATACTTCTTCTTCTGTACCATCCAACAGGCTGTCTAGCCTGCAATCCTGTTGGGAATACTTTGCGGCTAATCCTACCTGGTCATATACCAGACTAATGGTAATCTCTTTCCCATCTGACCCTACAGGTCCAACCAGGGCCATGTGATTCGGATCGACCTTGGTGTACCGTGTTTTTACCATGGCCCAAGCTTCCATCGCACCTTGTCAGCAGGCCGATATCTTCCATAAACGGAAGCGCCACTCGCTCCCTTGAGCAGTTGTACAAGCTCCCCATAGTTCCTGGCAGGGAGGCGGATGGCCACAAAGGCCTTGGCAATCCCCTGCATCACCTGCCAAACTTGTTCGTGCTGTTGCGAAAGCTCTTGCAGAAGACCGCCTGAAGATCCGGGTATCTCCTCTTCAGGACAACCAGTCAGTATACCTGCAGACATAACTCTGTTAGCCTGTTTCTTCGCCAAACTATATAACAGTTCGTTTGAGCACATACTAAAAATGCCGCATTGAAGCCTCCTATTCTCCTTCACGGAGTCCGCAAGCTGGGCCCGAACATCTTTCAATTCCATGCCCAGCCGGGTATTAGCATCCTAGAGATCGTTTTTCTCTCGCCGGACCCGTGTAAGCACACGCTCGCCAGCCTCTAGTTGTCGTTGAGCTCATTGTTCATCCTCTTGTAGGATCTCCGGATTCACTCCGGGATTGTCTGCAGAATCTATTGTTAGATCTGCAAACATGCCGAATACCAACTGGTACATGTAATTACATTTTTTTCTCGATCGAGACAAGTATTACCAGATGAGGCCTTCTTGGATTCCTCCATTCCAGCAACTGCGGCCCTTAGCTGGGCTTTACACTCCTCCAGCTCTTGAGACAAATGGGTATTCTTCTCTGTAAGAACCTATTCATACAATGATCCTTAAATCAGTTGTACCAACTATTTCAAGTCTCAGGGGCTACTGATACACATAATTATCAGATTTTGCTTACCCGTATATCTTTTAAGTACTGGTCTGTGGCTCTAGCAAGCCCATTTTGAGTAGCTTGTATGTACGCATCTCCCGAGTTGAAGGCATTGAATGCCTCTTCGGAGAAATTAGGGTCGCGGAGTGCGGCCCGCCGACGCTGATGATTGATAGTGCTCTCTACCTCGGAATTTGTAGCAGATATTCTATCCGCATCCTCTGTAGGAGGACCGTCCAGTGTTGTCCCCATGTTAGCCTCCACCCTTGAGGCTGGTTCTGGAGTCCGGCTGGTAGAGGCGTGGCTGTCAGGATCTCTGGACACAGTCCGGCGAATACTCTTTCTGTCGGGACACAGTGGGCATTGTTATATTTTAAAGATGACAATCACGGAGCATGTTTTAAATCATACATCTTTGATGGAGGCTCAGTCCTGACTGCTTTCCTTTTAAGCCTACCCGGCTTGGGTGCCCTTTGTTGGTGAATCACCGCTGGTTCAGCATGGCGCGCCGATGGCTTTCCCTTTACAGCATAATATATGTGCGGTGGGTAAGGTGGAAAGAGGGGATCCTTTTCAAAAGACAAGTCTCTTGTTTACTTACATGTGGTGCGGGGAGGAGGCCGGAATAATCGCTGATGATGGCCACCAAGGTGCCGTCACGGCTCGCTTGATAGAACACCCTGCCGTCAAACTCCACAAATGTGTCCGGATCTTCTTCGAGTCCAGGGTCGAGGGCCCGGTTGGGGTCCTCTGGCTGTGGAGGTGGGATGTGGACCTCCCTCATGGCTTTCTGTAGTTCCTATCATGGACTAGCGAGGTAAATATTTGTGATCAAAGAATGTGGGAATGAATAGAGTTGAGTAAAAATAGTAGCTCACCCAGCTGGGGGGTTGTACATGGAAAATCCATCCTGTGGCTTAACGCGGATGAACTCCTCTTCTTCTCCTTTGTATAAATCGGACAATATTTTCGCCAGAGCGGCGGCGGAGTCCGGACCTTTCCGACCGCAGCGGGTGGCATCGTCTTCTCCATTGAAATGCCACATGGGATGCCCCCGATACTGGAGTGGCTGCACCCCCCACATTATGCATATTAACATAACCTTGATTATTGTCAATCTAGATTTGGCAAGCGTTTTTATCCTACCCATCAATTGAAGGACCTCTCTGCTATCTTCCTCCTGGGGGCTCCGGGGACGCCAGCTATGGCGCTTCTTCAGCGGAGCGTTTGTGAACTCCGGAAGACCCATTCGGATAGGGTCACGAAGGGAGACGTCCTCTATATAAAACCACTCGGAAGGCCAATCTTTGGATGTCTTCTTCGGAGTGCCGGACAGGTATCCGGTCCCGGCGATGTGCCATATTTAGGCTCCGCCTACTTGGAATAATGATCCCTCCTGATTGCGGGGGACGAGGCAAAACAACCTCTTCCATAGCTCGAAATGAGCTTCGCAACCCAGAAATAACTCACAAAGGGCGACATAACCTGCGATGTGCATGATGGAGGCAGGGGTGAAGTTGTGCAGCTGGAGGCCATAATACTCCAAGAGCCCACGGAGGAACGGATGGATTGGGAATCCGATGCCCCTCAGCAAGTAAGGGACAAGGCACCTCGCTCCCCCCGGGATGGGTTGGGAAAACTCTCCGCTTGCTCCCCGCCGTCAAAGGTGGCTAATCCTGCTCGAACGGGGACAAGGTATGCAGGGGGGAGGAACCCCTGGGTTTGCAACTCTACTAATTGGCCGTGGGATACGGTACACTTTTCCAAATCACCTGGCTTGGCGCTATGGGGACGAGAGGAGGAGCTGCGGTGGCCGGCCATGATGGGATGGTTTTTTCGGGCACTCTCTGATGAATCCTCGCTTGGGGAAGATGGTGTGATTTGGATATGAGGATCCCCGTCTCTTTAATAGATGATTTATTTACATGGTCAGGGTGGCAAGTGTAAAAATGCCCCGGCTTCTCGCATTCGCTCGACACATGGAGGCTAACATTATTAAGGTACATAAGCCGATGAATGCAACATTAAATGGGAAGCTGGACACTGCTCGTTACAACAGGTACTCTGGAGAATTTGGAGAAGAACCCGCCTTGCAATGCCGAAGACAATCTGCGCGCCGGACTCATCGTCATTGAAGCCTGGTACAGGGGCTACTGAGGGAGTCCTAGATTAGGGGGTCCTCGGACAGCCGGACTATATGCTTATGTCGGACTGTTGGACTATGAAGATACAAGACTGAAGACTTTGTCCCGTGTCCGGGTGGGACTCTCCTTTGCGTAGAAGGCAAGCTTGGCAATTCGGATATGTAGATTTCCTTCTCTGTAACCGACCCTGTGTAACCCTAGCCCCCTCCGGTGTCTATATAAACCGAAGGGTTTAGTCCGTAGGACAACAACAATCAGAATCATAGGCTAGCTTCTAGGGTTTAGCCTCTACGATCTCGTGGTAGATCAACTCTTGTAATACTCATATCATGAAGATTAATCAAGCAGGAAGTAGGGTATTAACTCCATAGAGAGGGCCCGAACCTGGGTAAACATTGTGTCCCCCGCCTCCTATTACCATTAGCCTTAGACGCGCAGTTCGGGACCCCCTACCAGAGATCCGCCGGTTTTGACTCCGACAATGGGAATTACTGCAAAGTTAGTTTTCATCATGCTCATATGATTCGCGTTCGTTACTTTGATAATTTGATATGTGGGTGGACCGGTGCCTGGGTGCTGTCCTTGCTTGGACAAGCCTCCCACTTATAATTAACCCCTCTCGCAAGCATCCGCAACTATGAAAGAAGAGTTAAGATAAATCTAACCATAACATGAAACATCTGGATCCAAATCAGCCCCTTACGAAGCAACGCATAAACTAGGGTTTAAGCTTCTATCAGTCTAGCAACCCATCATCTACTTTTTACTTCCCAATGCCTTCCCCTAGGCCCAAACATGGTGAAGCATCATGTAGTTGACGTTCATATAACACCACTAGAGGAAATACAACATACATCTCATCAAAATATCGAACGAATACCAAATTAACATGATTACTTATAACAAGACTTCTCCCATGTCCTCAGGAACAAACGTAACTACTCACAAAATATATTCATGTTCATAATCAAAGGAGTATTTAATAGCATCAAGGATCTGAACATATGATCTTCCACCAAATAAACCAACTAGCATCAACTACAAGGAGTAACCAACACTACTAGCAACCTACAGGTACCAATCTGAAGTTGTGAGACAAAGATCGGATATAAGAGATGAACTAGGGTTTGAGAGGACATGGTGCTAGTGAAGATGTTGATGGAGATTGACCCCCTCTCAATGAGAGGATCGTTGGTGATGATGACGGCTTTGATTTCCCCCTCCGAGAGGGAAGTTTCCCCGGCAGAATCGCTCTACTGGAGCTCTAGATTGCTCCTGCCCAGGTTCGGCCTCGAGACAGTGGCGCTTTGTCCCGAAAGCTATCTTCTGATTTTTTGTTCTAGGTCAAAACCCTCCATATAGCCAAAGATGGGCACCGGAGACCTGCCAGGGGGTCCACAAGCCGTGGGGGCGCGCCCTGGGGGTAGGGCGCGCCCCCAAGCTTTTGGCCACCTGGTGGGTCCCCTCTAGTATTTTCTTCGCCTAATAATTCTTATATATTCCAAAATAATTCTCCATAAATTTTTAGGACTTTTGGAGTTGTGGAGAATAGATATCTCAGATTTGCTCCTTTTCGGTCCAGAATTCCAACTGCCGGCATTCTCCTTATTCATTAAACCTTATAAAATAAGGGAGAATAGGCATACATATTGTACCCTAATGTGAAATAATAGTCCATAATGCAATAAATATTGATGTAAATACATGATGCAAAATGGATGTATCAACTCCCCCAAGCTTAGACCTCGCTTGTCCTCAAGCGAAAGCCGAGATCGATAACCATGTCCACATGTTTAGAGATAGAGGTGTCAATAAAATAAAATAGGGATGTGAGGGCATCATGGTCATCTTTAGAACAACAATATATTGTCATATAACTTCTTATGCTAGAGTGGTAATTCATTCACAAAGTAAATCATGAATCAAAAACTTTATTGATAACTAACAAACTATGATCTCGGTCATGGAAGTGATTGCAATTTATCATAACATTGGAAAGAGTCAATATAAGAGCTTGTCTAGCAAGTCCACATACTCAATTATATTTAGTCTCCCACAATTGCTAACACTCACGCGGTACTTATGAGATCAAAGCCTCAATCAGACACAAAGAAAGATAGGGGCTTATAATTTCGCCTCCCAACTATTTACCTCAAGGGGAACATCAACAATAATAACTCATGATCACCTACATCCGAGTGGATATATGTGTCTAGATTTTTTCCTAACACTTGACGCTTGCCAAAAGAGAAAGGCAAAATATAGGAAGTGGTGAAGATCACCATGAATCTTGCATAAAGGTAAGTACTTAAAAAGTAAAGGAAAGGCCCTTCGCAGAGGGAAGCAGAGGTTGTCATGCGCCTTTTGGTTGGATGCACGGCATCTTAATGCGAAAGAACGTAACTTTATATTGTTGGTTGTGATAAAGACCTTTATTACGATGTCAGTCGCTTTTATTTCTTCTCCATCACAAGTTCATGTAAAGCTTATTTTCCTCACACTAATAGATCATACATATTTAGAGAGCAATTTTTATTGCTTGCACCGATGACAACTTACTTGAAGGATCTTACTCAATCCATATGTAGGCATAGTGGACTCTCATGACAAAACTGGGCTTGGGGTGTTTGGATGCACAAGTAGTATCTCTACTTGGTTCAGAAGTTTTGGCTAATATGAGGTGGAAGCAGGCGTCACATGTTAGAGGATCCATGAAAATATAACTTCTATTTGGAAATAAGTAAACATAACTCATTATGTTGTCTTACTTGTCCAACATCAAATTCTTAGCATATAATATTTTAATGAGTGCTCACAATCATAAAAGATGTCCAAGATAATATATTTATATGTGAACCTCTCTTTCTTTATTACTTCCTTTTAATTGCAACAATGGCCAAAACTATGTTTGTCAACTCACAACAAGTTTCAAGCTTCATACTTATTATATGTGAAGTCATCACTCTCCATAAGATTATTGTATAATCTTTTATTTCTTTTATTCTTTTTCTTTTTCTTCTTTTCCAAGATCAAAGCAAGAAAGCAAATCCCTCAATCAAAACTACTCTTTATTATATAACTCTCACAGTCAATTACATAGAGGAAACTCAAAGCAAAACTCAAAACTAGATCATACTAAAACTCATATTATACTACATCAAGATATAACCAAAAGGATCGAACAAGAAAAAGATAAAGGTAAACATGTGATGGTGATACGATACTGGGGCACCTCCCCAAGCTTGGCACAAGCCAAGGGGAGTGCCCATACCCATGTATTTATGTCTCCTTCTTTGGAGGTGGTGATGTTGATGATGTGGATGGAGTAGTGTTCTTCTTCCTCAGCTTACACTTTAGGGTGGAATTTTCCTCCCTCAAGTCATCGATCTCCTGCTCAGGCCTTAATATCTTTTTGCATAGTTCTTGCTTGTTTTCCTGCAGGAGATGAAAAGGGATAAATTGGAGCTTAGGTTTCTTTGCTACGTTAGGGAGGCTTGACTTCTTGAATTCCACATGCATGCCCCCAGGTTGAGGTAGTGGATCTTCATCTTCATCAGAGTTGTCGTCCCTTGTTTTCTCCATGTCGAAGTCTTCCTCATCTTCAGTAGTCCAACCATAATGATCCACTTCCCCATAGATATTAGGGTTTGCGATATAATCAGCTACATAGCTCTCTACCTCCGAATCTTGTGACGACATATTTTCAGATCTGTCAGGAAAACAACACGAAACAAGAACAGAGTATTGCCATGGTGCGGTGGCCAAAACCTTCGGGAGACTATATAATGATTTTTTTTCGAGCAAAAGGAGTATCCTACAAGAAAATGGAGTCCAGAGGGCACACGAGGTGGCCACAAGCCAGGGAGGAGCGCCCCCAGGGCATGTCGCCTCCTCATGCACGTTATGGACTGCTTTTTATTTTCCTAATTTTTAAAATATTCCAAAGCGGAGTAAAATTTCCATTGTAAAAGTTTTCGAGTCGGTTTACTTACCGTACCACATACCTACTCCTTTTCAGGGTTCTAGAGCGTTCCAAAAAGTTTCCCTTATGTGCTCCTCCGGTGTTATGGTATTAATGATATTGGTTTCAACATTTATGGGAGTACCTGAGATATAATGTTTGATTCTCTGCCTGTTTCCACCTTCTGGTTAGTGCCTTCGGCGTTGCTGATCTTATGGCACCGGAACGATAAACCTCCTCGATAACGTAAGGACCTTCCCACTTGGAGAGAAGTTTTCCTACAAAAAATATTAAACAAGAATTGTTTAGCAAGACATGGTCACCTACATTGAATTCCCGCTTTTGTATTATTTTATCATGCCATCTTTTAACTTTTTCTTTAAATAGCTTAGCATTCCCATAGGCTTGGGTTCTCCATTCATCAAGTGAGCAAATATAAAATGACCTATTCTCACCGACAAGTTTGAAATCATAGTTGAGCTCTTTAATTGCCCAATAAGCTTTATGTTCTAGTTCAAGAGGTAAGTACATGCTTTTCCATAGACCATTTTATATGGAGGCATACCCATGGGGTTTTTATAAGCAGTTCTATAAGCCCATAATGCATCATCAAGTTTCTTAGACCAGTTCTTTCTAGGTCTATTAACAGTCTTTTGCAAGATCAATTTTATTTCCATGTTACTTAATTTTACTTGACCACTAGACTAGGGTGATAAGGATATGCAATTCTATGGTTAACATCATACTTAGCAAGAAATTTACGGAAAGCACCATGAATAAAGTGTGAACTACCATCAGTTATCAAATATCTAGGGACTCCAAACCTCGGAAAATAACTTCTTTAAGCATTTTAATAGAAGTGTTATGATCAACACTACTAGTTGGAATAGCTTCTACCACTTAGCACTGGTACCGTAAGGTGCTATACAAACGGTTTTTAACCCCTTTCCGCGACGGCATTTGGAACCGCCGCCAAGTGAGTGTGGGCGATAGGGGATCCTTCCCACACGACCCAGAAACCGTCGGGGATGGGCGAGCGGCTACTGAAGGTCGCCATAGAATAAACATATGAGAAGCCACCCCAATCCCACATGTTACATCTCAATGTTACGTTTCTGATCAGAGAGACATCCCAAACGATTACGCCGCTATAGTCGTGTGAAAAAGGTGGACATCAACATTTAATCTGCTGATATGTTTGTGATAGGTACGTTATCGCACACGGTTCAAGAATGTAAAATGTGTGCGGTGCCTCTACTAATGCCAACGTGTCCATTTTCATAACTGTGTGCGATTGGTATTCCTATCACATGCACACTGGTTTGAAGCGTTTGCCGTATTACCATGAATCGCACACGCATATGAGATGAAACCATGTCTGCGTCCGTCCGACATCGTAAATGTTTCACGTCAAAGAACCATCTGTTTTCTTTTTTTCATCGCACACGCTATTTTATTTCTAACAATGTGCACATTATTTTATTCACTCATGTATATTTTTTGGCTACAATTTATTATTCGAATTGGAAATTTTGAAATATGAAACATGCATTTCAAATTCTCAGCACAATGGTTCAACAACAAATCCATAAATAAAATTGTTAGTACAATATGTTCAGTAATTACAGGATTAGATAGCAATTAACTATGATGAACCACAATATTTACAAGCGGTAAAGGTGAAGAGACAAGTGTAAATCATTTTGACCGCCGATGGTGTTGAATAAACGGAATGCCCATAATGTGCCTTCCTGCATGCCATAGGCATGAAAAACTTTTGTCCAACCCCTTGTGACGATCGCCTGCCCATCCTTCACCGCCTTCAGGAAGACTTCTAGAGCATTATCATGGTAGCATGAATTATATACTTTAACCTTAGTTGCCTCCACTCTGGTCATGTAGTTTGCATGGTAATCATCAGTAAATAGCTTCGGAAACCACTAAAAAGAGAAAAATATCATATCATGAGGTCTAATAGAGTAACTTGTTGTGGGCAGGGGGAAAAGGTAACACATTACTTACCATCCTAAAGTTCACTGTTGTCTTGGACAAAGTGTAAATAAAGAGCTTAATTCCCATCACCCATTTCTTTCGCCCGACAAACTTTCTTAGTTTCCTCACTTGACACTTGTTCATGAATATCTTATTGCCCCATACACAAAAGGGATCGAAGCGTGGATTAGTACCGCTCATACATGTACCTACAAGCAACCAGTAAATGTTAGAAGCTAAACTGAGATTGCACAAATGATGTAAAATACAACTACCTACATTCCTAAGTACAAGTATTTTTGGAGATTTCAATATGAACTACATACGGATGTATATGGAATTATAGATATAGTTTAGATTAGAATCTAGATTCACTCATTTTGCTCCTTATGTAGTCTATATTGGAATCTCTACAAATACTTATATTTAGGAATAGATGGTGTGTAAGACATGGGATGCAACTAACCTCGACGACAAACAACAACATCGCCCATTGTAGCCCAGTGTAAGTACATGGAAAGCCAATGTTAACTACAACAGGGTTAACATCCACCAAAAATAGCAAACGGTAATAAAACGACAGCATCTGTAGTGAGATCTTCAATGCGGAAGAGTAGCATGGTAGCAAAGGGACGGATTAAAAATTGATACAACTTGTCAGAGACCCCAATCCTATGCCACACCGATCTAGCATGTAACACCTCATATCACTTTGCGGCCTCACACACGGTATTCCCACGGGTGTCGCCTTACCAGGCCCGAGAGCGTTTGCGCCTTTTGGCTCACATATATGATAGTGTCGCTAGCATCCATATGGCAAAGAACCCGGGCTGACATGGTTAGTCGTGAACCCAAAGTGGCACTAACTTACAGGGACATGGATACGTGACCCAGCAACGAACGTGTCGGTCATCAGCGAGTGAATCCGGGCTGTAGCAGCTGGGCTAGCAGGACTCCGGAGAATCCGGGCTGTAGCAGGCTGACAGGACTCCGGCAGACACCGCGTGACATTTCCCCGAAGGGACAGACACATGAACGAAGAAGGACACATGCCGGCCAGCCTAAGTGTTCCGGAGCAGTAGCAAGCTACCAGGGCTTAGTGGAAGCACTAGGAGACATTTCCCGGTAAGAGAGGCTACCAAGGATAAACAACTAGATAGTCAGATCCCACACATACCAAGCATTTCAATCATACACACAATATGCTCGATATGTGTAAATACAACATGGCATCACAAAAAAACTCTACGACTCAAAGTATTTATTCTATAGGCTCTTAGGAGCGAGATATTACAAACATGGGTCTCATGACCCAACGTTCAGAGCATACAAGTCAAGCACATGCGGAAGCTTAGCACGTCTGAGTACAAACATCTACAAATGAAAAGTCTGAGAAGCCTGGCTATCTACAAGACCCTGCCGAGGGCACAAGATCGTAGCTAACAAGCTAAACGTCGAAGTCCACGCGGAACTACTAGTTAGACTGGAGTCTATCTACAAAAAAATAAATTAAGCAAACGTGAGTACAAATGTACCCAGCAAGACTTACATCAAAACTAACTACATATGCATCGGTATCAACAAAGGGGGTGGTGGAGTTTAACTATAGCAAGCCGGCTTTGACTCGGTGGCTATCCTGAAGTACGGCTGCAAGTAACTCTTTGAGGTGGCGCACACGAGTCCACATATTCACCATACAATACACCACTATGGATCCGCTCCCGTCTCCCTACGAGAACGCCATCCATAGCACTCACGCTTATCTTGCGTATTTTAGAGTATCCACTTTCACTTGTCTATGAACTGTATAGGCAACCCAGAGGTCCTTTATGCGGACGCGGCTATTCGAATAGATGATGTTAACCCTGCAGGGGTGTACTTCTTCACACACGCTCTCACCATTTATCGCCGTTTACACAACATGTACACGGCAACCTTCAAGCGGAAGCCCAGCGAGGGTGTCGGCCACGGCCTAACTAAACACTCAAGTCTCTAGTCCAGGTTATCGTCTATTCAGGTTCCATCTGCAGGGAGTCCGGCCGAGGTTTCCACATACGGCCCCGAACGATGTGTACAGGGTTCCGCGACACCAAACGGGCGCCCGACATACCCAACCACGTGCCTACCGCATCACAGCCCACCCCTCGGGTCAGCGCTGCCCACAGCCTCTAGCATACTACAAACACCAGAAACTACTTGCAACTCCTGGACAGAGGACAAGGGAGTTTAAGAAGTCGAGAGGGGCACTTTAGCATTCCAATGCATGGTAGTAACTGGTCATGGATCACAAACACAGAACTCAGTTCCTGAGGACGGTTTCAATGAGACAACCCACCATGTACTCCTACATGGACTCTCACCGCTACCTTTATCAAATCGTGTTCACACACTTAGCTAACACAAAGTAGGACATGTTCACCACTTTCCAATTCATTCCCGATGAATCAGACATGACACAACTCTAAGCAGTAGCAGGCATGACAAACAAGCATGAATGAGTAGGCACAACATGGCTCAAACAACTCCTACCCATGCTAGTGGGTTTCATCTATTTACTGTGGCAATGACAGGTCATGCAGAGGAAAAGGGGTTCAACTACCGCAGCATGTAACAGTTGAATCATTGTTGTCCTAATGCAGTTAAAGAGAGCAGGATTGAGAGAGTGGGATTGTATCGGAATGAGCAAGGGGGTTTTGCTTGCCTGGCACTTCTGAAGATAGTATAGTTCTTCATCGGTGTCATCGAACTCATCATCGGTACGTCGTCTACTGAGAGGGGACAAATATCGACAAACAAGGAAGGACACAATCAATGCAATGCACAATATGATGCATGATCATGACATGTTAATATGCTCTGATTTGAGCTAATGCAACTAACAACAGATTAAATGGAGTTGGTTTGAATCTAAGATTCAAATTCAAACTCCATATATGACATTTCAAATGCCGTTAATTCAAATTGTCATATACAGTAGCTTCAGGTTGCTCAAACATGCATGAAAATGCCATAAACAGATTCTTTGGATTTTTCTGATAATTTTTCATATATAATTTTTTTCATTTGGAGTTACGATTGATTTTATATGATTTTTAGAAGTTTTGGATATTTTCTGAAATAAATAAATCATTTTTGATTTATTTTAATTCCTAGAAAATATTTACTGCGTCAGCATGACGTATTAGTGACGTCAGCAGGTCAACGGGCGGCCCACGTCAAACTGACTAGTGGGTCCTGAGTGTCAGTGGCTAACCTAACTAACAGAGTTAATTAACATTAAACTAATCCTAACCTAGATTAGTTAAGGGCCTGGGCCCACATGTCATAGGCTTGTAGCTAAACTAGGAGTTACTCCCGTGTTGATTGGGATTTGACCTGCTGCGGGGCCTGCCCGACAGTGTCTGTTAGTGAGGGATTAGTGGTGATTAACGCCTAATTAAGCGGCCACGTCAGCACGGTCGGGGTTAGGCCGCCCGCGAGCATCTAGCGAGGCGGAGGCACGCCGGAAATGCGCTATGGGCGTCGGATGCACGTGCCGAGGGCACCAGGGCGTAGCCCTTGCTTTCCCACATCAAGGAACAGGGGAGTTGGACGCGGGGGTAGCCGGAATCGTGCCGGCGATGAGCTTTGGCGGCGGCCAGAGTTCGGGTTAGTTTGGGCTCAGAGTTAGGGTGCTCAGGAGGAGGAGCTAGTGGGAGCTGCGTGCTCCTGGGAAGGCACCGAACGCGTCGACGCACTCAGGCGTGAGCTGTGGTGGCTAAAACGACGGCGGCATCATGGCCGGCGGTGATGAGCTTCTGCTTCGGTCGAAACGGCGGCTATGGTGATTGAGAGGCATGGGGAGGAGGGGCAAACGACGGTGGAGCTCACAGCGGTTGCAGCACGCGTCTGAGCGGGCTCGTAGGAGGTCGGCCGATGTCGGGGTGTTGCCGGTGATCTGGGGAGCCGAGGGTTGAAGACGACGGCGTTGACAACGTTCGGGTGCCCGGTGGCTCTCTCTTCTTTAGTTTCGGTTTTCTATTTTTTTGTGATCTTTGTGGCTTTTCTAAAAATACCTAGACCCTTTTGAAAATCACCAAACTGCACATGCCCACTATATAGAATATATCCAACATGGAACATTTCAGTTTAGGATTATTTGAGCATTTAAAATATTTAATAGCATTTAAATGCCCAAATGCAAATACTATATGATTTAATTCAGAGCCCAAATATGTCATGGAAAAATGTGCAACGCCTCTCGTTATTGTTTCTAGCATTTTCCAGAAATGATGAACATTTTTTAAAGCCATTTGGATTCACTGAGAATATTTTAGTTGAACCTAGTGGATTCCTTTGATGCTAGGGTTTAGGCAATCCCCATTTCAGGTTTAGGCAAAATTTAAACATGATGCACACATGAAACTAACCTAGTGCATTGCCAGAAGCTAGGGATGTGACAACTCACCCCCACTAAGCAAGAATCTCGTCCCAAGATTCAAGTGTAGGGTAAGATGAAAGGGGAACGCAAACTAACATAATCTTCACGATCCAGGTTGCACTTCATAAGGGTGTTGACTCAATCACCATCTTTGTCTTGATGTCTTGTTCTGAGAACTCCAACCACCATGGCAACGAGAAGAAAAAGGAAAACTCCAAAAGGATCGATCTCCTTGAAGATCGAACAACTCAGGATCAACTCACGGAATGGGACATAGCAACATCTCTCGAGCTGAGACACGAAGCACACATCTGGAGGGATGGAGTGGTACAGATGACAAGGGTGCACTAGGTAGACAATAATTCCACACTTAAGAAGGTGGTGAACGGTTGTCAACGTAGCGGGGATTTGAGTTGCCATGATACCAAAATGGGACATCTTGGAGGAGGGTGATTCGTTGAATTATTACCTTAAGTGGCAAAAAGAATTACCTTTGATATAGAGATCATTTAGACTCTCCATACCAGCCTAGGACAAATCATGAGCGATCGTTTGGAGGAGTTCAGTAGAATGGCATACTCGGACTAGTATGGATGATGTAGATTAACTTGTTGAAGACAACGCAATGGATGACTTTGCTTATCATTGGAGATGGATGGAGCCCATGGTAGGACCACTTGGAAATGATCCTAATCAGTAATTACTGAGAAGGGTAATCTAGAGTAAGGTGGCACGATGGCAGTGCAAGATGGAAACAAAATGCTAATGCTGGGAATGATTCTAGTAATTGGGGAGAAGCTCAGCAGTAGAGAGTGGGTCCACTGCTTGAAAAGTTATAGCATAACCGAGGAACTGAGAGCAATCCCAGTTAGTGCCGGTGATAAAACCTAAAGCTTGCGTGTGCTCTCAAGAATTTGAGCATTTCCTTATTCATCAAGGTTTTACCAATATCCGTGTCAAGGATCCTGGCAACACAACATACTACCATGATGAATGGTGATGGACGATGCAGATGCAAAGGAAGATAACACCTTCTCAGATTTCATCTTAGCGAGGCCAAGAGATCAAAATCTGGATGATCGACCGAGAGACATTTAGCACTCCGCTTCTAATGTTCTCCTTGATGTGATAGCATAATCCATTCATAGATATGGTTTGACATCTAGAACATCAGCTAAAAGGTCGGACTTCGGGAACACCAAAAATCCATATGGCACAACTAGGGAGTAAATCCTACAAAATCCTTATGGTAGGTGGCCAACTTACTCAATCAAGATACTACAATATTAGGTCCTCCGGCTGGCTGTGTTGGCCATGACATCCACTTTACTGGGTTACAGAGAGACCAATACTATAGTTCTTGGGAAACGTTCCAACCATCATATCTGCCTGAGATTCAGATCTGGTTGGTATTAGGATATTCCAGACTCATCAAGTCTAGGAAGAAAAATGAGAGTTTGCAACACAATTTGACGAGATGGTGTTGCGAGATTCTCGGGAGATGGACTACGGTAGTAAGCTCCAAAACATGTGCTGGTTCTGCTACAGACATGTGAACACGCTGTCTCAGACAAGCATGACCACGTAGTAGTCTTATAATAAAACACTACCGAGTTCAGGTGGGGAACCATCAACAAGGATATCGAAGTCCTTGCATAAGTCTTGCTCTTAAGAAGGAACTTATTCTCCTTGAACAAATCAGCCAGTGGCTTGGTATACTAGGAGATACATGTGGAATGGAGGTAGCGAGCCTATCAAACCATAGCATACTTCGCACATGCATGACTGACTTGGGATGATTCCAGAGGAAACAAAAACAATCTTTCTCAAACTCATGGCGGCAACTTGCACCAAATGCACATGGATCAGAGGAAGTCACTTATTTCATCCATCACATGCTTCATGAACGGGACATGAAGATACTGCTTATAGAAGTTTCCAACACTAGTTGGATGTTCAACACAAATCATGGAGGAGACAAAATGCTGCTGATGGGCTCAACAACAAGTCATCGAGATTTCCATATAAATGGCATTCCATAATTATGAGATCAAGTGATAGCATTGGTCCGAACGAAAAGATATAACGGTGTATGCTCGAGGAAAATCCACGGGTAAGACAACATTACGAACATCATTGGTTCTGATTTGATTTGAGGATAGCCCACACTCAAGTCAAACATTGGCGAAGACGATAAGTCCAACAACTGATCACGAGGATCAATCAATGAAGATATTATCTTTCTTCAACACACACACACACACACACACACAAGGATATCCCTTGGAGATGAACTAAGTCGGGTAAGCTTTTATCTTCCAACTCTCCAAGTTGTTGTTTAGCTTAACCAACTATCTCATGGGTATCCAACACAGATTCTTGGAGAAGGGGGTGGTTTATAAGAAACAAACTTGATCACGAACTCAACATAGCGGTCAGGTGACAGCCTGGTGATACTTCTGAGAAGATATTCGGAAAATCACGAACCACCAATATGTTATTAAGCTCGAGAATAATATTGCCTTTCAGAGCAAGACGATATGATCAAATGAGCGACGATTTGACAAAATCCTAACTCATCAATCGAAGAGTGCACCAGGAAAAGGAACTAGGTGGCACGATTAACCTTAGGGTGATGATTCAATAATCAACACGCTAAGAACGAGGTTGTCGTCCATTTAACTACCAAGCAATAGAGTTGCTAGGAGTATGGATTTCACACATCACGATTCACTTGTCGGCGTTCCGGTTACAATAACACGGGGACCGAGGAATGAATAAGGATGGCGATTCTCATGAATCCTGACATAAAGGGGGTAATACTCTAGGGTAGAACAGAATCAAAAGCTGGATTGGTATTTTGATCTGCGGAATACAGCTGCTTTGACCAAATCCTAGAAATGGATAAGGTACTGGAGTTTATTTCTCCTAGTCATTTTGGAATAGAATGGCTTGACGTACCACAAGAGTAATAGGTATCGATTAACGAATGCACGCATACTCTTGACTATCAATTGATAGACGAGGGTCGGAATACAACTAAAGAGGGACAACTCAAAGGAGCATATAATTTCTGAGTTGTGGATGCATAGATTAGTATGTCGAACCAAGTTCAACAGGTTTCTTCCGGATTACCCATGCATGGAAGGTAGAACTGAGAGAGTCACATCAAGGAATGGAGAACTCATCAAGAGCACTCTGGTTGAGATTTCGGTTCTGCGAGGAACTTCTGCCATAGGTAGTTCATGGTATTTGGAAGAAAGAAATACCACGGACCTCAAGGACTATCACAAAGGTTACTAATAACCTAAGGGAACTAGCAAACACTATCAACACGAAGTAAGTAGGGGAATCTCGGGTTCAGAAACCTAGGAG
Organism: Triticum aestivum; assembly: GCF_018294505.1. NCBI lineage: Eukaryota > Viridiplantae > Streptophyta > Magnoliopsida > Poales > Poaceae > Triticum > Triticum aestivum. The sequence goes on along the minus strand of NC_057804.1, from coordinate 432,873,743 downwards.
TAGAATACTATATCAGCAAAGTGCTCATTGAGTCTAAGCAAGGTTATCAGTGTTGGAAGAAGCTGGTGTATGGTGTGTTCATGGCATGTCGAAAGCTTAAATAGTACTTTCAAGGTCATCCCATCACAGTGGTCAGTTCTGCTCCTTTGGGGGATATAATCCAGAACAGGGAAGCAACTAGCAGGGTTGCTAAGTGGGCTATTGAGCTTGGACCACACGGTTTGAAGTATATGCCTCGCACAGCCGTCAAGTCCCAGGCTCTTGTGGATTTCATCAATGACTGGAACGAGTTGCAGGCACCAGAAGACAAACTAGACAGTACATACTGGACTATTCACTTTGATGGGTCCAGGCAAATGGAGGGCTCGGGGGCTGGAGTTGTCCTTACTTCCCCTCGAGGTGATAAAATTCATTATGTTCTTCGATTAATATTCCCTTGTACTAACAATGCAGCTGAGTATGAAGCTTTACTCCATGGTCTTCGAGTGGCTAAGGAGATGAACATAAGCCGTGTACGATGCTTTGGAGACTCAGACTTGGTAGCCCAGCAAGTTTCAGGTACTTGGGATTCCAAGGATCCACTCATGGCGGCTTACCGATGAGAGGTGGATATTGTGGCTGGCTATTTTAAGGGATATCAAGTGGAGCACATTGATCGGTGCAAAAACGAGGCAGGTGATGCTTTAAGCCGGCTAGGATCTCAGCGTAAACCGGTGCCGCCCAATACCTTTTTGGATGTCTTGCATAACCCGTCGGTTCAGCTGCCCACAGAGGAGGACCTCGATGTTCCTGATCCGGAAGCACAGTTGGTGGCCTCTTTACATATCATTCCGGATTGGACAGTTCCGTACTTGGCGTATATAAACCGGGGCGAGTTAGCCGATGATGAAATTTTGGCCAGACAGATCGTCCGGCGGTCCAAGTCCATGGTTGTTCACAACGGCGAGTTACACCACTGCAGCGTTTCTGGGGTGTTCCAGCGCTGTGTTTCTCCTGAAGAGGGCCGTGAGATTTTACGTGAGATCCACGAAGGAGACTGTGGTCATCACGCTGGTTCAAAATGCTTGGAGGCTAAGGCTTTTCGTCACGGTTTCTATTGGTTGACAGCTCATGCTGATGCTGAGGACTTGGTCAGACGGTGCGACGGCTGTCAAAAATTCTCAAGACGAGCTCATGTGCCAGCTCAGGAGCTACGGATGATTCCTATCACCTGGCCGTTTGCAACTTAGGGGCTTGACATGGTAGGGCCCTTCAAGCGATCACAAGATAAGAAGACCCACCTGTTGGTGGAAGTGGACAAGTTCACTAAATGGGTTGAAGCGGAGCCAGTGAGTAAGTGTGATGCAGCCACGGCGGTTCAGTTCCTCACAAAGGTGATCTTCCGTTTTGGTTTTCCACATAGCATTATCACAGATAATGGCACGAACCTATCTAAAGGTGAGATGGAGGATTTTTGCCAACGAGAGCACATCCGACTTGATGTAGCATCCGTGGCGCATCCCCAATCCAATGGTCAAGCTGAACGAGCTAACCGGGAAATTCTAAAGGGTATAAAGCCCCGGCTTATGGTCCCTTTGAAGCGGACGACGGGTTGCTGGGTGGAAGAATTACCATCTGTGTTATGGAGTATAAACACCACCCCAAACCGGTCTACAGGTTATACGCCTTTCTTCATGGTTTACGGAGCAGAGGCGGTACTCCCCAGTGATATTCGTCATGACTCACCTTGAGTTGCCAATTATGTTGAAGCGGACAATGAGCAAGCACGTCAAGAAGCACTGGACCTGTTAGATGAGAAGCGAGATATGGCTTTGGCTTGTTCGGCGGTTTACCAGCAAGACCTGCAGGGTTATCACAACCGCCGGGTTAGAACAAGAACCTTTCAAGAAGGTGACTTAGTGCTCCAGCTCATCCAGGATCAGACCGACATGCACAAGTTATCCCCACCTTGGGAAGGGCCCTTTGTGGTCAGCAAGAATCTGCACAACAAATCATACTACCTCATTGACGTTCGAGAAGACTCACGCACTTCTGAGGAGGAGACCCAGCGGCCATGGAACATAGCTCTCCTTCGGCCTTACTACACTTGAGTTATAGGCTCTTCTTATGTACATATTATGACAATGTATATATTATGATCAATATAATAAACCGGCGTCCTTGCTACAAGCAGGGCCTCTGCCGTTCTCCCAATATTTCTTGGTTACAAGGTGGCTTCTGCTTTCAAAGCGATGACTCATCTTGTCCATTAAACCGGCTATTATGCCATCATACAGCTTGGGAGCTTCACACCCAAGGGGCCAAAGAGAGATCTGTTGCTACAAGCACGACTCAAACATAGGCACCCTTTGAGCACAACTCACAAAGTTACTTGGGGGCTCTTTGTGTAAAGTAACAAAGAGTTTGAAAGGACCCTTGTAACCGGGTATCGACCCACGGCTTGGAAGCCTGGTGTATTCACCTAAAACCCCGGGTTAACATGCCTTCATCAAGTAAGCCACTCCTATCCAGGTAATCCTGGCATGACCCGCCGAACGTTTGATAGTTACTCTCATTGAGACCCTGAACTGGTCAAAGTTAAAACGATGATTGGTTAGTTGGAGGCCCATCTTAAAAGGCTTTGTCAAATGGTTTAACTCAGCGGCCTGGCAGCCCACGAAAAGCCTCGAATTTGGGCCTGGCAGCCCTCAAAAATCCTCGACTACAAGTTTTTATTTGCTTTGTTTTTGCACAGTTTTATCCTTATTTGGTCACCTTTTAAGGTAAACCGACATCTCTTGATCCGGCCAGGCTATATGTCTTCATCTCAACCCGGTGTTTTTTAACCCGGTGTGGCTTACAGTTATCATCTGTTCAAGCATATCATCAATGGTGAACCGGCATCTCTCAATCCGGTCTGGCTTTGACTACCTGTCGCCAGTATAATCACCCGGTGTTCATCACAACCCAGTTTTACTTCATACATACCAGCACTGCATGGTGGAAGTTGGGTATTTACCCTTACCGCAAATAAGTTGGTAAACCAACATCATAATTTTATATCACAGGTATGATATATTTTTGGCTATTTTTACAACCTTGGTTACCTTCCAGGTTATGTATTGGGGGCGGTAAACCGCCCGGTCAGATTTTTTTAATGCAGATATAAGGACAGCATAATATTATAAAGGTACATAAGCAAGTACTGCAATTATCATGGCGGATCAAACAAAGTCATATCTCAGTGCACGATGGTAGCAGATCAAAGTATTTCAACTAGCCTATTACAAGGCGCTTTAAAAGCCCAAAATAAGGGATTGTTCTTCCCATAGAACAAAGTTTATGAAACATCAACCCAATTGCCGGATCAAGACTCATCACCATGTTGACGTGAAGTTGATGGATCATCTGGCGTCGGTTCAGCCTCCTCCTCCCTATCAAGTGGCTGGAAGTCAACGGTGGTCCAGTCAATCCGGGTTAAAGCTTGAAAGATAGCCTCTTCACTTATAAGTTTGGACGGATCAACATCAGGGGTGTAAGTGTGCTTACAGATTGGCGGGATAAGATTTTGCACTTCATCCACATCAGTGTTAATCCGTTGGTTGTTGGCGTCGTAGAAGGACCAATGAACAGTCAAATTACCCTCTGCCGCCAGTTGACTTGCCAGAGGACGCATCTCCCTTGTCACAACTTTGAGGGCTTCGTTATCAAACTCTGCCCTGTTTTCTTGTTCACTAGGAAAGCCCGTGGCAATATCAACCGGATCCAGGTCAGCTATCCATGCTTTGGCTCGGGTAAGTGCCAACAAAGCGCCAGCCCTAGCAGCGGATCTCTTCATCTCTTCTATTTGCGCCAGCGTCATGGATAACCTTGCTAGAGTGTCCTTGATCAATGTTGGGGCCGGATTGTTGTATGAGGCTGCACAGATAACCCGTTGGGCACCGGTATACAGTTGTTCTATCAGAGTATATGCTGCCTTCAGCTTCATCCGCATGTCAGAGCCCAGATGAGCAATGCGGCCACCTACAACGGTTTAAGATTTTGATGTTAAACCGGCAAATTACAAAGATGGTCATTCAAGAAGTCTTGGCAAGAGTACTTACCAAATATTGTAGAGGTCATGGCATTCACTTGGCGCTTCAACCCAGTTAGCTCTTCCGCCACCAGTTTAAGAGCCGACTCGGCGTCTTCAGCCCGCTTCAGCAATGCATTCTTTTCAGTCTCCCAGTTGGCACGCTCAGTCTTGAACCCTTCTTTAAGTTGTTCCATGGCTGCCAAAGCGGTTTTAAGCTCCTCTTTGGCCTTAGAAGATACTGCTTGTTGGGACTTGATATTTTCTTGAAGATCAGCAATTTGAGAGCCTTGGTGATTTATATCAGCCTGCCACAGTCAGAGGAGCATGTAAATATTTTATCAAAAGTCCCAAGCATATAACCAGTTATACACTTGGCACTTGGGGGCTAATGCAGATTGCTTCTTTACTACTGATTGTTTGAAGTCCCAAGGATTAATAAAAGTTTCAATCTTGGCACTTGGGGGCTAATGTGTGTTTGATCAAGAAAATACACAAGCAAGGAAAGTCAACAAAGTACAGTATGGAATATAAAAGTCCCGGTTTGTCTTCACGAGACAAACCAGCCCTTGGGGGCTACTCAGTCGAAGTGTTCTTTGTCTTTAAAGTCCCGGTTTATCTTCAAGAGATAAACCGGCCCTTGGGGGCTACATTATAGTGAATGTACAGAATAAGGATGAAAGTGTTTGGAAGATTACCTCATAGCGTTCCTTCATCAGATTCACCAAACCAGCCTCATAATCTCGGCTTGTGTAAAGCCGGTTCAAGAATCCGGAATGAAGATCCTGAGCAGAAAGATTAACATAGCTTGACAAATCGGTTTTCCCCTTCCCCTTGCCCATAACAACAAATTCGTCCTTGGCAGTATGTTTCGATAAAGCAACTGGATTGCCTGGGGCGGTATAAGCAGTGCCAGTGATAATAACATCATCACCACATTTTAACGGACTTGGCGGGTTAATTGTATCTCTGGCTGGGCTCGGCGGATTAGCAGCTGGGCTTGGCGGATTGGCAGCTAGGCTCGGCGAATCAGCAGATGGGTTTGGAGGTGTAGCATGCGGACTTGATGGATCAACATGTGTGGCCGGGTCAGCTTCCGGCGGATTGGCATTAGTGGCTGGGTCTTGCGGGGCAGAGTCATCCATGACAACATCAGTATCTTCACCAGCATTTTCTAGGGTCTTCTCCGGTTCAACATCGTCAGTGGGGCCGCTGGTCTTGGCTTTCTTGCTCACTCAGGCCTTGGTACTACTACATCAAAATAAGGATTAGTATGATAAACCGACACATGAAGAAACAAACCGAAAAGCAGTACACTTAACCAGTGACGGTCTTGAGGGAGGCAATTGCGTGGTTGATGAGTCGCCAGATGAGGAGTTAGAAGTTACCTGATAATTTGAATCAGACGGATTAAGTGGGTAGCGGAAGCAACCCGCCAAGGGACAAGGCTTATTAAAAGAAGAAGAGACCTCCGGATGACGCTTCCGGGGTGGAGTGTCTGGTAAACTGGAGGAAGTGACCTATTGACCACTGTGCCGGGTTGTGCGACGACCATCATGTTGCTGTGTCTTTAAAGAAAATTGTGGATCCAAATGAGCAAGTGGGTGAGAGCGTTTTACTTTCCGAACTGCACGACAAAATTTCTGAACCGACACATGATCTGAACCGGAGGAAAGGGAGATTACCTCAACATGATCAGCATGGCTGGCCTCCGCATCATCCTGATAATAGTCATTGTTAATAAGATGTATGAAAAAGGAGCCAAGGGAGTCAAGTTCTACCTCTTGATCTGAATCTTCAATATCTTCGGGCGGATCAGCAGTTTCGCCGGTCTTCTTCTTGGCTGCTCTTTTTATAACCTTGCTCTTCGCACGAGGAGCCCTTGCCGGCTTGTCTGAAGTTTTCCTTTTCCAGAAGGAGCTATTGGCCTATAAAATTGAAACACATGTTTGTTAGAACATTGTTAAAGCGGAGGCGGATCAAGAAAGCACAAGGTTAAAATCTTTACCATTGGCGGTTTGTTGGCGGTGTAAAAGGGGGCCAGCCCGGTTTGGCTGCATGCAGCGATCGGTTCGTCTAGCATTTTCTTCACATATTCTGTGACTTCATCATCAGTCATTTCTATCTCATTAAACCGCTGAGGATCCTTGGCATCGCCGATATACTCGTGCAAAAATCTGGAGCAGCAGCTTAAAGGAAGAATATGCCACGCAACCCAGCAACGAACAAGGTCGACACCAGTCAAACCGTTGGCTAGGAGAGCCCAGAGCTTGGCGAGTTGAGGTGCATAAGCCTGTTGTTCCTTGGCGGTGAGCCATTAAGGAAGGGGATGGCCATTGCTAAGCCGGTGTGCGCGGTAACCCGGCAAAGGATTTTCTCTGGCAGGGGTAGTATTTTTGCAGTAAAACCATGTTTGGTTCCAATCTTTAGGGTGGCTGTGGTGCTTAGCATGAGGGAAATCAACTTCCTTTCTCTTTTGAATTGAAACCCCACCAAGTTCACTATTGGGGCCGTCAAAGAACTTAGTCCGGCGGTTTAAATGGAAGAAATCCCGGAAGATCTCAACAGTTGGTTCCTCTTGAAGGTAAACTTCACAGAACACTTGGAAATTGCATATGTTGGACACAGAATTTGGTCCAATGTCCTGAGGATGGAGTTGAAAGCTAGCAAGGACATCTCGGAAGAACTTTGATCCGGGAGGGCTGAATCCCCAGTCCAAGTGCAGCATAAATACAATTACTTTGCCATCTTGAGGCTCAGGAGGGCACTCAGGGCCAGGAACTCGCCAATGAAGGACATTTTTTGAGGCTAAAGCGCCGGTTACAACGTATCCATTGATATGCATTTCCGTAATCTGGGAAGGAACCCAGTTGCAAGTGGCGAATTGCTTGGTCATCTTGGAAACAAACTGTAAAAGGAAAAATGAAGGCCGGTTTACGATGGATGGTTGATGTGTACTGATCGGTGTTAAACCGGGGAATTTGGTGAAGGCATATATGTGAGTTAAACCGGAGTTTTCTACTCAAGATAAGATGGCGGTTTAAATGAGGGCTAATGGATATGGCGGATTACCAACTACTAAAAGTTAAACCGCCCTTACACAGAAGAGGCAGAGCTGAAATCTACTAAGTGTTTACAAAAACAGGTTTCACAATATGGCAGTATAATTTTGGATCTACCAAGGTTAATAAAAGAAAATTTTACTGAGCCCTACAATGGCGCTACAAAGAACAGAGAAGATCCAGATGGAGTTTTTTCAGGAACAACAAGATGCTGTGGTGTGGCAGACTAAGGTTATAGATCTAGCCGCAAAAGAAAACAATCGGGCCTAGCTAAGATTCAGTAGCAATGCCAAGGGAAAAGTGAACCAGTAGGCAAGGGGGGAAATGGAAAGACCCCTCGGCTCTATTTATAAAGAAAAAGGGGACAAACGGTAGGTGCGAAAATCGAGGAGCCTGAAGCGGCGAAAGAGGGCGCATCTCTCGCCTCGATCTTTGAGATGTAATTAATGAAGGGTATCTTTTTATGCAGAAGATGACATCATGACGATTTACTGCAGAGATAGAAGATGACGTCATGGCGGTTCACCAAAATTTACAGGGAAACGGCAACATGGCGGTTTACAAGAATCATCAGAAGATGCCCGTGGAATTTTTCTAATTATTGAAGATTGACATGAACAGGTTCAAATCAATCTGGGGCCTAATGTTGAGGATATAACTACTGAGTATAAACCGCCCAGGAGGGGCCGGTTCACGATCAACCATACTGAAGTCCATGAAGATAAGAAGATGGTGCTTTACTGATGAAGCTTAGAGGCGCAAGCCCAGAGGCGGATTAGGGCCCGTAGTGGTAAACCGCCATAGTTGTATACTTGTATTGTAAGTTAGGAAAAGGGAGAGACCGAGCCAAACACTTGTATGAGTGGGCCTCGGGACTCTGTAAACCGGCCGGGCGTCAACCTGTGTATATAAAGGGACGACCCGACGATGGTTCAGGGACAACAGACAACAACTCGAGACCCAGGCTAGCATGTTTTCTCCCTGGTCATCGAAACCCCAATAATCCCATCACAAACTAGACGTAGGGTTTTACCTTCATCGAAGGGGCCGAACTAGTATAACTCTCGTGTCCCTTGTTCGGTTTAACCCCATCAGGCCAACCTCATCATGATGGCTCCACGACTAAGTCCTTATGCTAGGACATCTGACGTGATATTTCCACGACACTACCACTAGGTGGCATCACGGGATGCTTTCGAGGATGATGGCCAGAATCATCACACTGGGAACACAAGACATAGCTAGATTACTAGATGATCCCCTAAGACACCTAGGGTCATAATTATAACTCCAACATATATGTCGAGGTAATAGAGTACCTCAACTCAGCAATTAGTGTGATTAATTAACCTGGCCTAAAAGAACATCGAAACCAGAGGGAAAGGATTTTGCAAGGGCATCAGATTGTTTAGAAACCTGGGATGACTCGGACAACATAACGGCTGTAAAAGCTGAAAAGGATTTGAGACAACCTGCAAAAAGGTGGCATAACCACTTGATCATCATAATATCAAGGTTCTGAGATCAACTATGAATACTCAGATATAGAAGGAACTAAACTGAGGCTTGAATTCATCAATCTTGTAAGTCTACGGATTAGTAACACGTGATCCTGATAGAAAGAAGAGAAAGCCTAGTTTCTTAACCCCGTAGGAAGGATAAGATGACTCGGATAAGAAGGCATAAGGTATAAGGAGTAAAGGGAGCCTTACGTTCCATCCCACAATCAATTCCCTTATATAACTAAAGAATTTCTAGACTCAACTTCGACCAGTTTGGCTTGGTAATCCTACAGGCAGTCAGGCTTTGATACTAAAGCTGTCAGAGACCCTGATCCCATGCCAAATCGATCTAGCATGTAACACCTCATATCACTTTGCGGCCTCACGCACGGTATTCCCACGGGTGTCGCCTTACCAGGCACGGGACCGTTTGCGCCTTTTGGGTCACATATATGATAGTGTCGCTAGCATCCATATGGCAAATAACCCGGGCTGACATGGCTAGTCGTGAACCCAAAGTGGCACTAACTTACAGGGACATGCATACGTGATCCAGCAACGAACGTGTCGATCATCAGCGAGTGAATCCGGGCTGTAGCAGCTGGGCTAGCAGGACTCCGGAGAATCTGGGCTGTAGCAGGCTAACAGGACTCCGACAGACACCGCGTGACATTTCCTCGAAGGGATAGACACAGGAACGAAGAAGGACACATGCCGGCCAGCCTAAGTGTTCCGGAGCAGTAGCAAGCTACCAGGGCTCAATGGAAGCACTAGGAGACATTTCCCGGTAAGAGATGCTACCAAGGATAAACAACTAGATAGTCAGATCCCATACATACCAAGCATTTCAATCATACACACAATATGCTCGATATGTGTAAATACAACATGGCATCACAACAAAACTATACGACTCAAAGTATTTATTCAATAGGTTCCGAGGAGCAAGATATTACAAACATGGGTCTCATGACCCAACATTCAGAGCATACAAGTCAAGCACATGCGGAAGCTTAACACGTCTGAGTACAGACATCTACAAATGAAAAAGGCTGAGAAGCCTGACTATCTACAAGACCCTGCCGAGGGCACAAGATCGTAGCTGAAGTTACAAGCTAAACATCGAAGTCCATGCGGAACTACTAGTGAGACTGGAGTCTCTCTACAAAAACATAAATTAAGCAAACGTGAGTGCAAATGTACCTAGCAAGACTTACATCAGAACTAACTACATATGCATCGGTATTAACAAAGGGGGTGGTGGAGTTTAACTGCAGCAAGCCAGCTTTGACTCAATGGCTATCCTGAACTACGACTGCAAGTAACTCTTTGAGGTGGCGCACACGAGTCCACATATTCACCACATCAATACACCACTATGGATCCGCTCCCATCTCCCTACGAGAACGCCATCCATAGCACTCACGCTTATCTTGCGTATTTTAGAGTATCCACTTTCACTTGTCTATGAACTGTATAGGCAACCCAGAGGTCCTTTACCGTGGATGCGGCTATTCGAATCGATGATGTTAACCCTGCAGGGGTGTACTTCTTCACACAAGCTCTCACCACTTATCACCGTTTACATGACATGTACTCGGCAACCTTCAAGCGGAAGCCCAGCGAGGGTGTCGGCCATGGCCTACCTAAACACTCAAGTCTCTAGTCCAGGTTATCGCCTATTCAGGTTCCATCCGCAGGGAGTCCGGCCGAGGTTTCCACATACGGCCCCGAACGATGTGTACAGGGTTCCGCGACACCAAACGGGCGCCCGACATACCCGGCCACGTGCCTACCGCATCACAGCCCACCCCTCGGGTCAGCGCTGCCCATGGCCGCCAGCATACTACAAACACCAGAAACTACTTGCAACTCCTGGACAGAGGACAAAGGTGGTTAAGAAGTCGAAAGGGCACTTAAGCATTCCAATGCGTGGTTGTAACTGGTCATGGATCACAAACACAGAACTCAGTTCCCGAGGACGGTTTCAATGAGACAACCCACCATGTACTCCTACATGGACTCTCACCGCTACCTTTACCAAATCGTGTTCACACACTTAGCTCACACACAGTAGGACATGTTCACCACTTTCCAATTCATTCCCGATGAATCAGACATGACACAACTCTAAGCAGTAGCAGGCATGACGAACAAGCATGAATGAGTAGGCACAACATGGCTCAAACAACTCCTACTCATGCTAGTGGGTTTCATCTATTTACTGTGGCAATGCAGATCATGCAGAGGAAAAGGGGTTCAACTACTGCAGCATGTAACAGTTGAATCGTTGTTTTCCTAATGCAGTAAAAGAGAGCAGGATCGAGAGAGTGGGATTGTATCAGAATGAACAAGGGTTTTTTGCTTGCGTGGCACTTCTGAAGATAGTATAGTTCTTCATCGGTGTCATCGAACTCATCGTCGGTACGTCGTCTACTGAGAGGGGACAACTATCGACAAACAAGGAAGGACACAATCAATGCAATGCACAATATGATGCATGATCATGACATGTTAATATGCTCTGATTTGAGCTAATGCAACTAACAACAGATTAAATGGAGTTGGTTTGAATCTAAGATTCAAATTCAAACTCCATATATGACATTTCAAATGCCATTAATTCAAATTGTCATATACAGTAGCTTCAAGTTGCTCAAACATGCATGAAAATGCCTTAAACAGATTCTTTGGATTTTCTGATAATTTTTCATATATAATTTGTTTCATTTGGATTTACGGTTGATTTTATATGATTTTTTAGAAGTTTTGGATATTTTCTGAAATAAATAAATCATTTTTGATTTATTTTAATTCCTAGAAAATATTTACTGCGTCAGCATGACGTATTAGTGATGTCAGCAGGTCAATAGGCGGCCCACGTCAAACTGACCAGTGGGTCCCGAGTGTCAGTGGCTAACCTAACTAACAGAGTTAATTAACATTAAACTAATCCTAACCTAGATTAGTTAAGGGCCTGGGACCACATGTCATAGGCTTGTAGTTAAACTGGGAGTTACTCCCGTGTTGACTGGGATTTAACCTGCTGCGGGGCCTGCCCGACAGTGTCTGTTAGTGAGGGATTAGTGGTGATTAACGCCTAATTAAGCGGCCACGTCAGCACGGTCGGGGTTAGGCCACCCGCGACCATCCAACGTGGCGGAGGCACGCCGGAAATGCACTACGGGCGTCGGATGCACGTGCCGAGCGCACCAGGGCGTAGCCCTTGCTTGCCCACATCGAGGAACATGGGAGTTGGACGCGGGGGTAGCCCGAATCGTGCCGGTGACGAGCTTTGGCGGCGGCCGGAGTTCGGGTTAGTTCGGGCTCGGAGTTACGGTGCTCGGGAGGAGGAGCTGGCGGGAGCTGCGTGCTCCTGGGAAGGCACCGAACGCGTTGACGCGCTCAGGCGTGAGCTGTGGTGGCTAAAACGACGGTGACATCATGGCCGGCGGCGATGAGCTTCTGCTTCGGTCGAAACGGCGGCTATGGTGATCGAGAGGCATGGGGAGGAGGGGCAAACGACGGTGGAGCTCACAACAGTTGCAGCACGTGTCTCAGCGGGCTCGTAGGAGGTCGGCCGACGTTGGGGCGTTGCCGGTGATCTGGGGAGCCGAGGGTTGAAGAAGACGGCGTCGACAGCGTTCGGGCGCCCGACGTTGCATATCTCATCGAGGAGGTCGAGGACGAAGTGGCAGAGCTTCTGGGCGCGTCGATGAGGCGTGGGGTGGCCGATGGCCATGGCAACGGCGAGTGGCGGCTAGGGCTACGCTTGGGTGGGTGCGCGCGAGAGGGACATGGGAGGGGATGAGCATGGGGGAGGAGTGAGAGGGCCCAGGGGGTGCATGGAGTCTCCAGCTAGCTCCAGGCGGTCGGTTGCAAGAAGGAGGAGGCGTGGCGCCTCGCGCGCGCATGCGCTGTCCCGCCTCTGCCTACTGGCAGAGGTTAGGGATGACTGGCACCAGGTCAGGTGGGCTGGGCCAGCTCCTGGGCCAGCCAGGTGGGATGCACAGGAAGGTAAGCCCAGGTAAGTTCCTTTCTCTCTCTCTCTTCTTTAGTTTCGGTTTTCTATTTTTCTGTGATCTTTGTGGCTTTTCTAAAAATACCTAGACCCTTTTGAAAATCACCAAACTGCACATGCCCACTTTATAGAATATATCCAACATGGAACATTTCAGTTTAGGATTATTTGAGCATTTAAAATATTTAATAGCATTTAAATGCCCAAATGCAAATACTATATGATTTAATTCAGAGCCCAAATATGTCATGAAAAAATGTGCAACACCTCTGGTTATTGTTTCTAGCATTTCCAGAAATGATGAACATTTTTTAAAGCCATTTGGATTCACTAAGAATATTTTAGTTGAACCTAGTGGATTCCTTTGATGCTAGGATTTAGGCAATCCCCATTTCAAGTTTAGGAAAAATTTAAACATGATGCACACGTTAAACTAACCTAGTGCATTGCCAGAAGCTAGGGATGTGACACAACTGTTAATTTCAACATGCTTAACATCATCCTAATTCATATTTTTTAAGTTTGTAGCCATTGAAATACAACTGCTTAAAAATGGATACAACTATTAATTGCAACAGGCTTAATGGCCATTGAAACCGGTACTGATAAAAATGCAATTGGCAGAGTTAAACATCACAAGGCAGGTGCTGCTAGAGCAGATAATGGCCTAGTTGTCTATAAAAAGGCAGGGAAAATAGCTAAAACGTGTTAGGCATGTTTACTACAACATGCTTAATACATCGACCATACAAAACATAGCCATTAATTGCAACTGGTATTGGTAATATTGAACTGGTGAGTTCATACTTGGTAAGTCATGAGAGGTAGTTGCTGGGGCACTTCATCTTGGCCAGAGCCCGCCCAAAGTCAGCGGCGGTGGAGGCGAGCTCTTTCGCCGGGTCGAAGCGTGGATCGGTGCCCCCGACATGTGTACCTACAAGAAGCAAGTAAATGTTAGAAGCCAAACTGCAATCGCACAAATGATTTAAAATACTGTAAGACATGGGATGCAGCTAACCTCGACGGCAAACAACAGCAACGCCCGTTATGTCCATGCGTAAGTACATGGAAAGGCATGTTAAGTACAATAGGGTTAGCATCCACCAAAAATAGCAAATGGGCAGCAAAGGGATAGATTAAAAAATGGATACAACTGTTAATTGCAACATGCTTAATAGCCTCCTAAGTCATGTTTTGTAAGTTTGTAGACATTGAAATAAAAATTTTAAAAATGGATTCAACTGTTAATTGCAATAGACTTAATAGCCATTGAAACTGGTGCTGATAAAAATGCAATTGGCAGAGTTAAACATCACAAGGCAGGTGCTGCCAGAGCATATAATGGCCAAGTTGTCTATAAAAAGGTAGGGAAAGTAGCTAAAACGTGTTGGGAATGTTTACTAGAACATGCTTAATACATCGACCGTACAAAACATAGCCATCAATTGCAACTGGTATTGGTAAGATTGAACTAGTGATTACATATTTGGTAAGTCCTGAGAGGTAGTTTCTAGGGCACTTTATCTTGGCCAGAGCCCGCCCAAAGTCAGCGGCGGTAGAGGCGAGCTATTCCTCCGGGTCGAAGCGTGGATCAGTGCCACTGACATGTGTACCTACAGGCAACCAGTAAATGGTAGAAATTAAACTGCAATTGCACAAATGATGTGAAATACTGTAAGACATGGGATGCAACTAACCTCAACGGCAAACAACAACATCGGCCATTATGACCCTGCGTAAGTACATGGGCATGCATGTTAAGTACAACAGGGTTAGCATCCACCAAAAATAGCAAATGGGCAGCATCTCTAGTGATATCCCGAGTCATGTATTGTAAGTTTGTTGCTGGTATTGGTGAAATTGAACTGGACAGTTAATACTTGAACATCACACGGTGTGCAGTACTAAAATAAACAAGGCACGAACATGCTTAATACATCAACCATACAAAACATAGCCATTGCAAGTGGTATTGGTAAGATTTAGTTGGTCAAATCATACATGTTAAGTCTCAGGGGGTAGTCGCTAGGGCACTTCATCTGGGCCAGAGCCTGCACCATGTCGTCGGCGGCGGAGGCAAGGTGTTCCTCCGGGTCAATAGGCACAGCGGCCATCGCGCCATGGACCGCCATCAGCTCCTCGACCTCCATGTGATATGTGGTTGGGATTGTGCGGCGATGCTATGGAGGTAGGGGCAGTGAGGATTTAGAGGCATGAGGATATTTTGCAGGTGCCATTTAAGCAATCAGGCCGGGGCCATGATAGAGATTGGTGGGTTACTAGACTGGATCCGAGCAGAACATAGATGTGGTTGAAGCTGTGGTTGTGACGGCGGCGGTTTGAGCTGCCGGTAGGGGGAGGCACGGGGGTGTGTGGGTGTGGGAGATAGTGAGGAAGTTTGATGGGTGGGGATGTGGTTGGAGGAATAAATTCTAAAATCGCGCGCCTAATGAAAATTTCGCTGCGAAACTTGAAACTTGGGTGGGGGAAACACACAAAGCGGACGAAGCGTGTAAAATACTCGTGTGCGAGAAAACAGAAAATTGGCAGATCCCATCTCCAAAAAAATGTACACGTGTAGTTGATTTTTTTCGGACAATGGTACGCCTGGTTTATTAGGAAATACCACACATGTAACTGACTTATGGATCATTAACGCAAAAAATGAACGCATGTACGGAATATAAACCGTGTGTTTTGTGATCTTCTAATGATTAACGCAAAAAACGTACATGGGCACACATGCTAATCAACGCTCAAAACTCTCAAAGGATGCTCTTACCGACATTGTACATTAATACTACAAACTTAAAGTACTACTGGTAATTTGCTCTAATACTACAAACTTAAACTACTTCTCACATGATGCTCTTACCAGACACCAACGTTCTCCTTCCCGGCCTTGTAGGCGGCAGCCCACCGTGCTTCGATCTCCGTCAAGCTCTCATCACCACAGCATGTGGCCTCTTCTTTCTTGCAACGACGGGGCTCTCTTTTCTTGACTGCTTTCTGCCTTTTCTGCTCCTCCTGTGCGGCTTTGGACGCCTCTAGATCCACCGCTCATTCGGCCATGGCAGCCTCAAAGTCTGCCCACGTAACTGTGTGGCCGCCGGCGGTGATGAACTTGCGCAGCGAGATGTGAAAGTGCTAGTATTCGACTAGAGGGGGGGTGAATAGATGATTTTTATGAAAGTCTTCAAAACATGGGTGCTTTGAAGACAAACAATAGAAATGAACCTATTGATATGCAGCGGAAGGTAGACTACACTAGACAAGCCATAGTCAAGTAAGCAATGTAGTGAAAGCATGAAGACTATCAACAACTAGGTAGTATGGATCAGGATGGAAGATAGTATGAAGCCAAACAGTAAACAGTCTTCACACAGTGAAGTCAATCAGATCAGGAAAATGGGCGAAGACTTCACGAAGACAAACTATAAGTAAAGAGAGAGAGAGAGAGGAAGGATAGAACCAGTTGCTCGAAGAGGACAAGGGATTTGTTGGACTAGTTCTAGTTGCTGTGACAACTGTACGTTTGGTTAGGGAGGCCGAGATTCAACTCAGAAGACCGCGTCTTCACCTTATTCCCCTTGAGCTCAGAACACTTAGTCCTCGCCAATCACTCTGGTAAGTCTTCGAGGGAGACTTCCAATCCTTCACAAACTTCGTTCATCGACAATCCATAATTACTCTTGGATGCTCAGAACACGACGCCTAACCGGGTGGAGGATTCACAGTCCTCAAGTGTAATAAGTCTTTAGATCACGCGGACAGAAAGACTTCAGTGATGCCTAACACTCTTTGGCTCTGGGTATTTTGGGCTTTGTCATCGCAAGGATTACTCTCTCAAAAGCTTAGGAGGTGGGTTGCTCTAAAACGACAAAAGCCATGCACTAACTCTGAGCAGCCATCAATTTATAGTGTAGGGGGTGGGCTATTTATAGCCAGGAGGCAACCCGACCTGATTTGTCCAAAATGACCCTGGGTCACTAAGGAACTGACACGTGTCCAATGGTCAGATTTCAAACACACGCGACAGCTTGACTTGGGCTACAAGTAAATCTGACTCATCCAGCTCTGGATAAGATTTGCTCTCATTGTCTTCGCTCAAAGACATAGGATTTGGTTGAGCATCACTTCAGTCACTCTGACTTTGTTGACTTGGACCCCACTTAACAGTGCGGTGGTTCCTAAGACTCAACAAAGAAGAAAAGGAACTACGAAACAACTATGTCTTCGCACTCCATAGTCTTGATGCGATGTCTTCTCTTGTCATAGTCTTCAATGTGAATATCTTCACAGACCACCATTGTCTTCAATGTCTTCACACATTTTTAGGGGTCATCTTTGGTAGGTAAACCGAATCAATATGGGACTACTACCTGTGTTATCCTGCAATTCTCACAAACACATTAGTCCATCAAACAAGTTTGTCGTCAATACTCCAAAACCAACTAGGGGTGGCACTAGATGCACTTGCAATCTCCCCCTTTTTGGTGATTGATGACAAACTGGTTGAAGTTTTCAACAGGGATAAAAGTATGTGAAAGTTTACTGTTTTGAGTATTGTCTTCATACATATGACGAGGCCCCCCCTGAAGATGTGCATATAAATGATTTGCTTTTGAATGCAAATGCACATGGCAGGTATTGCTTTGTGGAGGTCATCTTCAAAGTGTGAAGACAATACATTATGCATATAGAATGGTAATGAACATAATGATAAGCATAATGGAAAATGGACGTCTGCAGAATGACTTCATGCGGAATTTATCATCGCAACACAGAGTAGCAGAAAAAGTAGCAGACGACCATCGAGTTTATGTGTTACAACTCAAAGAACCAAATGTATCAAAAGACGAGAGTTGTAAAAACTTGGCAAAATAATGCAACCACCCATAAGGACCCGCTTGAAGACTATCAACTCATATACTTCTCCCCCTTTTGTTACTAATGACCAAAAAGGTTTGAAGACATAGAGCATCTACTCATTCCCAGAAGGAGCAGATGGTGGAGCAGGGTCGACGTTGGAGTTTGGTGGTGCAGAAGGGCCTGGTGCAGTGTCGAGATGCAGTGTAGCCATGCTCGGTGAAGTGGCATCGTCTTATTCATCGACGACATTCGCAACAACAGTTGCAGCCAAAGATGAATACTCAAAATCTTCAAGTGGGGGAGTGCGGAGCCAGCTTGCATGTGGTGGAGGCGTGGAATCAAAATTGAAGCTTTCCGTGAAGCCATCTGCGCGAAGATCGTCTTCCGAACACAGCAGAGTGATGCTCTTCCAGGACCGCAACACATTCTCATGGGCAACAAATGAGTTCTTGGTGGCCAGATTGCGAATGCGATTGACATCCACCAAGAGACTATGCATCTGACGCTTTAGCCAGTCGTGGTGCTTGTCCTGCTTCTGATGTAAGGCCACAAGCAACTCTCAGTCATTGAGTACATGAGAACGCTTTCGAGGCCTTTGGTATTTGCTCGATGAGGCATACGCACATTGCCAACCAGAGGATAATCAAGAATAGCGGCATTTGGTACATTAACTCCTTCTATTGGCTAAGTGAAGCTTTGATGACCAACATTATGAAGATATAGTGGCTCCTTGGCAGGCTCGGGGTAGATGGCTTCAACTGACAGATCAACCTCAGGCAGAAAGACACGATGGTTGCATGCTGAAGGCTGATAGTTGATAGAAGAATGGAGTTTGATTAGGTGCATTACCCATGGAGCATAAAACTTCAGGCCAAACAGATCAATCCCAGATGCAGCAAGTTGTCTGATGAAGAAATCCTGGGAGTTGAATCTGATGCCATTGACAATATAGAATACCAAAGTCTTCATAGTGCCTTCAAGTTTGGCTTCAAAAGAGTGTTCCTTGATTGGCTAAAGAGTACGCCTCAATATATGATAGACTGTGCGGGGCAAGTACTCGAGGTCCTTGACAAAGAATTCCTTTGGATATTCTGCATCTTGAGGCAATGGCTTCATCATGCTGAGCATCTGGCTATTGGGTTCAGGCCTCTGAAAAATGCTTTGCAGGTCTTCTCTGTGACGCTGACAACCAAGCTCATACAATTCACCTGGAGTGGGCAGGGAGGTAAGCTCGATGATGTATTAAGGTTTAGCTTCATGGAGCACATCTCCTGTCATCCACTCGAGAATCCATGTCTTCCGATCCCTGTTTTAGCCATGAATGTGAAGAGTAGCATAGAACTGCAACAGAAGCTCTTCATTCCAGTGCTCTTTGGCAGTGACAAATTGCAGAAGACCTACATCCCTAAAGCAGTCCAGAGCTTCTTCAAGACAGGGGAGCCCAGCAATAGCTTCACAATCAAGACGAATGTGAGGAAAGATTCTCTCTTGATTGTAGAGGACACGCGAGTAATAGCTGCGCTATTGATGGCTCCAGAAGCTATCTGAAGAGATCTTTGGCTTCGAGTATGGATTCTTTTCACTGTCAAACAAGGTATTGTGTGCCCTGAAGCTGTTGACACTGAAAGATCCTAGTGATGTAGCAGCACCTGGAAGCCTTGGTAGCCTGGGCTTTGGCTTCTGAACCTGTGGTTGCTGCTCCACATGATAATCATATTGTGGTCCGGGACAAGTGGGAGGAACCAGGATTGGCCAGCGAACTATGACCAGCTCCCCATCACGATAAAATACTGTTTCGATAGTGTGAGGCCTTGGGGGAGGAACAACACCATCAGTGGGGACCGGCGTCATAGAAGCTTCAGGATTCACATTAGCTTCAGGCACAACATTAGCTTCAGGCCCCACATGATCTTCCGCCAAGACAGGGTCATTAGCTTCAGCAGTATTTGCGGCAGCGTCATTGTTCTCAACCTCCATTTGGTCAACGACCGGAGGGTCTTGCACAATCACATTCTCCTCGAGAATGACTTGATCTAGGGCAGGGGGTGTGGCAACTCTCTCTTCTTGTCACGCCCAATATGCGACCCTATCCAAAAGGAACTCGAAGGTCCCACCAAGGATAGACCCGCATATTGAGACACTTTTGCAAGGTGGATATCATTACATTAACATTACATAATAGATGGGGATACATACAAAAGGCATAGAATGCCACACGAATACAACATCACAATACATAATAGCACCATCCGACTATGGATGAAATACAAACAGAAAATCAAACGACATCCACCCTGCTAGCCCAGGCTGCCGACCTGGAACCTATCCCCTGATCGAAGAAGCAGACGAAGAACTCCAAGACTAGCAAACATCGCTCTCGCGTCATGATCATCGCATAACATGTACCTACAACTGTTGTTGTAGTAATCTGTGAGCCACGAGGACTCAGCAATCCCACTACCATGGGTATCAAGACTAGCAAAGCTTAATGGGAAAGGAAGGGGTAAAGTGGTGAGGTTGCAGCAGCGACTAAGCATATATGGTGGCTAACATACGCAAATAAGAGCGAGAAGAGAGCAAATGGAACGGTCGTGAAGCTAGCAATGATCAAGAAGTGATCCTGAACTCCTACTTACGTCAAACATAACCCAGAAACCGTGTTCACTTCCCAGACTCCACCGAAAAGAGACCATCACGGCTACACACTCGGTTGATGCGTTTTAATTCGGATCTGGTGTCAAGTTATCTACAACCGGACATTAACAAATTCCCATCTGCCTATAACCACAGGCATGACTTTCGAAAGTTTATACCCTGCAGGGGTGTCCCAACTTAGCCCATGATAAGCTCTCGCGATCAACGAAGGATATACCTTCTCCCAGGAAGACCCGATCAGACTCGGAATCCCGGTTTACAAGACATTTCGACAATGGTAAAACAAGACCAGCAAAGCCGCCCATGCGCTGACAATCCCGATAGGAGCTGCACATATCTCGTTCTCAGGGCAACACCGGATAGGTCATCCTACGAGTAAAACCAAACCTCGAGTTGCCCCGAGGTGGCCCTGCAGTCTGCCCGGTTCGGACCAACACTTAGACAGGCACTGGCCCGGGGGGGGGGGCTAAAATAAAGATGACCCTTGGGTTGGCTGACCCAAGGGAAGGGTATAGGTGGTGGTGAGGCAAATGGTAAAACCAAGGTTGGGCCTTGCTGGAGGAGTTTTATTCAAAGCGAACTGTCAAGGGGGTCCCATAAATCACCCAACCGCGTAAGGAACGCAAAATCTGGGAACATAACACCGGTATGACGGAAACTAGGGCGGCAAGAGTGGAACAAAACACCAGGCATAAGGCCGAGTCTTCCACCCTTTACCAAGTATATAGATGCATTAATAATATAAGAGATATTGTGATATCCCAACCAAAATCCTGTCCACCATGGAGCAATCTTCAACTTCACCTTCAACTAGCAACGCTATAAGAGGGGTTGAGCAAAGCGGTAACATAGCCAAACAACGGTTTTCTAGGAAGGGTGTCAAAGGTTAGAGGTTCATGGCAATTTGGGAGGCTTGAAGAGCAAAAGATAGGTAATGCAGCATAGCGATAGAACGAAGCAACTAGAATAGCAATGATAGTAGTGAGATCCAGGGTAGCGGTCATCTTTCCTGAAATCCCTCTAGGAAGAAGAACGGGTCCATGAAGAAGACGAACGGATGAAGCAGAACCAAGCGTAGACGAACGAATCCTCACGATCGCAACGAAACAGTAACTATCGAGAAGAAGCACACAACAAGGTAAACACACCACACATGAACAAGGCATGATGCACATCAAGCATGATGCATGACAAAGCTACATGGAGCTACTCATGGCAAGAGATGATGCATACAAGAGCAACACATCAAGGCAAGTTTAAATGAGGCCGGGAACAACATATAACAATTCCGGTAAGTCCTCATATGCATATTTCGAAATTGGTCCAGATCTGAATAAACCTTATGTTCAAGTTGTTAAACAGCAAGTTAAAGTGCACCATGATGATCTACACGAGAATCTAGTCAAGTTACATATAAAGTTCATTTAGTTTGGAGCTACGGCCTAGAAGCTATGAGCAAAACAAGTTAAACATGGCATTGATGCAAAATGCATACAAACATCAAGCAAACACCTCAAAACAAGGATGCAACATTATAATATGAAACTACATGTGATTCTAAGCAAGTTTCATATAGAGCACACTCAAAACGGAGCAACGGTTCAACACACACACTCTATACAAGTTTAAAGGACAAGCTGTCCAAAACAGCAACTAGGCATATTGCAAGCATCAAAACAACATGCTACAGGACCTCAACAAGAAAACAAAAGGCATGGACATGATGTACAGGTAAATCATAACAAAACATGAACACTGAGCTATCTCCAGAAATCACTAGAACATGCTCAAACACACATGGCAAGATTGCAAATAATAACAATTTCAGACTTTGCAGAAAATAACATCAGGCTGCAATGTTTAGAGCTATCAAACAACATGTTACAGGAACTTATCATGGCAAAAAAAGGCATGGCATGAATCTACTAAATGCATAGAACAAAAGTCCCTTACTGCCATAAGCCAAAAAGGATCAGAAGATATGATGGCACCCATGTAAGCATAGCAAATTATAATACAGATTCATACATGGCAGGAACAATGATAAGTAGGCATGTAGATGAGCTTGTACCACTCACCAAAGAGCAATACATGGCATGGAAAGGCAACCAACAGTAAGAAGGCATGTTTGTGAAGCTAAGAATGGCAATAGAAAGTCCATATGGTGCATGGATCACTAACAACAATCATGGCAACAACTGAACTTAATGTTAATAGGCTGACAGCAACATTATTAAGCAACTTTGGAGCAAGTTTACAACAAGCTACAGCAGGCTATAAATGCAACCAGGGGCATGGATGGATAGAGCATGACATGTATAACAAAACACTCTTAGTGAACATCTCCAGGTTATGCATAGAATGATTTGTAGCAGCAGGTTTACATAGCATCACGAAATAACAGATTTAGCATAGCTAAACAGTAACAGCAAGTACCCTACTTAGCAAGCTCGATTCACTCACCACAAGTCATTGCATGACAAGATAAGCATAGCATCAGCAAGAAGACATGTTTATGAAACAAACCAAGGCAAGAACAAGTTCATAGCATGCAAGGATCAACTACAAAAACCTTGGAAAAATTGAATAACATGTAAACAATCTGCCAGGAAACGTTTTGTAGCAAAAGTAGAGCACGAAAATGACATGGTACACTACTCCATAATTGCAAAAAGGGGCATGAATGGCTAGAGTATAACCATATGTTCAAAACACCCTTACTGAAGTATCTCAAAATATGCATGGATCTCTCTGTAGCATCAAGTTTACATGGCATCAAAATTACAGCAGAACAGGGACTGAATCAACAATATCACGAAGCCTAGTTTGCATGCTTGTGCTAGTCACCACAATGATCACAAAAGTACATGGTAAGCACCTTTGTAAAGAAGACATAACATAGATCAAAACACATGTAGACATCAACCTTATAGGATGCACACATCAATCATGGCAAAAATGACAAAAGAGCAAGTTCTATTAACAGACAGCAGACAACATTATGAAGCACTTGCAACAACGATTCAGGCATCAAGATGACCTCAAATGAACATGATGCAATGGTATGAAATGAAGTACTCGTTGAGACGAACAATTTGACATATTACACGCACGAAACGGAGCTATGGATGCAGAGATACGATGCGATGAACATGGCATGATAATGTCAAAATGTCGGGGACTTGGATGAATTTCACCTCCGGATCTGAGAGTTGACCCGGGCGCGGATGACGAGGACGGCCGGGGTTCTCGCCGGAGCTGTGGCCGGAGAGGAGGAAGATGGCGGAGACGGCCGGATCCGAGGCGCTCTCGGCCGGATCTCGCCGGATTCGGGCCGGAGAGGCACGGGGCGGCCAGGGGCGCGACACGGGATGGCCGGGGTCGGAGGCGGACGGCGAGCTCGCCGGGACGGCGGCGCGTAGGATGAGGCGGCGGTTCCGGCAGACGGCGGAGGGCGGCATGGCTGGCGGGAGGCGCCGGGACGGCGGGAGGCGGCGGCCGCGGCCAGGTGCGGGCGGCGCGCGGCCTCTGGCGAGGGCACGGGGTCGCCGGCGCGGCAAGGCTGAGGCAGGCGTCGAGGCGCAATGGTAGCGCGGGGCGGCGGCGCAGCACGGGCCCGTGGCGGGCGTGCGCGGGCCGCGGCGGCGGGGACGGGCCAGGCGGCGGCGAGATCTGGGCCCGCGCGGGCCCCTGATGGGCTCCGCGGGCCGGCGGCGATGTGGGCTCGGGGGCGCCACATGGCGGCCGCTGATTCGGCGGGGGAGGCGGCACGGACATGTCCAGCGGGGTCCGGACGTGTCCGGCTGCGGGAGGAGGACGAAGCTAGGGTTTCGGGGGGAATCATTCACGAATTTCGGGGGAGGGGTGTTTATATAGATTCTGGGAGCTAGGAGAGTCCAAATGAGGAGCGGTTTTCGGCCACGCGATCGTGATCGAACGACCGAGAGCATGGAGGGGAGTTTTCTGGGTTTTGGGCCACTTTGGAAGGGGTGTTGGGCTGCAAAGAGAGAGAGGCTTTTGCGGTTACCCGGTTAACCATTGGAGTATCAAACGACCTCCAAATGGCACGAAACTTGACAGACGGTCTACCGGTGATATACCAAGGCCACTTGGCAAGCCTCGGGCCATTCCGAGAAAGTTTAACACCCGCTCACAACGAGGGACATAAGGGGGACGCCGGAGGGAATAGGAGTACCGGATTGCAAAACGGACAACGGGGAAAATGCTCGGATGCATGAGACGAACACGTATGCAAAATGAAATGCACATGATGACATGATAAAATGCAACACGCAAGCAAATGACATGGCAACGACGGCGAATAACTGGCGGACACCCGGCGCATCGGATCCGGGGCGTTACAACACTCCTCCACTAACAAGAGATCTCGTCCCGAGATCTTAGGACCGAGATGGAAGGGAAAAAGGGATGAGGTGAAGCAAGAACTGAAGAGAAGAAGCAAATAATCGAGAGCACTCGAGAATAAGAGAGGAACGCCGAGAATGACGATAATCGAAAGCTCGCGGAATCAGATAGACTATGAAACCACTCCATGTAGAACGAGATAAGAAACGAATAAGACTGAAAGGATTTAGGCAGAACTCTGGCTGAACAAGGAAAGACTAGAATATGAAGTAGAGAGGATGGAATGATACTTGAGGAAGACATGACACAAAACCTCCGGAAAGAATTGAAAGAGAATTGACTGAAAAGAATTTAGAAGGATTGAATGGAGTTGTTGAGAAAATCAACAACGAAAAGAATAAGCTTGTTGTGGTCTTATAGGTAACATCTCAAGATCATAAGGTGATAACCGACCACAAACGGAAATGATTGGATAGCTGAGAGGAACGAAGAAATGCAAAACCCCACTTCAAAAGAATAAGAGAATTAATTGCACTTCGAGATGCGAGAAGAAAAGATACTTGAACTCCTCCAACAAAATCTTGATGAACTCTTGAAGAATGAATTAAATCATGAAGAACCACCGTGAAGAACTCCGGTAACAAAAGGATGATGAGATAGAGTGAAGGATGAAAGAATAAGATTAAAGCTTGCGGTGATTTAGATGGAGGTTCCGACGAAAAGGCCGAGGAAATTGAACTCCGGAAAAGAAAAGATGAAAACGCTTGGAACTAGAATCAAGAACAACTCCGAAGGAAGGGATTATTCACTCTGATGAAATAAGAATAAGATTTATTGTATGCTTATCCTTCATCAAATTAAATTGATGACAAACAATGGATTTTTGCATACTACTTATTCTTCTTGAAAAGGATTGAGAAGTGACATATCGCAAACTTGAGAAGGTCTTCATGAACCACCGGTAGGATTGAAAGAAGGAATGGATTGATACGATAATAAAGGAAAAAGAATCTGAATGAACTAACGTAAGAATTCGGAATGACTGATGAAAGAGAATGAATCACCGGGAAGAATTAGAAGAACAAATATGCTAGAGGGGATTTAGATGCAAAAGAATAAAGAGATCATGAGCTGATTACAAAACACTTGAATGAAGCACTGGGATAATTGGATAACGGTAGCTGAAATGTGAGTATGAAGAATTCTTCTGGAACGATGGCCTCCGGTGAAAAGAAATAGAAATCAACTTCTGACATACTCCGGATGGGTAAGAAAAGAATACCTGACAAACTGAAATAATTCAATAGGATAACAAGAAGCTAGAACCGCGAAACTTCGAGAGAACGGGCAAGATTTAGAGGAAAAACTCTTCTGCGATCTTCAAATGACGACGAGAAACACCACCAAAATTACTGAGATACTCCGGGAGAATGAAAAACGAAGAGGTTGAGCCAACAATGAAAAAGATTAGAAATCGATCTTGAAAAGGCATCTGACTGATGAAATTCATTCTTACGTCACACTGGAAAAGAATTGAGAATAACTCCGGGGAAATCAGAAGAGTCAGGTAAGATCTCGGAAAAAGACATGTGGGTTAGGGCCCACTGAAGAGAAAAACACCGTTGTAAAAGATTGTTGAAAAGATAGATGATGCACCGAAACAATTGAAATATTTGAATGAGGTGAAAACCTCGAATTAATTGGAACACTAACGAATCTCCTGAGACGTCTTCCGAACTCCGGAATGATAAACTGGAGAGAGACGAACGAGCAAGGAGAACACTAGATCCTAGAAAAGAATGTGATCAACCCGAAAAACTTGAATTGAATCCACCGGAAAGAAAAAGAGATAAAGAATGACGAACGAGACGAGAATTCACCGGTTGAAACAATTGACGAAAGACTGAAGGGTTTCACACGAGTGAAATTGATGGTCGAAAGAGACTCGGACTCCGGGAAGAAGAGGGTGGGAGGGCGGGAAAACAAAGGCAACTTGGAAGGGGAAATGATGACTATCTTGAAGAGAAAACATCGGTTGAAATCATTGAGGAAAGAAGGCAAAGACTTCGCACGAGTAGGATGGATACTCGATTACGGACTCGGACTCCAAGGAGAAAAAGGGTGGGCAGGTGGGGAAAAGAAAACAACCGAGGACAAAGAAACAACTTCGTTGAGAGTGGACTGTGGATTGAACTTGGCAAAGACGAAGAGGCTCGAGTCGACTTCACGAGAAATGCACCGGATGAAAAGAGCTGAGAGCCAACAATCGGAAAACAAACTGCGTGAACCTAAAGAAAGATTTGAAAGGGAAATGAAGTAATTCAAAACACCTACGTCAAGATTCCTCACCAGAGTGACGAAGGGGCTGAGGAGTAAAAAGAATTCCTACTCTCCGATATAACTAGACTCAGAAAACAGTTTTCTTCTAGACTCGACAGCGGCCAAACTACACGATCAAACAAGGGGGCTCCTAAGGTCGGTCGAGGCTCTGATACTAACTTGTCACGCCCAATATGCGACCCTATCCAAAAGGAACTCGAAGGTCCCACCAAGGATAGACCCACATATTGAGACGCTTTTGCAAGGTGGATATCATTACATCAACATTACATAATAGATGGGGATACATACAAAAGGCATAGAATGCCACACGAATACAACATCACAATACATAATAGCATCATCCGACTATGGATGAAATACAAACAGAAACTCAAACGACATCCACCCTGCTAGCCCAAGTTGCCGACCTGGAACCTATCCCCTGATAGAAGAAGCAGACGAAGAACTCCAAGACTAGCAAACATCGCTCTCGCGTCATGATCATCGCATAACCTGTACCTGCAATTGTTGTTGTAGTAATCTGTGAGCCACGAGGACTCAGCAATCCCATTACCATGGGTATCAAGACTAGCAAAGCTTAATGGGAAAGGAAGGGGTAAAGTGGTGAGGTTGCAGCAGCGACTAAGCATATATGGTGGCTAACATACGCAAATAAGAGCGAGAAGAGAGCAAACGGAACGGTCGTGAAGCTAGCAATGATCAAGAAGTGATCCTGAACTCCTACTTACGTCAAACATAACCCAGAAACCGTGTTCACTTCCCGGACTCCGCCGAAAAGAGACCATCACGGCTACACACTTGGTTGATGCGTTTTAATTCGGATCTGGTGTCAAGTTATCTACAACCGGACATTAACAAATTTCCATCTGCCTATAACCGCAGGCACGGCTTTCGAAAGTTTATACCCTGCAGGGGTGTCCCAACTTAGCCCATGATAAGCTCTCACGATCAATGAAGGATATACCTTCTCCCAGGAAGACCCGATCAGACTCGGAATCCTGGTTTACAAGGCATTTCGACAATGGTATAACAAGACCAGCAAAGCCGCCCGATGCGCCGACAATCCCGATAGGAGCTGCACATATCTCGTTCTCAGGGCAACACCGGATAGGTCAGCCTACGAGTAAAACCAGACCTCGAGTTGCCCCGAGGTGGCCCCGCAGTCTGCCCGGTTCGGACCAACACTTAGACAAGCACTGGCCCGGGGGGGCTAAAATAAAGATGACCCTTGGGTTGGCCGACCCAAGGGAAGGGTATAGGTGGTGGTGAGGCAAATGGTAAAACCAAGGTTGGGCCTTGCTGGAGGAGTTTTATTCAAAGCAAACTGTCAAGGGGGTCCCATAAATCACCCAACCGCGTAAGGAACGCAAAATCTGGGAACATAACACCGGTATGACGGAAACTAGGGCGGCAAGAGTGGAACAAAACACCAGGCATAAAGCCGAGTCTTCCACCCTTTACCAAGTATATAGATGCATTAATAATATAAGAGATATTGTGATATCCCAACCAAAATCCTGTCCACCATGGAGCAATCTTCAACTTCACCTGCAACTAGCAACGCTATAAGAGGGGCTGAGCAAAGCAGTAACATAGCCAAACAACGGTTTGCTAGGATGGGTGTGAAAGGTTAGAGGTTCATGGCAATTTGGGAGGCTTGAAGAGCAAAAGATAGGTAACGCAACATAGCGATAGAACGAAGCAACTAGCATAGCAATGATAGTAGTGAGATCCACGGTAGCGGTCATCTTGCCTGAAATCCCGCTAGGAAGAAGAACGAGTCCATGAAGAAGACGAACGGATGAAGCCGAACCAAGCGTAGACGAACGAATCCTCACGATCGCAACGAAACGGGAACTATCGAGAAGAAGCACACAACAAGGTAAACACACCACACATGAACAAGGCATGATGCACATCAAGCATGATGCATGACAAAGCTACATGGAGCTACTCATGGCAAGAGATGATGCATACAAGAGCAACACATCAAGGCAAGTTTAAATGAGGCCGGGAACAACATATAACAATTCCGGTAAGTCCTCATATGCATATTTCGAAATTGGTCCAGATCTGAATAAACCTTATGTTCAAGTTGTTAAACAGCAAGTTAAAGTGCACCATGATGATCTACACGAGAATCTAGTCAAGTTACATATAAAGTTCATTTAGTTCGGAGCTACGGCCTAGAAGCTATGAGCAAAACAAGTTAAACATGGCATTGATGCAAAATGCATACAAACATCAAGCAAACACCTCAAAACAAGAATGCAACATGATAATATGAAACTACATGTGATTCTAAGCAAGTTTCATATAGAGCACACTCAAAACGGAGCAACGGTTCAACACACACACTCTATACAAGTTTAAAGGACAAGCTGTCCAAAACAACAACTAGGCATATTGCAAGCATCAAAACAACATGCTACAGGACCTCAACAAGAAAACAGATGGCATGAACATGATGTACAGGTAAATCACAACAAAACATGAACACTGAACTATCTCCAGAAATCACTAGAACATGCTCAAACACACATGGCAAGATTGCAAATAATAACAATTTCAGACTTTGCAGAAAATAACATCCGGTTGCAATGTTTAGAGCTATCAAACAACATGTTACAGGAACTTATCATGGCAAACAAAGGCATGGCATGAATCTACTAAATGCATAGAGCAAAAGTCCCTTACTGACCATAAGCCAAAAAGGATCAGAAGATATGATGGCACCCATGTAAACATAGCAAGTTATAATACATATTCATACATGGCAGGAACAACGATAAGTAGGCATGTAGATGAGCTTGTACCACTCACCACAGAGCAATACATGGCATGTAAAGGCAACCAATAGTAAGAAGGCATATTTGTGAAGCTAAGCATGGCAATAGCAAGTCCATAGGGTGCATGGATCACTAACAACAATCATGGCAACAACTGAACTTAATGTTAACAGGCTGACAGCAACATTATTAAGCAACTTTGGAGCAAGTTTACAACAAGATATAGCAGGCTATAAATGCAACCAGGGGCATGGATGGATAGAGCATGACATGTATAACAAAACACTCTTAGTGAACATCTCCAGGTTATGCATAGAATGATTTGTAGCAGCAGGTTTACATAGCATCACGAAATAACAGATTCAGCCTAGCAAAACAGTAACAGCAAGTACCCTACTTAGCAAGCTCGATTCACTCACCACAAGTCATTGCATGACAAGATAAGCATAGCATCAGCAAGAAGACATGTTTATGAAACAAACCAAGGCAAAAACAAGTTCATAGCATGCAAGGATCAACTACAACAACCTTGGCAAAATTGAGTAACATGTAAACAATCTGCCAAGAAACATTTTGTAGCAAAAGTAGAGCACGCAAATGACATGCTAAACTACTCCATAATTGCAAACAGGGGCATGAATGGCTAGAGCATATCCATATGTTCAAAACACCCTTACTGAAGTATCTCAAAATATGCATGGATCTTTCTGTAGCATCAAGTTTACATGGCATCAAAATAACAGCAGAACAGGGACTGAACCAGCAATATCACGAAGTCTAGTTTACATGCTTTTGCTAGTCACCACATTGATCACAGAAGTACATGGTAAGCACCTCTGTAAAGAAGACATAGCATAGATCAAAACAAATGTAGACATCAACCTCATAGGATGCACACATCAATCATGGCACAAATGACAAAAGAGCAAGTTCTGTTAACAGAGAGCAGACAACATTATGAAGTACTCTTGCAACGATGATTCAGGCATCAAGATGACCTCAAATGAACATGATGCAGTGGTATGAAATGAAGTACTCGTTGAGACGAACAATTTGACATATTACACGCACGAAACGGAGCTACGGTTGCAGAGATACGATGCGATGAACATGGCATGATAATGTCAAAATGTCGGGGACTTAGACGAATTTCACCTCCGGATCTGAGAGTTGACCCGGGCGTAGATGACGAGGACGGCCGGGGTTCTGGCCGGAGCTGTGGCCAGAGAGGAGGGAGATGGCGGAGACGGCCGGATCCGGGGCGCTCTCGGACGGATCTCGCCGGATCCGGGCCGGAGAGGCATGGGGCAGCCAGGGGCGCGACACAGGATGGCCGGGGTCGGAGGCGGACGGCGAGCTCGCCAGGACGGCGGCGCGCAGGACGAGGTGGCAGTTCCGGCAGGCGGCGGAGGGCGGCACGGCTGGCGGGAGGCGCTGGGGCGGCGGGCGGCGGCCGCCGCGGCCAGGCGCGGGCGGCGCGCGGCCTCCGGCGAGGGCGCGGGGTCGCCGGCGCGGCGAGGCTGAGGCGGGCGTCGAGGCGCAACGGTGGCGCGGGGCGGCGGTGTAGCACGGGCCCGGGGCGGGCGCGCGTGGGCCGCGGCGGCGGGGACGGGCCAGGCAGCGGCGAGATCTGGGCCCGAGCGGGCCCCTGATGGGCTCCGCGGGCCGGCGGCGATGTGGGCGCGGGGGCGCCACGTGGCGGCCGCTGATTCGGCGGGGGAGGCAGCGCGGACATGTCCGGCAGGGTCCGGACGTGTCCGGCTGCGGGAGGAGGACGAAGCTAGGGTTTCGGGGGGTATCATCCGCGAATTTCGGGGGAGGGGTGTTTATATAGATTCTGGGAGTTAGGAGAGTCCAAATGAGGAGCGGTTTTCGGCCACGCGATCGTGATCGAACGACCGAGAGCATGGAGGGGAGTTTGCTGGGTTTTGGCCACTTTGGAAGGGGTGTTGGGCTGCAAAGAGAGGGGGGCTTTTGCGGTTACCCGGTTAATCGTTGGAGTATCAAACGACCTCCAAATGGCACGAAACTTGACAGGCGGTCTACTGGTGATATACCAAGGCCACTTGGCAAGCCTCGGGCCATTCCGAGAAATTTTAACACCCGCTCACAACGAGAGACAAAAGGGGGACGCTGGAGGGCATAGGAGTACCGGATTGCAAAACGGACAACGGGGAAAATGCTCGGATGCATGAGACGAACACGTATGCAAAATGAAATGCACATGATGACATGATAAAATGCAACACGCAAGCAAATGAAATGGCAACAACGGCGAATAACTGGCGGACACCTGGCGCATTGGATCCGGGGCGTTACACTTCTCTTCTTTCTTCTTCTTTGGCTGATGCAGCCGGAATGTCTTCAGCAACTTTGGTTTCAGACTCTGGAACCATCACAGAAGGATTTTCTTCAGGGAACACTTAACGTGCCACTGAGCTGGATTGTTGTGAATCTTCTTCTGGGATGGTTGACATGGAGACCGATGGCCTGAGACTTTTGCGAAGACATTGGAACACGAGCGACGCCTTTGGCGATGGAGTGGTCTCCATGTAGTTGTCATCATTCAACACTTGATTGGTATCTGGTGCTGGTGGAGTATGAGGTGTTTCATCATGAACTGGGGTTTCTTCTTGAGGGCGCTCAGCCCAGGAATCATCTTGAGCAATTGGCGTCAAAGGACGACCAATGCTAACATATTCACTGCTCGTTGGAGCATGCGATGACACCAAGTGGTGCTCGAGTTGAGGAAGGACTTCATCATCAACAACATTGTCTTCATGACCAATGTGTTCAGCTACGTTGGGGTCAACAGCTGGAACTTGTTCATCTTCATGAGCCTCTGTGGAAGCAGGCTGGTGGAGCACAACACGTCTTTCTTGATTTGTGGCAGCAGGAAGAGCAACTAAGATAGGTTCAACAATGAGAGACTGAGAGGCCGCAGCACGCTCTTTCTTTGAAGACATAGTTCCCTTAGTCTTGAACTTCTTCTTGGAAGGGGCATCATCAGATGCGTCTTTGTGCTTGCGCTTCTTGGCTTCAGCTTCAGCTGCCCTTGTCTTCTTCAACTCTGAAGCTGCTGATGGGACCTTAGGCTTTGTGCCTGTCATACTGGCAGGGAAGACAATGCGAGGTTCTTCCTGCCTTGGTGCAGTTTGGGTCTCAGTAGGCTTCTTCTGTTTGGCAGCCATCCTGGGATCAATTCCAGGGCACCCAAGAGCTTTGCGCTTCTCAGCTTCAATGTGGGCTTGAACGCATTTCTGAGCAAAATACTTCATGCGCTCTCGTGAGCCTTTAGCTTCAGTGCGCTTCTTGTGAAACTCCTCCTTGAGGTCGTCCAACATCTTCTTAAAGATTTGAACATCTGCCATGCTGAGCTTGGCCATGTTCTTCTGGAAGTGAGCCTCCTCATAATCAATCTTGTTTTTCAGCTCAACAATCTTCTGAGCCAAGGCCAGTTCACCAGCAATGGCTCCATGGAAGGTGACGCTGATGTCCACGGGGAGCTGAAGATCATCAATACCGATGTCCTGGTTATCGAACCACTCATCCATGAAGTTATTCAGAATATCAACATCAAAGAGGGGCGGATCGTTGAAGATTTCTGCCTCTTGCTTGCTCTCGATAAGCATCTTTAGAGCATCATCACTAAGATCATCATCACTGGATAGATCAATGGCTTCATCTTTGTTGCGCGAAACAGCAAACGGTGTCAGGGGTTACCAAGTGGCCTTCTTGGGCAATGGCTTCTTGGTCCTCTTGGACACGCGAGATAAGTCTTCAGACTGCACACTGGATTCAGGCGGTGCAGTCTTTAGAGTCTTCCTTGTTGAAGCCTTTGGTGAAGAAGCTGGCTTTAAATCTTTTGCCTTCTTCTTCTTCTCCTCCTTTGGAGGTGAGGGAGCATATATAGAATCAGATTCATCACCAGATTGATCCACTGCTGCTCTCTGAGCAGCAATGTGAGATAGAAGCCCATCAAAATTGGCGAAGAGGCCAATTCTATTCCCATTAGCTTCACATGTCCAATCAGATCTTGGAGCGGAGGGGCCAGGGTTGAAGTCGAGGCCTAACTCCTTGTGGTTCTTGGCAGCTGAATCTTCAGCAAACTGATAGTTGCGCTTGAACAGATTGTTGTCACGACACCATAACAAAGAAGATGGGTCGGCGGCTTCAGGCTGCGGTCCTCTGACCATGCAAGGATAGAATTTCCGCTCAATGGCTTCAGCCTTGCTCTTCGGCACCAAGCCGCGGTATAGACAGTCACCCCATGGGCGCTTGATGGCGTTCTTTTCAGCATATTCAGGCGTGACGAACCTGTATTTGAACCATTCCTCTGCCCAATATCTTTGGATCCACTGAATCCGGTTCTTGCGCTGGTTGTAGTTTTCTTCAGGTTCTGACTTGTACAACTCATACAAATCAGGAGGCAGATTGAGTGCAGTGTTGCCACGGTGTTGCCTACCACCTTTGCGAGAAGACTTCTCTGAAGCCATGATATTCAGACTAACTGGCTTCAGCATAGTGAATGGCTTCCGTCTGCTGGTCAGACAAGAACTGGCTTCAGGTGATTCAATGTGACGCTGTAAGTATTCTGCAAATGAATGCAGACTATGAGAACCAAGGGATTCTCCCATGGACATGTACCTATGACAACATTAGAGATGCGAGGGAAGGGGAAGAGGTCATATGCATTCTCAGAAGATTTTGAAGATAAATCAGTTTAGAAGACATTGACCTCATAGTGCGAAGACATTCACTTATTTGGAGATAGTTGGTTCCAGATTTGTATGAATCCATGAATAAGTACAAGTGAGGAATCAACTAGTTATGAAGGATAAGTGAATATACTCGGCATGGTATGCGATGCAGATGAGAACAAATCCAGATTTGGAAGTGAAGAAACCACTTTTGGTTGAAGTGGACAGATTTGACGGATTAAAGAGGCAGTAAAAAGTAAGATTTAATTACCGTCGATGAACTACTAGATGAGGTTGGATGAGAGGCCGAGCAGTTCAATCTCCCACGCCCTAACTTGGCAGCGGAAGACACCTACGGCGGCAGCGGAAAGGACGAGGTCCGCCGCCAGCGTGAGGACAGCGTCGAAGATGTCGCGGCAACTAAGCGCTTCGTCTCTGGTGTCGACGCTAGCTAGCGGAGGCGCTAGGGTTTGTGCGAGGTGGCAAGGTGGAAGAACAGATATTGACCGCACATGTGAGTATTTATAAGGAGGAGGGCGGCGCAGTGCAATTACGCAGGTGCCCCTGGCAGTTCACATATGAGAGACACGTGGCACGCATGCAACTCATTGGAAGTTGTTTCATGTTCCCATGCACGCCTGGATTGTCGGGTGGTTGTCCCGGCTTCTCCAGTATTCAGGCAATAAGGATACCACATTAAAATAGATTTAAATGTTTGTCAGATTGTACTCTGCTGACAAGGACTCAGAGAAGACAATCGACAGGTTCAATAGAATGCATATGATTTGGACAGATAGAATTGAGGTAGAAGCAGAGAATATGTTAGGGTCCGATCACATTCACTTAGATCAATAAAGATTCAAGAATGAAGACATACCTATAAGTGAATGTTGTAGAGGACAGAACACAAATATATATATATATATATATATATATATATTTATTTATATACATACCAACTCAACATTATGAAGATAAACCATGAAGACAAATCAATGTTGACGACAAACCAAATGCAAAGACTATGCAACCATAACGCCAAGAGAAACACTTCAATAAGAATTTGGTGGTGGCGTTACCCACCGTATAGGAAGTATTAGACCCATCCACGGTGCACAATTATCGTGGCGCTCCGAAGTCAAATTCCACATTAATGTATTCACACTCAGAGGGTAAGTCTTCATTGATTGAAGATATACGTTACTTCATGTGTTGCACATCTAAGTCATGAACATGCATGAGCGTTAAGATGTGTGTCCAATTATAGGACATTTGAGGATTCTAAAATATTTAGCTCACACCGCAACTTGCAAAACCTTTTCTCATCCAAGGGCTTAGTGAAGATATCTGCGAATTGCTCTTCTGTGTTGACGTGAATGGTATCAATATCTTCTTTGTTGACATGATCTCTGAGAAAGTGATGACGGATCTGAATGTGCTTTGTCTTCGAGTGCTGAACATGATTCTTGGAAAGCTTGATGGCACTTTCATTGTCACAGAAGAGTGGTACATTCTTCATGTTGATGCCATAGTCCTGGAGTGTTTGCTTCATCTAGAGAAGCTGAGCACAGCACGATCCAGCAGCAATGTATTCAGATTCAGCGGTGGAGAGTGATACACGGTTCTGCTTCTTTGAAGACCAACAAACAAGTAATCGACCGAGAAAGTGACATGTTCCTGAAGTGGACTTGCGATCAACCTTGTCACCAGCATAATCAGCATCAGAATATATAATCAGATCAAATGTTGAGCCCTTTGGATACCATGATCCTATTGTTGGGGTGTAAGCCAAATATCGAAGTATTCGCTTCACCGCTAGGTGATGCGACTCCTTTGGTGCCGCTTGGAATCGGGCACACATGCAAATGCTAAGCATTATATCTGGCCTAGATGCACATAAGTAAAGTAAAGAACCAATTATGGAGTGGTATACCTTTTGATCCAACTCTTTACCATTGTCGTCAGGGCCTAGATGACCTTTGGTTGGCATTGGCGTCGTGTATCCTTTGCAGTCTTGCATTCCAAACTTCTTCAGGCAATCTTTGAGGTAATTCTCTTGTGATATGAAGATGCCATTGCTCTGCTGACGTATTTGAAGACCAAGGAAAAATTTCAGCTCACCCATCATGGACATCTGATATTGCTCTTGCATCATGTGACCAAACTCATCACTGTATCTTTTATTAGTGCAGCCGAAGATAATGTCATCCATGTAGATTTGACACATAAACCGTTCACTGTCATATGTCTTTGTGAAGAGTGTCGGATCTAGAGAACCAGGTTTGAAGCCTTTGCTCTTCAGGAAGTCTTTGAGTGTGTCATACCAAGCGCGAGGAGCTTGTTTGAGGCCATACAGTGCCTTGTTGAGCTTGTATACCATATCAGGATGTTTTCGATCTCCAAAGCTAGGTGGTTGTGCGACATACACTTCTTCTTCAATTTTGCCATTGAGAAAGGCACTCTTCACATCCATTTGGTACAGAAGAATGTTGTGATGGTTGGCATAGGCTAGCAGTATGTGAATGGCTTCAAGCCTTGCCACGGGAGCAAATGTTTCATCAAAGTCAATCCCTTCTATTTGAGTGTAACCTTGAGCAACTAGACGAGCCTTGTTTCTGACAACTTGACCACGCTCATCATGTTTGTTGTGATAGATCCATTTGGTGTCAATGATATTGTGCTTGTGAAGATCAGGACACTTGACCAGTTCCCATACATTGTTCAGCTCGACCTGATGAAGTTCTTCTAGCATAGCTTGAATCCATTCAGGTTCCATAAAGGCTTCAACAACTTTCTTGGGTTCAAATATAGAGACAAATGCAAAGTGACCACAGAAATTTGCTAGTTGTGTTGCTCTTGAACGAGTGAGTGGACCAGGTGCATTGATGCTATCAATTATCTTCTCAATCTGTACTTAATTTGCAACATGATGATGAACTGGACGAAGATTTTGCCCTTGCAGATCATTGTTTTCAGCTTCAGCATTGACATCAGGCTGAGCATTGTCTTCAGGTTGACTTGGTGCAATGATGAGTTCGTCTTCAGCCTGAGCTACTGAAGGTATTTCTCTAGTACCCATGAGCTTGATAGATTCACTATGAGGGACTTCATCCAGAACATTTGGCAGGTGCTCTCTTTGCGAGCCGTTAGTCTCATCGAACCGCACATCCACAGTTTCAACCACTTTATAGTGAAAGAGGTAAAAGACTCTGTAGGAGTGCGAATCCTTTCCGTATCCAAGCATAAAACCTTCATGTGCTTTCGGTGCAAATTTTGAAGTGTGATGTGGATCCTTGATCCAGCACCTAGCACCAAATACTCTGAAGTAACTGACGTTTGGCTTCTTACCAGTTAGCAGCCCATATGATGTCTTCTTTAGAAGCTTGTGAAGATAAACACAGTTGATGACATGGCATGCAGTATCAATGGCTTGAGGCCAGAACTTCCTTGGAGTCTTGTACTCATCAAGCATTGTCCAAGCCATCTCAATGAGGGTTCTGTTCTTGCGCTCCATGATGCCATTCTGCTGAGGTGTGTAAGGAGCTGAAAACTCATGAGTGATGCCCAGTGTATCAAGATAAGTGTAGAGGCCAATGTTCTTGAATTCTGTGCCATTGTCACTTCTGATGTGCTTGATCTTGATGCCATAGTTCGTCATGGCACGGTTGGTGAATCGTCTGAAGACATCCTGCACTTTAGTCTTGTAGAGGATTATATGCACCCACGTATATCTTGAGTAATCATCAACAATGACGAAGCCATAGAGACAAGCAGTGGTAGTAAGAGTAGAGTAGTGAGTAGGGCCGAATAAGTCCATGTGAAGCAGCTCAAAGGGTTGTGATGTTGTCATGATTGTCTTCGAGGGATTCTTGGCCCTAGTCATCTTCCTAGCTTCACAAGCACCACACAGATGATCCTTCTTGAACATGACGCCCTCGATGCCCACGACATGCTTCATCTTTGCGAGAGTGTACAAGTTCCTCATGCCAGCATGTCCTAGCCTCCGATGCCAGAGCCAGCACTCTGAAGCTTTTGCTAGAAGACATACGGCCAGCTGTGGTCCTGCTAAGAATTCTACCATATACAGATCATCCTTTCGATACCCTTCAAAGACTAGAGACTTGTAAGATTCCATAAGGACAAGGCAACGATATTTTCCAAATATCACAATCATGTTCAAATCGCAAAGCATTAGACAGACATTAAGTTGAAACCAAAGGATTCAACAAGCATCGCTTTATCCTCGTGCTGATCCCTTGAGATTGTAACTCTACTCAGACCCAATACCTTGCTTTTACCAGTGTCAGCAAATGTGATGTTAGTTTTGTCAGACGGGCGTAGGGTTGAATCCATCAGAAGACTTCTAGCACCATTCATGTGGTTAGTGCAACCACTATCCATAATCCGTTCTGAAGCCTTTGGTGTCATATCCTACAGTACAGTTTGGGGGATAGGCTTCACGAAGAGAGTTGTGAAGCAGAAACATTTGACGAACAAGCGGAACATGAAAGTTCAGATCGTGGTTAGGATAAATAGGATGATTGTCAAGGAATCCCAGGACGAAATACATAGTAAGACCATTTGGACATTTTATCTTGCGTCCCACAAGATGTTTAAGGTCCCCAGCATAAGCATCAGACGCCTTTGATTTCCGGCTGGAGACCTTACCCTGCAAAAGAGAGTTAAGTTTTCCTAACCACCCACATCTACAGGGGTGGCTTAGAAGCAATGAGTCTAAGTGCAGCATCTAAGAACTTCGGCCTTGGAGCCCTAGCAAATAGCCTTGCAGGAGGTGAACAATACTCATAAGAATAAGCAGAAAAGTTCTTGGTCTTATGAACATAGCGGTTTGACGAAACACGCTCATATTCAAAAGTCTGAGTATGGTTTCCCTGCAAAACATTGGTGTTAGGGTCACTCTCATGTGTCCTCTATCTGTATGAAGCCTTTGGACCATATGAAGACTTTGGTCCGGGATTTGTCTTCTTCCTGGGTGGTGTCATGATGACATTCACGGGAAGACTTTCAAGACAACTTTTGGGCACCCAGATCTTCTTAAGAGGTGGTCCATTCCTGCAGTTAGTACCAATATACCTGGCAAACACTTCACAATTCTGATTCCTGAACAGTTTATACTTTGCATCAAAGGATTCATCAATGATAATTGGGTTAGCACTAGTAAGGCCAGATAAGGTAGACAGATCCACTGAAGGTCCCTTAGCAGCAACCCATGTGGTTTTGGGATATTGCTCAGGCATCCAATAAGAACCATCAACATTCATTTTCCTCTCGAACCCTACACCCTCTTTCCTAGGGTTTCGGTTCAGAATCTGCTTTTTGAGGACATCACATAGTGTTTGATACCCTTTGAGACTTTTGTACATTCCTGTCTCAAGCAATGTCTTCAACCTGGCATTCTCATCGGCAATGGTAGTGGTATCCTTAGCAGAGGGGTTAGTTACCCACATTAGCAGTTGAAGATATTGCAACAGTAGCAGCAGTTGAACATTCAGCAACAGAGACAACATTATCTCGCTCAAGACATTTTAGACATGGTGGTTCAAATCCTTCCTGAGCAGAACTGATCTGTTGAGTGTGAAGTGACTCATTCTCCTTTTGAAGATCTTCATGAGCCGATCTCAATTTCTCAAGCTCTTGCTTCCTTTGAAGATAATCATAGGAGAGCTTTTCATGAGAAGTTGAGAGCGTTTCATGACGACTTTCAAGTTCCTCGTACTTAACATGAAGATTTTTAATGTCTTCAATTGACTGAGTTCGGGTCATTTCCACGTCCAACAGGTCATCGCTTTTGTCAAACAACTTTTGAATATGTTCCATAGCATTCTGTTGTTCAGTTGCAATTTTAGCAAGTGTTTTGTAGCTAGGTTTAGATTCACATTCGGTGTCATCTTCACTTGATGTTTGAAAGCAAGCATCGCGTGAGTTTACCTTGGCACCACGTGCCATGAAGCAGTAGGTGGGAGCAGAGTCATTCTCATCCTTGGCATCAGTGTTAGTGACGGTGCCATTGTCTTCAGTGCTGAAGATGGACTTGGCGACATATGCAGAAGCTAGAGACAGGCTTGCTACTCTCGAATCAGATTCCTCTTCAGACTCCACCTCCGCCTCCTTAGATGCGGACTCCTCCTCTGAATCCATCTCCTTGCCAACAAATGCACGAGCCTTGCTTGATGAGCTCTTCTTGTGTGATGAAGACTTCGATGAAGACTTGGAAGAAGACTTTGAGGATTTCTTCTTCTTCTTGTCATCAGAATCATATTCCTTGCTCTTATTCTTCTTCTTCTTCTTCTTTCTCTTGTTGTCCCACTATGGACACTCAGAGATGTAGTGACCAGGTTTCTGGCACTTGTGGCAGGTTCTCTTCTTGTGATCACGAGAGGAAGCTTCATCATTTCTTGAGCTGGATCTTGAAGACTTTATGAAGTCTTTCTTCTTGGCGAACTTCTGGAACTTGTTCACAAGCATAGCAAGCTCCTCTCCAATATCTTCAGGATCCCCAGAACTGCAATCAGATTCTTCTTCAGATGAGGAGACAACCTTCGCCTTCAAAGCGCGAGTACGACCATAGTTGGGACCATAGATATCTATTTTCTCAGATAGCTGGAACTCATGTGTGTTGAGCCTCTCAAGTATGTCAGACGGATTGAGAGTCTTGAAGTTAGGGCGCTCTTGAATCATCAGGGCCAGGGTGTCAAATGAGCTATCAAGAGATCTCAGAAGTGTCTTGACGATTTCGTGCTTGGTAATCTCAGTGGCTCCAAGTGCATGAAGCTCATTTGTGATATCAGTGAGGCGATCAAATGTGAGCTGGACATTCTCATTGTCATTTCTCTTGAAGCGGTTGAAGAGATTGCGAAGAACACTGATCGTTGCATCTCTCTGTGTTGAGACGCCTTCGTTGACCTTGGAGAGCCAGTCCCACACTAGCTTCGCAGTTTCCAGAGCACTCACACGACCATACTGCCCTTTGGTCAGATGACCACGGATGATGTTTTTGGCAGTTGAGTCCAGTTGGATGAACTTCTTGACATCAGCAGGAGTAACACCTTCACCGGCCTTGGGAACGCCATTCTTGATGACATACCGGAGATCGACGTCAACGGCTTCAAGATGCATACGCATCTTATTCTTCCAGTTGGGGAAATTAGTGCCATCGAAGACAGGGCACGCAGCGGAGACCTTGATTATCCCTACAGTCGACATAGCTAAACTCCAGGTGGTTAAGCCGAATCACACAGAACAAGGGAGCACCTTGCTCTGATACCAATTAAAAGTGCTAGTATTCAACTAGAGGGGGGCTGAATCGGCAATTTTTATGAAAGTCTTCAAAACATGGGTGCTTTGAAGACAAACAATAGAAATGAACCTATTGATATGCAGCGGAAGGTAGACTACACTAGACAAGTCATAGTCAAGTAAGCAATGTAGTGAAAGCACGAAGACTATCAGCAGCTAGGTAGTATGGATCAGGATGGAAGATAGTATGAAGCCAAACAATAAAGAGTCGTCACACAGTGAAGTCAATCAGATCAGGCAAATGGGCAAAGACTTCAAGAAGACAAACTGTAAGTAAAGAGAGAGAGGAAGGATAGAACCAGTTGCTCGGAGAGGACAAGGGATTTGTTTGACTAGTTCTAGTTGCCGTGACAACTGTACGTCTGGTTAGGAAGGCCGAGATTCAACTCAGAAGACCGCGTCTTCACCTTATTCCCCTTGAGCTCAGAACACTTAGTACTCGCGAATCACTCTAGTAAGTCTTCAAGGGAAACTTCCAAACCTTCACAGACTTCGTTCACCGGCAATCCATAATGACTCTTGGATGCTCAGAACGCGACACCTAACCCGGTGGAGGATTCACAGTCCTCAAGTGTAATAACTCTTTAGATCACGCGGACAGAAAGACTTTAGTGATGCCTAACACTCTTTGGCTCTGGGTGTTTTGGGCTTTGTCCTCGTAAGGATTACTCTCTCAAAAGCTTCGGAGGTGGGTTGCTCTCAAACGACAAAAGCCGTGCACTAACTCTGAGCAGCCACCAATTTATGGTGCCGGGGGTGGGCTATTTATAGCCAGGAGGCAACCAGACCTGATTTTTCCAAAATGACCCTCGGTCACTAAGGAACTGACACATGTCCAACTGTCAGATTTCAAACACACGCGGCAACTTGACTTGGGCTACAAGTAAAGCTGACTCATCCAACTCTGGATAAAATTTGCTCTCATCGTCTTCGCTCGAAGACATAGGATTTAGTTGAGCATCACTTGAGTCACTCTGACTTTGTTCACTTGGACCCCACTTAACAGTGCGGTGGTTCCTATGACTCAACAAACAAGAAAAGGAACTACGGAACAACTATGTCTTCGCACTCCATAGTCTTCATGCGATGTCTTCTCTTGTCATAGTCTTCAATGTGAATATCTTCATAGACCACCATTGTCTTCACACATTTTTAGGGGTCATCTCTGGTAGGTAAACCGAATCAATATGGGACTAGTACCTGTCTTATCCTGTGATTCTCACAAACACATTAGTCCCTCAACCAAGTTTGTCGTCAATACTCCAAAACCAACTAGGGGTGGCACTAGATGCACTTACAAGATGCCATCGCTTCCTTACCATGTGTGCGGTTGCGGGCGGCGAGAAATGCGGTGCGACGGGATGCCGTCGCTTCCTTAATTACCAGTTACTGTGCGCCGTGGTGCCATCAACGACGTTTGGAGAGAGATCTAGGACGGAGGGGCCGGGCAGCCGTACAGTGCGGTTGTTTTAAAGAGCTCAACGACAAATGACAAAGAAAATTTGGCTTCCCTTACAATTATGCTCGTTCGTTATCGCACACAGTTCATCTCCGACGCTTCTGGAAACAGTGTGCGCTGAGGCTATTGTGTGTTGCATTATTATTGGTTGGAACCCCAGCCATGCGGATTGCGCGTGTGCACCGTAAGATGTGCTGTGATAGAACGGCAATCCACGTCCCTCACATCACATCCGTGCAGCTATAGTTGGATTGGATTTATATGTGCTAAATGCCTAGAAAATGCACATAATCCCCTAAATATGGGAAATGAGCCCAGAAAAATGCCAAATTTGAACACGGTGATTTGCAAGGTGTATGTTCGTCATAGAAAAAAACTCCAGGGCAAAGAACGAAGAAAATTTGGATTCCCCTTCAATCTTGGTGATTTCCCTCTCGAAAGCATGGAACTTCCCCGGTTATGGTTCGATTTATGAAGGGCGTGCATGACGACATAAGCCAAACCTTCGCAAATTTTTTACCAGGGCACGGTGAGATCATACCATGGCACCATGCCAGGCGTCATGTTTTTCAAGCATTTATTTCATTTTTTCTATAGTTGAAAACCCAATAAACAAACATTTGTGGTAGACTATTGCCACACATTTCATCGAAATATCTGTCCATTCCTTGTAAAAGGCATGAGAATTTACTAAATGACACGAGCATCGTTTTCCTGGCCGTTCTTATGCACCCTTTCATGCACCGATTGTTTAAACTTGAATTATGTGCATTAATTCCTAGAAAATGCACATATTCCCCTAAAATATAGTAAATGAACTCAGAAAAGTGCCAAATTTGAACAAGGTGATTTGCAGGGTGTATGTTCATCATAGGAAAAAAAACTCATGGACAAAGGACAAAGGAAATCTGGATCCGCCTTCAATATTTGTGATTTCCCCCTCGAAACCATGAAACTTTCTCGGTGATGGTTCGATATATGAAAGGCGTGCATGACGACATAAGGAAACATTCTCAAATTTTTACCAGGGCGCGGTGAGGCCATACCATGGCACCACGCCAGGCGTCATGTTTTCCAAGCATGTATTTCATTTTTGTATAGTTGTTAACCCAGTAAACAACGCGCTTATGGTTATTGCCACACATTTCCTTGAAATATCTGCCCATTCTTTGTAAAAGGCATGAGAATGTACTAAATAGCACGAGCATTGTTTTCCAGACCGTTCTTGTGCACCTTTTCATGCACCGATTGTTCAAATTTCAATTATGTGCATTAATGCCTAGAAAATGCAAATAATCCCCTAAATATGGTAAATGAGCCCGGAAAAATGTCATATTTGAACACGTTGCATCTGAGGCGGTATGTTGATCGTTGGAAAAAACT
Source organism: Triticum aestivum (assembly GCF_018294505.1). Taxonomy (NCBI): domain Eukaryota; kingdom Viridiplantae; phylum Streptophyta; class Magnoliopsida; order Poales; family Poaceae; genus Triticum; species Triticum aestivum. Next base: position 432,829,224 of record NC_057804.1, on the reverse strand, counting down.
GAATGACAAACTAGGACAGAAATTTGGATTCCCCTTCAATCTTGGTGATTTCCCTCTCGAAAGCATGAAACTTCCTCGGTGATGGTTCAATTTATGAAGGGCGTGCATGATGACATTAATCAAACATTCTCAGCTTTTAACCAGGGCACAGTGAGGCCATACCATGATGGCACCATGTCAGGCGTCATGTTTTTCAAGCACGTATTTCATTCTATAGTTGATAACCCAGTAAATGACATGTTTGTGGTTGACTATTGGCACACATTCCCTTGAAATCTCTGCCCATTCCTTGTAAAAGGATTGAGAAATTACTAAATACCACGAGTATGGTTTTCCCAGACCATTCTTGTGCACCTTTTCATGCACCTATTGTTTGAATTTGAATTATGTGGATTAATGCCTAGAAAATGCACATAATCCCCTAATATGGTAAATGAACCCGAAAAATGCCAAATTTGAGCATTTCGAGTGGGTATGTTGATTGCAAAAAAACTGAATGACAAGCTTGGAAGGAAATTTGGATTCCCGGCCCCTTCAATCTTGTTGATTCCCCTCGAAACCATGAAATTTCCTCGGTGATGGTTCGATTTATGAATGGCGTGCATGACGACATAAGACAAACATTCTCAAATTTTTACCAGGGCATGGTGAGGCCATACGATGGCACCATGCCAGGGGTCATGTTTTCCATGCATGTATTTCATTTTTTGTATAGTACCTAGTAAACACATTTCCTTGAAATATCTGCCCATTCCTTGTAAAGGCATGAGAATTTACTAAATAGCACGATCATGGTTTTCTAAACCGTTCTCGTGAACCTTTTCAAGCACCGTTCTTTGAATTTGAATTATGTGCATTAATGCCTAGAAAATGCACATAATCCCCTAAATATTGTAAATGAACCCGGAAAAGTGCCAAATTTGTACACGGTGATTAGCAGGGTCTATGTTCATCGTAGCAAAAAACTCATGGACAAAGGACAAAGAGAATTTGGATTCCCATTAAATCTTGGTGATTTACTATCACACACGATTCATCTTCGTCGCCTCTGCAAACCATGTGTGTTCACTCACACATGCAAAAGGAAAAAGGAAACCCTCGCCCACTTCGTCCCCACCCATGCGCCGCAGAGTCCTCTGCAACTCTGCACCTCATCAACTTCTATCGCGGCGGCCACCCTCGACGGCGCTGTTGTCGGTGAGCAGAGGTCACGCACCAAAGGGCAGAATATTTCGCCCCTACCACTTTCCACTACCTATCTGCACCGACATTCTAGACTCTGGTCGAGTGGGGTTTTCTACGGGATTGGTCCGGGGATTTTTCTCATGGAGAAGGTAATTAACTTAGTGAAATATTCATTCATCTCTTATTGCAGTCCGTCCGTCACTCTTGATCAACTGGCGAAATCGCCGTGGAATCATTTTTGTTCTAGCTGATTCGTGGGTGTTCATTCACGTGTCCACAATGCGAGCCCAAATCGGGTAAGTGTGGTCGCGGCCAGTCGGAAACAAAGTTCTATCTCACCATTCTGGATGACTTCAGGGAGTGCTCGATATGTTCAATCTCAACCTACCACGGTCGGCATGGCCTAAATTTGTGAACATACGCCTTTTATTGCTACATTATCTATATATTTGCATCAAATCTTTGTTACATTATCTATTTTTAATTATATATTTTTGTACTTTTCTTTCATCTATATATTGATCTGTTCTATCAGTTACTCCCACATTTGCATCTTGCTCTGTTCTTTCAATATATCTAATTTATGATCTTAATTTTCATTTCAAGCAGTACATCCCTTGCTTTGCAAGAACAAGAGTAGAAGGAAATCTTGGGCTTTACTTTTTTGATGACTCCCAGGATGTCATATTGACAATGCAGCATGGACTTACAATGACGGTTAGCGTAAAACTTGATAAAGATGGTCACTCCAATTTTGATGCAGACCTTTGGGGAAAAATGTCTAAGTGTTATGAACTCAAAGCTAGCAATAAAATTCTAGTGCGTGCACCACAACGTGGTCTAATTAACATGGATGTTTACTTCCCCAACATCATCGGTCGATCAAAGTTTGATCGAGGTTAGTGTCCTTTCAACTTTCTCTATGTTGTCATATTACTTAGCAAAATCAGGGTATTTGTTCTAACTAATTGATCACTATTTAAGCAACCAATTGTGATTTCATTTTCTAACTCCCTTCCTAGGTAGTAACAAATTCTATTTACCAATTTATGTGTACTATATATTCTTCTGCCATGTTCTGAATAAATAATACCTTTTTCACCTTTTAAGCAGGATATGTTTGATGCATAGTGAACGATCTGTATGTTACCAAGCGTACCAAATTTCACTAGAAGGACTTGAAGCATGTCATAAACTTTGGTGCTAATCTGACAGAGGTAGCACAACGTATGAACGCTGGATTTTGGATGGGATTAATTATACCTATGGTGCACACATTGAACAAGACCAATTGTGTGCACAAAATGCTGGTAAAAAGTCTTATTTTAATGTCGATGCTCATAAACTATATATATCTTCAATGATATGTTACAATTGGTTTTTATTCTACATTTCAATAGAAATTGCCCGCTGTAGCAGTTCCTGGTTCGAGTTCCCGGCATGGTCGAATTACACTTGTGCCTGCTAATAACGCCAAAGTGATTGCAAGGTACTGCATTTCCCGCAGAAATGGAACCATTCAAATTAACAAGTTCTCGCTTGTCGTGGCAATGCATCCATATTGGAAAATTGGAGACACTATTCTACTCATGCTCTACCAAGGCACAGGAGGGCTCTTCCTTTTCATTGACGAAATGTCGAGTCACTGTGATCAAGATGCATCCAACAGAGAGTTGTGGTTGTTGGCCCTCAGCCTCTTAAAATGTGCTAACTGTTACTATGATAAGTATGTAGATATGGACCATATGGTTGTTGGCCCTTAGCCTTTAATGTGATAGTTGTTACTATGTTAAGTATGTAGATATGGACCATATGGTTATGAAAACCGTGTTACGAAGATCCTACTTTTGTCGAATAGTGTAACCACTATATATATGTTACTCAAGTGTTGTTAGTCAAGTTCATAAAATTTCATGGAAAGTATTAGTATCGTACATAGTTCATTGAGTTTAACCGTGTGCCTGATGTCCAGAAGGCATTTGCATATTAATTGTCCATTTTGCAAATTCACACACATGTTAACATAAGGAAACATATGTGTAACTTACTAATCATCGCACACGAGTACTCGCAGACGCATCATGTGCGAAACTCCTAGCCACCGCAAGCAACTAGTTTGCATTTTTCAAAGTTTTTTGTACAGACAGACTCGCACACTGATAACCCACAAGTTTAGGGGATCAATTGTAGCCTCTTTTGATAAGTAAAAGTGTCGAACCCAATGAGGAGCTAAAGGTAGAACAAATATTCCCTCAAGTTCTATCGACCACTGATACAACTCTACGCATGCTTAACGTTCACTTTACCTAGAACAAGTATGAAACTAGAAGTACTTTGTAGGTGTTGTTGGATAGATTTGCAAGATAATAAAGAGCACGTAAATAAAAGCTAGGGGCTGTTCAGATAAAGAAGCAATAAAGTTAGTATAGCGAGTGTGGAAAAGTGGTGGTAGGAATTGCGAAATTGTCCCTAAGCAATTGACTACTTTACTAGACCGATAGCAAGTTTTATGTGGGAGAGGCATAAGCTAACATACTAAAGATCATATGCACTTATGATTGGAACTCTAGCAAACATCCACAACTACTAAAGATCATTAAGGTAAAAACCCAACCATAGCATTAAAGTATCAAGTCCTCTTTATTCCCATACGCCATGACCCACTTATCCGTGTTTGTGTTTCAATCACTCACGCAACACAGACAACAAGCAAACCATGAACATATTTCAAACCCTACAACGGGGATCCCTCACGCTTGCGTGACACGGAGAGCGCCATAGGACAACAACATAACCATAAGCAAATTAAACCAATCATAAATTCACCAATTACCGAAAGGACAACGAAAATCTACTCAGACATCATAGGATGGCAACACATCATTGGATAATAGTATGAAGCATAAAGCACCATGTTCAAGTAGAGGGTACAGTGGGTTGCGGGAGAGTGGACCACTGAATATAGATGGGGGAAGGTGATGGAGATGTTGGTGAAGATGACGGAGGTGTTGGTGTAGATCGCGGTGATGATGATGGCCCCCGGTGGCCTTTCGGCACCACCGGAAGCGAGGGGGAGAGAGCCCCCTTCTTCTTCTTCTTCCTTGACCTTCTCCCTAGATGGAAGAAAGGTTTCCCCTCTGGTCCTTGGCTCCCATGGCGTGGGAGGGGCGAGAGCCCCTCCGAGATTGGATCTGTCTCTCTATCTCGCTCTGTTTCTGCGCTTCCTGATTCTGCCCTTTCACCGTTTCTTATATATCTGGAGATTCGTAACTCCGATTGGATTGAAACCTTCAAGATGATTTTTTTTCGAAAATTAGCATTCTTGCGGCAAAAAAAAGAGCACCAACTGCCTTATGGGGTGCCCATGTGGGTCAGGGGCGCACCCCCCTGCCTCGTGGCCCCCTTGGGCATCGTCTCGCGTTGATTCTTCTTCCCAAAAATCATAAATATTCCAAAAATATTCTCCATCTATTTTTATCCTGTTTGGACTCCGTTTGATATGGGTTTTCTGCGAAACATAAAACATGCAACAAACAGGAACTAGCACTGGGCACTGGATCAATATGTTGGTCCCAAAAAAATAGTATAAAAAGTTGCCAAAAGTATATGAAAGTTGAATAATAATGGCATGGAACAATCAAAAATTATAGATACGACGGAGACGTATCACACACGAACTTACTGTATTAACCGTCAGTGTTGTAATTTCTCATCACAAACAGTTCATCCGAGTCGGCTGTTTGACACGTATCACACACATCTTGTTTACATGAGTCATTTGTGTTATTTTGGCTCATCGCAAACAGTTCATCCATGTGAACTGTATGCCACATATCACACACATCTTGTTAACTTGAACCATTTCCGTTGTGTTCCTTAATCGAAAATAGTTCATCAGAGTGAACCATATGTCGTATATCACACACACCTTGATCTAGCTAACCGTTTCTGTTGCACTCCCTAATAGCAAACGGTTCATCGGAGCGAACAGTATGTCGTATATCGCACACACATTGATATAGCTTCCCGTTTCTGTTGTTCTGCCTCATCGCAAACAATTCGAATGGATTAACCGCGTGCCCTGCATCGCACACGCAACTAAAATCTAAACCGTGTTTGATGGCTCCGCCATCGCAAATGTTTTGCATCTTTTTTACGTTTTTTACACCACTGTCTGCGATTAATGCATCGCACACAGTTTCGTCAAAGGGTTTCTTATCGTAGTGTCACGTTAGCAGCATCTTGCAGTAGTGTAGTAACGTAATCAACAACAACTAAAATACTAGTATACCCATTAGAGGAAGGAAAAGGTCCCATATAATCAAAGCCCCAAACATCAAATGGTTCTATAACAAGTCAATAGTTCATAGGCATTTCCCAACATCTACTAATATTACTAATTCTTTGACATTCATCACAAGACAAGACAAACTTATGAGCATCCTTAAAGAGAGTAGGCCAATAAAAACTAGATTGTAATACCTTGTGTGCAGTTCTCTCACCAGCATGGTGCCCTCCGTAAGCCTCAGAGTGACACTTGCATAGGATCTATTCCTGTTCATGCTCAAGTACACAATGTCTAATAACACCATCTACTCCTTCTTTATAAAGATGTGGGTCATCCTAGAAGTAATGTCTTAAATCATAGAAGATCTTTTCTTTTGTTGGTATGTGAAACTAGGTGGTATGAATTTAGCAACTATATAATTAGCATAATCAGCATACCAAAGAGTACTATGAGAAGCATTTATGACAGCTAATTGTTCATCAGGAAAACTATCATCAATAGGTAGTGGGCCATCAAGAACATTTTCTAACCTAGACAAGTTGTCTTCTACGGGATTCTCAGCTCCCTTTCTATCAATAATATGCTAATCAAATTCTTGTAGCAAGAGAACCCACCTAATGAGTTTAGGGTTAGCATCTTTCTTTTCCACAAGGTATTTAATATTAGCATGATCCATGTGAACAGTAACTTTGAAATCAACAATATAAGATCTAAACTTATCACAAGCAAACACAACTGCTAAAAATTCGTTTTCAATAGTAGCATAATTAGTTTGAGCACTGTATAGATTTTTACTAGCATAATGAATAACATTTAATTTTTTTATCAGCTCTTTGTCCTAGAACAACACCAACTGCATAATCACTAGCATCACACATAATTTCAAAGGGTAGGTTCCAATCAGGCGGTTGAACAATAGCTGCGGAAATTAAGGCTTTCTTAAGGATTTCAAGTGCTTCTACACAATCATCATCAAAGACAAATGGAACATCCTTTTGCAAGAGATTAGTAAGAGGCCTAGAAATTTTAGAGAAGTCTTTAATAAATCTCCTATAGAAACCAGCAAGACCAAGGAAACTTGTTATACCTTTGATATGTGTAGGACACAACATTTTTTCAATAGCATCAACTTTTATCAACTTCAATACCTCTTTCGGAGATTTTATGCCCCAAGACAATACCTTCATTAACCATAAAGTGGCACTTCTCCCAATTCAACACAAGATTAGTTACTTCACATCTCTGCAAAACTCGATCAAGGTTGCTTAAGCAATCATCAAAAGAAGTTCCGCAAACGGAGAAATCATCCATGAAAACCTCAACAATCTTTTCACAAAAGTCAGAGAATATAGCAGTCATACATCTTTGAAAAGTAGCAGGTGCATTGCATACACCAAAAGGCATACGTCTATATGCAAAAGTACCAAAAGGGCAAGTAAAAGTAGTTTTTTCTTGATCCTCTTATGACACGGGTATTTGAGAGAAACCAAAATAACCACCTAGAAAGAAAAAGTGTATATGTTTCGATAGTATTTCTAACATTAGATTGATGAAAGGTAGAGGATAATGATCTTTCCTAGTTGCTTTATCTAATTTTCTAAAATCAGTCACCATCCTATAACCCGTGACTGTTCTTTGTGGAATCAATTCACTTTTATCATTAGGAACCACAGTAATACCTTCCTTCTTAGGGACACGATGAACAGGACTTAACCATGTACTATCAACAATAGGATAAATAATACCTGCTTCCAGAAGCTTTAGTATTTCATTTCTTACCACTTCATTTATTTTACTGTTCTACTGTCGCTGATGATCAACAACCGGTTGAGCATAAGGTTCCATATTAATTTTGTGCTGACATAGAGTGGGACTAATGCCCTTAAGATCATCCAGAGTATATCCAATAGCGGCATGGTGCTTCTTCAAAGTTTTCAATAATTTCTTCTCTTCATTCTCTGAAAGGTTAGCACTAATAATAACAGGATATATCCTCTTTTCATCAAGATAAGCATATTTCAAAGTATCGGGTAATTGCTTAAGTTCAAATACAGGATCATTCTTGGGTGGTAGAGGATCTCCAAGAGTCTCAACAGGCAAATTGTGTTTCAAAATAGGCATCTGTTTAAAGAATATTTCATCTATTTCCTTTCTTTCATTCATGAACATACCATTTTCACGGTCTAGGAAATGTTGTTCTAAAGGATCAGTAGGAGGCACGGCAATAGAAGTAAGACCTATAATTTCACCTTTATTAGGTAATTCTTTATCATGGGGTTGTCTACAAAATGTGGAGAAATTAAATTCATGAGACACATCCCCAAAGCTTACACTAACTGTTTCTTTTTCACAATCTATTTTATCATTAACAGTGTTCAAGAAAGGTCTACCAAATATAATGGGACAAAAATCATCTTCCCACACAAGACTTCAACGTCTCTAACAATCCCAATTGGTGTAATAGTATCTCTATTAGCAAGCTTAATAGTAACATCAATATCTTCTATTTTAGTAGGTGCAATATCATTCATAATTTCTTGATATAAGGTAAAGGGGGTTGCACTCACACTAGCACCCAAATTATATAAGCCATGATAACAATGATCTCCTATTTAACAAATACAATAGGCATGCCAACAACACGTCTATGTTTATCTTTATCATCAGGTTTAGCAATTCTAGCAGCTTCATCACGGAAATAAATAACATGCCCATCAATATTATCGACCAAGAGATTTTTAACCATAGCAATACTAGGTTCAACTTTAATTTGTTTAGGGGGTGTAGGTGTTCTAGTAATATAACTTTTTCCTTACCAAATTCCACTCACCAAAGGCGCTTCACTCCCCGAAAACGGCGCCAGAAAAGAGTCTTGATGACCCACAAGTATAGGGGGTCTATCGTAGTCCTTTTGATAAGTAAGTGTTTCGAACCCAATGAGGAGCAGAAGGAAATGACAAGCGGTTTTTAGCAAGGTATTTTCTGCAAGCACTAAAATTATCAGTAACAGATAGTTTTGTGATAAGATAATTCGTAACGAGTAACAAGTGTAACAAAGGTGCAGCAAGGTGGACAAATCATTTTTATAGAAAAGGACAAGCCCGGACAAACTCTTATATAAAGCAAATCGCTCCCGAGGACACATGGGAATTACTGTCAAGTTAGTTTTCATCATGCTCATATGATTAATGTTTGTTACTTTGATAATTTCATATGTGGGTGGACTGGTGCTTGGGTACTGTCCTTACTTCAACAAGCCTATCACTTATGATTAACCCCTCTCACAAGCATCCGCAACTACAAAAGAAGAATTAAGATAAATCTAACCATAGCATGAAACATCTGGATCCAAATCAGCCCCTTATGAAGCAACGCATAAACTGGGGTTTAAGCTTCTGTCGCTCTAGCAACCCATCATCTACTTATTACTTCCCAATGTCTTCCCTAGTCCCAAATCATGGTGAAGTGTCATGTAGTCGACGTTCACATAACACCACTAGAGGAAAGACAACATACATCTCATCAAAATATCAAACGAATACCAAATTCACATGATTACATATAACAAGACTTCTCCCATGTTCTCAGGAACAAGCGTAACTACTCACAAAGCATATTCATGTTCATAATCAAAGGAGTTTTTAATAGCATCAAGGATCTGTACATATGATCTTCCACCGAATAAACCAACTTGTATCAACTACAAGGAGTAATCAACTATACTAGCAACCTACATGTACCAATCTGAAGTTGTGAGACAAAGATTAGATACAAGAGATGAACTAGGGTTTGAGAGGAGATGGTGCTGGTGAAGATGTTGATGGAGATTTACCCCCTCTCAGTGAGAGGATCATTGGTGATGACGATGGCTTTGATTTACCCCTCCGGGAGGGAAGTTTCCCCGGCAGAATCGCTCTGCCGAAGCTCTAGATTGCTCCTACCTAGGTTCCATCTTGAATAGGCGGCGCTTCTCCCGAAAGCTATCTTCTGAATTTTTTTCTAGGTCAAAACCCTCCATATAGCCAAAGATGGGCACCGAAGACCTGCCAGGGGGCCAACAAGCCTTAGGGGCGCGCCCAGGGGGGTAGGGCGCCCCCTAGGCTTGTGGCCACTTGGTGGGTCCCCTTTGGTGTTTTCTTCGCCCAATAATTCTTATATATTCCAAAATAATTCTCCATAAATTTTCAGGACTTTTGGAGTTGTGCAGTATAGGTATCTCAGATTTGCTCCTTTCTGGTGAAGAATTCCAGCTGCCGGCATTCTCCTTCTTCATGTAAACCTTGTAAAATAAGGGAGAAAAGGCATAAGTATTGTACCCTAATGTGAAATAACAGTCCATAATGCAATAAATATTGATATAAAAACATGATGCAAAAAGGATGTATCAACATCATTTTATTTTGTTTGTGCTTGCTTGTTGTTATTTAGAATAATGTTTTGCATCTTATATTTTAATAAAAATGTCAAGTATAGCCTTTCACATGCTCATCTTGCTAGTCTATATGTGGCTGTTTGAAAACAGAAAGTTGCACGCTAGTGCGTGAATTCTTGAGAAAAGTTAGAATGTGATAAAATGCTGATATTTTTGAAAAATAAGCTATGATAAATTTTGTACACTATGGTAATTTTTTAGAATTTATTATATTAAATAAGTATGAATCTTCTTGCACTCTTTACAGACTATCATGTTTAGACAGATTGCTGTTATGTTTGCATTGTTTGCATATGTTTGCTTGTTTAATGATTCTATTTGAGGATAGAAGTATTAAATATGCGGAGGCATTTAGTATGCAATTTTAAATTATAATTTTAGTGATTTGTTACAGCAGAGAATGATAAGGTTTTTACATTGATTTATACTAACGTATCTAACGAGTTCTTGTTGAATTATGTGCGGATGAAGTTTTTAAGATTTAGGGAAACCGTGATATAAAAGGAATTAAGAAGACACAAAATGTCAAGCTCGGGGATGCCCAAGGCATCCCAAGTTAATATTCTAAGAAGTCTCAAGCATCTAAGCTTGGGGATGAACTGGCAGGCATCCCACCTTTCTTCAGCAACAATTATCGGTTAGTGATACGACTCCAACGTATCTTTAATTTTTGATTATTCCATGCTATTTTATTATCAATCTTGGATGTTTTATAATCATTATATAGCCATTTTATATCATTTTTGTACTAACCTATTGACATAGTGCCAAGTGCTAGTTGTTGTTTTCTGCATGTTTTTTACATCGCATGAAATCAATATTAGATGGAGTCCAAATGCCACACCAATTTACGATGATTTTTTATGGGCCAGAAGGAACACAATGGGCCCTGGTTGCACCTAGGGGGAGTCCCGAGGAGGGGACAACCCACCAGGGCGCGCCAAGAGGCCCAGGCATGCCCTGGTGGGTTCTGCCCACCTCGGGTGCCCCCTGGACCGACTCTTTGCTCTATAAATACCCCAATATTCCAGAAACCCTAGGGGAGTCGATGAAATTTTCATCCAGCCGCCGCAGAGTCCAGAACCACGAGATCCAATCTAGACACCATCACGGAGGGGTTCACCACTTCCATTGGTGCCTCTCTAATTATGCGTGAGTAGTTCTTTGTAGACCTTCAGGTCCGTAGTTAGTAGCTAGATGGCTTCCTCTCTCTCTCTCTCTCTCTCTCTCTCTCTCTTGATTATCAATACAATGGTCTCTTGGAGATCCATATGATGTAAGTCTTTTGGCGGTGTGTTTGTTGGAATCTGATGAACTTCGAGTTTATGATCAGTTATATCTTTTTATATCCGTGAAAGTTATTTGAGTTCTTTGATCTCTTATATGCTTGATCTCTTATAGCCTCATATTACTTCTCTGATATTTAGATTTTGTTTGGCCAACTTGATTTATTTATCTTGCAATGGGAAAAGGTGCCCGGTAGTGGGTTTGATCTTACGGTGCTTGATCCCAGTGACAGAAAGGAAACTGACATGTATGTATCGTTGCTACTAAGGATAAAAAGATGGGATCCATATCTGCTACAATAGATAAATGAATATTGTCTACATCATGTGTCGGTGTACTAGAATAGGGGTACCCTAGTACCCCGAACTTGTGCACGGGCAGTTGCAGCACCCCGCGGCAAGGATTGCCGGGCGACCGCCAAGGTCCTCCGTGGTTCCCTTGGAGCCATTCAAGAACAAAGTATTTAAGCTTAGGAGACAAGGCCCCGGCAAGAGGAGCTTGCAGGGAAGGCCAACCAAGGCATTTCAAGGAACTTGCCGCGACGCGCCGCGCGTCCCGGCAAGGCCCGATGAGCGACAAGCTTCCGGGCCCGACAAGACAACGGCCGCGGCAAGGCGCTTGCCGCGGCAGGCGGCCACTCTGTGCCCACGCTCCAGCGCATCCACCAACGTGTCGCTCTGGGGGCAATTCCAGGCGCGCGTGGCGGGAGGCTGTGCAGCCAGCGGTGCGCGGTGGCATGCAAAGCTGACAAGATCGCCATCGTGGCGAGCGGTGGCGCCCCTGACGGTCCTTTTCTGCACTGTTTGGGCTACACAGACGGGCATTTAATGCCCTTGTCCCCTGCCGTTAGGGTTAGGTAGGATACACTGTACAGGTAGCTGTACCAACCACCTCTCTTTTTACACTTTTACCCTTCTCTGCGTTGCCACCTGTCGGTGACCCCTTTAGCATATAAAAGGAGGCCCATGCGCAACGTAGAGGGGGTTCGGATCATTCGGAAGCCAGAAAAACACTTAGCTCTCTCTCTCTCGAGCAAGAATACAATCATACGAGCAGCAGTAGGAGTATTATCTCTCCGGAGAGCTCCGAAGCTGGGTAAACTGCTCGTGTGCTTCGCCTCGATCTGCTCTTCGTGCGGCCTCCGCCCCCCGCCAAACCGGAAGGGGCTCGGTCCGCCGGTCCCATAGGTGTTCATGGATCAGTTTCCCCGACATCATGTCATCGTTCTTATTGCATTACTCCATTTTTCCATGAACTTAATACACTAGATGCATGCTGGATAGTGGTCGATGTGTGAAGTAATAGTAGTAGATGCAGGCAGGAGTCGGTCTACTAATATTGGACGTGATGCCTATGTAATGATAATTGCCTGGATATCGTCATGATTATTTGAAGTTCTATCAATTGCCCAACAGTAATTTGTTCACCCACCGTTTGCTATTTTTCTCGAGAGAAGCCACTAGTGAAACCTACGGCCCCCAGGTCTTCTTTCTCATATATTTGCCTTGCGATCTACTTTTTCCTTGTGTCTATTTTTAGATCTATTAAAATAAAAAATACAAAAATACCTTACTGCAATTTATTTGTTTCGTGATCTACTTATCCCATCTACAAATTTACCTCACGTCCTTTGCCTATCTTGAGGCGTCGTACCCCGAAAGGGATTGACAACCCCTTTAACACGTCTGGTCGCGAGGTGTTGTTCTTTGTGTGCAGGGGCTATTTACGTTGGGTTGCTTGGTTCTCCTACTGGTTCGATAACCTTGGTTTCATATCTAAGGGAAATACCTACCACCACTATGTTGCATCATCCCTTCCTCTTTGGGGAAATACCGACGTAGCTTCAAGCGACATCAAAAGGAATTTCTGGCGCCGTTGCCGGGGAGGATCTTCAACATAACCAGGTTCCTAATCACAAACCTCATCTCCTTGCAATTTACATTATTCGCAATTTGCCTATCATTTTCCTCTCCCCCACTTCACAAAAAATTTCCGTTTTATTCGCCTCCCTTTTTCCGTTCGTCGTTTTCTTGCCGGATCTGTTTTTGAGTGCAATCTTGTTGTGTGGTCATCATGACCCAAGAGAACACCAAACTATATGACTTCTCAAATACCAACAACAATGATTTTATTGGCAGTCCGCTTGTTCCTCCAGCCACTAGTGTGGAGACTTGTGATATTAATACTGCTTTGCTGAATCTTGTTATGAAAGACCAATTTTCCGGTACTCCTAATGAGGATGTCGCGTACCATCTTAATACCTTCGTGGAATTATGCAATATGCAAAATAAAAAAGATGTGGACAATGATGTGGTCAAGATGAAATTATTTCCGTTTTGCTTGCGTGATTCCGCAAAAAATTGGTTCTCTTCTTTGCCTCGCAATAGTATTGATTCTTGAAATAAATGCAAAGATGCTTTTATCACTAAGTATTTTCCTCCCGCAAAAATTATTTCCCTTTGAACCCAGATCATGAATTTCAAGCAACTTGAACATGAGCATGTTACACAATCTTTGGAAAGGTTGAAAATGATGCTAAGGAATTGCCAAACTCATGGGTTAACTCTTTGGATGATCATACAAAAATTTTATGCGGGGTTGAATTTTGTTTCTCGTAATCTTTTAGATTCCACCGCGGGTGGTACTTTTATGGAAATTACTTTGGGTGAAGCCACCAAATTGCTTGATAATATCATGGAAAATTATTCACAATGGCATACCGAAGGGCTCCTACAAGTAAAAATGGTTAATTTGGTTGAAGAAGTTTCTTCTTTGAGTGAAAAGGTGATGCTCTTATGAAATTAGTTGCTAATAAAAGCGCTCCTGTTGATTTTAATGATATGCCTTTGTCTACTTTGATTGAGCAAAATAGTGATGCCATAGATGTGAATTTTATTTCTCGCAATAATTTCAACAACAATGCTTATAGAGGTAATTTTAATCCTAGGCCTTTTCCTAGTAATTCCTATAATAGTTATGGTAATTCCTATGGAAATCAATCTTACAATGATAATATGAATACCTCTGGTCTTGAGAGCAATATTAAAGATTTTATCAACACACAAAAGGTTCTTAGCACTTCCATTGAAGAAAATTTGAATACGATTGATGATTTGTCTAGAAGTGTTGATAGAATTGCTCATGATGTGGAAAATCTCAAGATGAAAACTTTTGTGCCTAAAGTAGATGAATCAACTAAAGCTCTTTATGTTTCTATGGATGAAAGTAAGAAAAGAATCGCCATGCTTAGGGCTAAAAGAGAATTTTTAGAAAAAGCGTTTTCTAGTGATTTCTTTCGCAAAAGTGATGAAGATCTTAAAATGATTGGTGTTTCTTCTATTGCTTCCTTGTTTAATAAAAATAAGATTGATGAAAAAGGGACTGGAGAAGAGTTAACTTGAGGTAGAAGGCGTCCCAATATTTCGGAGGGTGAAAATCTTGTTGAAAAAATTGATCAAAGTGGGTTTGAAGAGGTCAAAACTTTAACTAGTGATGTGCCCACTCTTTTGGATCACAAAGACTTTAATTATGATATTTGCTCTTTGATTGATTTTATTTATTTATTGCAATCCATGATAAATTCACCCCGTGCTTATGAACAAAATAAAGCTTTTACTAAACAAATTGTTGATGCCATGATGAAACCTTTGAAGAGAAAGTTGGAATTAGAAGTTTCAATTCCTAGAAAATTGCATGATGAGTGGGAACCTACTATCAAAGTCAAGATTAAAATTATGAGTGTTTTGCTTTGTGTGACTTGGGTGCTAGTGTTTCTACAATTCCGAAATCTCTATGTGATGTGCTTGGTCTTACCAATCTTGAAGGATGTTCTTTGAGTTTGCACTTGGCGGATTCTACTATTAAAAAGCCTACGGGAAGAATTAATGATGTTCTTATTCTTGAAAATAGGAATTATGTGCCCATAGATTTTATTGTTCTTGATATTAATTGCAATCCGTCTTGTCCAATTATTCTTGGTAGACCATTTTTACGCACTATCGGTGCCATGATTGATATGAAAGAAGACAATATCAAGTTCCAATTTCCCTTGAGGAAGGTATGTAACACTTTCCTAGAACAAGAATTAAGCCACCTATGAATCAATCATGAGGGCATCTTATGGATCTTGAACCAAAGATGACAAAACTTAGATCCTTGCTTTATGCCTAGCTAAGGGCATAAAACTATAGCGCTTGTTGGGAGGCAACCCAATGAATAAAATTTATTTTTGCTTTTTCCTTTGTGTTCTTGAGTGTTAGCACAATTATGCTACTGTTATGATTGTGTTCTTGGTGTTTCAATTAGTGTTTGTGCCAAGTGAAGCCTTTAGGATCTTCCGGGGTGATAGTTGTTTGATCTTGCTGAAAAAGACAGAAACTTTGCGCTCACGAAAACAAATCTCATAAATCACATAAAAGAGATTTTGCCCTGATTCTTTTTTCAGAATATTAATATAGAAATTATGCTGGTCTTCCTAATTTGGTAGAATTTGTGGAGTTACAGAAGTATTCGGAAGTTCCAGATCTACAGACTGTTCTATTTTGACAGATTCTGTTTTCTTTGTGTTGTGTGCTTATTTTGATGGCTCAATGTTTTTATTTGATGAGTTTTTGCCATAGAAAATTTGGAATACAGTAGATATAATAAAAAAACAAAATAAGAATTGGTTTTACACAACACTTATAGTAGTGGTTTGCTTTCTTTTACTAACGGATCTCACAAGGGTTTGGTTGAGTTTTGTGTGATTGAATTTTCAAGTTTTGGGTTATCTTAGGATGAATGAAAGAAGGATAGAGGAGCCTAAGCTTGGGGATGCCCCAGCATCCCAAGCTATTATCCAAGGATGAGCAACCAAATAAGCTTGGGGATGCCCCCGAGTGGTGTCCCCTCTTTCTTCTAACAACCATCGGTATCTTACTCGAGACTATATTTTTATTTTTCACATGATATGCGTTTTGCTTAGAGCGTCTTGTATGATATGTGTCTTTGCTTGTTTTATTTTGTGTTTTAAATCATCAATCCTTGCTGGACACACCTATTTGAGAGAGCCAAAATTATGCCATGACTTGTTAGAATTGCTCTCTATGCTTCACTTAAATTTTTATGAGCAATGGACTTGCTCTAGTGCTTCACTTATATCTTTTTGAGCACGGTGTGCATAGTATTTTTGAAGAAATGCTCTCTTGCTTCACTTAGATTTATTTGAGATTTAGTAAAATTTTGAAGAAATTCTCTCTTGCTTAACTTAAATTATTTTGAGAGAAAGAAAAAAAATGTTATGCTCATGATCTTCACTTATATTTGTTTGAGCTTATGAAAAGCAACACATGAAAATTAGTTCCAAAGTGATAGATACCCAAGAAGGATAAAGAAAAAATAGATATGTCATGAAGATCATTGGACAAAATAAACTTGATTCTTAGAAATAATTTTGAGATATGATGATGTGATATGTGAGTTATGTTGGTGAGTAATTGTGCTCTAGTAAGAATATGTGTGTTAAGGTTTGTGATTCCCTATGCATGCACGAAAGTCAATAATCATGCAATGAAAATTATATCCTACTTGTGGTGCATTATTCGGTGTTAATTATGCTTAATGCTTGCTTATGAGATTATTCGTTTCTTGGTTGGTCGCTTCTCAATCTTTTTGCTAGCCTTCATTTTGCACCAAGTATGACCTCTACTTGTGCATCCAAAATCCTTTAAACCATTTTTGCCACATGAGTCCACTATATCTACCTATATGCGGTATTCTTTTTCCATTCGAAGCAAATTTGCATGCGCCATCTCTAATTTTCAAACTGAACTTCTCTTTTGTGTGTTTGTTTTGCTCGCGGAACGGTAACGAGTAGCTAATATTTTCCATGCTAGATGTGTTATTCTCACGATGAGTGTTTATTCACTTGTCATTGCACGAGAGTAAGGCAAAGGTATTAGGGATGCCCAGTCCCGAAATGCAAAAATGAATTTACTTTATGTTGTCAAATAATAAATTCCTTGGAAAGTGTTGGTATGGAAGGCACCTGTGGATACAGCTAGCCATGGAAAGTGAAAGTATGGTGGAAAAAGGAATAAACTTTATTTTCTGTTTGGGAACCGCCTATGATATATCTAGCATGGAAAGTGTTGGGATGCTCCAAGTCGTTTTTGTTGGTGGGATGGATACACCTCCCAAAATGTTTTTATCTCTAATTTTTTCGTTTTCGTCTGTGCACCTCTACAAAATCCCCACTTCCCTCTGCGAAGGGCCCTTTCTTTTACTTTATGCAATTTTTATTTATTGAAATTGAATCCATCCTCTCTTATAAAGCCACCAACTAGGGGACAATATGATCGTTACTAAGCATGGGTGGAGCTAAATTCGAGTGCATTTCATGAATGGATCAATGTTTAAGCATGATGGGCTTGGTAACTTGTTTTAGCATTGATATTTTGAAAGAATGGTTGCTTGTGATATGCTTGTCGGGGAAACTGATCCACGAACACCTATGGGGCCGGCGGACCGGGCCCCTTTCGGTTCGGCGGGGGGCGGAGATCGCACGAAGAGCAGATCGAGGCGAAGCACACGAGCAGTTTACCCAGCTTCGGAGCTCTCCGGAGAGATAACACTCCTACTGCTGCTTGTCTGGTTGTATTATCTTGTGTTCTTGCTCCAGAGAGAGAGCGTAGTGTTTTCTGGGTTACGAATGAGTCGAACTCGAACCAGTCGAACCGAACCCCCTCTACGTTGCGCATGGGCCTCCTTTTATACGCTAAAGGGGTCACCGACAGGTGGCAACGCAGAGAAGGGTACAAATGTAAAAAGTGAGGTGGTTGGTACAGTTACTTGTACAGTGCACCCTACCTAACCCTGACGGCAGGGGACAAGGGCATTAAATGCCCGTCTGAGTCGCCCAAACAGTGCAAAAAAGGACCATTAGGGGCGCCACCGTTCGCCACGATGGCGATCTTGTCAGCTTCGCATGCCACTGCGCACCGCTGGCTGCACAGCCTCCCGCCACGCGCGCCTGGAGAGGCCCCCAGAGCGACACGTTGGTGGATGCGCTGGAGCGTGGGCACAGAGTGGCCGCCTGCCGCGGCAAGCGCCTTGCCGCTGCTGTTATCTTGTCGGGTCCGGAAGGCTTGTCGCTCACCGGGCCTCGAGGTACCTTGGTTGGTCTTCCCGGCAAGCTCCTCTTGCCGGGGCCTTGTTGCCTTGCCGGAGCGCGTGGCGCGTCGCGGCAAGTTCCTTGGAGTGCCTTGGTTGGCCTTCCCGGCAAGCTCCTCTTGCCGGGGCCTTGTCTCCTGAGCTTAAATACTTTGTTCTTGAATGGCTCCAAGGGAACCACGGAGGATCTTGGTGTTAGCCCGGCAAGCCTTGCCGCGGGGTGCTGCAACTGCCCGTGCACAAGTTCGGGGTACTAGGGTACCCCTATTCTAGTACACCGACAGGAGCCCCCGGGCCTGGGCCAGACACGGTGCCGAGCGCTGTTGGGCCAGGCCCAAGACAGGGCACGGGCACACGCGGACTGGGCCACGCCGAATCTCGCTCCGTATCCACCGCGCTCTCCCCTAACGGCACGCGTTGAATGCGGCATCGTGGGAGAGATCGTGGGTGGTTCTTTATTCGGAAGGGCGAAACGTCCGCCCCGTCCCTCTTTATAAGCAGAGGAAACAGGGGCAGTTCGTTCCCCCTCGCTGGTTGCTACTACTCCATCTTCACGAACCTCCGCCGCTCCCCCCTTCTTCTCGAAGCCGAGAGAGCAGCGCTCCGCCCCCCATTGCCACCAGCATCACCAACGCCGTCGACCTCCCCCACCACCTCCGCCATGGCTCCGAAAGCCGACAAGGGAAAGGGCGTGAAGTCGGCCGAGGCGCAGCGGCTCGCGGCGCTGCGGAAGGAGCGGGCGATCTTCTCCCCCCAGCTCGGCGTGCAGGAGCTGAGGGAGTACTTCTACCTCTTTTGGGCGACGGAGACGCGGGCGCATCCGCGCACGAGGGTACTCCCGGCCGCTGCTTCGGAACTGGCTCCAAACGGGTACCCATTCTTCGCGCTGTTCTTCTATTGCGGGCTCTGCCCGCCCTTCTCGGAGTTCTTCTGCGATATCATGAACACCTACGGCTTCCGCCTCCTTGACTTCACCCCCAACGCCGTTCTGACCATGGCAGTTTTCGCACATTTGTGCGAAAACTTTGTCGGAGTCCACCCCAATGTTGCCCTTTTCCGCCACTTCTTCATACCTCGGGTAGAGAGAGGAGAGCCGCTTGCCGGAGGGATCGCCTGGATCTCGAGAGTCGGCAAGAAGGAGGCGTACTTGGAGGGTGAGCTCCGCAGCAAGTGGGAGGAGTGGAGAGCGGAGTGGTGCTGGATCGTCGAGGAGAATCCGCAGCCCTTCACCGCCGTGCGCCAAGCTCCAATAGTGCGCGGCAATGACTGGAGCAACGTGGCCCCGGAAGACGAGAGGCTGAAGATCGCCATTACTAGGATCCTTCGCCTCAGGCTTGCCGGGCTCACTGTAGGCGCTGTAGGCGCAGATTTCCTCCGCCGCCGCATCGCCCCCCTGCAGGAGAGGGGGAGGCCCGCCTGGGAATTCAAGAACTCGGCGGACATCATGAGGCTGCGGCCGGGCCTCAACTACAACTTCACCGTCTTGGAGCTGGATGCAATGCTCCTGGAGTTGTTCAAACGCGACCCCCAGCACCCATTCACGCTGCCGAGGGGCGTCGTTCCATTGTGCAACAATTCTTCGCTTGACCGGATCCGCGCCATGATGCCGTTGTGCGATTCACACGGAATCGTTCCAACTTGGCAAGAGCCTGCGGATGACGTCGTGCAAGCGTTCTTCGACAACTTGGAAGAAGTGCCGGTCCACGCTGACGAGCAGAAGAGCCTCACCCGTGACACCACCGACGAGGAGCTGCAGCGCATCGCCACTAGGGCGGAAGAGGTTGCGGCCGCAGCTGCCGCGGGCGTGTTCGGGTTCACTGTGGAGGAGGCGGAGGCTGCAGAGGCGGCAAACCTCGCCGAGCGCGCGGAGTTCATTGGCGAGGAAGAGCCTGCCGGTTCTGAAGCTGAGCCGAGCGAGGCCGGCGAGGAAGAGCCCGAGCCTTCAGAAAGCTTGCCGCAGGCGGAGCCCCCGGCCCCGCCAAGAAGGCGTCTTCGCAGGGCCGCGGACGTAGCGGGGCGGCAGCCGGGTCAACAGCCGCCGAGCCATGCGACACGCTCTACCGCGGCAAGCAATGTTGCCGCGGGAGCGCCTCACGCAGCAGCGGCAACTGGAGCGGGATCTTCCCGGGCCACCGCCACCGCCCCCGCCAAGCGGGCAAGGGATCCTACTCCTCCGCCTCGCCGCACCGGAGGGAGCCGGACTTCGATCTTTCCGCGCTCAGCTCCGACGAGGAGGAAGAAGAGTAAGTTTCTTTGGTGCTCTTGTAGTTCTTCAATCTTGCTGTTTTATCTTGTATCTGACTTGCTTCAATCTGGACTCCTTTCTTTTCAGGACGCTGGCCCAGAGAGCGGCGAAGAGGGCCAAGGCCGCGGTGATTGTCATCGAAGATGACCCCACCGTGTCAGCAGGGGGTGGGTCCGAGACCACCTTGACGGACCCGGCAATCACTCCTCAAAGCAGCCCCCAGCGCAGCCCCCAGCGTAAGTTCATAGTTAGCTTTCTGCTGTCAGGCGCGCATGAGTGTTTTTTCCTTTGTTGATATCTTGCTTGTTGATTTGTGTAGGAGCAGAGCAGCCACATCAGGAGCGCCCGGAAGCTGGTCCCGAAGTGCCATCTGCTTCGACTACGCCGCCAAGGGAGGGGTTCCCGGTAAGGGAGCGCTCTCCGGCAAGGGAGAACTCTCCGGCAAGGGGCAGCACCGTCGATCCTGCGGCGGTCGAGACTGCAACTGCAGATCTTGGCACAGGTAATTCACTTGTCCAAAAACTTTCCCTTGGGTTCTTCTTCTTCTGATTTTCTTCTCTTGGATTTTTGATTGATTTTTCTCCCTTCTTCGTTCTTCAGACCCATCTGCTGCTGAGCCAATGGAGACAGAGGGCGCCGGCGAGGAAGGGGCCGGTGCTGATGAGACCGCCGGCGAGGAGGCCGCCAAGGCTGCCGCCGCAGAAGCCGGCGAGGGGTCGGGCGATCGCACTGACGACCCTGAGGCCGCAGGAGCGCCAGGCGCTGCGCCGACCGCCGATCCCTCTGCCGCTGCTGCGGAGCCGGGCTCCGAGGAGCCCCAGCCCGGCGCCTACTTGAAGGCCGGCGACGATATCTTCATCAAGCTACCCTGGGCGTCGAGCTCCAGGGCGCCGGTCGAGGGGGAAACTTTTGATGGGGAGGTGCTCGCCTCTGCTGGACTGTCGTTGGTCGACGCGCCCAGCAGCAGCAGTGGCGAGCCTGAGGAGGAGCAGCTGCTGCGGAAGCTGCTGTCACTCTACCGCGCCCGGCAAGCCAAGCTGGCTTCCCGGGAAGCGCTTGTCGCGAAGGCGGGAGTTGACATGGAGAAGCGCGCGGAGGAGCTCCGGGGCCACAATCAAGAAGCTCTCCGGTCCCTGGCACAGGAGCGGGAGCGACTCGACGAGGAGCGCACGGCCTTCCTTCTCGAGAAGGCCGAAGCTGAGGAGGAACAAAGGCTGGCCGCCGAGAAGCAGTCCGCGCGAGAAGGCGAATTGGTGCAGCGGAAGGCCAACCTCGACAGCTACGAGGAGGAGCTCGCCGAGCGCGAGCAAGCACTTGGCGGGGCGCTCAAGGAAGCAAAGGACGCTGCCGCAATCGCAGAGGCCGCCAAGAAAGAGCTGGAGGAGAAGGTGGCGCAGCTGGAGGCCAACATCGGGAAGAGCGGCGAGGAGCTTGCCGCGCTCAAGCGTGAGCGTGAGAAGGATGCTGCCGCCCACGGTGAGCTGCAAGGTCTTCTCGCTGAGAGGGGCAAGGAGCTCAGCGCCGCCAAGGATTCCAATGCGGACCTGGAGTTGAAGCTGGCCACGCTGATGCAGACGCTGGAGGCCGCCAAGGAGCGGGAGAAGACCTTGTCGGAGAAGGTCAAAGCTGACAAGGCGCTGCTGGAGAGCATCGCAGTTACCCAGAACTCGTTCAGAGATACTGTGGAGCACTGGACCGAGGGTCTGGTGAATATTGCCGCAGTCATCGACGAGGAGCTGGCGCAGCTGGGGATGGAGGACTTTGGGTATCCCTCCGACGAGAATCTCCAACCCAGCGCCAAGCTCAGCCTGTTCTTCAAGGGCGTGGCGACGGCACTCCAGCGGCTCCGGGAGAGGATCCCAAAGCAGCTGGCCGACGAGTCGCGCAAAATCTGCGCCGGGGTTCTCCAGAAGGTGCTGATGAAGGTGGCCTTCCGCAATCCAGGCCTCAGCTTCACCAACGTCCTCAAGTCCTTGCCGCCAGACGCCGATCGGGACGCACTCAAGGCCCTTGTCGCACCCATTGTGGACAAGGTGAGCGAGATCAAGAGGGTTGAGGGCGACCGCGTAGACTAGGCCGCCCATTTCTTCTTTTCCCTTGTCGCTGCTAATCATGTTATGAAAACAGTCTGTTAGAGCTGCGACAAGTTATCTTGTAATATAACTTTATTTCTGTTATCAATTGCTATGTTATTTCCTCTACTAGATTCCTTCCTTTGTATGTTTTTACCCTACGCTTCTAGGGAACTTGTCGGCGCAGGCGCCCGAGCCGCGAGCGCTGAGTGCGGAACTTCAGCAGCCTGCTGGCGGCGCTGCTTCCGACAAGAAACCTTGTCGCGACTAGATGCAGCACACTTAAGTTGTTGAGCGGACTCGAAACAAAGTAAGGGCGCAACTAGCCACGAGTTGGTTCCTCCGCGCACAGGTTTTCCATACAAAGCAGGGTCGTTCGAGGAAGATAACTCAAAAAATTTAAAAATTGATTGCTCAAACTTTGGCAACTTAGCTTTTCTGTCGTTTGCTTCCCGGCAAGGCAAAACTTTGCTTGAACGACGCCTGGTCCATACCACAATCTTCTCCTTCCCCCCCGGCAAACTTGTGTGCGAGGGAACCTTCTTTTCCTTTGTTGAAAAAGAAGAAAGAAGAGAAAATAATGATATGGAGCCCTTCGGCTCGTTATTGCTTACCGGATGTAGGTGCTGCACAAAGTGTCAGATAACGCATGCAAGAAAGAAACTAATGCATGAAATGGACAAGTTGTGCGGAGCACATGGGGTTCTATTTATGCACGGGATCTGCGCCCGGCTTTGTACAAAGGATTACATGCAACAGCGGCAAGACTTGTACAAAAGGTGGTTGCCGGAACGGGTTCCGGCAACCGCGCCCTACGGGAAAAACTTACGAAGATGTTCTATGTTCCAGGAGTTGCTCACCGGAATGCCATCTTCGGTCTCAAGGCGGACAGCGCCGGGCCTTGTGACTCGTTTCACCCGATAAGGGCCTTCCCACTTCGGCGTCAACTTGTTGGAATTCTTGGCGGACTGAACGCGCCGAAGAACAAGGTCGCCTTCCTCGAAGCTTCTGGCTTTAACTTTGCGGCTATGGTAGCGGCGCAAAGCTTGCTGGTATCGAGCAGCTCGTACAGCAGCCTGAAGACGATCTTCCTCAAGGAGCAGCGCGTCGTCTTGTCGCAGCTGTTCTTGCTCAAGCTCATCATAAGCGAGCACTCGAGGCGATCCGTATACGAGTTCCGTGGGGAGAACTGCCTCTGCTCCATAGACTAGAGCGAAAGGCGTCTGGCCAGTGGCTCGATTTGGCGTCGTTCTGATCGACCAAAGAACCACCGGCAGCTCCTCGATCCAGTTTCTTCCGCACTTGCGCAGCCTGTCGAAAGTTCTGGTCTTGAGCCCGCGCAGCACTTCAGCATTTGCCCTCTCTGCTTGACCGTTGCTTCTCGGATGAGCAACAGAAGCGAAGCAGACCTTGGCGCCAAGGTCTTGGACGTACTGCATGAAGGTGCGGCTCGTGAATTGCGTGCCGTTGTCGGTGATGATCCTGTTAGGGATCCCGAAACGGCAAACAATTGACCTGAAGAACTTGACTGCTGACTGTGCTGTCACCTTCCTCACTGGCTGCACTTCCGGCCACTTTGTGAACTTGTCGATTGCGACGTACAAGTACTCAAAGCCCCCGACAGCTCGGGGGAAAGGGCCGAGGATATCGAGCCCCCAGACCGAAAATGGCCAGGATAAAGGGATCGTCTGGAGAGCTTGAGCTGGCTGGTGTATCTGTTTGGAGTGGAACTGGCACGCTTCACACTTGGTTACTTGTGCAGTTGCATCCTGGAGGGCTGTCGGCCAAAAGAAACCTTGCCGGAAAGCTTTGCCGGCAAGTGCTCTTGCGCCAATGTGGTGGCCACATATGCCTCCATGTATCTCTGCCAACAGCTTTTGTCCATCTTCCCGGCAAATACACTTCAATTTCACACCGTTGAGTCTTCTTCTGTACAGTATGCTATCGACAAACTGGTACATACTTGACTGCCGGGCTACTTTTTCCGCTTCTTCTTGCTCTTCGGGAAGTTCTCCTGTCTGAAGGAAATGGACAATCTGCTGTGCCCATGCTGGAGCTTGTGGCTCGACAACAAGGACTAAAGGCACATCTGCTGCTGCGGGAACATCCGCTTCTACGGCAAGGACTTGCGGCCCTGCCGGAGCTTGATGTTCCCCGGCAAGCTTGCCGGAGCAAAACTTGTCGGGAGCGTCTGCTTCAACGGAACAAACCATAAGGCTTGCCGGAGCAGACTGCCCCTCAGCATCCTTGGTGTTGATCTTGGGGACTTTCTTGGCGGCGGCTTCGGGGAGCTCTGCCGGAAAGTAGTCACCAGAAACCAACTTCCTCTTCTTGCTTTGTCCAGTTGATGGTGTTACGGATGGTTGAGTCAACTTGAGCACAAAGATCCCTGGTTCCACAGGTAACTTTAGTGCGGCGCACTTTGACAGGCCATCAGCAATGTCATTCTGAGCTCTTGGGATATGCTCCATCTGTAGGCCGTCAAAGTGCTCTTCTAGCTTCCTCACTTCATCAACATATGCTTCCATCAATGGACTCTGGTAGTTCTTGTTCACTTGGCGGACGACAAGCTGTGAGTCACCCCTGACAATGAGCTTCTTGATCCCAAGGTCTGCTGCAATTCTGAGACCGGCAAGCAATCCTTCATACTCTGCAGTATTGTTGGTTGCTTGCTCCTTGGGAAAGTGCATCTGGACTACGTACTTGAGGTGCTCTCCGGTGGGCGCGACAAGCAGCACGCCCGCACCGGCGCCTTGCAGCGAGAAGGCACCATCAAAGTACATCAGCCACTCTTTGCTTGCCTCTTTGACGGGGATGCTCGTCTCTGGAATTTCTTCATCTGGTGTTGGCGTCCATTCTGCTATGAACTCTGCCAATGCTCTGCTTTGGATAGTTGAAGTGCTCTCAAACTTGAGGCCAAAGCTTGACAGTTCCAGCGCCCACTCGACAATCCTGCCTGTCGCTTCTGGATTTTGCAGTATCCTCTTCAGCGGAAAGCGAGTGACGACTGTGATCTCATGTGCTTGGAAGTAATGGCGCAGCTTTCTCGAGGCCATGAGGAGGCCGAAAAGCAACTTCTGCACACCAGAGTACCTTGATCTAGCCCCCTGTAGAAGGGAACTGACAAAGTAAACTGGACGCTGCACCATTCTCTTCTGCATCTTATCATGCTCCTGCGCAGATCCATCTCTGTCGGGACCAGAGCTTGTCGGCGAAGCCCCCTGCTTGTCGCTGGATGCATCTGCCGTGGTTGCTGGCTCATCATCTGCCTCCCTCTCCGCCACTAACGCAGCACTAACCACTTGATTGGTTGCCGCTATATACAGCAGCAACTTCTCTTGCGGCTTAGGTGCGACAAGTATTGGAGTGGAGGACAGGTATCTCTTCAAGTCCTGCAGCGCAGCCTCCGCCTCCGGAGTCCATTTCATTGGACCTGCCTTTTTCAAAATTTTGAAAAATGGCAGGGCGCGCTCAGCAGATCTAGAGATAAACCTGCTGAGAGCAGCCACGCAACCGGCAAGCCTTCGTACATCCTTGACGCGCTTTGGTGCTTCGATCTGCTCAATGGCCTTGATCTTGTCGGGATTGGCTTCAATTCCCCGCTGAGACACGAAGAACCCGAGAAGCTTGCCGGATGGGACTCCAAACACGCACTTCTCGGGGTTAAGCTTGAGGTTGATCCTGCGCAGATTTGCAAATGTCTCGTCTAAATCTTGAATCAGGGTCGCCCTGTTCTTGCTTTTGACCACTATGTCATCCATGTAGGCTTCCACATTTCTGTGCATCTGCGGCTCAAAAGCGTGGTGGACTACCCTTGCGAATGTTGAACCAGCATTCTTCAAACCGAAAGGCATCCGTATGAAGCAGTACGTGCCACACGGGGTGATAAATGCGGTTTTCTCTTCATCCTCTTCTGCCATGAAGATCTGATGGTATCCTGAGTATGCATCAAGAAATGAAAGCAAATCACATCCGGCTGTGGAGTCAACAATCTGGTCAATGCGCGGCAAGGGAAATGGGTCTTTGGGACAAGCTTTATTAACATCAGTGAAGTCAATACAAAGCCTCCATTTCCCGTTAGCCTTGCGCACGACAACAGGATTGGCCAACCATGTGGGATGGAGCACTCCTCTGACAAGGCCTGCTGCTTCCAACTTCTTGATTTCTTCTGCGATGAATTCTTGGCGCTCCACTGCCTGTTTCCTGACTTTCTGCTTGACGGGCCGCGCATGAGGACAGACGGCAAGGTGGTGCTCAATTACTTTCCTGGGAACACCGGGGATATCAGACGGTTGCCACGCAAACACGTCGACATTCGCCCGCAGGAAAGCAACGAGCGCGCTTTCCTATTTGGGGTCAAGAGTGGCGCTGATGGTGAAGGTACCACCAGCGCCGTCCTCCTTGGCGGACACCTTCTTGGTCTCAGGTGGAGCTGTCATTGCCTTCTTACACTTGCCGGTGGAGCTCGATGGTGCGTCCTCGACGGTAGCGCAGCACTCCGAAGAGGTGCGCTTGCCGGAGTGGGCATCAGAACTCTTGCCGGACTTGGTCTTCTTCTTCCCCCCGGGAGCTTCAGCGGCAAGTGTCTTGCGTTCTGCTGCGGCTGCTGCTTCCCGGTAGATCTTGTCGGCACAGATAAGAGCATCCTTCTTGTCGCCAGGGACAGAGATGACACTTATCGGGCCTGGCATTTTCAGTACGTTGTACGCATAGTGAGAGGCTGCCATGAACTTGGCGAGTGCCGGACGGCCAAGGATTCCATTGTAAGGTAATGGAAAGTCAGCAACATCAAATGTGACCCTCTCAGTCCTGAAGTTCAGCTCGCTGCCAAATGTTACCGGCAACGTGATCTTTCCCTTCGGCTTGCTTCTTCCCGGGTTGATTCCTTGAAATGTACCGGTCTCTTCGAGCTCGCTGTCAGGGATCTGGAGTTTCTGGAGCACCGCGGAGGAGATCAGGTTCAAGCCGGCCCCGCCGTCAACTAGCATCTTAGTGACCTTGAGGTTGCGGATTGTTGGTGAAACCAACATCGGCAAGCACCCGACCGCAGTTATGCGATCAGGGTGGTCCTCAATATCAAAGATGATAGGCGTGCTGGACCATTTCAGAGGCTTGCGTGACTCGACGGGTGGTTCTGCTGCATTAACTTCCCGCACCCACTGCTTGAGCTGGCGGTGCGAGGTGTGCAGAGAAGCACCACCGTCAACGCACAGGACCTCTGTGGCTTTCTGGAACTCCTGCTCATCAGTCTCCTCATCATCCATGTCTTCATCGTCGTCGTCATCTTCATCCTTGTCGCGGCCGCGAGGAGGTCTGTCTCCTTGCCGCTGCTTGGCCTTGCCGCGGCGTCCTCCTCGGCCGGGACGTTTCTTGCCGGATCCCCCAGCACCTTCCTGGGCCTTCTCCTTGTCGCGCCGCTCGTATTCAGCTTTCTGTTGCTCAACAAGCTGCTCGACTTTCTTACAGTTCTGGAGATCATGGCCCTTGGTGCGGTGGATCTTGCAATACTGCTTGTTGGTGCCGTCCTGCTTGTCGGCGACCGCCACCTCCGCGGCAACCTCCTTGCCGGAGTCACCAGCTTTGGCTTCCTTGGCGCCACCACCGTTGCCGGACTGCTCAACAACTAGCACCTCTTTGCCTTTCCTCCTTCTGTTGTTCCGCCGCCGGTTTTTCCTTGCCGGGGCAGCATCTTCACTGTCAGATCCTCCCGCTCCTACATTCTCTCCGGGGAGTCTCCTCCCTTCCTCAGCACGTGCACACTTGTCGGCCAGTGCATATAACTCACTGACGTCCCTGATCTTGCACATCGCCATTTCCTCCCGCATCCTGCGGTTTCGCACGTTCTGATGGAACGCGCTGATCACCGCGGCAGGGTGGACGTCTGGGATGTTGTGCTGCACACTGCTGAATCTCTGAATGTACTTGCGCAGGGGCTCTCCTTCCTTCTGGGCGAGCAGATGAAGATCACTCTCCTGGCCATGAGGCTTGTGTCCGCCTGTGAAGGCGCCGACAAACTGATGGCACAGATCAGCCCAAGAGGATATGGAGTTGTCCGGCAAGTGCATGAGCCAGGACCTGACGTTGGGCTTGAGTACCAGCGGGAAGTAGTTGGCAAGGATCTTGTCATCCCGTCCCCCAGCAGCCTGCACCGCAATGGTGTAAATGCTGAGGAACTCCGACGGATGCGTCTTGCCGTCGTACTTCTCCGGTACGTCTGGCTTGAAGTTCTTCGTGCTGGGCCACTGGACTTGCCGCAGCTCACGAGTGAACGCAGGGCAACCTACCGCGTACGGCAGATCGCCTGGTTCCCCTGGCGCATGCATGTCAACAGAGGGCCCAGCGCGCTTGTCGGATTGACGTCGCGCTTCTCTTCGGCGCTCGATGCGAGTTCGAGCGTCTTCTTGTTGTCGATCATGAAGAACTTGGCGCTGATCGCGACGAGCTCGTGGATCCGAAGATGCGGTGGAGTCGCTGTCGAGGTGGATCCGGCGAGTCGGCGATCTTGGCCTTCGGGGTGGTGATTGCATGGTAGTTGCACCTCCACCCGTTTCGTCGCCACCGGCTCGCGCCCGGCAACCCTGCCGCGGCGGCGACGCGCTCGGCCGCCGTGGAGTGTCGCCGTTGGCGTAGCCGATGAGACTCTGAATGGTGGCCCTCCATTCGTCGATCTTGTCCGACGTCGGAGGGTAATCTAGGAGAAGTTGAGCTCGCGCCAAAGCTTCTGCTGGAGTGGTGGGGCAGTGGCGGACGGCGCGAGGAGCGGGACGTGCTCGGACTTCTAACTATGTTAGAAGGAGCAGTATCCCGTCCAGGCGACCGTGCCCCGCTCGTGCCAGCATGCTGGCGTGCATGCTGGTCTTGAGCGCCCCGAGATCCACCAGCTTGGTCTTGGCCTATCATGCGTATGGCACTGCAAGTGCCATGACGCTATTGGTCTTGCGCCTCCTGAGAGTGGCGTGGAACATGTACAGTCGCCGAGGTTTGTGCAGCCTTGTTCTTGAACCTGGCAGCATCATGAGCTTCCTCGTCGACGTCCATTCTTCCGCCGGCGTCCATTCCACCACCCGTTTGCTCCAATGGTGGAGGAAGTGACGTGGACGGAGCGGCTGCCGCCGAAGTCTTCTTCTTTGGTGGCATGTTGATGAAGGGAATGAAGATCTAGCTCGTGTGAACGCCGGATCAGGTTCACACAATCTCGACGCCTCCCCTACCTGGTGCGCCAAAGATGTCGGGGGAAACTGATCCACGAACACCTATGGGGCCGGCGGACCAGGCCCCTTTCGGTTCGGCGGGGGGCGGAGATCGCGCGAAGAGCAGATCGAGGCGAAGCACACGAGCAGTTTACCCAGCTTCGGAGCTCTCCGGAGAGATAACACTCCTACTGCTGCTTGTCTGGTTGTATTATCTTGTGTTCTTGCTCCAGAGAGAGAACCTAGTGTTTTTCTGGGTTCCGAACTAGTCGAACTTCGCGAACCAGTCGAACCGAACCTCCTTTACGTTGCGCATGGGCCTCCTTTTATACGCTAAAGGGGTCACCGACAGGTGGCAACGCAGAGAAGGGTACAAATGTAAAAAGTGAGGTGGTTGGTACAGTTACTTGTACAGTGCACCCTACCTAACCCTAACGGCAGGGGACAAGGGCATTAAATGCCCGTCTAAGTCTCCCAAACAGTGCAGAAAAGGACCATTAGGGGCGCCACCGTTCGCCATGATGGCGATCTTGTCAGCTTCGCATGCCACTGCGCACCGCTGGCTGCACAGCCTCCCGCCACGCGCGCCTGGAGAGGCCCCCAGAGCGACACGTTGGTGGATGCGCTGGGGCATGGGCACAGAGTGGCCGCCTGCCGCGGCAAGCGCCTTGCCGCTGCTGTTATCTTGTCGGGTCTGGAGGCTTGTTGCTCACCGGGCCTCGAGGTACCTTGGTTGGTCTTCCCGGCAAGCTCCTCTTGCCGGGGCCTTGTTGCCTTGCCGGAGCGCGTGGCGCGTCGCGGCAAGTTCCTTGGAGTGCCTCGGTTGGCCTTCCCAGCAAGCTCCTCTTGCCGGGGCCTTGTCTCCTGAGCTTTAAATACTTTGTTCTTGAATGGCTCCAAGGGAACCACGGAGGATCTTGGTGTTAGCCCGGCAAGCCTTGCCGCGGGGTGCTGCAACTGCCCGTGCACAAGTTCGGGGTACTAGGGTACCCCTATTCTAGTACACCGACAATGCTTGAGTGTCTAAATTATTATGTAAAACTAGACTATTGCTTTGAATCACATAAAAGTCCAAATGTCCATGCTATGAAGAAAAGAATATGATATGACATGATAAACAACACTCCACATCAAAAATTCTGTTTTATCACTGACCTAATCGAGGACAAGCAGGAGTTAAGTTTGGGGATGCTGATACGTCTCCAACGTATCTATAATTTTTGATTATTCCGTTGTTTTATTATCAATGTAACATCCCAAATTTTCAATTTGGAATGTTATACATTAGATCCTCATTGCATATCATATTTTATTGCATTTTGGTTTGATCCTAGAAATTTTACGCAACTCAAGGACCCGCGGAGAGAGTTGGGAATTTCGTTATTTTCTTATTTGAGTTTTTCTCAAATTTAGAAAAGGGATCATTTAATTTTAATTATTTTATCTTCAAATATTTCGTATATAAAAATAAAAGAGAGGGAATAAAATGACTTTCCCAAAATAAAGAAATATTGAGGATTTAATAATAAAATCAAATAAGATTTTATTTCGGAGTTTTATCGCTATTTTATTTGAATTAGGAAAAATGCGCGTTTTTCAAAATTGCATTTAGGGCCCAAATAAATGTTTATCTTGTCCGGCTTATTTTTAGAGGACGGGGAAAACTTATTTCGGGATTTTTGGAGTTCGTTTAGTATTTATTTTCTTTCTTTTTCTGCGCGTTTGAATTATTTAAACAAAAAGAACGAAGCGACTCGGGCCGCCGTGTGCGACCCGGACTCGTCCGCCGCTCGGCCTTTATAAGTCGCCCACCCCGCCAGCCCACCCCAGCCCGCCTCGCCCCGCCAACCCTAACCCTAGCCCGCGCCTCGCCGCCGCAGCCCGTGCCCCGCTGCCGTCGCCCCGCGCCGGAGCCGCCACGCCGCCGACCGCTGCCGCCCCCACCGACCCCGCCGCCCCTCGCCGGAGCCCCGCCGCCGCTGGAGGTAGCACACGCGCCGCCACCGGTTTTCTTCAGAAACCGTTGGTTTTTTTAGAAACCGCAGTTTATTTTTTTAATAGATCGATTTAGTTTTTTTCTGGTTTATTTATCTTGTGGACGTTCGTCCGTACATTCGTTTTAACGAATGGTTTTCGTCGTTTAGCCACAGACAGCGAACGTTCGTTCATTACCCTGTTCGTCCGTTTTTCTTTTTCTCGGATATTCCGCGATTATGTTCGATCGCGATTTCTGATACGATTTTCGTTCTAGTATAACTTTTCGCTCGTTTATCGGAATCAGGCGATTCAAGCGCGTAGAGTTTCTTCTCGAAACCCTATTTCTGTTTAACAGACTCAAACAAGTTTTGGCTACTGTAAAATTTGACTTAGGACCAGATTAGTAAATGAAGCTTGTTTCTTTCGGCGTTTGACTTTCGTTGCTTCGTTTGATTTGATTCTTTTTGCAAACCGGAGTTCTTAAGTTGAACTTTCTGGTTAGATCTCTTATTTGAGTTTTACCTGTGCATTATATGAGTGCTTATTGTATGCTTGTTTGTTTGCGATAGAGTACCGGAGTGCGCCGCTTTCTACTACGAGTCTCTAGGTTTCATGGATCATCAGCAAGGCAAGTAACACTTTGATCATACCTCTTTACTACCCAGTTTTATTGCATTAGATCAATCCTCAAACAATTGCATGATTAGGATCTGTTTAATATGAGGGTTTTGGGAAGTATATGAGGTAGAACCTACTACCTGTTTATTATCAAACCTGTGGGAGTTACTTCTACGTTTGCTTATATTCCTATTCTATGCTAGTAGACCTGGATTGGGTGAGTGTATCCATGACAGATGTGAGATTTTTAATTAATGGTTTACATAAGGTGGCAACTTTAATACACATCTGGGTGGATTGAGGCACCTGGGAACCCAGTGTTGCCTGTATTTTTGGAAATCCCGGGGTACCGTGTGATTCTCCTATGGACCGCCACCCAGGCTCAAAGGGATCATGAGATTATTCATGCTAGAAACTTCCGTGTGCAGCCGCAAGCTACTATGGGCTCTAGTATAGTTGATTAAGTCATGTGAACTCTTACAGTGGTAGACTAGCAGATGTAGGGGAAATTAGGTGTAACTGTCTACCCATCGTAAGGTGCAAACGCTTCTGAAAGACTATGTCTCGGTCATCCATTTCTCAAACACCTTGTAGTGCGAGAATTCCAACGGAGGAGATCGAGTCTTGCGGGGAAAAGTGCACAAACCTCTGCAGAGTGTATAAACCAATCATGGTTAGCCGTGTCCCTGGTTATGGACGTTTTGAGTATCTAGTACCTGGATTATCATGTGAATCTCATCATGTTACTTAAATTAATTTTGTTGGGTTTTAATGAAGATGCTTAATTGGGATTGAATTGGGTGAACCTTCTCAATGTTTAACAACCACCATGATAGTTAAATAAAATTTATTCCTTTATTGTAGGGAAAAATTGGCTTTATGCAAAACAGTAACCATAGAGCTTTCCACCAGCCATATATGCATGTAGTATAACATTATTCTGTTCATTACTCTCTATGTGTTACATTGCCAGCATATTCCATGTGTTGACCCATTTTCGGGCTGCAACGTTCATGTTGCAGACTTTTCAGACGATGAGTAAGGTGCCTTAGGTCGTGGTCTTCTACTCTGTGATGCCGTTGGAGTTGATGGACTTGCTTATCTTCCAAGCCTTCCGCTGTTAATGTTATTACATGGCCTTAAGCAATATTAGTTGTAATAAGTTCTCTTTTGAGACATTCGATGTAATAAGTGTGTGATTGCTACTCTATTATGAATCCTTCAAGTACTGTGCGTGTCAGCATTACCGATCCAGGGATGACACTGATGCATAGAGATCAGACTGTTTGAGGTCTGGTCGCTACAATCAATCTTGGATGTTTTATAATCATTATATAGTCATTTTATATCATTTTTTGGTACTAACCTATTGACATAGTGCCAAGTGCCAGAGTTGCTATTTTCTGCATGTTTTTTACATCACAGGAAATCAATATCAGATGGAGTCCAAATGCAACGCCAATTTATGATGATTTTTTATGGGCCAGAAGGAACACAACAGGCCCTGGTTGCACCTCGGGGGAGTCCCGAGGAGGGGACAACCCACCAGGGCGCGCCAGGAGGCTGAGACGCGCGCTGGAAGGTTGTGCCCACCTCGGGTACCCCCTAGACTGACTCTTTGCTCTATAAATACCCCAATATTCCATAAACCCTAGGGGAGTCGACAAAATATTCATCCAGTCGCCGCAGAGTCCAGAACCATGAGATCTAATCTAGATACCATCATGGAGGGGTTCACCACTTCCATTGGTGCCTCTCCGATGATGCGTGAGTAGTTCTTTGTAGACCTTCGGGTCCGTAGTTAGTAGCTAGATGGCTTCCTCTCTCTCTCTCTTGATTATCAATACAATGGTCTCTTGGAGATCCATATGATGTAAGTCTTTTGGCGGTGTGTTTGTTGGGATCTGATGAACGACACGTATGTATCATTGCTATTAAGGATAGAAAGATGGGGTCTATTTCTACATAAATAGATCTTGTCTACATCATGTCATCGTTCTTATTACTTTACTCCGCTTTTCCATGAACTTAATACAGTAGATGCATGCTGGATAGCGGTCAATGTGTGGAGTAATAGTAGTAGATGCAGGCAGGGTCCGGCTACTAATCTTGGATGTGATCCCTATATAATGATCATTGCCTGGATATCATCATCATTATTCTAAGTTCTATCAATTGCCCAACAATAATTGTTTTTCCCACCGTTTGCTATTTTTTCTCGAGAGAAGCCACTAGTGAAACCTATGGGCCCCGGGTCTCTTTTCATCATATTTGCCTTTGCGATCTATTTTCCTTTGCTTTTATTTTCAGATCTATTAAACCAAAAAATACAAAAATGCCTTGCTGCAATTTATTTATTATGTGATCTATTTATCCTATCTACCTCAATTATATCACATTATCTTGCCTACCTGAGGCGTCGTACCCGAAAGGGATTGAAAACCCCTTTAACACGTTGGGTTACGAGTATTTGTTATTTGTGTGCAGGGGCTGTTTACATGGTGTTAGGAGGTTCTCCTACTGGTTTGATAACCCCTATCTCATCACTGAGGGAAATACCTATTGTTGCTATACTGCATCATCCCTTCCTCTTTGGGGAAATACCGACGTAGTTCTAGCAGACATCAGGCCCCCGCGTCCAACCGCCTCTTCAAGCAGTTCTCTAGCGAGGTGAATGCTACCCTCCCGAGGCCTATAGGTGTGTGGCCCCTCAAGTGGTCCCAATACGACATCACCTTCAACTCCAAGGACCACTTCAAGTCCACGACAGCAGCCGGCGCGCTTCCCATGTTGTGCACTGCCACCATTAGCAACATCGCCGTCACCAAGACCCTCATTGACGGAGGCGCCGGTCTCAACTTGATTTCCATTGAGACCTTCGAGACGCTCCAAGTGCCTTATGATTAGTTGATGCCAACCAGACCCTTCTCCGAGGTGACTGATGGTTCTACCATCCCCCTGTGGCAAGGGCGGCTTCGTGTCACCTTTGGCACTCGCCACAACTACCACACCAAGCTCATCGACTTCGATGTGGTGCTTATCGGCCTACCATATAACGCCATCTTGGAAAACCCTACATTCGCCAAGTTCATGGCGGCGACCCGCCGCAGCTACAACGTCCTCAGGATATGTTGCTGCAGTGGCATCATCACCATCACCTGCAACAAGAAAGAGGTTGACTGCTCCCTCGAGCATGCCTACAGGCCACCGCGGCCGCACATTCAGATGGGGAGGACGCTGCCAAGCCTCCTGAGGCCGCCCCTACGAGGAAGAAGTAGCTCCTCTCCCAAGAACGCCCCAAGGCGAAGAAAGCCTCGGCTGACAGTAGCGGTCCAAGCCCTTCCCTCGCCATTGGCGTCTGCCTTCCTCCCACATAGGAAGGCGCGGTCGACGCCCCTAAACAACCCACAAGTATAGGGGATCATTTGGAGCCCTTCTCGATAAATAAGAGTGTCAAACCCAATCAGGAGCTAAAGGTAGAACAAATATCCCTCAAGTTCTATCAGCCACTGATACAACTCTATGCATGCTTAACGTTTGCTTTCCCTAGAACAAGAATTAAACTATAAGTACTTTGTCCGTAAGATAGGATAAGTTTGCAAGATAATAAAGAACGTAAAAATAAAAATTAGGTGTTGTTCTAATTAAAGTGCAATCAAGTTAGTATAGAGAGTGTGGATTAGTAGTGGTAGGATTTGTGGAATTGTCCCTAAGCAATTGACTATGTTACCAGACCGATAGCAAGTTTTTATGTGGGAGAGTCCACTGCTAGCATGTCGTCCCTTACTTGGAATTCTATGCACTTATCATTGGAACTATTACCAAGCATCCGCAACTACTAACGTTCATTAAGGTAAAACCCAACCATAGCATTAAGATATATATTGGTCCCCCTTCAATCCCGTACGCATCAATTTCTATGGTAGGAAGAAGCTTCTGTGCCCTCCAATGCAGTCCTATCAACATACAAGTAACCCTATGGTGATCCACACATGCGCTCATATGATGGGCACCAAAGGACAACAACATAACCACATGCAAACTAAACCAATCATAGCAATTCACCAATTACCAATAGGACAACAAAAAACTACTTAACCATCATAGGATGGCAACATATCATTGGATAATAATATGAAGCATAAAGCAACATGTTCAAGTAGAGGGTACAACAGGTTGCGGGAGAGTGGACCACTAAATATAGATGGGAAGGTGATGGATTTGTTCGTGAAGATGACATAGTTGTTGAGGAAGATCGTTGTCAAACGATGATTGCCCTGGCGGCATTTCGGTGCCACTGGGAGAGAGGGGGAGAGAACCCCACTCCTTCTTCTTCTTCCTTGGCCTCACTCTAGATGAGAGGAGAGTTCCCCCTCTGGTAGAAGGCCTTCATGGCGGCGGAGGGACAGGAGCCCCTCTGAGATTGCATCTCCCTCTTTGTTCTCTTTTGTTTCGCGTTCCCCAGATCTCGTCGGAAACTGTTTCTTAAATATCCAGAGACCCGTAACTCCAATTGTGCTGAAATTTTACACGATTTCTTTTCTGGATATAAGCTTCCTTGCGCCCGAAGGATAGTAGCAACCGCCTTACGAGGTGGCCACCACCCACCACCACACGCCTGGGTGCTGGGACGCACCCTGGTGTACTGTGGGGGCTGTGGGCCTCCTTTTATGTTGATTCCACCTCCCAAAAATCACATATATTCTAATTCTCTGTAATTTTTTATCGGCTTTGGACTTTGTTTGATATGGATATTCTGTGAAACAAAAAACATGCAACAAACAGGAACTAGCACTGGGCACTGGATCAATATGTTAGTCCAATAAATCATATAAAATATTGCAACAAAATATGTAAAACTTGTATTATATTGAAACAATCAAAAATTATAGATACACTGAGATGCATCAGCATGCCCAAGCTTAATTCATACTCGTCCTCGGGTAGGTAAATGATAAAAAAGACAACTTTTGATGTGGAATGGTACCTAGCATAATCTTGATCATATATCTAATCATGGCATGAATATTAAGACATGAATGATTCAAAGCAATAGCCTATAATTTGACATAAATACATTAATACTCAGGCACCCCACAAACAATCATGTCTTTCAAAATACCAATGCTAAAGAACATTATCCCTACAAAATCATATAGTCTTGTCATGCTCCGTCTTCTTAACATAAAGTATTTATCATGTACTACCTCGGTGTCAGCCAAGCAATTGGTTCATACTTTTTTAATGCACTTCAGCTTTTTCAAACACCACGCAATACATGAGCACAAGCCACGGATATAGCACTATGGGTGGAATAGAATACAGTGGCAGTGATTAATTTGGAGAAGACAAAAAAGTAAGAAAGTCTCACATCGATGTGGCTAATCAACGGGCTATAGAGATGCCCATCAATTGATATCAATGCGAGGAGTAGGGATTGCTATGCAACGGATGCACTAAGAGCTATAAGTGTATGAAAGCTCAAACTAAAACTAAGTGGGTGTGCATCTAACTCTATAATGAAAAATTCCCACTAGTATATGAAAGTGACAACATAGGAGACTCTCTATATGAAAAACACGGTGCTACTTTGAAGCACAAGTGTGGAATTAGCATGCCCCTTATCTCTTTTCTCTCATTTTTTTTCTTTTCTTTTTTTTTCTTTTTTGTCTTTTTTGGCTCTTTTTGGCCTCACCTTTTCCCTTTTTTTTACTTTCTGTGTGGAGTCTCATCCCGACTTGTGGGGGAATCATAGTTTCCATCATCCTTTCCTCACTGGGACATGCTCTAATAATGAATAATGATGATCATCATACTTCTATTTACTTACAACTCAATATTACAACTCGATAGCTAGAACAAATTAAGTATGACTCTGTATGAATGCCTCTGGCAGTGTACCAGGATGTGCCATGATCTAGCGTAGCAAGGATATCAAAAAATGGACAAGCCATGGAACTATCATGATGGTTGTCTTATGATCATGGAAAGCAATATGACAATGAATGCTCAAGTCATCAAATGGAAGCGGTGAAAGTTGCACGGCAACATATCTCGGAGTGGCTAATGCCATAATAGGTAGGTATCGTGGTTGTTTTGAGGAAGGTATAATAAGGCTTATGTGTGATAGAGGGTATCATATCACGGGGTTTGGATGCACCAGCAAAGTTTGCACCGACTCCCGAGGTGAGAAAGGGCAATGCACGGTAGCGAAGAGGCTAGCAAATTGTGGAAAGGTGAGAGTTTGTATAATCCATGGACTCACATTAGTCATAAAGAACTCGCATACTTATTGCGAAAGTTTATTGGCCCTCAAAGCAAAGTACTACTATGCATGCCCCTAGGGGGAGGTTGGTAGGAGTTAACCATCGCGCGCCCCCGACCTCCACGCAAAGGAAGACAATCAATAATAAATCATGCTCCAATTTCATAGCATAACAAGAGACTATACATCCATGCTTTGGGAATCACAAACCCTAACACCAATATTCCTACTAACCACAACCTTTTACTAGTACCTCCCACATGTTATCATTACTATATCGCAAAACTACTGCAAGGAATCAAACATATCATATTCAGTGATCCACAAGTTTTATCTATGATTTTATGACTAACCATGTGAATGACCAATTCTTATTGACTCTCTAAATAGATAAAAGTGAAGCAAGAGAGTATATTTCTTTCTACAAAAGACCATGCTCTAATAGATATAAGTGAAGAAAAAGAGCATTCTACAAATAACGGTTTTCTATGTGAAGGGAAACAGGCAATCCAAACTTCAAATGATAAAAGTGAAGCACGTGAAGCATTCTATAAAGCCATACTCAAATGATATAAGTGAAGTGCAACGAGAATTCTATAAATCAACCATGGACTATCTCATACCAGCATGGTGCATAAAACGAAAGTGAAAAGTAAGCACAAAAGACGCTCCAAGATTTACACAGATCACATGAACGAAACAAAAATGAAAACATACCGATACTTATTAAAGAAAGATGGTATGCCTTCCAGGGCATCCCCAAGCTTAGACGCTTGAGTCTCCTTGGATATTTACTTGGGGTGCCTTGGGAATCCCCAAGCTTGAACTCTTGCCTCTCCTCCTTCTCCTCATATTGAGACCTCCTCGGTCTTTGAACACTTCATCCACACAAAACTTAACAGAAAACTCGTGAGATCCGTTAGTATAATAATGCAAATTGCTACTTTAAGTATTGTTGCACACCCATCCCCAAGCTACTGTATTATCACTTCTTCATGGTTTATACTACCGATACAATCGATAGTTTCATCAAAACAAGCAAAACAATGCATAAAAAATAGAATCTGTCAAAACAGGACAGTCTATAGCAATCTGAACATTTGCCATACTTCTGTAACTCCAAAAATTCTGAAAAATTGGGACAAAATAAACTATTTGCATAGCAGTACTATGTAAAAATTTCAGAAGCTTCTGATGTTCTAGAAAAAATAAAATTCATGGACTACAACCGAAATTTCTGTTTTTGCACCGCACATTCCAACAAGCAATCTAATCATCCTAAAGGAAAATCTTGGCACGTTAGTTTTATAATACAATGTATTTGTACAAGGAGATAATTATTTTTGTTGAAAAGTATACGTAATTAAGATTCACAAAGTTTCCATGGGCATGAACAAAGTTCAAGGCTAGCTCCCACTTTTACAATGCTCGTCTCTCTCACTTTCACTTTTATTTTTTGAAAAGGTTTTAGGTTCCCCTATATATTTTTTTGTTTGTTTTAAGACTTTCTAAAAGCACACAATAGAATAAAATGACTCTCTAAAACTTCTAGGTTGTCTCCTTGGTAGCGCTTTCTTTAAAGCCATTGAGCTAGGCATAAAGTGCTCAAGTAATGGATCCACCAGGATCGCATGGTATATCAAAGCCAATTTTAATTAACAATGATTATAATTTATTAGTGAGCACAAAACAATATATATCATGCAATGACGAAGTCTGTCTCTCTTCCTATGCATCGGCATGTCATAAAAGAACAGTTTATGCACATCAAGTAAAGGCCAATACATAGCATAAGCAGTTTCTGCAATTTTATCGTGTTTGAAACATAGAGAGGCTAAGATGTAGTTCCTCTCTCATAATAATTTCAAGTAGGAGCAGCAAGCACATGCATATTATATTCATCAAAATCATCATGTGTAGTAGTGAAATGCAACCCATCAATATAATCCTTAATAAGAGCTAACTTCTCCGATATAGTGTAGTTGGGAGAATTCAAAAAGATAATAACACTATCATGTGTGGGTGCAATAGCAACAATTTCATTCTTAACATAAGGAACTATAGCAAGTTCATCTCCATAAGCATAATTCAGATTGGCATCTTGTCCACAAGCATAGCAAGCATCAAGTTCATCAAAAAGGGATATTTCAAATGAATCAACGGGATCATAACAATCATCATAGCAATCATCCTTCGGTAAGCACGAAGGGAAATTAAACAATGTATGAGTTGAAGAGTTCCTCTCATTAGCAGGTGTGCACGGGTAGCTAATCCGCTCTTCCTCCTTTTGTTCTTCGCTCTCCTCCTCATCTTTTTCATCCAATGAGCTCACAGTTTCATCAGTTTCTGCTCCCATAGATTCCTGCAAAATATTAGTCTCCTCTTGGACAGCGAAGGAGTCCTCAATATATGTCTTAACATAAGCATTAGAAGCATAATTATCATAGCAATATTTAAGTATGACTAAATTTTGAGATTTGTAAAGAGTAGCATCATACTTTTCAATCAAAGAAGCAGTTTCATAAGCACCCTTAAAAGCAACATATTCTTCAATTTGTTTAACATCATAGTAATTATAAACACCCTTGGCATAAGAAGATAAGATCCCATTATCACTAAACTCACATTGGTAGCGAGGTGTTTCTTAGGGTCTTCAGAACAAGAAGTAAAATCATATAATTCAAATAAATTCCAAGCATAACATTGCATAGTATTAATTTGATGCCATAAAAGTTCCCCTTTTTGAGATAAGCGGTGTCGCACAAAATAAGCATGCTCATTTAATGATTTTCCCTCAACTAAGCTAGTTGGGGTTTCAACACAAGCACAAATGGATCGAAGATTATCCAAGTAAAAAAGATTCATGAGTATGATAGATTTTGGGTGGTTCTTCAACCATTGGTTTAGTAGGTCCAACTAATTTTTCTGGTATTTTGTATTTCCTACCCATAGCTAAAGATAAATAACAAGAGCGCAAAATAAAAACTACTTAGTGATAAAGCAAACAAGCACACACGAGAATATTCACCCCATGCTATTGCTCCCCCGCTACGGCGCCAGAAAAAGGTCTTGATAACCCACAAGTATAGGGGGTCGCTTGAAGCCCTTTCTGATAAATAAGAGTGTCGAACCCAACGAGGAGCTAAAGGTCGAACAAATATTCCCTCAAATTGTATCGACCACTGATACAAATCTACGCACGCTTAACGTTTGCTTTACCTAGAACAAGAATAAAACTAGAAGTACTTTGTAGGTAAGATAGGATAAGTTTGCAAGATAATAAAGAACGTAAAAATAAAAAGTAGGTGTTGTTCTAATTAAAGTACAATTAAATTAGTATAGAGAGTGTGGATTAGTAGTGGTAGGATTTGTGGAATTGTCCCTAAGCAATGGACTATGTTATTAGACCGATATCAAGTTTTTATGTGGGAGAGGCCACTTCTAGCATGTCGTCCCTTACTTGGAATTCTATGCACTTACGATTGGAACTATTAGAAAGCATCTGCAACTACTAACATTCATTAAGTTAAAACCCAACCATAGCATAGAGATATATATTGGTCCCCCTTTGATCCCGTATGCATCAGTTTCTGTGGTACGAAGAACCTTCTGTCACCCTTGCCCTCCAATGCATAGTCTTATCAACATACAACTAAACCTATGGTGATCCACATGCGCGCTCATATGATAGGCACCAAAGCATAGCAACATAACCACAAGCAAATTAAACCAACCATAGCAATTCACCAATTACCGATAGGACAACAAAAATCTACTCAAGCATCATAGGATGGCAACATATCATTGGATAATAATATGAAGCATAAAGCACCATGTTCAAGTAGAGGGTACAACAGGTTGCGAGAGCATGGACCACTGAATATAGATGGGGGAAGGTGATGGAGTTTGTTGGTGAAGATGACAGAGTTGTTGGAGTAGATTGCTGTCACACGATGATTGCCCCGGCGGTGTTCCGACGCCTCCAAGAGAGAGGGGGAGAGAGCCCCTCTTCTTCTACTACTTCCTTATCCTCCCTCATAGATGGGAGGAGAGTTCCCCCTCTGGTCCATGGCCTCCATGGCGGCGGAGGGGTAGGAGCCCCTCCAAGATTGGATTGTTCTCTTCTGTTTCGCATTCCCTAGATCTCGCTGAAAACCTTTTTTAAATATCCGGAGATCCTTAACTCCAATTGCGCTAAAATTTTAACACGATTTTTTTCTGGATATAAGCTTTCTTGTGCCCGAAGTGGAGCAGCAACTGCCTTACGAGGTGACCACAACCCACCACCATGCTCCTAGGTGTTGGGGCGCGCCCTGGTGTACTCTAGGGGTTGTGGGCCTCCTTTTACGTTGATTCCACCTCCCCCAAATCACATATATTCCAAAATAATTCTTCATAAATTTTATCACATTTGGACTTAATTTGATATTGGTATTCTGCAAAACAAAAAACATGCAACAAACAGGAATTGGCACTGGGCACTGGATCAATATGCTAGTCCAATAAATCATATAAAATGTTGCTAAAAATATGTAAAAGTTGTATAATATTGGCATGAAACAATCAAAAATTATAGATACGACAGA
Organism: Triticum aestivum; assembly: GCF_018294505.1. NCBI lineage: Eukaryota > Viridiplantae > Streptophyta > Magnoliopsida > Poales > Poaceae > Triticum > Triticum aestivum. Next base: position 432,785,930 of record NC_057804.1, on the reverse strand, counting down.
GACGTATCACCCCCCCCCCTTTAGGGAGGCTCGGATATTTTCACCTGGAAAGCATCTAACCTGTCCGGTGTGCCGAGGGAGGTGATCGAGCACCACCTAGCGATGTGCCTTGGTGCACGCCCCTTTAAGCAAGGAGCACGGCGCCAGAGAAGCAAAAGTTCATCGTACAGAAAATTTTCAAGCCGCAGGAAGCTCGAGCCATCCGTGGGGAGCACCACCCCGCGTGGTTCACCAACGCGATCACCGTCCCCAGCAAGGGTGGAAAGGCGTGCATGCGCCTCTACCTCGCGAGCCTCAGCAAGGCTTGCATTCAGCACCCCCGTTTGTCGCCAGGTACCGACCGAACCATGGGCTCCGCAAATCCTCGCCTGGGCAAGAGCGCCTTCTCAGGAATGCTCGTGTCTCCGGTTTGGGCACCGCCCAGCCGAAAATGGAGGATGAAGTTCTTGCACCTAACATCGGGAACAACCACAGCTCTGCCAATTCTGCCTGTGATCCTCACGCGTACGAACGAAATGGGGTTCACTACAAAAAAAGACACATCCGTGACAATTTGAGCCGAACAATTTTTTTTCTGTCATACTTATGACACTTCTATGACGATAATTGTGACAAAACCCGGTATCATCATAGATGTGGTGGGCTCCTACTTCTATGACAAAAAATCATGACAGAAAATGGGCTTTTCGTCCTGGGCGAGACGGAGACGCAGTTGCATGACATTCTTTGGGCCATCCATGATGGAAAAAACCATGGTAGAAGCGAGGGCGAGGAAAATTTCGGGGAGTTCCCTGTTACGGTGGGTGGTCGGGGGCCGAGCGATGCGCGTTTCTCTCGTACACGTACACGCGTGTGTGTGAGGAGTTGGCTCTAATTAAACCTGAGCAAGGCGTTGGGCTCTAACTGAACCCGAGCGATTACACTGCAGGCTACGCGTTACTAAACCCGAGCGATCGATCGATGGCTGTTAACTGAACCCGATCGAGTGATTCCTTCGCTACTGCTGCTAACTGAAGTCGATCGATGCTGCCTCTGGATGAACAGTGAGTGTTGCAGGGGGGATGAATAGTGAGCAGTGGGGGAGGATGAACAGGACCCCGTGGCATTGCCTCTAGATGAACAGGACCCCGATCGATCGAGCCGGTTGGGACTGGATGAACAGGACCCTGAGGGCTGGATGAACAGGACGACCCCGTGGAGGGCTGGATGAACAATAGATGGTGGAGGGGTGGATGAACAGTAGCCCCGTGGAGGGGTGATTGAACAAGAGCCCGTGCAAAGGGGTGGTTGAACAGTAGCTGGTGGAGTAGCGCACGGTGGAGGCTGGATGAACAGGAGCCCGTGGAGGCTGGAGGAGGTCGACGGTGGATGAACAGTAGCCCGTGAAGGCTGGAGGAGGTCGACGATGGAGATGAACAGTATCTCGTGGAGTCCTGTTTTGCGGTACGCCACACCCCTCGCGATGAACATGACCCCCGTTTCGACCGTAGCGCTCCAACACAAGTCTGTTTCGTCTGTTTTGCTGTACGCCACACCCCTCCCGATCAACAGGACCCCTGTTTCGACCGTAGGAGGTCCGTTTCCTCCGTTTTGTGGTACGCCAGACCCCTCCCGATGCACAAGATCCCGTTTCGAACGTGGTCGGGCAAACACAAGGCTGTTTCCTCTGTTCTGCGGTACGCCAGGCCTCATTTCCATCTCCTGTTCCGTACAAGCCCTACCTATGAACACAACGACGCATTCTGTTCCGACCCAGCCAGTTGGCTCCCCATAAACACGACGACGATGTTGTTTCTCCGTTTCGACCCAGCCATGTACATGAGCCCTGTCCGTACGTATGCGCTAGTAGGCGTTCGAGACCCTGCCTGTTTGTACGTACGTGGCCGTATTTTCTTTCTTGCACACTGCCCGCTGTACGTACGTGTACATGCTACGTGCGCGCCTCTACTACAACACATGCGCGCCTCTACATCGACTAGTATGTACGTACACGTTCGTGACCAGAATGACAACGCTACGTACTCTTCGACCAGGTGGGTCCCGACTATCAGGAACTTCCTTGCATGCGAAGATGTAGCTGGTGGGTCCCAGCAGTTAGGGGGCGAATCGTTTTTTTGCCCGGACGCACTTCCTTGCGTGTGAAGGTGTAGCTGGTGGGTCCCAGCAGTCAGGGGGAAATGTTTTTTCGTGAAATACGGTGGCCCGTCCGGTGGGTCCCTACTGTCAGGTGGAGGAATAATTATTTTGCGCGTAATAAGGAGGCACTTCCTTGCGACTGTCGTGGACCCAGCTGTCAGCCTCTCCACGTACAGTACTCTTCCGATGGAAGTCAGTCGTTGACCACATTGACCACGCCGCGCCGAGAGCACCATGGCGGTGGACGGCGGCGAGGCCTAGGAAGGGGACGACGCGGAGCTGGGGAAGACGCAGCAGTGGATGCCCACGTGAAGAGGAGTACAAGGGTTCACTGGTTCGGCTGCGATGTGAGGCTACCGTTGCCGCAGAATAACAGGGGGTGTGGGTGAGTAGAGGGATGGCCTGGCCAGCGGCGGGAGTAGTAGGGGGCGGTGAGGCCTCCGCGGCATCACAGCCGGCCACGGGAGGCAGGAGCACGCGGCACGACCAGCACTGGTTTGTGCGGCTGGAGCAAGAAGACCAGAGGTTGAAGAAGCACTACGGCCGTTGGATGAACATCGTACGGTAACAGGAGCTAGAATCGTTCATATTGACTAAGTTGACAAAGCCCTCCGTCCCCGTCAACTTGGTAGGACCACAAGTCAGCCTCCCACTATGCTGGGTTCCACCTGGCAGGGGGAGTATTCATTTGTTTGTGCATAATAAGGAGGCACTACCTTGCATGCGAAGATAGCTGGTGGGTCCGACCTGTCAGTGGGGGGTACGTTTTTTCGCGAAATACAGAGGCCCTTCTGGTGGGTCCCAGATGTCAGGTGGAGGAATCATTATTTTGCGCGTAATAAGGAGGCATTTCCTTGTGTGCGGCCGTGGACCCAGTTGTCAGCCTCTCCATGCATAGTCTACTTCCGATGGTGTTGTTCGTTGACCACCATGCCGCACCGAGCGCATCCAAGGTGGTGGAGGATGACGAGGCCCTGGACAGCAACGAGCCGGAGATGGGAAGACGCGGGAGTTGAATCGCAGACGGAGAGGTGTACAAGGGTTAACTGGTTCTAGTGCGGTGTGGTTCGGCAGTCGGTGGAGAAGAATAGGAGTTGTGGAGGGGTGGAGGGGTCCTGGCCAATGGTGGAGTAGCGCTTCATAGCGAAGCGTGCTAAGCAGAGCTGCTAGCAGCAGGAGGCGGGAGGTGGTCCTGGCGGCGCTGGAGGAAGAAGACGAGAGATTGAAGATGGATGATGGTCGTTGGATGTAAATCCAACGGCTAACATGTCAGAATCATTTCTTGACAAAATTGACAACGACTTGCGTTGGCTTCGACCTATTGGCCCACATTTCAGCCTCCAAAAATGGGGCACGCATTCAACCCATTCTTTTAGAATTTACAGTCTTTTTTTTTGTGCTGTAGAATTTACAGTCAATTTGATCTTTTTTTGAATTATAGCCATTAGCTGGGCTGGGTGAACAAACAATGTAGCGTCCATGCGGCCCATTTATTTTATTTCCTAAAAAAATACAGGCCATATTCACTTTCTCGAAATACACGATTTTGCTGGGCTGATTCTAATTATAATGTTGGGTTGGGCCATGAAAGTGCTTTATATCGACTAGAGGGGGGGTGAATAGGCGATTTTTATGACTTCTTCACTGAGGAATTTGCCGGTGAGGAAATTCCTTAGCGAAGAACTACTTGCAGCGGAATAAGTACTCAAGAGTAAGCATAACAGAATACAGGCATGGTCATCATGATTAAATGAAGACAAGCACAGAGTACAGAAAGCGTAATCACAGGATAACACAAGATGAAGACAAATATACTGAAGAAATTGAACTGAGGAAATTGAGAAAGTCTTCAGTCAAAGTCTTCAAACACAGATGTGAACAATCACTCAACACAGTAATGAGGAAATGAAAGAGTTGAGGAAATAGAACCGGTAGGGTTGGTGAAGACAATGATTTGGTAGACCAGTTCCAACTGCTGTCTCAGTTGTACATCTGGTTGGAGCGGCTGAGTATTTAAACTTGAGGACACACAGTCCCGGACACCTAGTCGTTGAGCACGCAGCTCAGGAACCAAGTCCTCACCGTATTCTCCTTGAACTAAGGTCACACAGACCTCATCCAATCACTCGTGGTAAGTCTTCAGGCGACTTCCAAACCTTCACAGACTTCGGTCACTCGGCGATCCACAATTCCTCTTGGATGCTCTAGACCATGATGCCTAACATTCTGGAAGAAGCACATTCTTCAAAGGTAACAAGCGTCGGATCCATGCAGGATCAATCTCTTCAGTGATGCTCAATCACTTTGGGTTTGTGGGTGTTTGGGTTTGGATTTTCCTCACTCGATGATTTTCGCTCAAAGTCCTCGGAGGATGGGTTGCTCTCAAATGACAAGTGTCAGTTTCTCTCGAAGCAGCCAACCAGCTAGTGGTTGTAGGGGGCGGCTATTTATAGCCTAGGGAGCAGCCCGACATGATAAGACATAAATGCCCTTCAATGATATGACCGTTATGTGGATAAGATATTCTGGGATAGCTGGCGCGTAGCATAGCAACGGTCGGAAATTTGACTCTCAAATTCCTCAGGGCTATCATGTTCCTCACTGTGTAGGCAATCCGCACTGGCGAATTCCTAAATCCTTAGTCAGAACAAATTCCTCAGTGACCAGAAGAACTTCGTCTCTGTCTCTGAAGAAATTGACTGAACTGTATGAGATTTCCAATGGCTTCACTTGAAGTGATTGGTAGGTGTAGGATTTTGAGTTGAGCATCACATGGAAAATTTTCCTTAGTATTTCCTCGACCCCCTTTAACAGTACGGTGTTTCCTATGACTCAAGAAAGAGAAAAACAAAACTATGAAAACGAAAGTTTTCAAGCTTCATATTCCTCGCATGAATATCAAGTCTTCACGGACACACCAATTTCTTCACTTTCAAAGTCTTCATGAAAGTCTTCAGAAATACCAGAATCTTCAGTCGAAGATATTCATTTTTAGGGGTCGACTTTCTCTGTAAATATCAAACTCCTCATAGACTTATAGACCTGTGTACACTCATAAACACATTAGATTCTTAACCTATAAGTCTTCAATACACCAAAATCACTAAGGGGCACTAGATGCACTTACAGGCCAGCAATGTTATCAAAAATAAAAAGGGGCTGATCATTTTGTTATAAATATATTTAAATAATAAGTGATATTATTACATTCGTCCTTAAATCTTACCAAGCTTTTGTACACAATCACTAGGATTTTCGTGCCAAAACAATCCAGGATTTTATTGTTAAGAAATTATTCTTATAAGTTAATAAGATGTGGGATATTTTTTTACATATGTAAGTATTTGTTAAATGTATGATGACAATAAAAATAATATATAATAACATATAAAATAATTTAAATATATATAGAATATAGTTAGAAGGGAAACATAAGTTGGACCTGGCGTTCCTATTCTTATATAGAAAAATAGAACAGACATCTGCGTTTTCTTCAAAAAAATACATAAATTGGGCTGCCGATATTAAGGAAAAATAAAACCTCGGATGGGAGGTCCATAGGCTGGTCGATACATGACGGCCCTCAAGAAAATACAAACAGGCCTATGGACCTCCCATCCGAGGTCGTGGGCTGCGCATGTTAAAAATAAAAGCCTAGACGGTGCAACCCAAAACCCAGTTGATACTTGCTGCCCCAGTGATAATAAATGATACCTGCCAGCTCCCCGGCTTCGTTGTGAATTTATCTCCTATAGTAACTACGTCGAAGCACCTACAAAAATGTAACTATGTTGACAAACCCGTGGGCCCCAATGTCAGTATAGCATTAGGAGGAAGTATTTTTTTGATGAGCCACTTGCTTGCGTGCGGCCATAGACCTGGTGGGTCCCGACTGTCCGCCTCTCCATGTACAGTCCGCTCCAGATTCCTCTTGTTTGTTCAGCGTGTTCACAACGGCAGACAGTAGCGTCGCGGCGAGCGCACAAAGGCGCAGGAGGGGATCCGACCACCTGAGGAAGTGCCTTATTATTAACGAAACTACTGAACTAGCCTAGTGGCCAAGTGACACTACCCGACAGTTGTTCTGCCCGGGTTCGATTCCACCTGTGCAGGGAAAATATCTCCAAGTTCTTTGCCTCTACTGTTATTGACATGTGGGTCCCCATTGTCATCTACGCACACCACGTCCAACACTTGCCAAAACTTCGTCCCTCGTTTTCTCTGTGTTTCGCACACTCGACATTGTGTGGGCATTTTGACTGTGGATCATATGAACATGTGATATGCATGAATGTTGATCAGCATGATGTTAACTAGCTGTTAGTTCCATTTTCAACCATGAATAAAACTTCCAACATGATGTTAACCCTGTTTGAAAAGACCGTGTTAATATAAATGCTCTGCCTATGAAAGTTGCAGTTTCTTATCTGAAACTGAACTTGCAGTTTCTTATCTGAAACTGAAACTTGCAGTTTCTTCTCTGAGAATCACATTGTCTGCACTTTTATACTCCTATGAAACTACATTTTTTAAGTGCTAAAATAGATCTCTAGAATTCATAAAATACTTCATATGCTCAATGTCGCAAATCTAAAATTCAAAAGACATTCATATATGAAAGTACTCTCAAAATACACAACACAAAACATAATTCACAACCTGGAAATACTAACAACCCTAAGCTCCTCCTAACAATTCACAACCTGCCTGACTATTGGGCTGGGGGGGGGGGGCAGTCCCCTCCTATTCCTCGGTGGCAGACAGCCGCCCCGTGAGACGATGTGAACGGCGAGGGAGAGGATGGCGGGGAAGCGTCGTCGGGCCAACTGCTTTTCTCCTCTTGTAGTTGGGTTCGGTCGACGAAGACTCCACCGGTTCGCTCTGGCAGGACACCCTCACAAACGGCACCTTGTAGATGCTCGATCCTTCAATCTCTGGTGGATGCTCCATCTGGGATCGATACTCCCACCACCGCTCCCTCACGATCGGATTCAGTGAATCTGTTTGCTCCATGGCCTAGAGCAGTAGCTCTATGTACTCCCGCGCGACTCCCTCCGGGAGTATCGCCGCCTTTTCACTCTGTTGCAGATATTTGGCCATGGATGTCGCCGTCGCCGCTAGTTGGTCCTTGTTGTCAAACCAAGACTGTATCTCCAACATCCTAGCTAGCTTCACAGGGTCGCCATCTGCGATCCTCATGTATCGGTTGTACTCCTCCATTGATCTACTTCTCCACAGCACCTTCACTCGCCAGCGGTGGTTTTTGAATGGAAGTGGAGAGGAGTAGCGCTAGTTTTGGATTAGAACGGGGGAGGAGCGACGCTGGTTTTGGACTGGAACAGGAGAGGAGGGGCGGTGGTTTTGCAATGGAAGAGGAGAGGAGCGGCGCTGGATTTAGATTGGAACAAGAGAGGAGCGGTGGTGGTTTAGGAGGAGAAGAGCGAAGAGTGGCGCTGGTCTTGGAAGTATTTTTTTGTTGTTTTGCGTATTTTGGGTCAAAGTTTGACCACATACTGTATTTGACAAGCAAAATGTGAATGCATGTCACCAAAAACTATATCGTTTGCTCCGTATCTGAATGTACTTTCAAATTATATTATTTTTGCAACGTATAAAATATATTTTATGTGTGAAAATCATGGTCAATTATGACCCAGAATAAAAGGGAGACTACTTAATGTGGGGTCGCTTTCTTAATTAAAGGGTAAATTGATTTTGATTTTGATCCAGTCACAGCGTGCCGGCCCTCTTGTCCAATCCTAAATCGCTGCCGCATGCTCCTCTCCCTCTTCTCCATTGCAAAACCACCTCCTCTCCTCTCCATCATCTCCATTCCAAAACCACTATCTCGCATCTCCCTCTTCTGATCTTCTCCATTGAGAAACCACCTCCTCTCCTCTCCATCATCTCCATTCCAAAACCACCGTATCGCCTCTCCCTCTTCTCTATTGCAAGACCACCGTCTCTCCTCCCATCTTCCAAAGCTAGCACCGGACCACTCAGAAGGACATCTATGGAGAGGATGCAGCAGCGAATCAGGCAGATCACCGGCGGCGACCAGGCAAAGTTAGCCAGGTTGAAGGAGATCCTTACTTGGTTTGACAATGAGTGGGAGATTTCGAGGACGGTGCGGGCCATGTGGTAATGTATGCGAAACAGCAAGACGGCGGCGATGAGGGCGGCGATGTACATGTACTCCTCGGCGGCAGTCACGCCGCAGTCCTCCGAGTTCATCGAGTATCTCCTCTAGGTGATGGAGTAGACAGATTTGCCCGAGGCGACAGTTAGGCGGAGGTGGTGGGCGTACAGGTCGAAGGTCGAGCACCCAGAGGATAACGAATCGATCGAGTATGGTGTGCCGTTCGTGAGGGTGCAGAGCCAGCCGGAGCCACATGAGTATTCGTTCTCCCACCGTAAGAGGAGGTCGGATGGCGCGACGTCACTTCCCCGCCGTTCTCCACGGTTCCCTCGACGCTTGCCTCGTTTCAACGGCAGCTGTAGGGTTTAAGGTAACTTCACACTAACCTAATCTTCTACCTGCTCATGCTTACAATTAGTGTGACAGCCAACGAAAATCATGCTTACAATTAGTCTCCGGGTACTACGCCAATCACCGTAAAATAGCTCTGGACCTTTGGGTCAAAGTTGTGACACAGTGTACAAATAAAGAAAAATAGATTGGTGCTTCTTTCAGAAAAGAGTACTCCCTAGAAAACTGCCAATATAAGCTACTATTATTTGGTTAGAGGATTTGCTGCCGAGAAATATCCGTCCACAGAGAGCGCCACACATCCCACTGGTAGTGGTGGATGCCAATGCGTGCATGCAGCATGGTTGGTGTCGGTAATTTTTACTTGGCACACCTCGCACTCTGCATATATGCCGGTTCCATACGTACATTTGTGCAGTTCCACCAAAATGTAGCTGAATAACCCTGTTCGCACAGATAATGAAAAAGCGTGATTACATTATAGTGGCACTAGTTGATGAAACACACAAAATAAATAGAAGAAAATATTGTGATAGTATCATAGTATGCCATGCTGCGAGGGTGAGATGGGCCCTGCGACGCCTCATACGGCACGCCTCATACTGGAAATCATCCCAAGTCTCCCAGATACACCTTCTGCCAGTGGTGAACATCAGTGTACAGCGGTAGTACAAGGAGGCGCCTAGAGACATTCAAATCTCTATTTTTGTACAGATCAACTAAAATTAAGCTCCCAGTTTGCAGAAACGCTTAAACATTAACAATGGGACTAGTTGATGAAACATACATTAACAAAGAGAAGCACTTTCCTTATCTACATTGGAAATGAAATGATAGAGAGGACACTCACTCTATGTTAACTGTATTATTACTTCATTTTATTAGTGACACTAGGGTCGAGCAGGTGGCAAACAAGGTGTACCGTGCGTTGCAAGGATGGAGGCCCGGGGTGCTTAGACTGGGATGCTGAAGTTGGCTCTTTCAATCACCAACATGGATGATTCAATTCATGGGACCTTTTGGTGTAGTTCACCTAAAATGAAGCAATGTCCCGTGAGCTAGCAGCTTCTTCTTCAAAAAAAATAAGAAAAGGGCTCTACCCCCGGTTCCATTTCCATCAGAAAACGGAACCCACAGAGCTTCTTCTTCACATTAGTTGCAATAAAATTGAGCAACATCAAGGTTGGTTGTGAAGCTCCTGGAATGCTCAACTATAATTTGGATATCATTTCTGCAGTTCAACTAAGATCGAGCGTGAAATGTATATCTCTGTTTGCACAAAAAAGGTGGAAAGGAGGGCGACTAACAAGTGATGAAACATGCATCAAATGAAAAGAAGCATGTTCCTTATCTGAATGGCAATCCTACAAGGACAGTAGCAATATCTAAAGCAGTGGCATTGCTAGATATTAATGTGGACATTAGGATTAACTATGACAACCGTTAAATACGACATTACTTTGGGCACGAGATAGTAGGCGGACGAGGACAGTTGCATTTCTAATGAAAAGAACCAACTTATCTTAATGGGAAATTTAGCAGGACATGTAAAAAAGTGCCATTGATTCATATTACTGGAGGCATTACATTGAAAACAACATTGGTTTAACGTGTCCTTACTTTTAACAGTGCGACTGCTACATTTTACCAGTGGCATTACATAAGAGTGGCTCGGGGCAACAAACATCAGAACAGGATATCTGGGTTGGTCCCATTTTTGTTCGGTATAGCCACCTTATACTGTGTGAGGCTAGCAAATCTAGTGCTGGACTTACTCTATTGACTTGTCCCCCAGTCCCCACTTTATTTCCTTTTTCAACCAATAGATTGGGTTTATATTGAATTTGTACTGCTTTTCCCTTTATTTCCCTATTAGACCTAGAGACCAGTTGGATAGCCAGTCTTTGCTACTTTTCGCCCCCATTATTTCCTCTTTCGACCAAGTCCTAGATTCAGGTAACAAATCCTCCCCCACCCCCACCCCCTTTCTTCCTTGTTTGAAACAAGTAGTACTAGATTCGAGTGCATGAACTAGTTTTACCTCTTAAACATAAAAAATTAGGTGGTTTTTGAACAGCCGATGGATCCTATCTACGAGGGGGGCTGAGAAATAGTAAAAGATACAAATGCAGCAATGTCAGGAGCTCGGGAAGTAGAGCAAGGCCGGTTTTGAAGGAAGTTATACCTGATGGTCGCCGGGATGTCGCTAGGTGGGTGGTGGGAGGCCGGATCTGCCCACACTATGACAGCAAGGAAGAAGGGGTCGGAGGTCCTCCCACGCCAGTGGTGCTTGGGAGAGAACGGCAAGGCAGGCTGATCGGGACGCGCTAGCAGTGGGTAAGAGCCGTCGCCTAGGACGACCGCGTGAATGTTGCACCTTCTCACCTTCCCCGGCAGAGAGGATCCGGCTAGATCTGTGACCAGCGGTGAGCAGAGAGAGAGAGTGGGGCCACCGCTATCGTGTTTAGATCTGGAGAGGACGAGACAGTGTGAAGAGAGCAACACTAGCAAGCAAGCGCGGAGGCTTTTGCCTATATAGTGGAGTAGTACTAGTTTTCTTTTGTCTACCGGAGCCGGCTTGACCTCATCAATTACTGTCGACAAGTCTTCATGCATGTGGCCCGGAAGCACAGTTGTCGTCATTTTGATCTGAAGCACCGGATTATAACATATAACACAAAAAAATGCCACATGACAAGAAATCATAACCTCACTCCCCAAAGGAGACAACATGAATCCCGATGGACAAACTAGACGAGGAACAAAGCTCAAATTAAAGATAACCTCGTAGAAAAGGGGTCCATCGATAGATGTCCTAATTAACATAGCCGGCTTGACCTAGATGGCAGCCGAGTAGTCTTCGTGCATGTGCCCCCAATGACTAGCCCAACTCAGTTGTCGCTGTTTAACCCTCGCAGTGATCCGAAGCACATGACACCTAATTTTGCGAGATGACAAGAAACCTTTTTTTAGATTTCTGACCACAACTACAGCCATGTACAACACAGCCTGCACGATATGTAGACGATAGCCAATCCAGGCGTGTCTGATGGAGTCTGGTCACATGCATGGACGAACTAATCTTCCGTGTCTTGCAGGGATCGTCCAGGCACCAACATAGTACAACACTACTCTAGTACTATCGCTCGTCCCCCTCTTCTATTAAGTCACCCGACTTGCGGGGTCGGGGAGTGTGCCTATGGTCGGTTCTCAATTGCGGTCCCACTTGTGTGTGCAAACGCAATATGACACGTGTTCCATTCGGAGAGCAGCGTGCCAGACCGACCGACCGTCTGGGGTGCGGCGCGAACGCGACGGGCGTGTTGTATACTCCATACATGTGTACCGCGGTTTTCTAGAGGATTTGCTCCATGGCGCAATCCATGGATAAAAAATTAGTATACTATACTATTTAAAAGTCGAGGGCAGGGCTTTTCCTGCGCGGTAAGCGGGGAAGTTCCGCCTAGTCGGTTCAACAGAGACGCGAGAAGACGAGGGAGTAGGCTGCTGCAAATGTAGGGCTGTGTGATTTGACAGCGAGTTACTACTGGACAGGTAGGGCCTCGTGATTTGACTTGCCATTATCATTTTAACTGCGGCGCTACGACCGGCATGAGTCTCCCGATTCCTGACCACCTCCATACAGGTGCCTCTCCCAATGCTCCACCATGTAGTAGAGGCTGGCTCTTGCATGAGAGCCGACTTCTCCACTTTTTCCTTGCCTCTCTTTCCTCCACATATGCAAAAATGTCATGTAAAGCGCACTATTGTACTTACTTGCTCCTACAGGTGCTAAGCTTGCCACATAGGCATAAATTCTGATGTGGCAAGTTAATCAAGAAGAGAGAGACTAGTTTGGTGACCCAAGGAAGAAATGGTGCTAAGCGCGTGTACCTAGGTGAAAAGACAATTTTGAGTCTATAGCTAATTAAATGAAGCAAACTTAGCAACAAAAACTAATGAGCACACCATTTCATTGGAAGAGGTCACTCCTTGGCAAATGCAATAAATACTACTCCTTGTGTCCCATAATATAAGAACGTTTTTGGCACTACACTAGTGTCAAAAACGTTCTTATATTATGGGACGGAGGGAGTACGAAGGATGAGATGGAGAGAAGTAAAAAAATACACTTATAGCCAACCTTATAGCTAACCTTGTTGTAGTATCAGTGACTAAGTGATGACTATGTATGACATGCCAACATCACATAGCCTAACGCACCCTGTTAAATCTCCAAGGGCGCGACCGCGCGAGCGACGCGACGGTCGTGGTAGGCGCGACCATTATACGGGCTGTTGGAAGCCCTTGGATCTGAGATCAAACGGTCGCATGCTAAGTTGCTAAAAATTTACAGAATAACCCTCCAGGATAGCATATTCACCCATAGGTCTAGAATCACGCCATGCAACCGTTCGATCTCAGATCCAAGGGCTCTCGGAAGCTCGTATCATGGGAGAATGGAAAGCCACTACCCTGTCGTTTGCACGCTGTCAGTTCGCTCCTACTCATCCCCGCACGTCCTTTAATACTACGGCGGTTTGCTCCTAGTCGTCCCGTCCTTTCACATTACGGCAGTTCCACTAATCCTAACCCTCCTCCCAAATCCATGGCGTCCCTAATCTTCATGATCAGCTGTAAGTACAAGGTTAGAACCATCACCGGCGATGAGTTTGATGTCATCTACACCCATTCTTCCGCGACGGTGAAAGGATGCCTTTCTCGCTTTAGACGCATGTTCGAAAACTCAGATGATGAGTGGGTCGTTGGGCTAGATGTTGAGTACACCACAGTCCTGGGACGAGAGAAGGATCTCAAGGACGAAGAGAGGAAGAAGCCCGCCGTGATCCAGGTTTGCGTGCATGACTTATGCTTGGTCTACCACATATGCCATGCCGACGTTGAATGCCTGGGTTTTAAGAACTTCCTCGAGAGCAACCTGGTCAAATTCATTACTGTAGACTTTACGAATGACAAAGAAGTCCTAGGTCGGATAGGCCTCGTTGTAGGCAACCCCTTCGACCTCTAGAAGAATCGGCTGCTACCCTCTCGTCAGCCTTCAATGCTGACCCTGGCAGGAGCCATGGTTCATCCTTCATACCGTAAACTAGAGAAACCTCCATACACATTTCATCGTTATGCATGGCAGCGGAATGTACTAGATATAGACCACATCCACTATGCTACAATGGATGGCTACCTATGTTTCAATATCTACAAGGGTTGGATGAAGAGCAAGAGCCAAGTGTGCGGTTCAAGCAAAGAAGTATCGGCCAAGAGGAAGAGGGACAAGGACGAAGTCGAGGACGTGGACGAGGACTCCGAGTAAGGTGGCAGTGTCGTTGCTCATGGTGGTTCTAATGCACTGTCTACCATAATAGTTGTAAAGTTTAATTTCAGGTGTGCTTAATTTAATTTGAGGGGTGTGTTGTGCTTAGCCCCCAGCAGAACTATGTTATGTTTCTTCTCGTTACTTTAACTCTTAAGTATGTACATACTAGTATTTCTTACATTTCATCTTTTAGTTTGCATAGTACTACCACTCGCTTCGTGCATGTGCCGATAGTATGGCTCAGGGAGGATGAGTACATTCTTCTACAACCAGCAGCACGTCACTGTGATCAATCCACACAAGCTGGTCGTGATAACGCCTCCACGTGTGCCACGTGGCTTCATGAATGTAGCGTGCCATTGGAATTCTAATTTACGTGTTTTGCACATACTCGAAGTACTAGTAAGGTACACGTGCATTGCACGCATCAAATTTTGCAACCAAATTATGAATAAATACGACACTATAGCATGTAAGCCCTGAGTCATATATGCCTAATGTAGACCTTCGTTTAATTCTTATAGTTCATCTCATTCAAAATCAATTAGTTTTTATAAAAAAAAGCTAGGGCCTCTTGGATTCGTAGGATTTCCAAAAGGCAAGAATAGGAAAAACGTGGGATTATAGTGGAATGTCGTCTTGAATCCTACAGGATTGTACGAGTGTTTGATTGTGCATAGGAAAACCATAGAATTCTTTCAAAGAGGTTTGACTGGATGGGATGTTTCCTATGAAATCTAGTGCAAATGAATCATATGGAAAAAATCCTATGGTTTACAATCCTACGAATCAAACAACCAAGATAGGAAAAATTCCTAAGGATTAGAATCCTCCAAAATTCCTTTGAGAATCCTTTGAATCAAAGAAGCCCTTAATCTATTTTGTGATTCATGGAATTGTGCGTTGTAAACCATGAAGTAAAAACAAATAATGGAAATTCAACTAGAAAAAAAGTTTGGGCAGTTATGATACGGAAGATTCTAGAACAAAAGAGAACCACTGTTGTTTTGAGGTTTGTGCATTATGCTTAAGTTCAACCATGGAGTCTGCTAGATTGTACATGTGGCAAAATCCGGTGGGGGGCTAGAAGATCGTGCAAGGAGCCGAGTGGAGGGAGACTATGAAGGAATGCACAAGTGCGAGATCAATATTTAGAGTGAGGGGGCGAGAACATGCGCTATTGCGTGCAGTGGCGGAGCCATGAAAAATAAATGATCTAGGGGGCCAAGCATTGCTAATCCTTTACGAGGAGGGTCAATTCATGAACTTAAACCATTTTTAGCAGCAATTGTCTAATGATCACATTCATATTAGCCTCGATATATAGTGATGTTAGGGGGGGCAGGGCCCTTACTGCCCCCTGTCTTCGCCATTGTGCGTGCGTCTGAGAGATGAAGCGGAAGGCATGGATGATGAGAGGGGGACGTTGGATATATAATTAATGTGGGTGTATTAGCTATATATGTTAATCCTATATAGAGAGGTATAGATTGATCGATGTGGACATGGGAAAGAGGGTGAGACCTCACTGGATATATCGATTGATCGGTTTGTGTGGAAAACTATGAAAGACCTAGCTATATACACACATACATAGAGGAACATCGATCGTTGCGCATGCACGCGTGAGAGATAAAGAATGACCAATATGATGGAGAGGGGGGTGTGTGTGGGTGTGTGCCTTCATGGGAGACCGACCTGAAGAAAAAGATTGCATGTGTGCGATGGATAATGCCGACTGGTAGTGTGTGTGCATGCATGCACGAGAGAAAGTTAGTGGTACAATTATAAAGAGAAGACGACTGTGTGGGTGTAAAAGACTAGGTGAGGTCATAATCAATGTAAAGTTGAATTCAAATATTTGAATAAGAGATCCTGATGTTTGAAACCCATGCATGCATGAATATAACGGAGATCTACGCGGTGTGGTTTGGAAACGAGCATGTTGTAATGTATACACATTGAACAAGGTCAGACTGATTTGAATTTGAGATACCGATGGCAGACATCATTTGGCCACGTCGCATCCGTGCATGGACACACTATTCTAATTGGAGATGATGGGTGGCTTTCGCATCATATATCTATATATATACCCCTATATATATTATATTTTATATTTTTTATATTTTGTGCGGGTAACTTTAGCTTAGAAAGATGGTCGTTGGATGAGGCGAATCTGATGGTCCAAAGATGGAAAATTTGAGCACTACTGACCGTAGGATATCATTTAGATTCCACCAGATTTCGCCGCATGTATAATCTAGAAGACTCCATGGTTGGACTTAAGCATAATGCACAAACATAAAAACACAAGCACTTCTTCTTTGTTCTAGAATCTTTCATATCAGAATTGCCCAAATGTTTTTCTACATGATTTGCCATTATTCATTTTTACTTTATGTCTTACAACGCACAATTCCATGAATCTTAAAATAGATTAGCTTTCTTATAAAAACTAGATTATTTTGAATGAAATGAACTATAAGAATTAAACGAACATCTACATCATGCATATATGACTCAAAGCTTACATGCTATAATGTGGTATTTATTCATAATTTGGTTGCCAAATCTCATGCGTGCAATGCACGTACCTTACTATAGTCTAAATGGTGTTTGTGTGTGTGTTGTGCATGTTGAGGTGAAAATTGTCTTTTTTGGGTACACGTTAAGCTTGTTCTCACGAAATGTCAAGCCGCGCCTTGTTATGCCAAAAATTCAAGCTAGCGTGTCTGTCTATCGTGCTGCGAAACTCCCGCCTCTTCAACCCGCGCCTTGTTAGCCCGAAATATTTAAGATATATATTTGTCTCGTTGTGCTCTGACAACTCCCTCCATCTCAACCCGCGCCTTGCTATTCTGAAATTACAACACGCGCGAAAACTCCCACCTCCTGTGAAATCCCTACACGCGAAATGCCCGTGGTACCCCTGAATCGAAAGAACTGCCTCAAATCGGTGGGGGTACTTTCATAACTTACCCCACATTTCAGACAAGTGCGTCCCTAAGCCATGGTTCCCATCTGCCATCCCATCCGCCCACCCATTCGTACACCGAGGCCGCAAAAACCCGCGATGAAGCCCCACACCCTGCTCTTTCCGCCACCCAGCCGGAGCCTCTTCCCCGATGATGTCGTCCATAGCAACACCTTAATGTCCCTCATCCACCGTACCGGATGAGGATCCGTCGTTGATCTCGTCGTCCCGTCGGTTCAGCCACCCCGTCCTCCACCTCCAAGGAGCTGCCCCGACGTTCCCCTCGTCTTTCGCGCCACCTCCATTCCCACACCATCGGAAGAGCATCACCATCACCATTTCCTCGGATGAAGTTGTGGCCTAATCGGCGCCACCAAAGAGGTTGTACACTAATCGTCGCATTTTCTTCTTGATTCGATCTCACGGTGTTGTCGGCGCGCTGTCCCAAACCGACACAGCGCGGCTCCATCCATGGCGGCGTCGCCGACCACTTCCTCCATGGCGTCGCTCCCTCAGCGGTGACGTCCACAGCAGTAGGAGCTGCTGTTGCTGCTTTAGCTCTCGCTCGCGCTGCTGCTTTGCTATTGCTCTCGGCCCCCTACCTGGCCTGCTCTTCCTATTGCTCCTGCTCGCGCTGCTGCTCTCGCTCTTGCTCTTGCTTGCGATGCTGCTCCGATTTAGCTACACTTCAGTCGACTGAATCGACTTTTGGGTCAGTCGATTTTCAGGGGGTGGGGGGCTTGCCAGGGTGAAGGAAGAACCAGCCACAGCAGGGAGTGGGGCTCGCCGGAGAGGTACCCCACTATCTATCTTAGGGTTCAGGGTGGGGGCGGTGGTCGCCGGCGGTGGCGGGGGGGTCACCGGAGAAAAAGCTCGGCACGGAGGGGCCTAGAGGGATGACCGGGGCAGCGGACCGGCGGTGGGGAGTGTTTTCGAGGGGTCAGGGCGGTGCACCACTGGCTGCGGGCGACGGGGGGCTGTTGTTCGGCCGGTGGTGGCTGGCGGCTCAGGGGGAGGTTGAAGATGAACTGAAGGCCCTTGATTTCGTATCCAATGGCTGCAAAATCGACTGACTAGAGATGAAAAAGTCAGTCGACCGACATGTAGCCTCACCTTTCTAGTGCGTTCAGTTTCAACAGCAAAATTCAGTTTCGATAGCAAAATTCAGTTTCGACTGTTAAGTTTAGATTCGACAGTTGAGTTCAGTTTCGACAGTTAAATTCAGTTTCGACAGTTAAGTTCAGAGATGAGCGGCTGATGTATTTTACATCTAGAACTTTGTGGTTATGTATTTTACGTCATGTATTGGAGATGCTATTAGAATTCCGCTCAGGTTAACATTGTCTTTCTTGTCCTGCTTCAGCCTTGGCATCGTACAATTCACCGGAGCTGCTCCAACAACGAAACCCTCCATCACAGCGGAGCAGTACCTCGGGCTCCATCTCCAGACACCTAAGATCTTGTTCCCCTCCTCCGATAGCCAAGTCAGCCGGAGCATCCTCACCGGCCAACCCAATCATGCTGAGATCGACATGGCTTCGCCAAAGAGGTTGTACACTTGTTGCATCTCTTTTTACTCTACATGTTATATATATTGTCCAGTGAGCACTCGTAGTAACGGGAAATACGAATATTTTATCCTACTATATGACAAGCAGTGAGGTAACAGGCAACTTAGCTATCTGTGATGGACTCTCTTGAACGCCATCATTATTTATCTCTGCGCGTTTGAGCTGTGCATTTGTCGATGGGCCTGGGAGTTGAGCTAGTATGGCAGTGGCCTGGTTCCAAAGTAATAGAAGTAGCACAAAAACATTTTCTTTGTGTAGGATTTTCCTTGCTCAAGCCTGCCTACTAGAATCGCCAGTGCTTGAAAGGAAAAGTGAATGAAAAACATAGGAATTGAAAAGTTTCCTATGGTACTACTTTTCATGAATTTGGTGCAAAGGAATGGAGCAAAGGAAAACTATAGGATTTGTTCCTTTAGTGTCTCCTTGAAGGAAAAACCATAGGAATTCTAATTTCCACTTGTCCTCCTTTTCATATTCCTATTCATCAAGCACAAGACTAAGAGATAGTAGCATAATAGCATTATAACCGTACATTTTCTTGTGGTTTGACTTAATCTCACCATACTTTTTTGCATCATGTTATCTTCCAATTGTTGTGAATCAAACATCCAGATTGGCAGAAATCCTGTGTTTTTAAATTCTCTGTTTTGCACGTGCATTCCTATCCTATTCCTGTCTATTTCCTATCCCTGCATTGTTAGAATCCTTAAATTCAAACAAGCCCTTACTCAATTACTTCTGTTACATATATGTGTCAAAGAAAACCTTGTGTGGTTTTTCCTGCTCCTGCGGCGTCGTGTTCCACCCCAGCTCAGCTGCTCCAACAACGAAAGGGTTCACCACAGCAGGGATCCGCTCTCCAGACTGTCTTTCGTCGCTTCAGATCTTCTTCCTCGCCGCTGGCAGCCACTACAACTGCATTACCATCATCCACTGAGCGGTCGCACTCTTCCGTGTCTGCTTACGTTATGCATCGCTTAATATGATAGCATGCTACATTATCGTCGTGTTCACGTATTAGACTCCGAGTCAGGTCCAAACTAATGCTGAAACTTGAGTTTTTAAATGGTTGTGGGGTACATATTGTGGCAGCAATCAGTACTATCTGTCTAATATCTGGTTAATCTCGGGTGTCTACTATGAGTTTCATGTTGGGTGCAAAGAAACATTAAAGGAGCCATTATCTGTATTTTTTAACTAAAGCTATTATCTGTCTGCTATCATTGGTTTTGGGTCTATCCACAGTTTGCTACCATCACTCTGGATTTGTGCATGCACTCCTTACATAATCTCACCATATTTTATTCCTATGCATGCCAGTTATTGTACACAATGGAACTGATCATGTAGAGCAAAAGAGACGAGCCTTGTGTGGCAATAAAATTTCATGCAGACCTCGTTCCATGGTGGGCGCAAAGGCAGCCCCCCTCCACCCATTTCGGATCGTAATCAAGAGGAAGATAACTGTTCTGAGGGGGATTCAGAAGGAGAATACCACTCCTATTTACCCCATGAGGTCTTCTCTCTAACTTGGCATGCTGATGTTGGTAATATCATGCATATGGTGCCTTGCATTGCTTACTATATACATTAAAGATGTCATCTGCTTTGTTTAGACATGCTTTGTGTCAATGCCATCTGTTTAGTTTCTTTATCATATATGTGAATCATGCAATGCCATCTTGTTTAGCTAGGCATCATATATGTGAATTTTGCAATGCCACCCTGGTTACCAGTCATCTTATATGTGAATTATATCATGCCATCATTTTTTATTACGTGTTAAATTTGTCAACAATTTTAGTACATTCAATTACTCTTCCTGTGCATCAGCCATTCGGCATGGTCATGGAAAAATCTGGAGTGGAAACAAGGTCTTCAGAGCAGACAATGCTATCTGACGAAGCGCATGTCTTGCTGGTTACTGATAGCTCCACAAAGGAGGGTTCAGAGACAAATGACCAGTCATATTCCCCCCCCCCCGAGGTGCATGCTCTAACTTGGCAGGGTTATGTTGCTCATATCGTGCATGTGGTATCTTGCATTGCTATGTCATTTGCTTAGTTTAGACATGCTTTGTGTGAATGCCACCTGTTCAGTGTCTAATTACCATATATGTGAATTATGCAATGCCATCTTGTTGCAAGACATTATATATGTGAATTATGCAGTGTTATCTTGTTGCAAGGCATTATGTATGTGAATTATGCAATGCCATGCTTTTTAGGCAAGCATCATATATGTGAATTATATCATGTCGTCCTTTTTTTGTATTTCTCATTGCTTTTGTCGACAATGTTTGTATATTCAACCGCTCTTCCTGTGCATCAGCCATTTGAATTGGTGATGGAGAAATCTGGAATGAAAACAAGGTCTTCAGAGCAGACAATGCTACCTGCTGAAGCACATATCTTGCTGGTTACAGATAGCTCTTCAGAGGAGGATTCAGAGGCAGATGGCCAGTCCTATTATTCCCCTGAGGTGTATGCTCAAACTTGGCAGGGTTATATTACTCATATCATGCATATGTTGTATTGCAATGCTTAGTTTTTACATCATATACACAATATTGAATGCCATCTCCTTAGTTGACACATCATATATGTGATTGCCCTCTGCTCACTTCCTTAGTATATAAATCATATATTTGAATTATGTCATGCCATGATGTTTACATAGACAGCATGTATCTAAATGATGGCATGCCAACCAATTTTCTAAAGACATAATATAGTTATATCGTCTCATCCTATTTACATAGTCATCATATTTTAAATTATGTCATTCTATCAGTGAATTATATCATGCCATCATGTTTCCATTGATGGCATGTTTGTGATTTATGGCATGCCAACCACTTTAATAGATACATCGTATAGTTATATCATGTCATCATGTTTACATAGTCATCATATTTTGAAGTATGTCATTCTATCCTGTTTAGTTAGCCATCATACATGTGAAATTGTGTCATGCTATCATGTTTAATTATCCATCATATATGTGAAATTATGTCCTGCTATTCTCTTTGGTTAGACAACATAAATGTGAATTATTTCAAGCCCTGTTTTCTTCCCTACTATCCATTGCACCTGTCTATCTTACAATGTCTGTACATTCAATTACTTTTCTTATTTATCAGCCATTTCAATGGCAGTATCTGTGGGAGTAAAAACATGGTCTTCAGAAAAGATCGTGCTACCTGTCGATGCAGATAAAACCACGGTTGTACTTGCCCAAGAACCAGCCCCACCACACATAACCCACACTCATGCAGATTGTACCCCTACCTAGTTGGACAGAGAACTAGCTACACCCCTTCTAACCCCAACCCCAGCAGATAGACACCCAGTTCCCGTTGACATAGTACCATCTCCACCATAGAGCACCCAAACACGAGCAGTTAGTAAGGCAACTGCAGTTCCTAAAGCACGAGGACCACCACTCTGAACCCCAAGTCAACGCTTAAAGCAGAAGAAGAATTGTTCCCAGGTCAGGTTCCGTAGCTATGGTTCATACTACTTTGCTCTTGCATCACTGTATTTACTCATACCAACTAATTTCAAATTTGAAGGATGCAATTGAAACTCCAATGGCGCAACAGGTATGTTTTAAACCTGTTTCTTCAACATGTTTGGTTGTTTGCTGTTGTAACTTGCTCTATGTTGATTTCAGTTTCAATTTAATAAACAGTTATGTTCTCATGCCTTGCACATTACAAGTGTTGTTATTGCTGTGTAGTTTCCCACACTTATATTCTGTCTATGTTGCTTTGTCTTAAATAGATATGATTTGAACTATATCTATCTTGATTTGGCAACATAAACTAGAATGATATAGACCATACAGTGACCATACTACATAGATATATGTTTGTTTCATGCTGTTATCATGTCCACCTTACTACTGAACTGGTTTACCAAAATGAGTTTCATATACTACATTGTAAACATGTGATGTGTTTGTTTGTTTCTCTTTTAGAACGTATTGGAGAAGAGTACCCCGTTATGCAATGGTAAAGGAAGTAATGCAAATAAGGTTCAAGATAGTGAGACATCCCTGTTGGTCTCCAAGAAAGCTGATAAAAACTATATTGAAGACAATGAGACAACCCCAAAGTCCTGTCTTGATGTAGTGTTCGAGTTACTGGCTACTACTGCTGGCACCAGCTCTTCGAACTCATTGCCTGAATTAGTTCGGCTTCTTGAGTCTCAACTTCAAGTTGAAAGACCTTGATCAGATGTTACGTGACAGGAAGCCGAAGGACTGAGGAAGTCCCTGCAGAATTTAGATGCATACTTTCTGGTGCAACAGCAAGTGCTAGAGGACTTAAGCGCCAAACAAGAGAAAGTTAATAAGCTTGCTAAGCATCTTGCCAGCATTATGGGTACCCAGGATATTGTTTCTTGAGCTCTTCGGAAGTGGTTTCAGTTCTGGACTTGTTTTGCTACGGCGTTTATATGTTGTTGTGTTCCCTATATTTGCACTATTGGCGAACTTTGATGCCCAGTGGATGTAAATGTGTAATAGCCGTGATAGCCTAGCGTAAGTTGCTTGCTTATTTATTTCCTTATTGTCTTGTTTATTTCTTTGCTTGTAGTCAGTGCAGTTCTTTTTCCGTGGTTTGCTAGTGGCCGTAATAACCTATTTTTTAAAATTAGGCCACAATAACCATGGGCTACATATTTACTGTAGTTACCATTTCCCTCCTATGGGCCGTAGAAACAATGGGTCTTCTACGTGTCGTAGAAACAATGGGCCTTATAAGGGTCATAGACACAATGGGCCTTCTACGGGCCGTATCATCAATGGGCCTTGTATGGGCCGTATGATCGGTTGGCCAAACATGGGCCAATAACAGACCGCATTATGGCCGGAAACGGGCTAGAGTTGGAATTGTCCGTTCATGGGCCGACCATAACGGGCCGTCGTTAATCGGCTGTATTTGATGACGCTATGAAAACGTCCCAGCGTATTAACGGTCCACAAAACGGGCCGACTGTAACCTCGGGCTGAATTTAGCCCACAAGCAGAAAATGACAGTAACGGGCCATAAGTAAAGGAATGCTGGAAATGAGCCCAAGAGTAAATGGGCTCTAAGAAGGCCAAAAGATAACATGGACTGGAAATGGCCCAACGGAATAACGGGCCGTTAATGGGTATAAAGTGATACACTGTTCATTACAGGCCAGTTTCACCACGGGCCGTTAATGGGTATAAAGTGATACACTGTTCACCGTGGGCCGGTTTCACCACGGGCCGTTAATGGGCCAAGAGTTACAAAGGGCCTCATATGGGTCGAAAGACGTCATGGGACATACATGGGCCAGAAGTGAAAACGGGCTGGAATCATATTGGATGGCCCAGATGACGTTACTGGGCCTAATTCGGATAGGGCGTAACGGGCCTTGGGTTAGCGGGCTGTAAATGGGCTATATGCGAACAGGCCGTTAACAGGCTTTCCATGGGCCGGCCCGCCACCTTTTGACCAAGTCAAACGGGCCGGCCTTTTTCACAGGAATGGGCCTCTATTGGGCCGTGCCACGTGTCGACGTATCATAGGCGCCTTCTGTCCAATGAGTGGATGACATCTGTCCCAATGATGAGCCGACACGTGTTTCCTCCAGCCACTGATGACTTTACACATGGAAAATCCCCATTGGTCAGGGCTGTTAACGGGTTATCGGATCCAAAACCCGACCCGATAGCTTAACGGCATTCCGTTATGGTGGATGCCACGTGTCAGTCACCCTTGACGAAAGCACTTCTGTGAGACGCGATTTATCGTCATGGAAGTGGACACTTTCGTGATGATAATTTTGGTAATGTCATGGAACACTTCTACGACAGCACAGGTATGACTATCTTGATTCTGTCATAAAATCGTCATGGATGTACATGCATAACAAAAAACGTGACCTACTGTGACAAACACGTATCATCACGGAAGTATATTTTTTTGTAGTGGTTGTACACGCCCGACATCCCGGAGACTCTCAATGTGTTTGCCTCACTGCCATGCGAGAGCTCCTGCCCACATCCCAATGGAAGCCCCAAGCTCCGCACTGGCGGAACGAACGAGCCGCGATCATACCCACATCCTGGTGGAAGCCCCATGATCCGTGCTGGCGGGACAAACTGTTGAGGACGCTCCACGGGCTGCACCAACCTCAAGCGGATCCGTTTCGGACACAACATCCCTTCTTTTTGTTTTGGATGTGTAACTGAGGGCGACCCATGGGCCGTTGATACGTCTCCAATGTATCTATAATTTTTTATTGTTCCATGCTATTATATTATCTGTTTTTGATGTTTAATGGGCTTTAATATGATCTTTTATATTATTTTTGGGACTAACATATTAACTGGAGGCCCAGTGCCAATTTCTGATTTTTTGCCTATTTTAGAGTTTTGCAGAAAAGGAATATCAAACGGAGTCCAAACGGAATGACCTTCGCGAGGATCTTTCTTGGACCAAAAGCAATCCAGAAGACTTGGAGTTGAAGTTTGGGGCTCCACGAGGAGGCCACGAGGCAGGAGGGCACCCCCCACCCTCGTGGGCCCCTCGTAGCACCACCGACGTACTTCTTTCACCTATATATACTCTTATAACCTATAAACATCAGGGAGAGCCACAAAACCACTTTTCCACTACCGCAACCTTCTGTACCCATGAGATCCCATCTTGGGGCCTTTTCCGACAATCTGTCGGGGGGGGGGGGAATCGATCACGGAGGGCTTCTACATCAACACCATTGCCTCTCTGATGAAGCATGAGTAGTTTACCACAGACCTTCGGGTCCATAGTTATTAGCTAGATGGCTTCTTCTCTCTCTTTGATTCTCAATACAAAGTTCTCCTCGATGTTCTTGGAGATCTATTCGATGTAATACTCTCTTGCGGTGTGTTTGCCAAGATCCGATGAATTGTGGGTTTATGAAGAAGATTATCTATGAATATTATTTGGTTCTTGTGTGAAATCTTGTATGCATGATTTAATATCTTTGCAAGTCTCTTCGAATTATCGGTTTAGTTTGGCCTACTAGATTGATCTTTCTTGCAATGGGAGAAGTGCTTAGCTTTGGGTTCAATCTTGCGGTGTCCTTTCCCAGTGATAGTAGGGGCAGCAAGGCACGTATTGTATTGTTGCCATCGAGGATAAAAGGATGGTGTTTATATCATATTGCTTGAGTTTATCCCTCTACATCATGTCATCTTGCTTAATGTGTTACTCTGTTCTTATGAACTTAATACTCTAGATGCATGCTGGATAGCGTTCGATGTGTGGAGTAATAGTAGTAGATGCAGAATCATTTTGGTCTACTTGACACGGATGTGATGCCTATGTTCATGATCATTTCCTTACATGTCTTCATAACTATGCGCTTTTCTATCAATTGCTCAGCTGTAATTGGTTCACCCACCGTAATACATGCTATCTTGAGAGAATACACTAGTGAAACCTATGGCCCCCGGGTCTCTTTCTTATTATATTACATCTGTTTTATTTACTTAGCATCTTGTTTACTATTTTGCAATCTTTACTTTCCAATCTATACAACAAAAAATACCAAAAATATTTACTTTATTATCTCTATCAGATCTCACTTTTGCGAGTGACCATGAAGGGATTGACAACCCCTTTATCGGATTACTTGCAAGGTTCTTGATTGTTTGTGCAGGTACTAGGTGACTTGTGTGTCGTCTCCTACTGGATTGATACCTTGGTTCTCAAAACTAAGGGAAATGCTTACCTACTTTGCTGCATAACCCTTTCCTCTTCAAAGGAAAAACCAACGCAAGCTCAAGAGGTAGCAGCCGTACAAGCCTCAAGTTGATTCGTGCCGGACATGGCAACTGCATCCCTTTTTGATATGTAATGGAGCAGGGCAACCTTGATTCAGTAAAGCTTGGGTTTCCTATTTTGTCATCCGCTTCATTGCGTTTTTATCTCAGGAGCCACGCGCGCCTGCAGCCTCCCACTTAAACTTCTCGCGGGCGGGGGTTGGACATGGTGCCCGTGCTCGGGTCAGTCCCAGCAGCACTGAAAAACCCAAGCAACCGGGCTCTGCCTCGCAGGCCTGCTCCCGTGCACGCCATCCCACCAAGGTCCTTGGTGTCTTCTCTCCTCGCGAGATGCTCATGAATGAATCAGCGAGCATGTGTTGCTCCCTTGCAGCACAACCTTCCGTATGCAGTTTCTGTGTGTAGTTGCCCCGGGGCCAGCTCAAGACAACCACCTCGGCAGGAGATCTCGCAAGCTAGAGCCTCACGAGGCGCGCCCCAGCGGTGAACAACCCACTGGGTTCTATGCTATACCAAGCTAAGTCTAAATATCTCGTGACCCACCCTTACCATTCCTCCGAACCTCTCCTTGGGCGACCCCGCGAGTGCTGGTGTGTTCCTTTGCATGGGCCTCTTGCACGTCAAAGGGGGCCTCCCTGAGCATCGCGCCTCAGGAGACCTCACTAGCTTCCAGTGCTCCTCACCTCCTGCCTTGTCCAGGCATCACGATCTGACATAGCAGTGATGGTTGAGACCCGCTCAGTGGCTAGGTACTAACGATGTAGAGCACAAAGGCAAGCAAAAAGGGAAAACAAGCATAGAAGGGGAGCCTCGCGAGAGCACGAGCACTCATTACAAGCATTAAGTACTTAAATAAAAACCATAGTTTTCACGCCTCCTTGAGTCCGGATCAGTCTGTTACAGGATAATGAAGGGAGGGCCCTAGGGGGGAAGTGTTTTTGTCGATGTTACCATCGTCCGTTTCAACTTCGCCAGAGCCCTCATCGCTATCGCAGGAGAACTTCCCAAGCAACGCGTCCCCATGGCCTTCTACGACCTTCGCGAGGCCATCGCAGAACTCTTCGGGGAACGAACCTATCACCTTGCTGAAGTCGAAATCGGGATTGTTGTGCAGAAGGTGCCTGAAGACGCGGGTCGCCGCCTGAGAGAAGAGATCCTAGCATTCCTCCTCCAACATGTCGCCCACCATTCGAGCCCCGTCTTCGAGCCGCTTGACGAGCTTGGTGGAGAATTCCATGTAGTTGGTGTCGTGGGACACGAGGGGGGCTTTGTGCTTCTCCCTGTAGATGGAACTCAGAGCACCACAGGCGCAGAGCTCAATAGAGGCGAGCACCCCGAGGTGTCCGAGCTACCGCTTTTGGTCTTGACCTGCCTCGCCCATAGCGTACTCGGTATCGCTGGCAGTCTCCCTCGCCTGAAGCTGACTGGGGGCGAGCTTGGCCTCAACGTCATCATGGGCCTGCTGTGCGGCCGCCCAGCGGGTATCCGACTTGTCAAGCACCACCTTGAGGTCCATGACTTCCTACTGAAGTTTCTCGCGCTCCACCTCAAAGGCGTCCTCCCGTCGCTTAAGTTCCTTGACATGCTCTTCGGCAAGCTCGAAGTGGACCGCTGCTGCTCTCGCATGCAGCAGCAGTCCGCTTGGACCTTCCTCTCCTTAGCCTCCAACTAGGCATTGGCATCAGAGATAAGCTTCACGTAGACCTCTTGAGCGTCAGCCACCTGGCACGCCAGAGCTTCAAGACGCTCACGCTCTGCGACCTGCTCGGTCGACGCCCTCGCCGGGTCAGACTCGTGGTCCACAAGCTTTGACTCGCATGCTTTGAGGTCATCTTCACGCGATTGGAGCAGCTGCAACTGTGTGGCCCATTCTTCCTGAAGTGCCTTAAGGCTGACCTCTGCCTCCTCGTGGCGCTTGGTGGCCGCCTCAGCATAAGTAACACCGAATAATGCAGCACAAGTAGGATATAAATTTTATTGCATAACTATTGACTTACGTGCTTGCATAGGGAATCACAAACCTTAACATCAATATTCTTACTAAAGCACAATTACTCATCAACATGACTCACATATCATATCGTCATATCTCAAAACCATTACTAAGAATCAAGTTTATTTTGTCCAATGAACTTCATGAAAGTTTTTATTATATCCTCCTTGGATATCTATCACTTTGGGACTATTTTCATATGTTGATTTTGATAAGCTCAAACAAATTTAAGTGAAGAACATGAGCATAATATTTCTTTCTCTCAAAATAATCTAAGTGAAGCAAGAGTGAATTTATTAAAAAAATTACTAACTCCCAAATAAATCTAAGTGGAGCATGAGTGCATTTCTTCAAAAATAACAAAGCACACCGTGCTCAAAAAGATATAAGTGAAGCACTAGAGCAATTCCATGGCTCTAAAAATTTAAATGAAGCATAGGAGAAAGCGTAGCATAATTTTTGGCTCGCTCCAAAAGGTGTGTCCGGCAAGGATTCAACACTTAAAACACAAAAGCAAAACAAGCAAAGACTCATATCATACAAGACGCTCCAAGCAAAACTCATAATATGTGACGAATAAAAATATAGCTTCAAGTAAAATACCGATGGTTGTTAGAAGAAAGAGGGGATGCCACTCGGGGGCATCCCCAAGCTTAGTTGCTTGATACTTGTTGAATATTATCTTGGGGTGCCTCGGGCATCCCCAAGCTTAGCTTTGCTAATCCTTATTCCTCCATCCATCGTAATATCACCTAAAACATGAAAACTTCAATCACACAAAACTGAACAAAACCTTCGTGAGATCCGTTAATATAAGAAAGCAAACCACTACTATAAGTACTATTGCAAACCCATTCATATTTTATTTTTGCATTACATCTACTGTATTCCAACTTTTCTATGGCAAAAACTCATCAAAGAAAACCATAGAATCATCAAAACAAGTACACAATGCAAAGAAAACAGAATCTGTCAAAAACAAAACAGACTGTAGTAATCGGACTACTTCAAATACTTCTGTAACTCCGAAAATTATGAAAAATTAGGACGACGTGAATAATTTGTTTATTAATCTTCTACAAAAGAATCAACTCAAAAACACTATTCTGATAAAAATGAACAATAATTTCATAAGCGCAAAAGTTTCTATTTTTCAGCAAGATCAAATTAACTTTCACCCAAATCATCCCAAAGGCCTTGCTTGGCACAAACACTAATTTAAACCGCAAAAACACATCTAATCAGAGGCATAATTGTGTGTTTTATTGAAAATGGCAAGAAACCCAAAAAGCAAAAAGATACAAGTTGGGTTGCCTCCCAACGAGCGCTATCGTTTTACGCCCCTAGCTAGGCATAATGCGTAGGATCTAAGTGTTGTCATTCTTGTCCTTGTTTTCCTGGGAGGTATTTGTGTCGGGAGGTTTTGCAAATAAAACATAAAACACATTATCCATGGAAACCTTAGCACTATCAAGTTGTTTTTTATCACAACCCCTTTGATTTCCAGTAGTGATCCAAGAATAGTGTTGGTTAACATTATTAAAAACTTGTTGGATCATATTTAAGATGAAACTTTCTTTTTAAGATTCTCATCAAAGATCTGGTTATCTCCAAGCAAATGTCTGAGAGCATAATCACTATTAAATAATTTCATCAATCACTCAGAACAAGAGTGGCTGACTTTTTAGCTTTGGGGTTCTTTATAACGGGCAACTCATAGAACAATATTTGTAAGGTAGGATGAGTATGGATAAATCTAGTTTCAAGTTTCAGAACAAGTGTTGAAATGGCTTCCGCATAAGATTTAGTCCTTTTAAGTATAGGAATATCATCAAGACTTAATTTTCCGACAAAATTGAAAAAATCTTGGATATGTTCTTTTCCCACAAAATTCCCTTGCCCCAAGACAAAAGTTTTGGCATCCAGATTACCCATACGCTCCATTTTAGGAGTTAGGCCATCATCTATTTCTGCCATACCAAAATCACTCATGGTGACTTCACAACAAGATTGCACACAAAAAGCAATCGACGAGAAAACAACAAACAAAAAAGAGGGCGAATAAAACGGCAAATTTGTGTGAAGTGGGGGAGAGGAAAATGGCAAATAATGTAAATTGCGAGGAGATGAGATGTGTGATTAGGAACCTGGTTGATGTTGAAGATCCTCCCCGGCAACGGCCCAGAAATTGCTTTTGATGTCTGCTAGGACTACGTCGGTATTTCCCCAAAGAGGAAGGGATGATGCAGTATAGCGACGGTAGGTATTTCCCTCAGTGATCAGACCAAGGTTATCGAACCAGTAGGAGAACCTCCTAACACCATGTAAACAACCCCTGCACACAAATAACAAATATTCGCAACCTGAGGTGTTAAAGGGGTTGTCAATCCCTTTCGGGTACGGCACCTCAACTAGGCAAGATAACGTGAGATAATTGTGGTAGATAGGATAAATAGATCGCGGAATAAATAAATTGCAGAAATGTATTTTTGTATTTTTGGTTTAATAGATCTAAAAATAAAAGAAAAGGAAAATAGATTGCAAAGGCAAATATGATGAAAAGAGACCTGGGGGCCGTAGGTTTCACTAGTGGCTTCTCTCGAGAAAAATAGCAAATTGTGGGAAAACAATTACTGTTGGGAAATTGATAGAACTTTGAATAATGATGATGATATCCAGGCAATGATCATTATATATGCATCACGTCCAAGATTAGTAGACCGACTCCCGCCTGCATCTACTACTATTACTCCACACATCGACCAATATCCAGCATGCATCTAGAGTATTAAGTTAATGGGAAAACGGAGTAATGCAATAAGAACGATGACATGATGTAGACAAGATCTATTTATGTAGAAATAGACTCCATCTTGTTATCCTTAATATCAATGATACATACGTGGCGTTTCCCTTTCTGTCACTCGGATCAAGCACTGTAAGATCGAACCCATCACAAAGCACCTCTTCCCATTGCAAGATAAATAGATCAAGTTGGCCAAACAAAACCCAAATATCGAAGAAGAAATACGAGGCTTTGATCAATCATGCATATAAGAGATCAAATAAGACTCAAATAACGTTTATGGATAAAAACATAGATCTGATCATAAACTCAAAGTTCCTCGGATCCCAACAAACACACCGCAAAAAGACTTACATCATATGGATCTCCAAGAGACTGTTGTATTGATAATCAAGAGAGAGAGAGAGAGAGAGAGGAAGCCATCTAGTTACTAACTACGGACCCGTAGGTCTACAAAAAACTACTCACGCATCATCTGAGAGGCACCAATGGACATGATGCACCCCTCCATGATGGTGCCTAGATTGGATCTAGTGGTTTTGACTCTGCGGTGGCTGGAATTGATTTTTGTCGGGACCCTTAGGGTTTCTAGAATATTGGGGTATTTATAGAGCAAACAGGTGGTGCGGGAGGCCAACAAGGAGGGCACAACTCACCGGGGCGCACCCTGGTGGGTTGTGCTCCACTCAGAGCTCCCCTCAGGTGTGTTCCTGGCCCACTATATGTCTTCTGGTCCAAAAAAATCCACAAAAAGTTTAGATGCGTTTGGACTCCATTTGGTATTGATTTCCTGCGATGTAAAGAACATGCAGAAAACAGTAACTGGCACTGGGCACTATGTCAATAGGTTAGTACCAAAAAATGA
Organism: Triticum aestivum; assembly: GCF_018294505.1. Lineage (NCBI taxonomy): Eukaryota > Viridiplantae > Streptophyta > Magnoliopsida > Poales > Poaceae > Triticum > Triticum aestivum. Next base: position 432,753,954 of record NC_057804.1, on the reverse strand, counting down.
TATAAAATGATTATAAAATGATTGTAAAACATCCAAGAATAATAATATAACAGCATGGAACAATAAAAAAATTATAGATACGTTGAAGACGTATCATCGACTACATGACACTTCACCATATTTGGGCCTAAGGGAATGCATTGTGGAGTAGTTATTAGATGATGGGTTGCGAGAGTGACAGAAGCTTAAACCCTAGTTTATGCGCTATTCCGTAAGGGACTGATTTGGATCCAAAAGTTTAATGCTATGGTTAGATTTATACTTGATAGTTTTCTCGTAGTTGTGGATGCTTGCGAGGGGGTTAATCATAAGTAGGAGGTTTGTTCAAGTAAGAACAACACCTAAGCATTGGTCCACCCACATATCAAATTATCAAAGTAGCGAACACAAATCAAACCAACATTATGAAAGTGACTAGATGAAATTCCCGTGTACCCTCAAGAACGCTTTGCTTATCATAAGAGACCGTTTTGGCCTGTCCTTTGCCTAAAAAGGATTGGGCTACCTTGCTGCACTTTTGTTACTGTTACCATTACTTGCTCGTTACAAATTATCTTGCTATCTAACTACTCGTTACTTATAATTTTAGTGCTTCCAAACATTACCTTGCTGAAAACCGCTTGTCATTTCCTTCTGCTCCTAGTTGGGTTCGACACTCTTACTTATTGAAAGGACTACGATTGATCCCCTATACTTGTGGGTCATCAAGGCTCTTTTCTGGTGTTGTTGCCAGGGAGTGAAGCACTCTTGGTAAGTGGAAATCGGTAAGGAAAAATTATTACTATGTGCTGAAATTTATTGTCACTTGCTACTATGGAAAACAATCCTTTGAGGGGTTTGTTCATGGTATCTTCACCTCGACCAGAACCACAATTAGTTACTCATCAACCTACTGCACCTACTAAAAATATTGGTTATGAATTCCTTCGGGTATGATAGAATAACTGCTAGCTAATTCTTATGCAGGAGATGGAACCGAACATCCTGATATGCACTTGATATATGTGGATGAAATTTGTGAATTATTTAAGCTTGCAGGTTTACCCGGAGATGAAGCTATGAAGAAGGTTTTCCCTTTATCTTTGAAGGGAAAAGCATTGGCATGGTATAGGCTATGCGATGATATTGGATCTTGGAATTGGAATCGATTGAAATTGGAATTTCACCCAAAAAAATTTATCCTATGCATCTAGTTCATCATGATCAAAATTATATATATAAATGTTGGTCTCGTGCAGGAGAAAGTATCGCCCTAGCTTGGGGGAGGCTTAAGTCAATGCTATATTCATGCCCCAATCATGAGCTCTCAAGAGAAATTATTATTCAGAATTTTTATGCTCAACTTTCTCATGATGATCGATCCATGCTCGATACTTCTTGTAATGATTCCTTTATGAAGAAGGCTATTGACTTCTGGTGGGATCTTGTAGAAAGAATTAAACACAACTCTAAAGATTGGGAACTCAATGAATTTAAAGAGTCGGGTATTAAGCTCAAGTATGATTGTGTTAAATCTTTCATGAACACTGATGCTTTTAAAAAGTTTAGCACTAAATATAGACTTGACTCCGAGATAGTAGCCTCCTTTTGTGAATCATTTTCTACTCATGTTGATCTCCCTAAGGAGAAGTGGTTTAAATATCACACACCTATCAAATAAGAAATTAAAGAACCGGTAATAGCTAAAGATGAAACTATTATTTATAATGTTGATCCAGTTGTTCCTACTGCTTATATTGAAAAAACACCTTTCCCTGTTAAGATAAAAGAACATGCTAAAGTTTAAACTATGGTCCACAAAAGTTATATTAGAACTTCCAAACCTGCTGAACAAATCAAAGTAGAACCTAGAGTTGCTATGGTTAAAGATCTCCTGGTTGAAAATATAGATTGGCATGCTATTTACTTTTGTGATGAAGCTGCTAGAATTACCAAACCCGATGAAAAAGATAAACATAGACCCGTTGTTGGCATGCCTGTTGTCTCAGTTAAAATAGGAGATCACTGTTATCATGGTTTATGTGACATAGGTGCTAGCGTGAGTGCTATTCCTTTTACCTTATATCAAGAAATTATGGATGATATAGCACCTGCTGAAATAGAAGACATAGATGTTACTATTAAACTTGCTAATAGAGACACCATCACACCACTTGGGATTGTTAGAGATGTTGAAGTCTTGTGTGGGAAAATAGAATACCCTACTGATTTTCTTGTTCTTGGTTCCCCACAAGATGACTTTTGTCCCATTATCTTTGGTAGACCTTTCTTGAACACCATTAATGCTAGAATAGATTGTGAGAAACAAACTGTCGGTGTTAGTTTTGTAATGAGCCTCATGAGTTTATTTGTCCAAGTTTAGTAGAAAGCACCATAAGAAAGAATTGCCTAGTAAGGATGAAATAATTGGTCTTGCTTCTATTGCCATACCTCCTACTGAACCTCTAGAACAATATTTGCTAGACCATGAAAATGATATGCATCTGCATGAAAGAAATGAAACAGATAAGATTTTCTTTGAACAACGTCCTCTGCTTAAACACAATTGCCTACTGAAACTCTAGGAGGTCCTCCTCCACCTAAAGGTGATCCTGTGTTTGAATTAAAACAATTGCCAGACGCTTTGAAATATGCTTATCTTGATGAGAAAAAGATATATTCTGTTATTATTAGTGCTAAATTTTCAGAACATGAAGAAGAAAGATTATTGAAGGTTCTGAAGAAGCACCGAGCTGCTCTTGTATATACTATTGATGATTTAAAGGGCATTAGTCCCACTCTCTGCCATCACAAAATTAACATGGAGCCTGATGCAAAACCCGTTGTTGATCACCAACGATGTTTAAATCCTAAAATGAAAGAAGTGGTGAGAACTAAAATATTGAAGCTTCTAGAAGCAGGTATAATCTATCCCATAGCTGATAGTAGGTGGGTAAGTCCTGTTCATTATGTCCCTAAAAAAGGAGGTATTACTGTTGTTCCTAATGATAAAAATGAACTTATTGCACAAAGAATTGTCACTGGCTATAGAATGGTAATTGAATATAGAAAATTAAATAAAGCTACTAGAAAAGATCATTACCCTCTAGATTTTATTGATCAAATGCTAGAAAGGTTGTCAAAGCACACACATTTTTGCTTCCTTGATGTTATTTTGGTTTTTCTCAAATACCTATCTCACAACCTGATCAAGAGAAAACCACCTTTACTTGTCCTTTCGGAACTTATGCTTATAGATGTATGCCTTTTGGTTTATGCAATGCACCTGCTACCTTTCAAAGATGTATGACTGCTATATTATCTGATTTTTGTGAAAAGATTGTTGAGGTTTTTATGGATGATTTTTTCATTTATGGAACTTCTTTTGATGATTGCTTGAGCAACCTTGATCGAGTTTTGTAGAGATGTGAGCAAACTAATCTTGTCTTGAATTGGGAGAAGTGCCACTTTAGGGTTAATGAAGGTATTGTCTTGGGACATAAAATTTCTGAACGAGGTATTGAGGTGGACAAAGCTAAAGTTGATGCAATTGAGAAAATGTCATGTCCTAAAGATATCAAAGGTATTTGTAGTTTCCTCGGTCATGCTGGTTTCTATAGGAGGTTTATTAAAGACTTCTCTAAAATTTCTAGGCCTCTTACAAATCTTTTACAAAAGGCTGTTCCATTTGTTTTTGATGATGATTGTGTAGAAGCCTTTGAAATACTTAAGAAAGCCTTGATTTCTGCACCTATTGTTCAACCACCTGATTGTAACTTGCCTTTTGAAATTATGTGTGTTGCTAGTGACTATGTTGTTGGTGTTGTTCTAGGGTAAAGAGTTGATAAGAAATTAAATGTTATCCATTATGCTAGTAAAACTCTAGACAATGCTCAACGAAATTATGCTACCACTGAAAAAGAATTCTTAGCAGTGGTGTTTGCTTGTGATAAATATAGATCTTATACTATTTATTCTAAAGTGATTGTTCACACCGATCATGCTGCTATAAAATATATTATGGAAAAGAAAGATGCTAAACCTAGACTTATTAGGTGGGTTCTTTTGCTACAAGAATTTGACTTACATATCACTGATAGAAAAGGAGCTGAGAACCCCATAACTAATAACTTGTCTAGGTTAGAAAATATTCTTGATGACCCACAACCTATTAATGATAGTTTTCCTGATGAACAATTAGCTGCAATAAATGTTTCTCATGATACTCCTTGGTATGCTAACTACGCAAATTACATTGTTGCTAAATACATACCACCTAGCTTCACATACCAACAAAAGAAAACATTCTTCTATGATTTAAGACATTACTTTTGGGATGACCCACATCTTTACAAAGAAGGAGTAGTTGGTATTATTAGACGTTGTGTACCTGAGCATGAATAGGAACAAATCCTATGGAAATGTCACTCCGAAGCTTATGGGGGACATCATGCGGGAGATAGAACTGCTCACAAGGTATTGCAATCACTACAAAAAAAATACACTTCCGTGATGGTACGTGTTTGTCACAGTAGGTCACTTTTTTTGTCATGCATGTACATCCATGACAATTTTATGACAGAATCAAGAAAGTCATACCAGTGCTGTCGTACAAGTGTTCCATGATAGTACCAAAATTATCATCACGGAAGTGTCCACTTCCATGACGATAAACCGCACGTCACAGAAGTGCTTTCGTCAAGGGTGACCGACACGTGGCATCCACCATAACGGAACGCCGTTAAGCTATCGGGTCAGGTTTTGGATCCGATAACCCGTTAACAGCCCCGACCAATGGGGATTTTCCATGTGTAAAATCATCATTGGCTGGAGGAAACATGTGTCGGCTCATCGTTGGGACAGATGACATCCACTCATTGGACAAAAGGCGCCTATGATACGTCGACACGTGGCACGGCGCAATAGAGGCCCATTCTTGTGAAAAGGCCGGTCCGTTTCACTTGGTCAAAAGGTGGCGGGCCGGCCCATAGAAAGCCTGTTAACGGTTTGTTTGCATATAGCCCATTTACAGCCCGCTATCCCAAGGCCCGTTACGCCCTATCCGAATTAGGCCCAGAGCGTCATCTAGGCCATCCAATATGATTCTAGCCCATTTTCATTTCTGGCTCATGTATGGCCCATGACGTCTTTCGGCCCATATGAGGCCCTTTGTAACTCTTGGCCCATTAACGGCCCATGGTGAAACTGGCCCGTAATGAACAGTGTATCACTTTACACCCATTAACGGCCCATGGTGAAACTGGCCCATAATGAACAGTGTATCACTTTATACCCGTTAATGGCCCGTTATACCGTTGGGCCGTTTCCAACCCATGTTACCTTTCGGCCTTCTAAGAGCCCATTTATTCTTGGGCTTATTTCCAGCAGTCGTTTACTTACGGCCCGTTACTGTCATTTTCTGCTTGTGGGCCAAATTCAGCCCGTGGTTACAGTCAGCCCGTTTGTGGTCCGTTAATACGTTGGGCCGTTTTCATAGCGTCATCAAATACGGCCTATTAACAATGGCCCGTTATGGTCGGCCCATGGACGGACGATTCCAACTCTAGCCCGTTTACGGCCATAATGCGGTCTGTTTGGCCCATGTTTGGCCAATCGATCATACGGCCCGTATAAGGCCCATTGATGATACAGCCCGTAGAAGGCCCATTGTTTCTATGGCCCGTAGAAGGCTTCTACGGCCCGTAGAAGGCCCATTGTTTCTACGGCCCATAGAAGGCCCACTGTTTCTACGGCCCGTAGGAGGCCGAGTGTCACTACAATAAATATTAGCCCATGGTTATTGTGGCCTAGTTTTAAAAAATAGGTTATTGCAGCCACTAGCAAACTGCGGAAAAAGAACTGCAATGGCTACAAGCAAACAAATAAACAAGACAACAAAGAAATAAATAAGCAAGCAACTAATGCTAGGCTATCACGGCTATTACACATATTACATCCACTGGGCATCAAAGTTTGCCACCAGTGCAAATATAGGGAACAAAGCAGCATATCATATACACTTGTTGTCAAAGTTGGCAACCAGCGCAAATAAACACCGCAGCAAAACAAATCCAGAACTGAAACCACTTTAGAAGATCTCAAGAAACAATATCCTGGGTACCCATAATGCTGGCAAGATGCTTATCAAGCTTATTAACTTTCTCTTGTTTGGCGCTTAAATCCTCCAGCGATTGTTGTTGCACCAGGAAATATGCATCTGAATTCTGCAGGGACTTCCTTAGTCCTTCAACTTCCTGTCGCAGCACATCTGATCGATGTCTTTCAACTTGAAGTTGACACTCAAGAAGACGAACCGATTCAGGCAGCGAGTTTGAAGAGCTTGTGCTAGCAGTAGTGGCCAGTAACTCGAACACTACATCAAGACAGGACTTTTGGGTTCTCTCACTGTCGTCAAGATAGTTTTTATCAGCTTTCTTGGAGACCAACAGGGATGTCTCACTATCTTGAACCTTATCTACATTACTTCCTTTACCATTGCATAACGCGGTACTGTTCTCCAATATTTTGTCCGCATACTAAAAGAGAAACAAGCAGACACATCACAGGTTTACCATGTTGTATATGAAACTCATTTTGCTAAATGAGTTCAGTAGTAAAGTGGACAGGATAACAACATGAAACAAACATATATCTATGTACCATGGTCACTTTATGGTCTATATCATTCTAGTTTTTGTTGCCAAATCAAGATAGAGACACAGTTCAAATAACATTTGTTCAAGACAAAGCAGAATAGATAGAATATAAGTGTGGGAAACTATAGAGCAATAACAACACTTGTAATGTGCATGACATGAGAACATAAATGTTTATTCAATTGAAACTGAAATCAACATAGAGCAGGTTACAACAGCAAACCAGTTAAAGAAACAGGTTTAAAACATACATGTTGCGCCATTGGAGTTTCAGTTCCATCCTTCAAATTTGAAAATAGTTGGTATGAGTAAATACAGTAATGCAAGAGCAAAGGAGTATGAACCATAGCTACAAAACCTAACCTGAGAACAAATCTTCTTCTCCTTTAAGCGTTGAGTTGGGATTTGGAGTGGTGGTCCTCGTGCTTTGGGCACTGCAGTTCCCTTACTAACTGCTCGTTTTTGGGTGCTCTGTGGTGGACACGGTGTTGTGTCAACTGGAACTGGATTACTATCTACCGGGGTTGGGGTTAGAAGGGGTGTAGCTGGTTCTCTGTCCAACTGGGTAGGGGTACAATCTGCGAGAGTCTGGGTTATGTGTGGTGGATCTGGTCCTTGGGCAAGTACAACTGTGGTTCTATCTGCATCAACTGGTAGCACTATCTTTTCTGAAGACCGCATTGTTACTCCATTAGATACTGCCATCACCCTCTCCAATTCAAATGGTTGATAAACAAGAAAAGTAATTAAAAGTATATACATTGTATGATAGACAGGTGCAATGGATAGTGGGGAATAAAAGAGGGCATGAAATAATTCATATTTATGTTGTCTAACCAAACAGGATAGCATGACACAATTTCACATATATGATGGCTAACTAAAAAAGATGGAAAGACATAGTTCAAAATATGATGACTATGTAAACAGGATGACATGATATAACTATATAATGTGTTTATTAAATAGGTTGGGATGCCATAATTCACATACATTCATGGATAGAATGCCATAATTCAAAATATGATGACTTTAAACACTAAATAGGATGAGATGATATAACTATATGATGTCTTTATTAAATGGGTTGTCATGCCATAATTCATATAGATGATGTGTATGTACTATGTAAACATGATGGCATGATATAATTCAAATATATGATTTATATAGTAAGCAAGTAAGCAGATGGCAATCCATATATGATGTAAAAACTAAGCAATGCAAGACAACATGCATGACATGGGTAATATAACCCTGCCAGGTTTGAGCATAGACCTCAGGGAGGAAATAGGACTGGTCATCAGTATCTGAATCCTCCTATGAGGAGCTCTCTGTAACCAGCAAGATGTCTGCTTCAGCTGGTAGCATTGTCTGCTCTGAATACCTTGTTTTCACTCCAGATACTTCCATCACCGCTTCAAATGGCTGATGCACAGGAAGAGTAGTTGAATATACAAACGTTGTCGACAAATGGAACACATAATACAAAAAAATGATAGCATGATATAATTCACATACATGATGATTGGCTAAACAGCATGGCATTGCATAATTCACATATATAATGCCTTTGCAACAAGATAGCATTGTATAATTCACATATATAATGTCTTTCAACAGGATGGCAATGCATAATTCACATATATGGTAATTAGACACTGAACAGGTGGCATTCACACAAAGAATGTCTAAAGTAATCAAATGACATAGCAATGCGAGACACCATACGCACGATATGAGCAACATAACCCTGCCAAGTTAGAGCATACACCTTAGGGGGGGAATAGGACTGGTCATCTACCTCTAAATCCTCCTCTGAGGAGCTATCCATAACCAGCGAGATATGCGCTTCGTCAGATAGCATAGTCTGCTTTGAAGACCTTGTTTTCACTCCAGAATTTGCCATCACCGTGTCAAATGGCTGATGCACACGAAGAGCAGTTGAATGTACTAACATTGTTGACAAATGTAATATGTAACGAAAAAAAGGATGGCCTGATATAATTTACATATAAGATGACTGGCTAAGCAGGATGGCATTGCAAAGTTCACATATATGATGCCTGGCTAAACAAGATGGCGTTGCATAATTCACATAAACGATGAATAAACTAAACAGATGGCATTCGCACAAAGGATGTCTTAACTAAGCAGATGACATATTTGATGTATAAAGTAAGCAATGCAAGGCACCATATGCATGATATAACCAACATCAGCATGCCAAGTTAGAGCGAAGACCTCAGGGGGTAAATAGGAGTTGTCTTCTCCTTCTGAATCCCCCTCGGAACAAATATCTTCCTCTCAATTACAATCCGAAATGTGTGGAGGGGGGGTTGCCTTTGCGCCTACCATGGAGCGACGTCTGCATGAAATTTTATTGCCATGCAAGGCTCGTCTCTTTTGCTCTACATGTTCAGTTCCATTGTTTACAATAACTATCATGCATAGGAATTAAACATAGTGAGATTATGTAAGGAGTGCATGCAGAAATCCAGAGTGATGGTAGCAACCTGTGGATAGACCCAAAACCAATAATAGCAGGCAAATAACGGCTTCAGTTAAAAAACACAGATAATGGCTTCTTTACTGTTTGTTTCCCACCCAACATGAAACTCATAGTAGACACCGGAGATTAACCAGATAGTAGATAGATATGATTGATTGCAGACCCGATATGTACCCCACAACCATTTAAAAACTCAAGTTTGACCATTAGTTTGGAGCTAACTCAGAGTCTAATCGGTGAACAAGACGATAAAGTAGCATGTAATATTAAGTGATGCATACCGTAAGCAAACATGAAATAGTGCAACCTCTCCTGCGGACCCGTGTAGTCCTTGAGGTCATCTTCTCGGTTGATGATGGTAATGCAGTTTTCATGGCTGCCGGCGGCGGGGAAGAAGATCTGAGGCGGCGAAAGACAGTCTGGAGGCCGGATCCCTGCTGTGCTGGACCCTTCTGTCATTGGAGCAGCTGAGATGGGGTGGACGATGGCACAACAGGAGCGGGACAAACCACGCAAGGTTTTCTTTAACAACTATCTGTAAGAGAAGTAATTCTGTAAGGGCTCATTTGAATTGGAAGATTCCAACAATGCAGGGATAGGAAATAGACAGGTATAGGATAGGAATGCACGTGCAAAACAGAGAATTTAAAAACACAGGATTTCTGCCAATCTGGGTGTTTGATTCACAACAATTGGAAGATCACAGGATGCAAAGAAGCATGGTGAGATTAAGTCAAACCACAAGAAATGTACGGTTATAATGCTATTATGCTACTATCTCTTAGTCTTGTGCTTCATAAATAGGAATTTGAAAAGGAGGACAAGTGAAAATTAAAATTCCTACATTTTTTCTTTCAAGGAGACACTAAAGGAACAAATCCTACAGTTTTCCTTTGCTCCATTCCTTTGAACCAAATTCATGAATAGTAGTACCATAGGAAACTTTCCAATTCCTATGTTTTTCATTCACTTTCCTTTCAAGCACTGGCGATTCTAGTAGGCAGGGTTGAGCAAGGAAAAGCCTACACTAAAAAATGTTTTTGTGCTACTTCTATTACTTTGGACCCAGGCCACTGCCCTACTAGCTCAACTCCTAGGGCCATCAACAAATGCACAGCTCAAACGCGCAGAGATAAATAATGATGGCATTCAAGAGAGTCCATCACGGAAAGCTAACTTGCCTGGTACCTCACTGCTTGTCATATAGTAGGATAAAATAATAGTATTTCCCGTTACTACGTGCACTCAGTGGACAATATATATAACATGTAGAGTAAAAAAGAGATGCAACAAGTGTACAACCTCTTTGGCAAAGCCATGTCGATCTTAGCGAGATTGGGTTGGCCGGTGAGGATGCTCCGGCTGACTTGGCTGTCGGAGGAGGGGAAGAAGATCTTAGGCGTCTGGAGATGGAGCCCGAGGTACTGCTCCGCTGTGATGGAGGGTTTCGTCGTTGGAGCAGCTCCGGTGAGTTGTACGACGCCGAGGGTGAAGCAGGACAAGAGAGACAACGTTAACCTGAGTGGAATTCTAATAGCATATCCAATACATGACGTAAAATACATAACCACAAAGTGCTAGATGTAAAATACATCAGCCGCTCATCTCTAAACTTAACTGTCGAAACTGAATTTAACTGTCGAAACTGAACTTAACTATCGAAACTGAATTTTGTTGTCGAAACTGAATTTTGCTGTCGAAACTGAACGCACTAGCAAGGTGAGGCTACACGTTGATCAATTGACTTTTTCATCTCTGGTCAGTCAATTTTGCAACCGTTGGATACGAAATCAAGGGCTTGCAGTTCATCTTCAACCTCCACCCCCTTGAGCCGCCAGCCACCACCGGCCAAACAGCAGCCCCCTGCCGCCCGCGGCTGGTGGTGCGCCGCCCCGCCCGCCCCGAAAACACTCTCCACCGCCGGCCCACTACTGCCCCGGCCATCCCTCTAGCCCCCCCCCCTCCCCTCTTGTG